>NC_080773.1:17668271-18314521 GCF_020826845.1 Diceros bicornis minor
GCAATGAAAAGAAAGCTGGGGTAGCAGTACTCGTATCAGACAAAATAGACTTTAAAACAAAAACTGTAAAAAGAGACAAAGAAGGGCATTACATAATGATCAATGGGACAATCCAACAAGAGGATATAACACTTGTAAATATCTATGCATCCAATGTAGGTGCACCTAAATATATAAAGCAATTATTAACAGACATAAAAACAGAAATAGACAGTAACACAATAATAGTAGGGGACTTTAACACTCCACTTACACCAACACATAGATCATCCATACAGAAGATCAATAAGGAAACATTGGCCTTAAACGACACACTAGAACAGATGGACCTAGTAGATATATACAGAGCATTCCATCCAAAAACCGAAGAATACACGTTCTTTTCAAATGCACGTGGATCATTCTCAAGGATTGATCACATATTAGGCCACAAAACAAGTCTCCATAAATTTAAGAAGATTGAAATAATACCAAGCATCTTTTCTGACCACAACGGTATGAAACTAGAAATCAACTATAGGAAGAAAATCAGAAAAGCCACAAATACATGGAGGTTAAACAAAATGCTACTGAAGAACGACTGGGTTAACGAAGAAATCAAAGAAGAAATCAAAAAATACCTACAGACAAATGAAAATGAAAATACGACATGCCAGAACTTATGGAATACAGCAAATGCGGTTCTAAGAGGGAAGTTTATAGCAATACAGGCCTATCTCAACAAACAAGCAAAATCTCAAATAAACAATCTAAAAATGCACCTAAAGGAACTGGAAAAAGAAGAACAAACAAAGTCCAAAATCAGTAGAAGAAGGGAAATAATAAAAATCAGAGCAGAAATAAATGAAATAGAGACCAAAAAAAAAAAAAACCAATAGAAAAAATTAATAAAACCAAGAGCTGGTTCTTTGAAAAGATCAACAAAATTGACAAACTTTTAGCTAGACTCACCAAGAAAAAAGAGAGAAGGCACAAATAAGTAAAATCAGAAATGGAACAGGAGAGGTTACAACAGACACCTCAGAAATACAAAAGATTATAAGAGAATACTATGAAAAGCTATATGCCAACCAATTCGACAATCTGGAAGAAATGGATAAATTCTTAGAATCATACAACCTTCCAAAACTGGATCAAGAAGAAGTAGAGAATTTGAATAGACCAATCACCAGTAATGAGATCGAAACAGTAATCACAAAACTCCCCAAAAATAAAACTCCAGGACCAGATGGCTTCCCTGGTGAATTCTACCAAACATTCAAAGAAGACTTAATACCTATCCTTCTCAAACTCTTCCAAAAAATTGAGGAGGGGGGGAAGCTCCCTAACTCATTCTACGAAACCGACATTACCCTGATACCAAAACCAGACAAGGACAACACACAAAAAAAAGAAAATTACAGGCCAATATCACTGATGAACATCGATGCAAAAATCCTCAACAAAATACTAGCAAATCGCAGACAACAATACGTTAAAGAGATTATACACCATGATCAAGTGGGATTTATTCCAGGTATGCAGGGATGGTTTAACATTCGCAAATCAATCAACGTAATACACCACATTAATAAAATGAAGAACAAAAATCACATGATCATCTCAATAGATGCAGAGAAAGCATTTGACAAGATACAGCATCCATTTATGATAAAAACTCTGAATAAAATGGGGATAAAGGAAAGTACCTCAACATAATGAAGACCATATATGAGAAACCCACAGCTAATATCATCCTCAATGGTGAAAAACTGAAAGCTATCCCTCTAAGAACAGGAACCAGACAAGGATGCCCACTCTCACCACTCCTATTTAACATAGTATTGGAAGTCCTAGCCAGAGCAATCAGGCAAGAGAAAGAAATAAAAGGGATCCAAATTGGAAAGGAAGAGTGAAACTGTCACTATTTGCAGATGACATGATTTTATATATAGAAAACCCTAAAGAATCCACCAGAAAACTTTTAGAAGTACTAAACGAATATGGTAAAGTTGCAGGATACAAAATCAACATACAAAAATCAGTTGCATTTCTGTACACTAACAACGAAGTAGCAGAAAGAGAAATTAAGAATACAATCCCATTTACAATTGCAACAAGAAGAATAAAATACCTAGGAATAAACTTAACCAAAGAGGTGAAAGATCTGTACACCGAAAACTCTAAAACATTTCTGAAAGAAATTGAAGAAGACACAAAGAAATGGAAAGATATTCCGTGCTCTTGGATTGGAAGAATTAACATAGTTAAGATGTCCATACTTCCTAAAGCCATCTATAGATTCAAGGCAATCCCTATCAAAGTTCCAACAAAATTTTTCACAGAAATAGAACAAAGAATCCTAAAATTTATATGGAACAACAAAAGACCCCGAATAGCTAAAGGAATCCTGAGAAAAAAGAACAAAGCTGGAGGTATCACACTCCCTGATTTCAAAATAGACTACAAAGCTATAGTAACCAAAACAGCATGGTACTGGCACAAAAACAGACACACAGATCAATGGAATAGAATTGAAAGCCCAGAAATAAACCCACACATCTGTGGACAGCTAATCTTTGACAAAGGAGCCAAGAACATACAATGGGGAAAAGAAAGTCTCTTCAACAAATGGTGTTGGGAAAACTGGATAGCCACATGCAAAAAAATGAAAGTAGACCCTTACCTTACACCATACACAAAAATTAACTCCAAATGGATTAAAGACTTGAATGTAAGACCTGAAACTGTGAAACTTCTAGAAGAAAACATAGGCAGTACGCTCTTCGACATCGGTCTTAGCAACATATTTTCAAGCACCATGTCTGACCGGGCAAGAGAAACAATAGAAAAAAAATAAACAAATGGGACTACATCAAACTAAAAAGCTTCTGTACAGCAAAGGAAACCATCAACAAAACGAAAAGACAACCTAACAATTGGGAGAAGATATTTGCAAACCATACATCTGATAAGGGCTTAATCTCCAAAATATATAAAGAACTCATGCATCTCAACAACAAAAAAACTAACAACCCAATTAAAAAATGGGTAAAAGACATGAACAGACATTTCTCCACAGAAGATATACAGATGGCCAACAGACACATGACAAGATGTTCAAAATCACTAACTATCAGGGAAATGCAAGTCAAAACCACAATGAGATATCACCTCACGCCCGTCAGAATGGCTATAATTAACAAGACAGGAACCAACATGTGTTGGAGAGGATGTGGAGAGAAGGGAACTCTCATACACTGCTGGTGGGAGTGCAAACTGGTGCAGCCACTATGGAAAACAGTATGGAGATTCCTCAAAAAATCAAGGATAGAACTACCATATGATCCAGCTATTCCACTCTTGGGTATTTATCCAAAGAACTTGAAAACACCAATTTGTAAAGGTACATGCACCCCTGTGTTCATTGCAGCGTTATTTACAATAGCGAAGACTTGGAAGCAACCTGAGTGCCCATCAAGGGACGAATGGATAAAGAAGCTGTGGTATATATACACAATGGAATACTACTCAGCCATAAGAAACGATGAAATCCAGCCATTTGTGACAACATGGATGGACATTGAGGATATTATGCAAAGTGAAATAAGTCACAGGGAGAAGGTCAAATACCATATGATTTCCTTCATTAAGTAGTAGATAACAACAACAATAAACAAACACATAGGGACAGAGATTGGATTGGTGGTTACCAGAGGGGAAGGGGGGAGGGAGGATGGAGAAAGGGATAATTCGGCACATGTGTGTGGTGATGGGTTGTAATTAGTATTTGGGTGGTGAACATGATGTAATCTATGCAGAAATAGAAGTATAATGATGTACACCTGAAATTTTTACAATGTTATAAACCAATGTTACTGCAATAAACAAAAAATTAAAAAAAAAAAAGAAGAAGTAGAAGCAACCCAAGTGTCCCTTGACTGATGATTGGATAAAGAAGATGTGGCGTATATATAAACACAATGGAACACTACTCAGCCATAAAAGAAGACAAAATTTTCCCATTTGCAACAGCATATATGGATCTGAAGGATATTACGTTAAGTGAAATAAGCCAGAGAGAGAAAGTCAAACACCACATGATTTCACTCACATGTGGAATATAAACCAACATACAGACAGAGAGAACTGTTTGGTGGTTACCAGTGGCCAGGGGTGTGGGGGGTGGGCACAAAGGGTGAAGGGAGGCATGTATACGGTAACTGACAAACAATAATGTACAACTGAAATTTCACAATGTTATAAACTATTATGACATCAGAAAAAAAAATACCACACTTATGAGAGCAGTGAGGCGGGAATAGTCCATCTAGTCACAGCTTTGCCTAAATTACTTCAGGGCACCAGGCCCTGGTGGGGATTGTTATAAGGCAGCAACTTGGGCAAACAAGTTTGGAGTGCTGATGCTCACGGGTCCCAAAAGAACTGTGGATACACGCTTACATTAGCAAGTCACTCTCCATCTTCTCTTCTGAAAAATGAGGGAGATGATAACGGTACTCACCCCTTGGCATCACTGTGAGAATTAAGAAAGTTAAAGTGCCCAGAGCAGTGTCAGGCACATAGTCAGGCTCAATATTTGTCAGTATTATTACTGCCATCATTACTGTTGTTGTTGTTACTTACTCCTCTGCAAGTGATACCAAGTTTAAAGGAGTAAGATTTCCCACTTTCCACCTCTAAAGGAACACCTTTAGGCTGTGTCACCCCATTCTGACATTTTTCTCTTGAAATTTTTAGCCCAATATTGCAGTCTGTCAACACTGAGGGACTCTGTGTAAAGAGCCATTTTAAATATTTATTGTAAGGACGTGGTCGGGGACACCATCCACCAACCCTCGCGGTGCCCCTTTATGAGAAAATGACCCTCAGATCTCAGTCCCAGGACCACCTGTGCTTCTCTGAGACAGATGAACACAGTAAAGTGGGTGAACAGAAGGCCTCCAGACATGATTGCTAGACAGCTCAGATCCAAATGTGCGGCCCACCTCCAGAGAAAAGTATGAATGAACAAATTAGAGTATGAGACGATTTCCTCCCCCTCCACACACACAGTTCCTCCTAACGGCCTTGGGCCCCCCAAAACAGAACAACCTGAGTGAGCATAGTATTCATTAGGATAGACCAATACATATAACAAATAATAACAACAACAACAGCAATAACTGTGGCTTAAACAAGTTAGAAGCTTACTTTTTTCTCACACAAACATAGATGCATAGGGGGTTTTTATGGGCTGAATTATGTCCCCCTCCACACACAATTCATATGCTGAATTTTGTACCACAGAATGTGATTGCATCTGTAGAGAGAGCCTTTAAAGAGGTAATTAAGTTAAAATGGGGCCGTTAAGGTGGGCTCTAATCCTATCTGACTGGTGTCCTTATAAGAAGAGGCAGTTACGACAGAGAGAGACCCAGAATGTGTGCACAGAGAAAAGGCCATGTGAAGACACAATGAGAAGCCAGCCATCAGCAAGTCAGGGAGAGAGGCCTCAGGAGAAACCAACCCTGCTGACACCTTGATTTTGGACTTCCAGCCTCCAGAACCGTAGGGAAATAAAAATAAATTTCCATTGTTTAAACCACTCAGTCTGTGGTATTTTGCTATAGTAGCCCTAGAAAAGTAATACAGAGGTTACGATGGCTCATGGGATCAGAGACCCAGGCTCCTTCTATGTGGTTGCTCTGTCATTCTCAACACATGGTTAACATCTCACAACCCAAGATGACTGCTTGAGCTGTAGCCATCACTTCCACATTATAGCCAGCAGGACGAAGGAATGGAAGAAGAAAGGAAGGCACGTTCCTCCCTTTCAGGATATAATTCGGAAGCCATCTATGATATTTCCACTTACATCCCAGTGGTCAAAACTTAGTTATAAAGCTATACCTAGTTTCAAAAGAGGCTAGGAAGTGTAGCTCCAATCCTAGACAGCCACATAACCAGAATCAGGGTATTCATTTACTACGGAAGAAGAGGAGAACAGACATCGGTCATGGTCATGAAAAGGAAAATGGAAAAAAAAATGTGTCAGCCAGACAATGGACTACCATGTGGCCATTACAAAGAGTAAGACAGTTCTTCTGGTTAAAGATAGTAAATTGATCACACACTTTATATAGTCTCTATCCACGACCCCATGAAAATGATAGTAAAGGAATAAAAAAAATTAGAATAAATGGGGTGATATCAGTAGACAAGAGTTCAACACACTTTAAGGAAACAGAAAGCAGGTGGAGTGATAACTCACCCACAGAGGAAACTATAACCTAGAGTGCAGTCAGAGGGGAATATCAGTGAGAAATGGCCAACTGGCCCCAAACCCAGAGAGGCTCGGAATTGGAAAGCCTCAGGCAGGAAAAAGGGTGAGGGAGGGGGAAACACAGAGACAGGCAGAAAGTCCATATAAAGTCAGGCCCCATCCTACATTTCCTTTCACAGAATGTCAGCAGGCAGTGCCTTCTCCCAGTGGGGCTGGCCCCATGACGCAGCAGTTAAGTTTGGCACGCTCCACTTTGGCAGCCTGGGTTCACAGGTTTAGATCCCGGGCGCAGACATACACCACTCATCAGCCATGCCATGGTGATGACCCACATACAAAATAGAGCAAGATGGGGACAGATGTTAGCTCAGGGCCAATCTTCCTCTCACACACACACACACACACATACAAAAATAGACATAAACACAAAGAAAAGTAAAGGACATTAAAAGACATGAAGTCCAACGTCTGAATAAGGGTAGTGCTAGAAAGAAACAAATGGGAAAATGGAGGCGACAAAATTTAAAAAAAAAGTCTCCCAGAATTGAAAGGCGTAAAAGGGCACGCACCAAGGCACATCATGGTGACTTCTAGCACTCCAGAGGCAAAGAAAAGACTGCGAAAGCTCCCAAGGGGAAGAAAGATATCATGGTGAAAGGGGAAAGTCAGAACGGCACTAGACTCCTTAAAACAACCCTAGATGTCCAAAGACAATACAGCAATAACGTCAAATCTCTGAGAGAAAATCACCTAGAAATCAATACTCCACCAAATGATCAGTCAGATGTGAGGGCAGAGTGAAGACATTTGAGACACACAGATCTCAGAGAATCTCCTTCTTGTGCCCACTCCTAGGAATTTACTGGAGGATGTGCTCCTAGAGCAAAACAAGCAGGGAAATCTACAAAGGGAAAGACATGATGCCGAACACAGGAGATCCAAATCAGAAAAGCAGTGAAGAGTGTTCCAGAAAGACTGCTGCACAGAAGGCCTAGAGAACAATGAATCCAGACTGAGCAGGATGGAGGGCTCCAGGAGGGAGGCCCGCAGGAGAAAAGACAGTCCACAGAGTGGGTGATGTGGTAGATGATGAGATGGAGCATCTGGACACCATCAAACGCTGTGTATGGAAAATTATCCTAATAAACACTGAAGCTACTCTTAACTCACATGAGAACCAAAAGCCACACAGCTGGCCCACAGAAACCTGTCACATGTGGTCCCCCATGCTCCCTTTCCCCCCTGTGCTGACTTTGGGACCCACACATCGAAGATGGAGCAGCTACAGGACCAAAGGAGCCTGAGGCCCAGAGTCATCACTCGATCGCCATTCGTCAGGAGCATCGTTTTGGACCTTAGATAAGAGAAATAAACTTGCACTGAATTAAGCCACTGAGATTTAGGAGTTGTCACGTGAGCTAGTGTTAACTTGGTCTCCCACATGCACACCTCCATCTAGTTGACTTTAACTCTGAGTTGTTGTGAATATACTTTCTCTTTCTTTTGTCTTAGGTTTTTAAGACAACAACAAACTTAAGACATTAGATCACCCTTGTTTCACATATCTCTACTTTAGTATATTCTTTATTTGTTTCTCTTTTTGAGTATTTCTTCCAAAGCTTTCAATAAGGGCCTTTGTGTGAGAATATTTTTATAATGCCTTCATATTTTGATAACAATTTGGCTAATATAAAAAACCTGGGTTCGAAGTTATTTTCCTTCAATTCCCTAAAAGATGCTATCATCTTCTTATAACCAGTGTTGTTGTTAAGAAGTCTGATCTCCCTTGCATCTCTTTATTACTAAGAGGTCAAGAAAACACATCCAAAAAAAATTAAACATCTAAAGTATTTGAACAGCATAGTTAACGAACTTGATCTAATGGGCATATATGAAAATCCGCCTGAACAAGTAGAAAATGCAGATTCTTCTCAAACACATATAGAACATTTACAAAAACTGATCGTGTGCTAGGTCCTAAAGCAAGTTTCATTAAATTTCAAACAGTATCATGCAGTCCACATTCTGTGACCATGAAGCAAATAAATTTAAAATCTATGACAAAAAGATGTTTTAAATCCCCATACACTTGGAAATCTTATAATGTACTTCTATATAACTCATGGGTCAAAGAATTTAAATTGAAAAACAAATAGAACCTTACATATGAAAACTTGTAAGATACAGCAAAACAACACTTAGAGGGAAAGTTATAGCCATAAAAGCTTACATTAGGAAAGAAGAAAGACAGGAAAACAATGACTTAAGTGTCCAACTAAAGCAGTTTAAAAATCTAAAGAACAACAGGATAAACCCAGAGATAATTGGAAAGAGATCACAAAGAACAGACATCAATGAAATATGAAATAAACACAATGGAGAGACTCAGCAAAGTCAAAAGACTGTCTATGCAAAGGTAAATAAATCTGATATACTCTCAGAAATTTTGATCAAGAAAAGAAAAAGAAGGACAAAGAAACAATATTCTGAATGAAAGGAGAGATCTGAATAAATGCTTTTAGCATAGATTACACTAAGTTTGGAAAAACAAAATGAGCAAATTCCTAGATAACTATAACTTACTAAAACTTACTTAAAAATAAATAGAATACCTGAGTAGTCCCCTAACTAGGAAAGGTATTGAAACAAGAGTAGTTGAAAAATTGCCCACAAAGAAAGCAGCTGAGAGACAACCAAACATTGTGCTCCAAATACACACCACCACCCAAGAAAAGTCTTCCCACAGAATCGAACCTCGATCTGGTTAATCTAGATCTATGGCCCTCAACCTTGTATTTCCATTTAGAATCACTTGGGGAGTTACGCAAAAATACCAATACCTAGTCCTGATTTTAGGATCAATGATACTATTGTACAACCAAGGTCGAGAACCGTGGCTGTAGATCCAACTACCAGATAAGAAAATATAAGGGACTGAAAACATGCTAAAGAACACCACAGGGTTGGAATCAGCAAAATCTAAACTATACGAAACTACAGGACACATGGCCCAGTTTCTTCAACAAATAAGTAACGAGATTAAAAGGTGTAGAGGGAAATGTAAAGAGATTTAAAATATATGCAAACCAAGTGCAAGGCATCAACTCTATATAGATCCCAACTCAAACAAATAAACTATTTTTTAAAGTATCACGAGACAGCTGGAAAAATTAGAACACAAAATGGATAGTTGATGTTAAAGAAATATTGATAAATGTTTAGGTGAGGCAATTGTATGGTTAGGTTTTTTAAAGAGTGCTTCAGAGAAAACATCTTGCCAACCTTGGGACAACTGAGCATCAAAAAAAATACAAGGAGGGGCTGGCCCAGTGGCGTAGCGGTTAAGTTCGCGCCCTCCGCTTCGGCAGCCCGGGTTCGCAGGTTCGGATCCCAGGCGCAGACCAACCCGACGCTGGTCAAACCATGTTGTGGCGGTGTCCCTATAAAGTAGAGGAAGATGGGCACGGGTGTCAGCCCAGGGCCAATCTTCCTCAGCAAAAAGAGGAGGGATTAGCATCGGATGTTAGCTCAGGGCTAACCTTCCTTACAAAAAAAAGAATTGGAATTCCTTTCCCGGAATGGGGACACTGCAGACATTCCCAGCAGAGAGAAGGATCAGGCTGACGGGACTAACTCAGCAGAAGGAGATCAGTCTCAGCCCCTCCCCTGGACCCTGAGAAAGACCCTGCAGGGCTTGACGATCCCTGGGATCTTCACAGAGAAGCCCAGCCCAGAAAGCCCCTGCATAAACCTGTGTCCCAGAGCTCCCGATTCCAGTGACCCTGGGAAGCCTGTGCCAGGGTTGGGTTTTGGCCTCCTGGGCAGGGTTGACTGGGAGCAATGATTTCCTGGCTTCCTGAGTCCCGAGGCCTCTGAGCTGGTCACCAGCCAGGGCTCAGCCCCAAGAGCCACATCTGGGCAGAGGCAGAGCCTGATCCTTCACCTGAGACTCAGCATGGAGAGCACAGATGGACAAGGTGCCCAGGCCACTGGGGGACTTAGGAGACTTCAGAGGAAGGTCAGTGCCCCCGGGGGAGGAACAGAGGAGAGAAGATGTTGCTGGCAGATCCTCATCCACCAGGGATCAGGCCCAGGGGCATTCTCTCTTGCAATCAAACAATAACAGATGCCATTTATTTGGGCAGCTCCTCTCTCCCAAGATTTAGGTCAGGTACTATGAATATTTTAAGGTTGATTCACTGACAACCTGGGTGCCAAATACTTATCCTACTTTGTTGAGGGGAAACTGAGCCACAGGAAGATACAGTCTCTAAATCAGGGTCATACAGACCGTAAGGACAGATAAGTCACACGAGGACAGACTGCAGCAACAGCCCCATCCTATCCTCCACCAGGGGCCTTATCAGGTGGATGATCAACCTCCCTGCACTGGACTTGACATCACTTATTTGTTTCCTGACATGTTGGGGTCACTCCCACTGGAGTAGAAAGGAAAGACTTTGCCGTCTCACTCCCCACTCTACCCCTGCAGCCAGCACAGGGCCCGCATGTAACACACTCTCAATTGCTTTTGATGAAAGAAGGAAGGAAGGAATGGTGAGTGAATGAATGAATAATCCAAAATCTCTTCAGAGACCAGAACCTGGATGCAGAGCCTTGGAATTCTGGACACGAGGTTGGGTTCTTTTATGCTCCAGGGGCTCAGGCCCATGACTCAGATGTTTTACTGCTCTCTAGAGAAATTTCCTTCCTGCAATTGGTGTGAGACCCTGGGGTATTAATCATAATTTTTCCATACGAAAGAATTTTAACTTCTCCTCAAATGTGTGTCTCATAACCAGCAAACACAGATGGTCCACGAGGGCCAGATTTGCAGCCAGTTCATACTCCCCCCTTTCCATCAGTCACTCTCTGCATTTGCACACGTCCACACCTGCCCTCAACAGAGACTGAAGAGACGTTAAATACCACGGGAGGGATCAGATTCTCTGCTCCTGCCTGTCCCTTCACTCCTTTCTGGATCATTCCCTAGACTCTCTCTATCATTTATGTGTCACTGGCTCATGTCAGTCACACTCAACTAGGAGGTTGTGATCCACATCTTTGTCCTGAGGCCTGAGCACTCACCTGACTGCCCGGCTTGCTCCTGGTCCTCACGTGTTATTTATGCTCAAACCCCAGACCCACCCTTACCCATGTCTAGGAGAAACTTGAAAATGGTGCCTCAGAAAAAAACACACATCTCTGGGTGATGGAGGTGTGTGCAGTGGGAAGGAATCATGGCTGGGTGGCCGGGCAGTCAGCTGGTCAGTGAAGAATCAGCAGAGGGATGAAGTGCAGGGTTGACGGGGGGTCTCTGACTTGCATCTTGTGTCTTTTCAAGACCAGGTCCTGCTAACACTGACACCTGAGGAAGTCGGTGCTTTCTCCCAGACATAGAGCAGGCGGCTTTACCTTCTCTGAGCACTCTGAGCCTCATGCATTTGTCTTGACGTCCACAAACCTGCCTTATTCTTTTAAGGACTCGGGTTGGCTGAGAAGTGAGAGATGCCAACTCTGATTTGCTCATTTTTCAATCAGGCTATTTGGTTTTGTTGTTGTTGTTGACTTTAGGAGTTCTTTGTATATTCTGGATATTGACCCCTTATTGATGTATAATTTGCAAATTATTTTCTCCCATTCCATAGGTCACCTTTCACTCTGTTGATTGTGTCCTTCAATGAACTGAAGGACTTCATTCTGACCCTGTCCAATTTATCTGTTTTTTCCTTTTTTCGTCTGTGTTCTTAGTGTCATATTCAAGAAATCATTGCCAAATCCAAAGCAATGAGGATTTTACCCTATAGTTTCTTCTCAGAATATTATAGTTTTAGGTCTTACTTTAGGATTTGATCCATTTGGAGTTAATTTTTATATGTGGTGGACAGCAATGGTCCAACTTCATTCTTCTGCATGTGGATATCCAGTTTTCCAACACTGTTCATTGAAAAGACTATCCTTTCTCCATTGAATGGTCTTGGTACCCTTGTCGAAATCATCTGATCACATTATCAAGATGTTATTTCTGGATCTCTATTGTATTCCATCGTCAATATGTCTGTCTTTATGTCAGTGCCACACTATTTTGATTCTTTAGCTTTGTAGTAAGTTTTGAAAACAAGAAGTGTGAGTCCTCCAATTTTTTTTCTCCTTTTAAAGACTGTTTTAACTATTCAGTTTCCCTTGGATTTTAGGTGGGATTTTTCTATTCGTGTAAAAATTTCATTGGGATTTTGATAGGGATTGTATCAAATATGTAAGTAGTTTGGGGTATATTGGCATCTTCACAATATTAATTCTTCCCATCCATGAACATGGATGTCTTTCCATTATTTGTGTCTTTTTTAATCTCTTTCAGAACGTTTGGTAGATTTCAGTGCACACATCTTTCACCTCCTTGGTTAAGTTTATTCTTAAGTATTTTATTCTTTTTGATGCTATTGTAAATGGAATTGTTTTCTTAATTTCCTTTTGGGTTGTTCATTGTTATTGTATATAAAGGCAACTGATTTTGAGTGCTGATTTTATTTCCTGCAACTTTGCTGAATTTGCTTATTTAGTTCTAACAGTTTGTGTGTGGGGGAAATCTTTAGGGTTTTCTACATGTAAGATTATGACTTCTGCTAAAAGAGATAATTTCTCTTCTTCCTTTCCACTTTGGATGCCTTTTATTTCTTCTTGCCTCGTTGTTCTGGCTCGGGCTTCTGTACTGTGTTGAATAGAAGTGGTGACAGCAGCATCCTTGTCTTGTTCATGATCTGTGTAGAGAGTGTTCAGTGTTTCACCATTGAGTATAATGTTGGCTGTGGGCTTTTCATTTATGACCTTTGTTATATTGAGCAATTTCCTTCTATTCCTAACAGGCCTGTCTTTTGTTAAAACCCTAACCACTTCTCTCTTGAGATTTCCTTCACTGTGATAATTAACCCACAGACCAGGATGTAAAAGTCCTCCTCAGAGTAAGAAATCGGTTAGATTAGAAACTCTCCAGGTCCTAAGGTTGTGAAGAGTGGGTGGTGCCATCCTCAACCCATAATAAATGATTTCACAAGAAGTCAATGTCTTCCCACTTTATGTAATGTTCCCTTGGCCGCAGAGATGGACAGGGCTGGCAAGCCTGCCTTCCCCAACACACACGGAAGTGTATATAGGGAATATGGCCTGATCTTTTCTCAAGTCAAGGAAAGTTCTAAGAAAGAATCAATGAAAGTTCATGAGAGAAATATTTCACCTGATGATGAGATTGTAGGACCCATGGGATGAGAAGACGTTCCTGGTGCTGACACTACAGAGATGTCCCGGGGGACTGATCAAGGGTCACCCTGAGGTGATCTGGGTGGTGCAGAAAAGTGGTGGTGCAGCCCTCTCCTTACAGATGGTCACCTGAGCAAAGATGCTCATCCTTCTGCAGGGTTCAGGGCCATCCTTTGGGTCACCTACAGAGCAGCTAAGATCTGAGGGAGGAGCATGGTCCCAGGCCCCAGGCCCACTCTTAATCAGTCACCTCCTCTGTTTCTCCACAGAGCCAGTCACGAAGCCCTCCATCAGAGTCCGCAGAGGACAGAACAACCCCAGTCATGGAACATAAGGACCCCGTGGTCCTGACCCGGCTGACAAATGACACCGGCATCTTCATCCAGTGATTCTTCAATGACCAGAGTCTGCGGCTCACAGAGACATTGAAACTGTCCCCGGACAACAGCACCCTCGCCATAGACCCCGTCAGGATGGAGGATGCTGGGGATTATCAGTGTGAGGCCTCCAACCCGGTCAGTTCCAGCAAAAGTGACCTCCCCAGGCTCAATGTGCAAGATGAGTCTGGCCCTTTGGCTCTCTCACCCTCCTCTATGTTATTAAACTCTGATAGATTTTTTTTTCTTACCTGTCAAATGATGATCTGATGCACTTTTCGAGTAGAGTTGTTGTGATAGTCAATAATGAAGGTGGAAAGTCCTTAGAAGACTTGCATTGAGCTAATAAATGCACAGCAATGTGAACAGGCATTCTCATTATTGTTGGCTTAAGGTCACATTCCACTCCAGTCCCCAGCTCCTGTTGGTCTCAGTTGCACAATCTCCCCAGTGGAAGGGCGGGCAGTGGTTGTGCAATGAGGGGTGGGAGCACATGATAAGCTCTTAGGAATCTCAGTTCCAACCATCCTCTGAGGGAGGTGTGGATGGACTGTGACACGAACAACGGGAAAAGACAGGAGGACAGCCATGCGGGTATCAACACTGGTCTTTTTCTCCCTGTCTGATTCCTCTCAAGGAAGTCCTAAAGTCTTCTTGAGCATTCTTATTTCCATGGCCATAGAGTTATTTGCGTAGGTTCAGTAAGACTCTGTCCTCCTTGTTACTTGGATATCGTTGGAAACATTGATACCGTGCAACCGTACGATACAAGCCGTACAACCACAGCTTTGACTTGATTGTCCTAGTTTAGAACGATGCCCATGGGATCAGACATGATCCACACTTTAAGGAGCTAAGGTTGACTTGATGGGTATTTTGGGGATCTGGAGAAGAGAGGGCCTCATTCAAAGCTCTAGAGACTGCAGGTGGGTCCTGATGTCTAGGCTTCCTAACGTCAAGAGGCTGTTAAAAGTCCCATCTGAGGCTCCTTAGGAAAACCTGCATCAGAGGAGAAACTCTGTGGTGAGTGTGCAATCCTGCTGCACCTGTGTAAATAATCGGGCCAAATCAAGTGAGAGCAACCTTGCTTTGGGATCAAGAACACTCTTCCTTAGAGACGAACTTTGTTGAAATGGAAAGTGACTGTTGGAGAAGTGTTGTGTTTCCATGGAACGTCCAGCAACTAGAGCCTTCTGATGGTCAGATTCTGGCCCTGTTCACTGTCTCTCTGCTCTTTTGCACACGTTTATAAATTGCAGGGAACTGATGGAGATGCAAGCTGGGTCTTGGCTAGAGATGGAGTTGAGTCTCCCTCCCACTCTGCAGAAAGCAGTTTTGTCGTGACCTAGAGGCCTCATGTTCTGCTCAGACTCACTAAACTTTAAACAGTTCTTCCTGACTGCAGGCCCCTGGCCTCCATTTTCTTAGAGCATTTCTGTTAGAAATGTAATTGAAATCTATAAATGCAGATTCTCTCTCTGTCCTTTCGAAATGCATCTATGTCTCCTTAAAATTGTCTTGCTGGTTTTAGGATCCAGGGAATGTCTTTCTCAAGGTTCTGGGCCCATCCCTTTGAAATGTAATCCTCCTGGAAAATCCTGCCCCCACCTTCCAGTCTCTGAGGGAGAGCAGGAGCCTAACTTGGGCTCCCTTTACAACCAGGATGTAAAAGTACCTCCTGTCAGGAATAAATGAGAATTTTACTTTTCTGTTGAGTAATGCTGATTAGCAACACAAGTGCCTACAAGTCCCTCTACCTGTTCTTAAAAACTCTCCAGCCTTTTGTTTCCAGAGTTGAGTTAAGTCTCTCTCCCCTATTGCCCTGGTCTTGGATAAAGTCCTTCTGCCCCTGTAACTTTGTCTGGTGCAATTTTTGCTTGGACATTACCTACCTGCACTTAGCTGATCCTGGCATCTTGCACACAGTGTCAATCCTCACTATATTTTCAAATCCTCTAATTTCTTTCCTTCTCTGTCTACAACCCTCCAAATGAATATTGCCAATTTTTCTTCCTGCCTTCTGACTTGGCATCCAGAGAAGGAGATGACCTGACTGCCCAGAACCTTCCCAGGTTGCCTCCTACCTATTCTCTATCCCCAGAATCTGAGAAGCCCTGTGAGCTGAAGTCCAACATCTTCGCAGAGACATGGAAGGCACCCGCCACAGAGGCCCTGACACCAACAGTGTACTCATTCCACGCACATTTTCACCTCACCTTCAGGAAGCAAGGTCACAGATTTTTAAACTATTCTGTCAAAAAAAACCCAACCACTCCAGTAGACAATCACGTCCGTGCCACGTCAGCCACCCACATGCCCGCACAGCACCACCCTGTCCAGGGCCCTCTCCAGCCTCGGGCTCAGGCCAGACATCTGTGTTCTCATTTCTTGGCTTTCTTTGTTGTTTTCACAATCTCCACGTACCTATTCTAAGGAGAGTCCACAGATGGAACCTGGGAAATGGTAAATAGAATCTGTCCTCTGGTTCTCTGTCCTGTTGCTCCTTTTGGTCTCTGGGGTGTTTGCCTGAATCTTTGGAGACCCGGCAGTGAGGTGGAGTGTGGGTAAGCAGAGGTGGGCGTTGAAGGGGGGCAGAGAGGGATGGGGACCACACAGAGTCTGGAT
Source organism: Diceros bicornis minor (assembly GCF_020826845.1). NCBI lineage: Eukaryota > Metazoa > Chordata > Mammalia > Perissodactyla > Rhinocerotidae > Diceros > Diceros bicornis. The sequence goes on from NC_080773.1 coordinate 17,684,793, forward strand.
GAGGAATAGTAAATCCAGGGTGGGGTTGCAGGGTGTCAGGCATGATTTGGGATCTAGTGGGGACATGCGGGAGGGCTCTTTTTGGGGGGACCCCAGGCTGGGGCTGAGAATTCTGAGTGAGCAGCTGAGCCCCTGTTGAGGGAGGAGCTACTGGAGCTGGTGCGGTGAAGGTGGAGCGCCATCATTCCAACTTGGATGACGTGAGGGGTGGGACATATGACTGGGGAAAAGGAAAGATCTGGAAGACTCAGATTAGTGTCCTGACACTGGGGACAAGGGGAAGCACCAAATATACAGGCTGAAGGTGACATGGGACAGGTGACAACGGGGAGAGTGAAATGAGCATCCCTTGGGGGCTAAGAGTCTGGAGATCCATGAAGGCTTTGAGGACGGAGGGCAACATGAACGTAGAAGACCCGAGCTGAGTGCACGTGGGGAATCAAGTCAAGAAGGGAATTTGAGCGTGAGATATTCAGACTAGAAAAGGGATCTGGGATGGAGCCTGGGGGAAGGTGGGGAATGCAGGGCAGGGGTGGCAGTGAAGACCGAAGTGAGGGGCAGAGTTTTCCAGTCTCCAGTTCTGTCGGGTTGAGACATGTGCAGGTTGTTCTCAAAGCCTGGAGCACTGTAGAAAAGCCAGATCTCACCCTTGTACCCTGAGAGCTACTTCAGCTGAGTCAGCAAGTGAGCCACGTCCCCAGGGGATTTGTGTGTGAGTGAGGAAGTCTGAATAGCAGCTGGGGACAGGCAGGGGAGGCCAAATGTGGGGTGGGGATTGGGGGCAGAATGAAGTTGGAGAGTGTGGAGCCTTTTCTTCCTTTGTCGACTAGTCAGAGTGAACTGCCCGTGAGTGCACAGGCGAGAGCTGTGTGACAGGTGTCAGTGAGGAGTGGGAGGTGCTATGACGGTCTGGGCACCTGTCCTCCTCTAATCCAGGACGTACCACTTCCATTTGTGATGCTTCTGCTCTCCTCACCTGACCTTACATTGGTGGGTGTGATAGAACCCAGGCCATGATGAGAAGTTCTGGGCCCCTGGTCACATTCTGTCCCATGTTCAGAAGCTCTGTGTCTTCCGAGGCCTAGAAATAGGCCAGGAGCTGTTTTTCTGTTGCTGCAGAAGGCATGGCCTTGCTCGGAACCCTAGGAGTCTGCATGGAACTCTCTCATTAAGTCCTGCCAGAGGCTCCACTAAGTACCTTTGATTCTTCTCACGTGGGTTGGATGGAGGTACAGGTGCAGGGACTTGTCCTTTCCTCTGGACGGTGTGTCCAGCCTGCCCCAGACTGTTGGAGCCCTAACACCTTCACAGATGCAGCAGGTCCCTGAATGGTCCCAGATGTGGATGGCCCTACAGCCCATGGAACTCTCACACTAAGCCTACGGTGTTGATAACCAGAGCTGACCCTGACACTGATGTCATTGTCAACACTGATGTCATTGTCTTCTGTCTTCAGTATTAGCAGACATCCACTTCCACACTTTAGAGCACACGTTTCTCACCAAGGCGTTCAGAATACTTGTCGTTTCTTGTTCATCATTGGCAGGAAAGCTTCTAGTTCTAACCATTCAGTACGATAATTGCTGTAGGTCTGTAGGTTTTTTATGACTTGAGTTTGGTGTGGAATTGGCTTGCTGGATGAACACATTCGCTCTGCTAGGTAGGGCCGGCTTCGTGGGCTCGCATCTGTGCAGTCACTTAGAAAAGCCTGTGGTAGGTTTAATGCTGTGCTTTCACCATCTCGACATTCTTTGTGATTTTTGAACAAAGAGCCCTGATTTTTGCTTTACACCTAGTCCTGCAATGTATGTTGCTGCTTCTGTCCCTAGGAGTGACCATGGGTTGATGAGCTCCCTTTGAAAAAAAGTTTGACCCCATTGGGAGGCGCACTTTGAAATTTGGCCACTAGAGGGGGGCACCACCACGGAGTAACCTGGAGGGTTATGAAGAGAGATGTGGAGGAGTTTGGCTTTTTCTACTCTATCTGTGTCGTTATAAGTCCCTAACTGCCCCCACTGCCACCACCCTCCACATCTGTGGTTCACAGAGGTAAGGTTCTCCAGGCCCGATGGACTTCAGAGGTTCAAGTTTTAGACTCCACATCCAAGACAGGGGTGGAGGCAGGAAGAAATCATTAGTCCATTGAACTAGTTGGCTCAAAGGTGAAAACTATTAAACAGACATCATGAGGTCCACACTGAGTGCTGGTCTTAGGAAAATACGAGGGGGGGGATGGGCAGCGGGTGTGTGATGGTGATGGGGAAGAAAGGAGCTGAATCCTCATCTTCCAAGAGGGAAGACCTTACATAATGTCTGAAAGTGAAAAATCAGTAAGTAGCGTCAGAACATGTTACTCAGAGATGACTCTGGTTCCGTCCTGAGGAGCTGCTGCTGTGTGGGGCAGATCTCCTCCGTGTGGCCCGGACAGGAGAAGCCAAGACCTTCCTGTGATCACTGAACAGGACACAGAGACCCTGGGCTCATCACGGCCAAGTCCAGTGTTGTCACAAATACAAGACCGAGAACATCCAACAGAAGGGAGTCAAGACTGGTTTTACTCACAGTGTGAATATCTGGAATGCGATAATAATTTCATTGTTCTGGCTACAATGCATGCATGACAAGCTGAAATCTCCTTGGAGTTGCAGGTGGTTCACATCAAAACAATATTCCCCCTCTGGGCAAGCCTTACACACCTGATTAAGAATCTTCCTAGAAGCCCAAACCTCTAGGGTCTTTGTCCATATGACATATGACGGGGACTGACACGTTCTCTGTGTTTTTTTGACATCAGGAGCATAGAACTGAAAAATTAGAATCCTGGGTTCATGACCCAGAATCATTACCAGACCATACATCACCTGCTTTCCTTTTTTTAGAGAACTGTTACTTATGGAACTTAGTTTTGTTTTTTTACTCATATATTTAGAATCAGGCTCTAGTTGCAGCTTCCAGAAGATCTCCAAGGGCAGGAATGGAAGTTCAGCTCACTAAGGAAGCTCTCCCTACTGTCTTGATGAAAAAACTGGGAAATCAAGACCCTGTGCTGCTCCCACAGCCCCTCTGCAGTCTCTGGGTAGAGACAAGCTAGGGCCCCACTGGCTCCACGGCCCTGAGTTCTGGGAGAAACTCCACCTGCATCTCACGAGGAGCGCTTCCCTCTTCCACAGCATGAGCCTGCTGTCAGAGATCCCGGGAGCTGCTGTCTTCAGCTTCTGAGGCTTTCATGTGTTTTTGGAGGGGGTTGGAGGAGAATGAGTTAGGTCAGTCTGGGGTGTCTATCCTGGACGTCATGGGGACCTCCAACATAACACGTCCACGACCAAGACCTTTATTCCCCCACCTCCCAGCCTGACCCTCCCAGAGTCTTCCTCTTCTCAGTCAAGGTCTACTCCATCTTTCCAGGAGCTAAGGTTGAGAATCTTGGTGTTATCCTTGAGGCCTCTGTGCTCTCACACTAATCTCTAATCCACATGCACACCCTGCCATCCATCTACAGAATATAAATAGAATCCAAACTCTCAGGTCCAAGCCACCACGCCCCCTACGTGGGTTATTGCACTAGTCTCCTATCTGGTCCTTCTGCCGCCTCCTTCTCCTCGCTGCCTTACAGCTGTCTCCTCACAGCAGGATCTCTGAATCCACAGAGGCGAATTCTTTCAAAACGTACTCGGGTCATCCTTTCTCAGCTCAAAGCCTTCCTGTTGCTCACATTTCAAGCACCCCAAAATCCAATGTCCTCGCCAGCCCAGAGGCCCAGGTTCGTCCTACTCACAGTGCTGGTCTGCAGCAAGACAGGGAGTTTCCACTGGAAGGTCAATCAACTCAGTGCTCTGGTGGAGAACGTCTTGCAAGGAAGGAAATGTCAGCTGAAATAAACAGGGCACTTAGTGATGTGGTTGTTCTACTTTCTGGCCCAAGCTCCTTGGCTCCTTGCAGATCACCCTCTGGGTAGCACTGTCCTATACAAGCTAGTCCTTGCCTACACTCTCATGTCATCCTCCTCATCCCATCTGTTGTGGTCACAGTGGCTTCCTGACCTTCAAACGTGCCAAGTACGCACCTGCCCCAGGGCCTGTGTACTGGCTGTTCCCTCTCCATGGAATAATCTTCCTCAAGTCACCTACATGCTCCCTCCCTCCTTTCCTTCAGATCCTGCACAATTGTCACCTTGTCATGGAGGATTTCCTGACCATCTTATGTAAAATAGAAAGACGCCCCACAACCTGGCCACTCCCTGTCTCCTTCACCCACTTTGTTTTCCTTTAGAGGACTTGTCACCGTGTGAACTACTGCTTATTTGTTTATCTGGATTACTTCTCCTTCTTCACCAAAACATCAGCTCCCCAAGGCCAGTGACCGTCTGTCAGGTTCACTTTTGTGTCCCTACAACCACTACAAGCCTGCGCAGATGTGTGCTGGTGTTCAGACAGTGGATTCACTCACCTGTACATAATTGCACACTGGGAAGTGAGTGCAGTCCCTTCAATTTCACTGTCTGTAAAATGTGGATGATTCCAGCCCTGTTAACATGTAGGAATCAGGGAAGGATGGGCCTCATTCCTGATATCTGTTCCTATGTAACAAAACACCCCAAACCTAACATTGTACCATGTCAGAAATGATGAGGGACCTGAAAACTTTATAAACTCCACCATGCTGAGAGACGATAAACTTGTGCACCAGGGAGACAGAAGAACCAAAATCTTGGGTGACGCTCTCAGCAGGAGGGACACTGGGGGTCCCTGTGGAGGGCTCACACCCTGGCTCTTCATGTCTTTCCACATGTCATGTCTGTGACAACGCTGAGAGAGTCACACAGTTCTCACTCTGCTTCTACAGAGAGAAAACAGAGACTCACGCTGGTGTTGTCACTTAACCACGTCCATGTGAAACAGTAAGACTGTTCCCTCTCCTATCTGCGCGCGCACACACACACACACACACACAACGTACATTAGACCCATGATTAGTGTCTAGCTCCTTTTTACTGAACAACGTGTCTTTGAGACACATCCAAGTTGACACATGTGGTTGTGTTTCTCTCATTGTCGTCACTACAAGGTGTTTACACTTTCTCTAAATGAAATGACGCATTTATTAAAGGCAGGATCATTGAATGTCTGTGGGACACGGTCTGGATGTTTTCAAAGGAAAAGATCATCATACTGTTAAAGGTATATTATACTTTTCAAGGTTTTTTTCTGTGAATAGTCTACAGGAAGCGTAGGAATTTTGTGTTTTATCAAAATACGTTTCCTATATTGTTTTTATCAGGCCTTTAATCACAGGTGCTAAGGTTTTTCTTACAGCTATTTAATTTTCTGCATTTGCCTGAAAATCTTTAATTGTCGCTATGGTTAACGGATAACTAAGCATTGTTTCATAGGGACCTATAATATTGTGTGGGTAAATGTTCTTGATGTAAGTGTTCTAAATATTATATAACATTCCTAGAATTCTGATCTGTCCTGGTCATCAGTCATAATTCTAGTTATTATCTTAAAGTGTTGCTTGTCACAGAAATAACCAAGTTTCTTTGTCAATTGTCATTTTTAAGTCTTTTGGTGTTTACAGACAGTTATTGTCTTGCTCTGATGCTTTTGCAAATGTTTTCATCTTCAGAGAGATTCATGGAAAGAACTCTGACATTTACTCTGGAATACAGGTTTCTGACAAACTTTCAGATTATAAAACTGAACTGGGTAAGAAATCATAGAACTCTAACGGAGAAACTGATGGCCCCATAACACTGCTAACAGAAGATGAAGATCAAAAATCAATTACACAAGACTGAATGAACTGATGAGGACGATTATAATTTTTATGACTTTTGTTTGAAATATTGCTTATTTTTAAAAATGTTTTGTTTTTTTAGACATAAGGAAAACTTTTTCTCTTTTCTCTTAAGCTAACTATGACTTATAGCAATTTGGTAAATTATACTTTTGTAAACAGAATTGAGGCATTTATCTTTTTCTCTCGACTGATCCCTCCAGCATTTGGAAACTCTTAGTAAGTGACTATTCTTCTTTCATGACAATATAGTTATTTGCATAAGTTCAATAAGCATCTGTTCTCCTTATAACAGGACACAATTGGAAACACTGGTTATATTGCCAAAGTTTTGACTGGAATATCATATATGAGAGAAACATGCATTGACTCAGATATGACCAGACAGCTTTTGAGAGACAAAGATTGGGCTTTATGGAATAAAGCCACTTGGAAATATTGGCCTGGTACCTTGTGTACAGTGTTCCCAGCAACCTTACTGGGTAAGTAAGGAATGTCACTTATCTGGCAGGTGCAAGGAACCTCAAAATATTTGGGGGCACCTTGAAAAGAGAGGAATTCACCCAAATCTGTAGGTATTGCAGGCCAAGTCTGATGACAAAGTCCTTAGCTTGGCTTTACTGGCCTTGAGAGGCCTTTAAAGTTCAATCTGAGATTCCTTATAAAAAGTTCAGGCAAGGCAGATTTAAAAGAGCCTATATGATCAGTTGCTATTCTTGCTGCACTTATGTAAATAATTGGGCCAAATTTATTGAAATTAGACTTATTGTACAAACTAGTTAGTCTTAACTTGGCTATCTTTGATAAAAATGAGGGTGATTTTAGAGAGAAAAATTATTTTTCACTAAAATCTACAGTACACATTTGTGGATATTATATCATAGTTTTGTTAATTGTCTTTGAGGTTTTTGTTTTATGTCTGTTGACTGGACTGGATCCTGAATTCTTCTAGTCTCCTGAAATATCTGGTTACAAATCTCTGAACTAACATTTTCAATTTTTCTCATCATTTTCATTTGGAATCATCGAGAACTGAACCTGTACTTTTTCCTGAATCCCTGCAAACTGAAGCAGATAACTTGATATACACTTTCTGGAAATTATCACGATAGCATGCATGTTGCTGTGTAAGCCACTCAGAAGGATAGCTGAATACTTGATGACATCATCAGAGACATTTTAAGCTGCAAAAGATGCTTTGATGCTGACACCTAGAAGTATTCTTAACTGGCTGTCCTCTGAACTCAGAAAACTGTTTATAATTTGCTCAAAACATTAAGCTTGTTTTTCTTTTTCTTTCCATAGGAATACTTCTTATTAAATACAGAATTGCTTGCTTACACAATATAGGTCTAACTTTGGGAGCCCACCTGCATCACCACCTCCTAAAATGAATTTAACTGGACTGATCTATTACCAGGACTAAAAAATGTGTCCAGGGAGATGGAACAATCTACCAACTCAGCTTCTGGACTATGAAACTTCTTCACGTTTCAAAGGACTGTGAAACTTCTTCACGTTTCAAAGACGGGACTGTGGGGGATCAGAATTGGCCACCACGGAATGTATCGTTTTGCCTTGGCTTATTACTTTTAAGAGCAAAAGAGTCTGAAAGAAACTTTGGCCATCCCCCTAACTGCCTAAAAGAATTTAAGATAGAAGGCCTGTCCAGGAAGGAGCTAATATCATGAGATAACTATAGTATAATGTAAAATGTGTGATAAGAAAGGCACCAACAAGCCCATCGTATCAAATTTCTGTCTCTTGGGCCACATTCTCTATAGGTGGCCCAGTAAACAGTTGTCTAACAAACATTTGCTTTTCCATTTCCATGTGAATTGTCTTCCTCCCCTTTGAATCCCAAACCACTACCCCCAACATCCTCCTTTGCCTTTAGCTGAAGATGCTATTTAACCTGGCACTTCAGCAATCCTGGCTAGCTTTGTTTGATTTTCTCCCATTATTCTGTCTCATGGCAATTTAATTCACAGCCCAGCAAGAAAGGACCCAGAGTCGGTAGAGGATAAGACTTTCTCCCCTACATCTTGTTTCTAAAAGTTATAGAAAATGCAAAGTATTCTAAAATGATGGAAAGCAGACAGAGGTTCCCTGGGAACCCTGGGGTGGGGAGCCAGAGGGGCAGAATGAAGAGACAAGAGGGCAAGAGGGTCTTTGAGAGGAAGGGACATTTTCATCACCTTCACTGTAGTACTAACGTCTCTGGTGTGTGCATAAGGGAAAAAGGAATAAACATATGCTTTCAATATGCTAAGTTTATTTCATGTCAACTATAACTCAATAAAGGTGTTGCAAATCATATATAGACACACAAAACATTCCTTAAAGTATAAGTTGAATTAAAAATACAAAACTCTGCAGCAGGACTTTTTCTTGCACATTTTCCTTCCTGTCCAACAGAGGACAGCAGAGCTACTCCACAGCTTGGAGCCTCCCCAGGGGGCTGCTGACCTCCCTGAGCATCCCCCACAGCCCAGCAGGGTCTGTCCCTCACCAGCCTCACTCAGTCCACCGTCCTTCTTGCTCTCCAAGCTCCCCACACTAGACTCTCTCAGCCCCTCCATCCAGCCAGGTGTCTGCCCCCTAAAGGCTGGTCCCACTGCGGGCAGCTCCTCCCTCTGCACCCTTCATCCTCCACGCGATGAATGCCCACTCACGCTCTAGGTCTCACAAAGGTCACTTTCTCAGGGTGCTCTCAGTGATCCCCAGACCAGCTGAGACTCCATTACATGCTCCAGATGCACCAGACACTTTCCTTTCATCGCCCTTCTCTCAATTACAATTAACTCCTTAGTTCCATGATTTTCTCTGAGTGCCGGTCTCCCTGTCACAAGGTAAACTGTGTGGCCAGAGCCCATGTGTGTCTTGTTGTCTGTGGGGTTCCCAGGGCCCAGACCAGGACCTGACATGTCACAGATGCTCAGTAAATACTTATCAGATGGATGAGGGAAACCACACAACAGATGACCAACACTCCTGTGTAACACTTGGGGGTCAGAGCACTTTCTGTGTAGACACAGGGGCACTGGCATCAGTGTGGGAGAAGGCCCTGCTCTGTGGGCACACCTGGCTGTGTGTGAGATGAAGACATCTCACCAGCTCAAACATCCCAGGGAACAAGAGGAGCTTCCCACCCCGGATGGGAGAGGAGAACCAGGATCTGTGTTTGCTTCCATCTCAGAGGGGCTGAGGGTCCCACAGGGGCCTTCCTTTCCCAACAGAGTAATCCATGGGATCCCCAGCTTGAGTTCCACGTGGAGCTGCCCCAGCTGCTGGGCCCTGTTGGGAGGCCTAGAGCAGACATCAGAGAGGGACACAGATGACTTTGGTGCAGTGCCCCAGTGCTGTGATGGGGGAAATGCAGCGCATTCTGGGACCAGCCCCCGAGGCTGGCAGCCTCATCTGAAATCCTCAAAAGACCCCTCACCAGGTCCTTCCTTTGAACCTCAGGGTCAGAGAGCTCCTCTTGAGGTAGCACATCCATCAGGCAGCACAAGACACTGGATCAGGTGTCGTCTGGACAACCTCTGTCCTCTGCCTGGGCTCAGCTTGCACTGGAATGGAGTCGGGCAGCCCGGGGATGCACACTGCCCAGGATCTGGGTTGACCAACCCTGCAGCTTGGAGGTCAGAGCCCACCTCTGCCCGGGGCTCAGGGGCAGCTCACACCTTTTGGATCCTGGTCAGCATGCGTGGTGCAGCCCCTGACAGTGGCTGCGGGTCTCCTCATGCCCTCCAGGGAAAGACATTGGGACTCACAGACAACACACAGGAAATTAGCACATCAATGTGGCTTTGCCTGGAGAGGTGGAGGAGGAGCCTGATTTCCATCCCTCCCTCTAACAGACCCTTCTGGGTCCTTCCTACCTTCCTGGAATGTCCCACCCACTTCTTCCAGAGGCCTTAAAGCACTCTGTTCTCTCAGGGATCCCTGTGGAGTTCCCCACTCCATGCCTGGCACCACCCATGGGGAAGCTGGGGTGACCACAGGAAAGTCAGCCATGCAGAGGACAGAGGCCCCAGGATGGTCAGGGAGCACACGGACAGGCTGTGAGCCACAGCTCAGCCAACACACATGGAGAGGGAGGATCTCCCTGAAATCTGCCCCTGAGGACCAGGGATCCCACAGCCACCTGACCTCTCACCACCACCATCCTTTCACCCAGGATCCCCAGGAAACCTCCCGCTTCACACCTGGGAACTGCGACTACTTCTGAGACATGCATACTGGGTTTCTGTCACTGGAAGCAGAGGCCAGGCTGGTGACACTGTAGATGGAGGGCAGGTCCCCTCACCAGTCATAACTCAGCTTGTCCCTTTCTCACCCCCAGAGTCATCTCTGTATCCTTCCTGCTGGGAGTAAATCCAACCTTCCCAGAGCATTTGAGGACAGTGGGAAGACCCTGGTGCCCAGCTGGGTTTCTGTGTCACAAACAGAAATAATCCCCCGGGTTTGGGGACCCCTGGGTCTCTGAGTGGTGCTGACAGACCCCAAGGCCAGGACCCTGCAGAGGCCAATGTTGGGCTGAGTGGGTCATCCTCTCAGGGGACGGGGGTCCCCATCAGCCTTGCTATTGAAAGTGTTCCCCACAGGCCAGTGTGATCAGCATCACCTGAGAGCTTGTTAGATGCAGACTCTCGGGTCCACCCCACACCTGCTGGGTCAGAATCTGCATTTTAACGGGATCTGCAGAGGCTCCCTGTGCACAGGAGATGGGGAGAGGCTGCCCCACCCCTCACACCATGGGGTCCCAGCCTGGCCTGCATCCGTGTTACCAGGGCAACTGCTGAAACAGCTTTTCTAAGGTGTCGCCTGGATGCTCACAATCTTTATCAAGTTCCACGGGTGATTCCAAAGCACAGTGTGGGTGACATCCCTGTGACAAGAGTTCCTGGTGTAGCTCCCAGGATCCTCCTCTGAAGGGAGAAGCCAGAAGGGGACAAAAGAGATGGAGGCTGACACGCACCCAATCCGGAGCTGTGGGGACACTGGAAGACATGACGCCCCAGACTTGTGCTTGTCCAAACAAGGGTGTGTGTGTTTGTGTGTGTGTATGTGTGTGTAGTGGCGAATCATAGCTAAAGAGGAAGAAGCCTGGCTTTTCCCAGGAAACCAAAAAGTAGACAGAAAAGAAAGAGGAAGGAGGGGATGAGGGAGGCAGGAATGAGGGGAAGGAGGAGGAGGGTCCTGGGCAGAGACACCGCCCCAGGCCCACATGACTCAGCTAAGCACTCTTGCCCCCGGAGGAGGCCCAGAACAGAGGGAGGAAGGACAGCAGAGCTGAGGCATCTGGACAGCAGTGCTTGTGAGCATTTCTGGAGCCCAGGCTCTTCTCACAGAGGGAGGGACAGAGCAGGCAGCAGACACCATGGAGCCCCCCTCAGCCCCTGCCCACTGAGGGCACGGCCCCTGCAAGGGCTCCTGCTGGCGGGTGAGAGGGGGCGATTCCCTGAAGGTGGGTGGGAAATGGGAGAAAAGAGACTGACCGGGGTCTCCTGGGGAAGTCAGGCTCTGAGAGGGGACAGAAGATTTCTGTTTGGACATGAGGGGAGAGGACAGGGGAGCAGAGTAAGAGGAGGGGAGGAGACTCAGCAACAGGAAATCCTCGTGATCTGGAAGTGGTGAAGTACAGGAATATTTCAACTGCTGCGCCCTTCCAAGTTAATCGTCACTGACGAAAAATGTCTGAAAACAGATGACGTTGGTGAAGAGGGAGAACCTCCCCACCCGCCCTTTCCCTTAGGGTTCTTATGGCTGGTCAAATAATTAAAAAGGCAGGTTAGCAGAAAATAAAACAAAGTTTAATAACATGTACACATGGGAGAAACTCAGGAAAAACTGAGCAACTCACCAAAATGGCAGAGGTTCTCATCTTAAACACGATCTTCAGCTAAAGAGTAAGGAGGATGTTGGCGGTGGGAGGAGTCAGCTATGGGAGATTACCAGAATAGCACAGTAAAGGAGAATAAGTTTATTATGCAGATTTTAGTGTCCCCCACCCCCACCCCATCTGTCCACATTTATAAGAGTTTCTAGAAATAAGGTCATCCTCCCTTCTTCCTGGTACAGAGAGGGAGATACCTTTACAAACGGAGATTTTCGTTACAAATGTAAATGTCTCTTACCAAGGATAACTTCTGCTTTTACTTGGTTTTCAGAGCTTTGATAAGAATGGGCTTAGCATGGATCGTCCCAGTCTATCCATACCCAAAGTTATCTATGGTGATGGCCTGTCCTGGGGACAGGCCTTCTATCTTAAATTCTTTTAGGCAGTTAGTGGGGCAGAGAGGTCAAAGTTTCCTTCAGAGTCTTTTGTTGGTGAAAATAATCAAGGTAAAGAGACATATGTTGAGGTAGCCAATTCAGATCCCCCACAATGATAATAATCATAATTCATTTGAGGATGATATCAGAAAAAACTTAACTAGAGAATCTAAACATTGTCATTGCCCACCACCGTAAGAATTTGGCAAATAAACACCAGCATGTGGAGGGCCCTGGGAACACTCATTCACTCATCCACAGGTGTTTGCAGTCTGTTCCAGGCACTGGGGGAACAACAAGGTCACACAAGTCCCTGCCCTCAGGAGCTCACATTCCATGGGGAGGAGGACAGACAAGCAAAGAGATCTGAATGTGATGTCAGGGACTGACAAGTGCCATGAAGGGAACAGAGCAGGGAAAGGTCAGAAAGTGAAGACAGAGGGTCTTTAGAGCAGGTGGTCAGGGAAGGCATCTCCCAAGGACGCCCCTGAGAGTGAGCAGGGCTCTGAGGGCAGTGAGGGAGTGAGCCGGGCAGACACCTGGGAAGAGTGCTTGGAACAGAGGAAATAACAAGTTCAGTGGGGCTGAAGTAATGGTGGTCATGCTTCTGACCTTGACCAGTAGTCACAGACACACAGACACACACACACATACACACACACTCCAAGTCTAAGCGATGAAAAGACCTGCTCAGGACCCAGGGCCTCATCTTTCCATCCCAATACATAGGTTCAAATGTTGACTGATCTCTCTCTCTCCCCTCCTAGTCTCACGCTTAACCTTCTGGAACCCGCCCACCACTGCCCGACTCACTGTTGAATTGGTGCCGTCCAAAGCTACAGAACAAAAGGGTGCTGTTCTACTTGTCTGCAGTCTGCCTGGGAAGCCTGCAAGCTATGTCTGCTACAAAGGGTACAAACATGAAATGGCAGTATATGTAACAGGCAGATCAGGAATTACCCTAGGGCCTGCATACAGTGGTCGAGAGACAATATACGCCAATGGATCCCTGCTGTCCCAGAACGTTACCTTGGAGGACAGAGGATTCTACACCCTACAAATCATAACAAAAAATTTGCTAATGGAAGTAGGAACTGGACGGCTCCGCGTATACAGTGAGTGATTGCTCTCTGACCTCTGGGTGTTGGGTGGAGTGAATTCTGCTTCACACACAAGACTGACAGGCCTAGACTGTGCCTACATCCTGCTCCACATTATGTCTCACGCTGGGATTTGAGCATTTAGAGCAGGACACACACAGAGGAGACAAACTTCAAAACATTGGAATTCCTTTCATAGAATCAACCTCTGCAGACATTTCCTGCAAAGAGAAGGACCAAGTTGATGAGAGTAACTCAGCAGAGGGAGATCAGTCTCAGTCCAGGCCCTGGGCCCGCCCCGGCACCATGACCCTGAGGAAGACCCTGCACGGCTCTGTCAGAGCCTGGTTTGAGAGGCCCCCTGGGATCCGCACAGAGAAGCTCAGCCTGGGAAGTCCCCGCACAGACCCCTTTCCTAAGGTTCCTGACTCCAGTGACCCTGGGGAACCTGTGCCAGTTTGGGTTTTGGCCTCCTGGGCAGGGTTGACTGGGAGCAATGATTTCCTGGCTGCCCAAGTCCCGCAGTTCCTGAGTTGGTCACCAGCCAGGGCTCAGCCCCGAGAGCCACATCTGGGCAAGAGTGGAGCCTGATCCTTCACCTGAGACTCAGCATGGAGAGCACAGATGGACAAGGTCCCCAGGACATTAGCTGACTGCCCTGGGGAACTTAGGAGACTCCAGAGGAAGATCAGTGTCCCCAGAGGAGGAACAAAGGAGAGAAGAAGCTTCTGGCAGGTCCTCATCCACCAAGGATCAAGCCCAGGGTTATTATCTCTTTGGAATCAAACAATAACAGATGCCATAAATATGGGCAGCTCTTCACTACCGATTTAGGTCAGGTACTATGAATATTTTAAGGTTAATATCCTGACAAGCTGGCAACCAAATATTTATCCTACTTCATGATGGGAAACTGAGGCACAGGGAGATATATTCACTGAATCAGGGTCACACAGATCATAAGCGGCAGAACAGTCACAAGAGGTCTGTCTGCAGCCACAACCCCATGCTCTCCTCCAACCAGGGGCTCTATTAGGTGTCTGTGGACCCCAAGACCAACTGTCGGTTCAGATCCTTTCTTCTTAGACATCCCCAGCTCAGAGGGAGAGATTCTCACTGCGGAGTGAGAGCAAATGGGGAATTCATCATCATTTACTCTAGAACTAAATTACCTGCATCAACAAGCAGAGTCAGTGCAGGGAATGTCCAGGCCTCCCCCTCAGGTGGATGATCAACCTCCCTGCACTGGACTTGACATCACTTATTTGTTCCTGACGTGTTGAGGTCACTCCCACTGGAGTAGAAAGGAAAGACTTTGCCATCTCACTCCCCACTCTACCCCTGCAGCCAGCACAGGGCCCATGTGTAACAAACTGTCAATTGCTTTTCATGAAGGAGGAAAGAATGAATGGTGAATGAATGAATGAATAATCCAAATTCTCTTCAGAGACCCGAACCTGGATGCAGAGCCTTGGAATTCTGGCCAAACGGGACAGGTTCTCTGACCCTCCAGGAACTGAGGCCCATGTGTCAGACCTTTCACTGCTCTCTAGAGAAATATTCCTTCCTGCAACTGGTCTGAGGCCCTGAGGTATTAATCATAATTTTCCCATATGGAAGAATTTAATCTTCTCCTCAAATGTCTGTCTCATAACCACCAAACACAGGTGGTCCACGAGGGCCAGATTTGCAGCCAGTTCAGGCTCCCCCCTTTCCATCAGTCACCCCTTCTGCATTTGCACACGTCAACACCTGCCCTCAGCAGAGACAGAAGGGACATTAAAGACCAAAGGAGAGATCAGGTTCTGTGGCCAAAGCCAGGCAGCTCCTGCCTAACACCTCACTCTTTTCTGGACCATTCCTTGGACTCTCTCTGTCATTTATTGGGTCACTGGTTCATGTCAGTCACACTTAACTGGGAGGATGTGATCCACATCTTCACCCTGATGCCTGAGTACTCACCTGACTGCCTCGTGTGCTCCTGGTCCTCATGTGTTGTGTATGTTCAAACACCAGACCTGCCATTACCCATCTCTAGGAGAACCTAGGAAAAATTCAGTGAAAGTTCATGAGAGAAAATTTCCACCAATGATGAGGTTGAGGGACACGTGGGGTGAGAAGAGGTTCCTGGTGCGAATACTGTAGAGATATCCAGGAGGACTGATCAGAGGTCAGCCTGGGTGACCTGGGGATCAAAGAGAGGGGTGAATCTCTCTCCTCACAGATGGTCACTTGAACAAACACTCTCATCCTTCAGTAGGGGCCAGGGCCATCACCTGGGTCACTTTTACAGAGCTCAGTGGGGCCCTGTGAGGGGCTGAGATCTCTGAGGAAGGAGCGAGGCCCTAAGCCCCAGGACCACTCTCAGTCACCTCCCCTGTTTCTCCACAGAGCCAGTGACAAAGCCCTCCAATGGAGTCCGCAGAGGACATAAGGACCCCAGTCACAGAACATAAAGACCCCGTGGTCCTGATCTGCCTCACAAGTGACATCAGAATCTCCATCCAGTGATTCTTCAATGACCAGAGTCTGAGGCTCACAGAGAGGAAGACGCTGTCCCAGACCAACAGCATCCTCACCATAGACCCCATCAGGAGGGAGGATCCTGGGGATTATCAGTGTGAGCCCTCCAACTCGGTCAGTTCCAGCAAAAGTGACCTCCCCAGGCTGGATGTGAAGTATGAGCCTGGCCCTCTGGCTCTCTTATCCACCTCAATATTATTCAACTCTGAATAGATTTTTTTTCTTATCTGTCAAATGATGATCTGATGCACTTTTTGAGTAGAGTTGTTGTGATAATCAATGATGAAGGTGGAAATTCCTTAGAAGACTTGCATTGAGTCAATTAACGTTCATAAATGTAAACTGACATTGTTATTATTGTTGGCGTCAGGTCACATTCCACTCCAGTCCCCAGCTCCTGTTGGTCTCAGTTGCACCATGTCCACGGTGGAAGGACGGGCCGTGGTTGTGCATTGAGGGTTGGGAGCCCATGATAAGCTCTTAGGAATCTCAGTTCTATCCCTCCTCTGGGGGAGGTGTGGATGGAGCCAGAACTGTGACATGAACAACAGGAATAGACAGGTGGACACCCATGTGGGTAACAATACTGATCTTTTTCTTCCCATCTGATTCCTCCCAAAGAATTCCTAAAATATTCTTGAGTATTCTGATGTTCATGACAATAGATTTATTTGCATGGGACTCTGTCCTCCTTGTTACTAGGATATCATTGGAAACACTAATGCTACAACCATGGCTTTGACTCGATTGTCCTAGTTGAGAATGGTGCCCATGGGATCAGATATGACCCACACTTTAAGGAGCTAATGTGGACTTGATGGGTATTTTGGGGATCTGGAGAAGAGAGGGCCTCACTCAAAGCTCTAGAGACTGCAGGTGAGTCCTGATGTCTAGGCTTTCTAAGGTCAAGAGGCTGTTAAAAGTCCGATCTGAGGATCCTTGGGAAAACCTGCATCAGAGCAAAGTGTGTGGTGAGTGTGCAATTCTGCTGCACCTGTATAAATAATCAGGCCAAATTGAGTGAGAGCAGCCTTGTTTTGGAATCAAGAACACTCTTCCTTGGAGATGATCTGTGATCAAAAGGGAAGTGACTGTGAGAGAAATGTTGTGTTTCCATGGAAAAGTCCAGCAATCAGAGTGTTCTGATGATTAGATTCTGGCCCTGTTTACTGTCTCTCAGCTATTTTGCACCTCTTTATAAATTGCAAGTGTTGACGCAAATAATCCACAATCAATCTATAGATAAATATTGGAGTGAGTTTATTATGAGCTAAATTTGAGGACCATATAGCCCAGGGCCTTCCTTCCCCAAGGAAGGGAGGGCACCAAAGAAGTGGGGTGTACAGAGCAGTTATATACCATCAAACAGCATGTACAGCTTTCGATTACAATGTCCCTTTTACAATAGTCACGAGATTGTTCTGTCACCACAGCTACTGATGGACACAGCAGGTATCAATTCTGCTGTCTTGATGAGCATAGCAGGTAGAGGGTCTGTTGTCTCCAGTTGGGTGGTCATAGGATGAGTGCAGCAATCAAACCCTAGCCTAGGGAGAAATGCTCATCTTTAAGGAAATGTCAATGCGGGGGAAGTTGCATCCCTATATTAAGAGCATTTGTTTTTGTCTTTGGGACATGGTAAATGCTTAAAGCAGATATACAATGCAAGCTCAAAGGCTACAGGCCCTTTTGGAAAAACAAGGTCAGGCCGAATTAGTTTTACACCAAATGGCTTCCTCATATGCTCCAATATACCCTATTGCTTGCCATTTGTTTATCACAGGGAGCTGACGGAGATGCAGACTGGGTCCTGGCTGATGGAGATGTAGTTGTGTTTCCCTCCTGCTATGTAGGAAGCAGGTTTGTTATGACTTAGAGGCCTAATGTTCCCCTCAGACTCACTAAACTTTAGACAATTCTTCCCGACTGTAGACCCCTGGCCTCCATTTTCTCAGAGCATTTCCTTTAGAAATGTAATTGAAATCTGTAATTGCTGATTCTTTCTCTGCCTTTTGAAATGCATATATGTCTGCTTAAAATTTTCTTGTTTTAGGAGTTTTAGGATCCAGAGAATGTCTTTCTCAAGGGCCTGGGCCCATCCCTTTGAAATGTAATCCTCCTGGAAGATCCTGCCCCCACCTCCCAGTCTCTGAGGGAGGGCAGGAGCCTAACTTGGGTGGGTGCCCTTACAACCAAGATGTAAAACTACCTCCTGATAGGATTTTAGGGGAAGTTTTACTTTTCTGTTGAGTAAGGACGAATAGCAAACGCAGTTGGCCTACAGTTCCCTCTGTTTGCTCTTATAATATATGCATTCTTTTGTGTCAGGGGTTGAGTTCAGTCCCTCTTCCCTATTGCTCTGGTCTTAAATAAAGTCTTTCTGCCTGTTTAACTTTGTCTGGTGCAATTTCTACTTGGACATTACCTACCTGCAATTAGCTGATCCTGGCATCTTGCCCACAGCATACATCCCCACCATATTTTCAAATCCTCTAATTTCTTTCCTTATCTGGCTATTATCCTCCAAATGAACATTTCCAATTTTCCTCCCTCTCTTCGGCCTTGGCATCCAAAGCAGGAGATGACTTGACTGCTCAGATCTTTCTGGGGTCCCCAGTTGCTTCCTACCCAGCCTTTGTCCCCAGGATCTGAGAAGCCCTGGGAGCTAAAGTCCAACAACATGAGAGAGACCTGCAAGGTGACCCCACCACAGTGGCCCTGACCCCAACAGTGTTCTCATTCCACACACATGTTCACCTCACCATCAGGGAACAAGATCACACAGATTTTTAAAGATATTCTGTCATAAAACCCAACAACTCCAGTGGACAAGCAGGTCCCTCCCATAACAGCCACCCGCCCGCCTGACCAGGACCTCCCTGTCCGGGGCCCTCCCCAGCCTTGAGCTCAGGCCATATATCTCTGTTCTCATTTCTTTGCTCTCTTTGTTGTTTTTACAAATGCCGCTTGCCTATTCTAAGGTGAGTCCATGGACAGAACCCGGAAAATGATAAATAGAATCTGTCCTCTGGTTCTCTGTCCTTTTGCTCCTTTTGGTCTCTGGGGTATTTCGCTGAACCCTGAAGACCCAGCAGAGTGGTGGAGTGTGGGTAAGCAGAGGTGAGCATCATGGGATGGTGTGGAGGGATGGGGTGTGTGCAGAGTCTGGATAAGAAATAGTAAAGCCTGGGTGGGATTTTGGGATGTTAGGTGTGACTTGGGATGAAATGGGGCCATGCAGGAGGGCTCTTTTTTGGGGAGGTCCCATGGTAGGGTGAAGATTCTGAATGAGAGGCTGACCTACCTATTGGGGGAGGAGCAACTGGAGCTGGTGCCGTGAAGGTGGGGCGCCATCCTTCCAGACTTGGATGATGTGAGGGGTGAGACATACAGTCAGGGGGAAGGATAATATTCTTGAAGACTCAGATTGGTGCCCTGACACTGGGGACAAGAGGGAGCATCAGATGTTCAGGCTGAAGGGGACATGGGACAAGGGACAAAGGGGAGAGTGAAATGAACATCCCTTGTGGGTTAAGAGCCTGGAGAGCGATGAAGGCTTTAAGGATGGAGGGCACCATGAACGCAGAAGACTTGAGCTGAGGGCACATGGGGAATCAAGTCAAGATGGGAATTTGAGTGTGAGATATGCAGACTAGAAAAGGGATCTGGGATGGAGCCTGGGGGAAGGTGGGGAGTGCAGGGCAGGGGTGGCAGCAAGGACCGAATTGAGGGGCACAGTTTTCCAGTCTCCCGTTCTGACCAGTTGAGACATGTGCAGGTTGCTCTCAGACCCTGAAGAACTGTAGAAAAGCCAGATCTCACCCTTGTACTCTGAGAGCTACTTTAGCTGAGTCACCAAGTGAGCCATGTTCCCAGGGGATTTGTATGTGAGGAAGCCTGAATAGGAGCCTGGCGACAGGCAAGGGAGGGCAAATATTGGGGTGGGGATAGAGGGCAGAATGAAGTTGGAGAGTGTGGAGCCTTTTCCTCCTTTGTTGAATAGTCAGAGTGAACTGCCCATGAGTCCACAGGTGAGAGCTGTGTGACAGGTGTCAGTGAGGAGTGGTAGGTGCCATGACTGTTGGGGCACCTGTCCTCCTCTGATCCAGGACATACGACTTTCATTTACAAGGCATCTGCTCTCCCCACCTGACCTTATGTTGCTTGGTATGATACAACCGAGGTCATGATGAGGAGTTCTGGCTCCCTTGTCACTTCACTTCCCATGTTCAGACACTCTGTCTCTCCTGAGGCCTAGAAACAGGCCGGGAGCTATTTTTCTATTGCTGCCGAAGGCATGGCCTTGCTGAGAACTCTCGGAGTTTTCATGGAACTCTCTCATTGGGTCCTGCCAGAGGCTCCACAAAGCACCTTTCATGCTTCTCATGTGGGTTGGAAGGTGGTATAGGTGAAAGGACTTGTGTTTTCCTCTGGAGGGTGTGCCCAGCATGCCCCAGACTACTGGAGCCCTAACACGTTCATAGATGGAGCAGGTCGCTCCATGGTCCCAGATGTGGATGGCCCCACAGCCTGTGGTACTCTCACATTTGTTTAAATTGTTGATTATTAGACCAGACCCTGTCAGTGATGTCATTGTCAACACTGATGTCATTGTCTTCTGTATTCAGTATTAGCAGGCATCCACTTCCACCCTTTGGAGCACATGTGTCTTACTAAGGCATTCAGAATACTTGTCATTTCTTGTTCATCATTAGCAGGAGAGCTTTCTAGTTGTCACCATTCTGTATGACAGAAGCTGTATGTCTGTAGGTTTTTTAGATTTGAGTTTGTGTGTCCCTTGTCTTCTGTACCCACAGGGCAGATATGTCTGAGGACCAAGCCCAGAGCCTGAGAGAAAAGGTGGCAGAGTTGCACTTCCAGGTAAGCGTTCCACCCAGCCAGGCTGTGCTAAGGTGAAGACACCAGTGGAGAAGGGAGTATGACTCTCAGACATGGAATGGAGACCTGGGGCAGACGAAATCTGCTGCACGTGACTGCCAGTGAAGACATCCCCCACTCTCATCTGAGGAAACCAACCTTCCCTGCATAAAGCATGCCAATCATGCTCCTGAGGCCATCCCCTCACAAGGAAATGCTTGTTCTCCTCCTGACCACAAGAGTGAGGTTCAACAGGGCCCAGTGGAGCCAGGACCTCGTCTGGGACAAGTACACCATGCACTGAGAGTGAGTTACAGGACCTCACCAACCTGCCCTGGCAGGAGTCCCAGAACATGGGTGTGAACAGATTCTGTGCCAGTGATCCATTTATTGCCTCTCTGCTCCACATCCACCCCCTACCGCCCTGCTGGATCATGCAGGCATCTTTCATCCTCCTCCTGGCACAACTCTGGGCTTTGTCAGAAGAGGGCACCAGAGGGACACTGCAGGAGGAAGGGCTTCTCTCCAGGTCTAGGTAGTGTTAGAAGTTGCTCCCTGTGTCTGCTATTCCCTTCTTCTTTAGAGTTCTCTTCTCCCTGTAGTAACAAACCCCTGTTAACTCCAATCCTCCATTACTGGTTAATGGTTCTTTATAGTAAATGTACCTGTTCTTTATATTAAAGGTACCTGTTAAAGTTAGTACGCGGTTTCTGACTCCTGCCTGTACCCTGACTGATAGAGATTCCAAGGGTGTGAGACCAAATAGGACCAAGAGGAAGGCTTGATGGGGCCGATTCTTTCTCATGGCATGTAGGCTATAAGGTGTTCGCTGAAGCATCTGGGAACATCATTACTAGTCTGCTGGTAGTGAGTTAACATCTGGAGTCAGTGCTAGACCTGCTCTGACATGTTGGAGACAAATAGAGTCCCAATTTGGGGCACATGGGGAAGCTGGAATGAGTCTGTCGTGTGCAGGCTCCTCAGTCCCCTCCTTACCATATCCCCTGGGAAGGCAATAAGAAACACACAGAGGAGGGGACATCGAGAGCTCTGTGGTGACTCACCTCTGAGACAGAAGATGCTGATGGAAAATGCTGGAAAAGAGGATCCTGGACTGGCCAAGGGTAACACTGAGCACGCAGACTCACCTGTGAACTTGGTCAGCTCTTCTGCTCTCTCCTAAGTCCAGAGGGACCTTGGTCATCTGATTTTCCACAGAACCCCACACTGGTCCATGTCATTGATGAATTTATGTTATTTAATCAGACACAGTGAACAGGAAGTAGCAAGAATCCTTGACGATTCAGGAATAAGACATCTGTATGCCAGAGGGTGGGAGATAAACCGTGCAACATCCAGCCCTCCATCACACTGGTGTAAATCCTAGGGGCGTGTAGGTCTGGGGCATGTCCCAATATTCCTTCTAAACTGAGGGACAATTTGCTACACCTTGTGTGGCTGCCTTAATCCAAAGAGATAGTTCCCTTAGGATTTATGGCGGGAATGTAACACATTTTGATACACTACTCCTACTCATTTGTGACGGAACCCATAAGTTGCCAGTTTTGAGTGGATCCTAGAGCAAGAGAGGACTCTGATGAAAGTTCATGCTGGAAACTAAGCTCCCATGAACTTTAGTCCATATGACCCAACAGGCCAAATGTCATTGAAAATTTTTGTGACATAAAGAGACCATGGGATAACCACAGTACAGAACCTCAGGGTTTTGGAGCAAAGGTATGTCTCCTTCTGCAAATAACTATCCTCCATTTGGAAAGCATCCCTGGCTTCTTATTGGGTCCCAGTGAAATCTCAATACTTGACGACTGGACATCAAGGGCTCTGTGAGCTTAACTGCACATCACAAACTGGGTGCTGTCTCAGCTATCAAACCATGACATTGGGCGTGCACAGCAGCATCCGTCATCTATTGAAAAGGTGTGTATGGCATCAGATCAAGCAGGAATGGAGGGCACAGGGGAACGTCCCAGCAGGCGGCTAGATGCCCATGGCACCTGCTCCTCCTGCGTCTTCCTCCACCCACACTATGGGCTGAAGGGAATTCCCTGTGATCTGTTTACAGAGGAGAGAAAGCACAGACCAGGTTTATGGATGGATGTGCATGGTGAATGGCACCAGGCAGAAGAGGATGGCTGCTGCATTAGCACTCTGTATATATGGCCCTGAAGGAGTGACGTAGGGAAATCCTTCAGGTGGCGAAAGCTCAGGGGTCCACCTTGTGGGACGGACGGGTGTCCTTAGGCCCACTTTGGCAGGAATCCATGGTGAGCTACCTGATCAAAGACTTGGAATGAATAAAAGAATAAAATTAAGACAGGGAGGATATGTTCCTGGTCCTCTGGGGATGGCACCGAATTCGTGTGGGGACGTCCCACACAAATCCCACCAGATGCGTGCACCAAGGAGGAGGCTGTTAGTATATAGTGGACAGTGTCAGGTAGCTTCTTTCCCCATCAGGGCTTGCTCACTGGGCCATGTGCAAAGTGGGCATGTGGGCAGGGGTGGAGGCTCTGCATGGTTACAACAAATGGGCTCGTTCTCCCCAAGGCTGACCTGGCTGTTGACTGTACTCAGTGCTCAAAGCTACAGAGGTAGAAGCCAACGGTAATCTGTTACAGCGTCATTTGACAGTAGGACTACACAGGGTATGCCCCATCATGGAAGAGATTGAGCTTTACCTCACAGGGATGGAGAGAAACCATGGTCTCTGATTTGCCCTCCTTGTACTCGATGCTTCTGTCTACATTGCCTTGTGACACCTAGGAAACGTGTTTTCTACTGCTATGGTATCCCATGAAGTATGGTTTCCAATGAGGGGATACATTTTAAAGCAAAGGAAGTGCGGCAATGAGCTCACACCCATGGAGCTCACTGATCTTTCCGGAGCCCCACGACACAGAGACAGTTGGCCTTTTGGGATGTGGAATGGCCCATGATGGCTTATAAGGGCACCAGGTGAGAGTCGGTACCCTGCCATCCAACAGAAAATGCTGTATGTCTTAAACCAGTGGCCAGTCTATCATGTCACTTCCCCCATAGCCAGAATGCGGGGGTCCACTGAACAAGGGGATGATAGAGAGTGCCCCGTCCCAGCAGTACACCTCACAACTCACTTAAAGGATTGGTGCTTTTGCTCTCTGTGACCTTGGAGTTGGTGTGGGTGAGGAAGCCCATCATATTCTAATCAATTGGAAGCCATGACTGCCCCCTAGCCATCTTGTGCTCCTCATGCTGCTGAAACAACAGGCAGAGAAGAGGATCACTTTGCTAATGGCCAGAGGGGAGCTGACGGCCAGAGGGAGGTTGGGCTGCTGGTCAAGGATGACTCTATTTGGAAGCCAGGCAACGTGTCGAGGGTACATTTTCATATTTTATTGATCAGAGTCATTGCTCAGTGGAAAACTGCAGAAACTCCATAAAGACAAGACCATGGAACACTCCCTTCCCATCAGAATGAAGATTTCTGTCAACCACAGTCGTTTAACTGGGTGTTGGCAAGTGGTACTGACTGTGGAATGGGTGGTGGAAGAAGGCGGCTCTGATGACCACCAGCTACACATCCAGGACACTCGCAGCTTTGTTTATGGGAGTTTCTCCTCCATCCTCCTCTCACTGTGGTGTATGAAGAACTAGTTGTCTAACACTGTGGGAGTCTGACTCATTGTCATTAGCACACCATGTTCCTATGATTAAGTAACAGATGGGAATTGTGTGCCTTCAATATTGAGGACACTGATTTTCATCTGGACAAAGGAAAAGGGTCGTTGCTGAGGAGGAAAAGGGTGGACCCTGCTGGACACTTTCTGTTTCCTTCTCCAGATTCACTCTCTCCCCTTCTCCCCCGTGCTCTGCACTGTGGGTGGCAGAACTATGAGAACTGTGTTACTGGGACCTCCTGGCTTCCATCCGGGTTCAGGCACTGGGGATCTCCAATAGGAGACCAGAGGGAGGACATGGAGGGAGGTTGGGGTATGAATTCTCCAGCTCCCTCCCTATAGTGTCACTGGGGGGTGGACAGATTATTCAGCCTGAGATCAGAGCTCCGGTCAGCCCTCTAAAGACCTCTCCCATCCACCCACTCCAGATTCTAGAATGGTAATAACTTCTTCTCAGTCTTTCAGGCCTGGAAGATGACAGACCCAATGATATCAGCCTCAGAAGACTGTGAAAACCCTCTTGGTTCTCTACTTCACAGAAACCTTTGCGTCAGTTATTCACATGGGACGACCTTCTGTTTGTGCTGGGTCTCCAAATGCTAATTAGAAGCCTCATTGGTGGAAGGGCACCTTCACCTCCCAGGTGATGTTGATGCCCGGATACCTCTGTCTGCAGCACCCTGAAGGCTCTGCTGCCACCGAGGCTGGAATGGAGACGTGCTCCAGACCAGCGAAGGACGGGCCTGAGATGGGGCATCTCTCACAGATTCCTCTCCTCCCCTGTGCCAGATTTCTGGGTGTCCTGCCCTCCCCTCAAATAGAGAAAGCCCAGCACTGGGATAAAGCACTATGTATTTATTATCAGACACATGTGGCCACTGCTTGAATGTCTACTCTCCCACAGGGCAAGTTCAGCTGCTCCAGGCCCTTCCATATGTTCTCATCAGGTCACCAAGTGTCTGTGGGTGTGTGTGGATGGTAACTCAAGGAGAGAATGGAAAAATAATTCGGTGTTCGGCTATGAGATCAGGGGGAAGGTTGGCTTTAGGGGGTCAGCAAGGGCTAAGAATCAAGCAGAAATGGGGTCAGCAGGGAGGGCACCCCACACCAAAGGGCTAGAGATAGCCCCAGCCCCACCACCAAAGCCACGTAGGAGGTAGGGTGGGCTCCATCTTGAAGAAGAGGCTAATTCTCATTCGCATACTCAGTCACAGAGAAGACCCCAATATTGCGGTCACCATTCAACAAATATCTGGAAGGTTTGGCCATGCATCCCTGAAGGCTCAGTGAGGAGAACAGCCCACCTAGAGAGTGAAGGCTAGGTTAGAGAGGACTCAAAGCACAGCACACTAAATTCCTAAGACCCAGAAATCCCAGATGCGCCCTCTCCCCCCTCAGACCAGGAAATCAGCCTCTTAGTCCCCTCTTCCCGTAGACCTAGACAGCTGGGTCCCCGGCTCTCTCTACCCACAAACTCATGAGTCAGGGCCTCAAGCACCCTCCAACCTCAGGACCAGTGAATCCAGGCCCCTAACCCCTTCACCCTTGCTACCCTCAGCACTCACCTCCCCTGAGATTAAGGGAGCCTTGGTAACAACGAGTGGTGCCCTTAGGGCAGGTCACAACTTCAGAGTTTTGTGAGCAGGATCCAAACAAATTCACACAGACAGGACACTGCAGGTCTCCTGGGACAGAGGGAGCTGGGGAGCAGAGAGAAGGTTGGGGGTACAGCTCTGCTCCTCGCTGCAGCCACCCTCCTTGAGCCCCAGAGGCTCTTGTCTCTGAGACCCCATCTGTCCATGTCCCTGGTCCCACCGAGCACGCTGGAGTCCACACCTGGACGAGGCAGGGCGTCCAACAGGACACTGCTGCTGTCAGCTCTGTTGCACCCATCGGAGGAGCAGAACCGGGCATAGGAGGCGACGAGCATTCCGGGGGGCTGCGAGTAGACGGTGACAGTTCCGGAATCCGGTGTCCTGTACTCACTGCAGCCTTTGCTCCCCACTATGAGTGATCTGGGTCCTGAGGGGTGAGAGAGTGAGAGCTGGGCTGAGGGAGGGGAGGCTCCGAGGGAGGCAGGAGGCAGTGGTTCCCTGATGCTCAAAAGGCAGAGGGTGAGCACAGGTTTCCTGAGTACTAACAAGAGCACAGGTCACCTTGAATGTAGGCGAAGGCTGGGGCCAGAGGCTGGGTCCTCCCCCAGCACTGCCACCCCTCAGTTCTTGCGCCAACATCAAGTTCTTCGCAGAGCCTCCCCAGAGCACTCATTTTCACGTTGCAACCCTCCCCTCACTATCTTTCTCTTTGGAATTTCTCTCCATAGCACTTATCTCCACACTCATATCTTGCTCTTTCTTGTTGGTTTTTTTCTGTTTCACCCCTCACGCGTAAACCTGCACGAAGGCAGACACAATGGGATCCACGGTGCCTGGCACACAGCAGATGCTCAGTAAACCTCGAAATAAGTCGTTGGGTCCCTCTATGCCAGCTCTGTTCTGAACCCTTTGCACGGGCTATCGAGTATATCCTCACGACCACCTAGCAAGGTAGGTACCTTAATTGCCCCCAGTTTACAGAAGGGGAAACCAAGGCACAGAAAGAAGAAGAGTTGGGTTTAGAACTCCAGGTGTGAAGGGAACCAGGCAGGAAATTCAGGGACAGAATCCAGGGCAGGGAGGCCCAGGACCCAGGGCCGGGGCCTTACCCTCTTGCGCAGACCACGCACCTACGTCTATGAGCAGAAGCGTCTCCTGACAGATCTCCGCGACATCACACGTCTGGTAACCAATCCCGGTCCATTCGGTGGGGGTCTGAGCCGCGTTTTGCTGTGTCCTCAACATGACCCCCCGTTGACAGGTCAGAGGAGCTGGGGAGAAGGAATTACCAGGGTCTGGGTAAGCCAGGGAACCAGCCATGTCTGTCCTTCCAGGTCCCAAGATTGGGAAGGTGATCACATTCTTGAGTCACACTCCAGGTGACCTGGCCACAGTGTCCCTCAATCTCAGATTTAGAAGGGACCTGGGAAGTCAGCCCCATCTCCTCTTTTTACCGTGTTTTTGCTCAAATACCTGCAGGGGCCTCTCTCAACACCAAGAGGAAGGCTGCTCCTCCCTTTGGGAGGGAGAGAGACGGAGGGCTCTTCCTCAGCCTGAGCCAATCTCTGCTTCCCTCTCTGGGCCTCAAGGTCCTCATCTGGATAATGAGGAGGGTGGCGTGACATCATATATTTCTTTTCACTGAGAAACGACATGATCTAAACAAAAAGACTCAAATACCTGGCATGCACTGATTATTTACTATGAGCCTGGCTGTGATGTTGCTTTCCTTGGATTAGCCCACTGATGCCTCCCAAGGGGTTTACTGTGTCTGGATCATTTTAGATGGTGGGGAAGACAGGGATCGGTGACCGTTCTTGGCTTCCTCGGCCCCTGTGGCCCTCAGGAGTCTAGTGTGAAAATCGTGAGCCCAGACCTTCTCTGAAGGCCATCACAGGATCAGCAGTGACGTGTCCCTTGAGGCAGAAACTCCTGGGCTGACCACGTAGCATCCACAGACACGGGTAACCTTCACAGCAGCCCCCACAAAGGAGGACCACTCATGTCCCGCTTCACAGATGACAAAATCGCGGCTCCTGCTGCCTCCTCCCAGCCTGGCCCCCGCTCTCCCCACCCATCTTCCCCGCCTTGGTCAATGGCAGCTCCTTTCAGCAGTTGCTCAAGTCATTCTTGACAATCCCCTTTCTCTTACGCCCGTGTTGCACCCATCAGGAAATCCTGTTGGCTTAAGCTGCAAAATCCCTCCAGAACCTGACCACATCTCACCAGCTCTACTGCTTCCAGGACGCCCTTGGGTCTCACCTGCTTCCTCCTGAGTCTCCCTGGGGGTCCCCTCCCCGACTCCCATCTCCCCCTCACTCTATTCTCCACCCAGCAGCCAAAAGGATCCCCATAAAGTTTAGTGGATTCATGTCATTCCTCTGCTCAGAAGACTCCAGTAGGTCCCCATCCCACTCAGCATACAATTCTAAGTCCTTAAATTTGCCCCGCCGGCTCTACGTGATCTGGCCTCCCTCTCCCCCTCCGTCTACAGGTTCTACTCTGCTCTCCCTTAATACACTGCTGTAGTCACATTGGCCTCCAGGCTCCTCCTTCAACACACAGCAAGCATATGCTCACCCCAGGGCCTTTGCATATGCTCCCCTGCTCCTGACTGTCTGCATTCACCGCCTCCTTCCTGAAATGGGTGAAAGGGGCTCAAAGATGTGGTGATCCTCAAAAGCTGGTTCAGCGGCAGAGCCCAGACAGGAGCCCACATCTCTCTGAATCGGACATTAAGATCTTAACTGCCGTGCTCTCCTGACTGTCGACCCATGACTCTCACTGGGACCACCACACAATTGCTTAGGGGGCAGTCAAGTCTGTTCATGCTCCAGCCCTTTGGTTCTTCCTCAGCCTGGGCTCCTGCCATGGCCCATCCTGGGCAGTGTGTGCTCTTGCTCCCAGCCTTCTCCCGCCCCCATGCCTTCGCAGGAGCTGTTCTGTCACCGGGAACGCGCTTCTCTCCCCCCCTTATTCCCTGACCTCTTGTGGTTCCCAGCTTCTGATGCCTAGTCTCGCTGATGCTCAGGAAATTCTTGCTAAACTGCTGAACTGAACTGAACCAGGGAAGCCAAACACACCCTCCAAGATCTGACTCCAATGTCAAAAGCTAACAGAATGTGGATATATGTTAGGAATATTTATTTGTGGTATAAAACCTGTGTTTTATGTGGTACATGAGTGGTTCGTGTAGTATGTGTGTATGGTATGTGTGTGGGGGTATAGAGTGCGTGGTGGGGATACGGGGTTGTATTGGGTGTGTGATATGTTTATGGTATGTTTGTATGGTGTGTGTAGCGTGTGCGTGCATGTTATGTGATGTGAAATGTGGTGTGTGTATGCAGTGATACAGTGTGTGTGAGACGTACGTGGTATGTGTTGGTTGTGCGGTGTGGCATGGTGTGTGTTCTGTGTGTCTGTGTGTTGTTTGCATGTGATATATGGTGTGTGTGGTGTGTGGTCTGTGGGTTGTGTGTGGTGTATAGGGTTGGGGTGTGTGTGGAGCATGTGAGCTGTAAGGAGACGTGTGTGTGGTATGGATGTGTGGTGTGTATGTGGCATGGGTGGTGTGTGTTGTGTGAGTGTGTGTGTGTTGTGTGAGTGTGTGTGAGTGTGTGTGTGTGGCATGTGTTGCATCTGATTTGTTTCTGAAACGCTTTCTGGATTACGAATGTTGCCTGGTCCCAGAGAGGAGGGACAGACAATTAAACCAGCCTTAATCAGAAGGAGAGACTGAGACTCTGACCCTCCCTGCTCAGCCCCCGGCCAGGGCTCCCCTGCCCTCAGGAGAAAGGCCAAGCCCTCAGTCTGGCTTTGCGGGGACATCACCAGCCCCCCCCACCTCTCCCGTCCCCACCAATATCCATTCCCCAGACACGCCAGGTCGTTTGCTGCCTCCGTGGCCTTGCCCCAGCTGTTCCTTCTGCCTGGAGTGGCTCTCCCTTCATGGCCCACACCCCCCTCATCTACCTGGAAAACCTGTAATCACCCCCAGTCCCGGCTGTAGCCCATCCTCCTCATCAGCCGTCTCAGGCAGAGCCCAGGAAGCCTTCTTGACAACAGCAGGCTCACCCACCTCCAGGCCTTTGCACACGCTGTTCCCTCTGCCTGCTCGTGTCCTTTTCCTCTTCTACAAATAAACCGCAACTCATCCGGAAGACACCGCTCACAGTCACCTCCTCGGTGTGCCCTCCTTGACACCCACCCACCAGGACATCAATATCTTCCCTCCTCTGAGACCCCAGAGCCCTCCCCCACAGCCCTGTTCCCTCTGCTCCGTGATGTCTCTCTTCCTGGTCCTGGAGGCCCTTAGGGCAGGGGCGGGGTCTGAGTCCCCTGGGGTCCCCATGGGAGACCTTGGAATCCTGCGTGAACTCACTTCAGCAAACAAATCCCGGGCACCCAACCCGAGCCTGCCCTTGTGCTGCCCAAGGCTGGAAACCTCGGTGTCAGTGACATCGGGCCCTGTCCTCAGGCTCCCGGTCCAGCCAGAGGGATCCACGCACAAAGAGGAATGTGTGCTGAACTCACTCAACTCTCTCTTGAAGCTTTAGGGTTCAGTGTGCCGTAGAGAGATGAGGAAACTGAGGCTCAGACAGGGATGGCCCTTTCCTCACTCTCCGAGGTCCCTTCCCATCTCCCTGCGCATGGTGGCCCTTCTCATTGAGACACTCCAGGCCCCTCTCAGTCAGCCCCGTGTGTGGTTTCCATGGGGAAATGGGGATGCTCCCAGTGTCCCCATTTGGCTCCTGCTTGCCCTGTCACACCTGGAGCACCCTCAGTGTTCTCTGGTCTTCTTTCCTAGGCAGCAGGCCTGCTGGGTGCTCCAGGACCATGGGTGGGGGTGGGTGAGAGAGGGGTGGGGTGGTCGAGGGGAAGTGGGAGACCCAGGGTGACTCAAGGTCAGGGGTGTGGAGCTATGGAATTGGAAGCACTGAGTCCCTCCCAGGGTGAAAACCAGCAGGCACTCCTGCCCTTACTTCCACACCCAGTGGGGAAAGTGGAATGCAAAGCATCCGCCCTCTCTGCCCCTCTGAACTTCCTCTCTGCTCTCCGGTTCCCCTCCCACCTGGACAGGCCACCATGACCTAGTCAGCCTGGCCTGGCATCAATTAAAACACCTACTGGTGGGCTCTGGCCCTGTTTACCTGTTCCCAGGACGGCGCACCCTTTGTCTCCCCTGTGGCTGCACAGCTCTTACTGGCACCCCCACCGAAGCACCTTCCAGGAGAATCTCTCCCTTTGCACACCCTGAGTGAGTAATAAACTTCTGAATGACTTGTGGGTGCTGGCTTGGTGGGATGTGTTTGGATGTCCAACTTTCACAAGGGGCACTGTGCCCCAAGGCTGAAGTGCAGGGCACAGTCTCGTCTTCCACACGGGGGACTCACCTTTAAGATCGCAGTTCTCGCTCACAGTCAGAGCCCCAATATTTTCAGCGTTATTAAGCAGGTTGCAACCTGCTTGGGATGTGCACCCCTGGACTCTCAGGTTGGTGGAGACGTCCTCTGTGGAAAGGAGGAGAGAACGAGAGAGGGAGACGCTGCCACTGAGACCATCCAAGCTTCAGGGGGAGGTGCAGCTCTGGGAAGCCAGGCCCACCCTCCTCTTGTCCCAGGCCTCCCTCCACAGAGACCCAGATCTTGGTCCTCAGACCACCCCGTTCAGTGCCCCACAGGGACCCTGCTGTCCCAGCTCACCTCCCCTGATAAGGAGAATCCCATTGTAGCAATGCGTGCTCCCCTCAGGGCAGGGCAGCTCTGCTGCAGACTGACAGCCTTCTGTGGACAAGCAGACTGGGCACCGCAGGGACCCTAGGGCTGGGAGGTGAGAGAGAGGGGGAGGGAGGATGAGAGGGCTCTGCCTTCAGATCAGGTGGCTTCTCTCTGACCCCCCTTTTGCTTGCCCCAGAAATCAACCTCCCCTGTCTCCCCCAGACATGCCCTCCTTGGGCTCCTGTCATGCAGGCCCAGGGTGGGGGGAATTAGGGACAGTCCCTCTGGGCTCACCTCAATCCCCTCAACCCTGTTGCTCCCCTCCTCCCCACACCCCTTTCCCCTTTTCCTCCTCTCCCTCCTCCCTCAGGCACCTGTTGGAGGAGGGGAGTCCCAGAGAGGGACTGTGTTGGAGACATCATTGCATAAGTCCCTGTCCCGGCACACATGGGTGTAGGAGACGATGGAGACGCCCGGGCCTGCACTGTGCTGGGTGACGCGGGCCTCCTGATCTGCCTCCGGGGTGCAGCCCTTGCTGATCACCAGATACACTTGGGGTCCTGGACCAAGAGAGTCAGGGAGGCCAAGGTGGGGTCAGGACTCCAGGTCCTGGAGGGAGGGTCTCCATCGTGGCCTGGGGTGAGAGACTGGAGAAGCGGTGACTGGATACCGGACTGTGCCCCTGCTGGGGAGGGGACAGCTCCCTGTAGGAGGGCAGGGGTCTTCTGAGTTCCCAGACAGAATGCAGGTAGGACTGGGCAGGGGGAGGGATGTCTCTGCACAGGAGAGGGTGGGAGTCGGGCTTGGGGCTACGGGGCCCTTCTCACCATTCACAGTGAGTATCATTGTGTCCTGGCAACCCCAGCCGTCCTCACAGGTTTGCTGGTTAGTCACTGTCCAATGGAGCGGCATGTCCGATACATCCTTCACAGCCTGACCTCTCCCTGACTGACAGGTCAGGGCCTGCACTCCTGAGATGAGAAGAGCAAATCCATCTCAGTCCATCCTCCCGGGAAACCCCTCCCAGGTTGGGGTCCTCACTCACCTGGCAGTACGAGGGTGATGCCCTGGAGGATCAGTAGGAGGGCAGGGCTCATGATGAGGGCAGCTGGAACTCTCTCCTTCCTGCTTTTTCTCCCAGGAAACCAAGACCTTTTATATCTCATCCCATTCAAGGCAGCCCAGGAAGGGGGTGGGGAGGGGAGGGCCTTGCCAGAGGAGGCCTGGGCCCACCCTCTGAATTTCAAAGCCTTATATGCCTAGAACTCTGGCTCCTGACACCTCCCTCAGATCCAGGAGTCCAGGCTCCAGCCTCTCCTCCTTCAGACCCAAGAGTCCAGGCCTGGCCCCTCCTCCCTCAGACCCAGGGGTCCAGGCCCCCAGCCCCTCCTCCTTCAGACCCAGGAGTCCAGGTCTTCAACTCCCTCAAAAGTTAGAGACTGAGGCATCTTGACCCACAGGTCCTACTGGTCCAGCTCTTTCCTCATGAGCCCAGCTAGGTTGGTCCACCCCACTTCCCCTGCGCCATTTTAGGGTAGTTTGGGAAGGCGGTTTCCTCATCTCTCATGGCAACCTGGTCACCTTCAGGCCCCAGGTGGGGAAATGGCCCAACCGCCTGTGAGGACATTGTGCGGTGGGTATTAGCCTGACCCCACGTTCTCTCTATCCTAACCTCTGCCCCCATGGATTCCTACTTCTCTTTTCTTTCTCTTTCCTTCCTATATTGCTTTCCTTTTTATTTCCTTTTTCTCAACCTTCCCTCATGCTTTTCTTCCTCTTCTATTCTCTCCCCTCCCAGCACAGCAGGGGCCCTTGAGTCTCCACTTCTTGTCACCCAAGAGGGAGCTGAAGTATGGCAGGGGGAGGGGTTGGTGGTAGAGACTGAAATCTATGGGGGAATTAGGATATTCTTTGCCAAAGCAAAGTTTCTTTGCCAGAAACAGATGGAAACGGTGGTGTGCTAGAAAACCAGCTTTTCAGAAAAACAGCATCAACAAACCCTGCCTTGTACCATTGGCCCATTTCTGTGGTGTAAATACTTCTAGCAGATCTGATTTTAAGCTACCAACAGCTTGACAACCAGCTCACACAATTCCTAAATATTTAACAATTGGCTTTTGCAAGCCTGTGCCAACCAGCTCTAGCACACTGGGTAGGAGAGAGACAGGAGAGATTGAGGGGTATCTGTCAGTGACTGCAGAGGCTCGATGTGGGTGTCTGGTAAGAAGAGAGGAAAGGGAGAAAAGAGAATATGAGAAAAATATAGAGGAGAAAGAGCAATGACTATGTACCTCCCCATTGTATATCTATTTTTGACACCTTTATATGTTCTATTTTTATTTGTGTTGGCAAGTTTAAACTTTGCCACCCATGCAGAGACATGTTTCTCTCATCTCCCAGTGTGTCTATACCACCACTGTGGCATACTGTATGTACTCAATAAATATTTATTGAATGAATGAATGAATGGAGAGGGAAATATGGGAACAGAGCCATCAGTACATTTGTATAGGTTGGGCCCTGTAGAACCACCACCCTTCCCCAACAGTTCACACTGTTGCCATCTCGAAAGGTGCCCTCTGGAGTTTTGTGTGGCCTCAAACAGTGTCCCTGGAGGAACAGGGGTAGGAAGAGTGTGCAAAGAGGTACATAGAGTCATAGATAGTCAATGAAATTACTTGTTTTAGTCAATAAATATTTACTGAGGCTGCATTTTGTGCCAGGCACTCTCCTAATTGCTAGGGATAGAGAGAGACCAAAAAGAATGAGGCCACTGCTTGTGTCAAGCTTGTAGCCTAGTGAGTGAGACAGATACTAACAAATACATGAGTACAAAAAATATTAGATGGTGCTGGTACTCTGCAGAGAGAGAAAACCAGGTAATGTGAAATAACTGACTGAGCTGGGATCAGGCCCCCCTGAGGAGGTGACATTTGAGCTGAGAGCAGAATGAAAAGAAAGAGCCAGCTATGGAAAGACATGTGGGAAGAGCATTCCAGGCAGAGGAAAGAGGAGGTGCAAAGACCCTGAGGTGGAAGCACACGCAGCTTATGTGAGGATAAGAGAGAAATCAGGCAACTGGACTGTGGTGGGGAAAAGGGAGAGTGATAGCAGATAAGAGTAGAAAGGCTGGCAGGGCCAGCAATGCAGGACAAGTCAGGTCACTAAGGCTACCTTCCGACCATATTTCAAGTGAGAAATGCAGAGGCTGGGGGTGGGGCTGTTTAGCAAAAATCTGACAGTCCTTGGTGTAACACTCTGTCTGCTGCCAGGCCGATTCTGCTGCTCCCTGACTGTGTAGGCTCGGGTCATTCACATCCCCTCTCTGAACCTCACCATCCTCTTCTGTAAAGTAGGTGTGGTGATTATCTGCACCTCCTGGTTTGTGGTGAGGACTGAGATCTATATATAACCCAAAGTAGATTCTCAGCAAATGATAAAAATTGGTAATATGATGAGCCCTGACTCTGTTTCACACCAACTCCAAGAATCTTGTATGTTTTAACTCATTGAATCATGACCACAACTATGACAGAGGTCTTGTTAATAGCCCAAATTTATAGGTAAAGGAACTGAGCCCCAGAGGAGTTAAACACTTGCCCAAGGTCACACAATGCGGCAGAGATAACTGCACACCAAAGATCCATGCTTCCTTCAGGGGGTAGAGATGTTACAAATGGAGACTACCCAGCCAGAAACTACATTTCCCAGCATCCCTTGCCTCTAGGTGGACAATGTGCCTAGTTCCCACCAGTGAAATGCGGGCAGAAATGACTGGTGTCACTTCTGAGCCTGAGTGGTTAAGAAGCAGGAGTGCCTTCTCAATCCTCCCTCTATGTTGGGTCAAGGGTGTCCTTGGAGCCACATGGAAGACTCCCAGACCTCTTAGATCTGAAGTGCTAGTTGGGGTGTCACACAATACACCAAACAACAACAATAATAATGTGATACAGTATGTTAGAATGAAATAAGGCATGCTTAGGGTATTTTTTTTTCCTTTGTCTTAGAAAGATGGTGGTCAGGGAACTCTTCACTGAAAAGGCAACATTTAAGCAAAGACATCAAGGAGGCGAAGAAAAGAGCCCTGGGGCTATGTGGGCCTGTCTGAACAGCAAGGAGGAGGCCAAGCTGGAGCAGAGAAAGAGAGAGATGAGAGGAGATGAAGTCAGAGAGGGAGGGCCTGGATGGTGAGGGCCTCCCAGGCCTTGTGGCCTGGACTGTGGCTTTACTCTGAGTGAGCTGGGGAGCCACTGAGGGTTCAGAGCAGAGGAGTGATGTGAGTGGTCTGTGTTCTATCAGGATTCCTGTGGCTGCTAGGTTGAGAGCAGGGAGTCTGGTGAGGAGGTGACTGCAGTAATCTGGGTGAGAGGTGAAGGTGGCCCGATCACACGGCAAGAAGGAGTTGGTTTCTGGGTATGTTCTGAAAGTCCAGTCCAGAGGATTTGCTGAAGGATTGGACGTGTGGTGAGAAAGAGAGAGAGAGAGGAGCTGGGAAAACTCCAAGGTGGCCCCTCCTGAGATGGGAGAAAACTCTGGGGCAGCAAACTGAGATCAGAAATTTGGCTTGGGATCAGGAATCTGAGGGCATCTTGAAATGCCTTTTAGAGATTAGCTGTCAAGTCATAGTCAGATGTCAGCAATAATGTCCATTTTGTCTCTCTGATTCACTGCTGTGCCCCCAGGGCCAGGACAGTGCCTGGTACATAGCAGGAGCCCATTACGTGTTTCCAGAATCAACAAATGAAGAAGGGATGGGCAATCAGTGTTTTCTGGACACCCAGACACAATAGTTCTTGCTGACTAAGAAAATACAGAGACGCAGAAAGTTACCAGGACTCAGGGGCCCTGAAAAACCCATTTGTTTTTGTGAATTACATCAGGACCTCCATGGACTATTCATGCTGTGTGTGGTTGTGGAAGTAAATTAAGTTAAACATGTAAGTGCTTGGATGATACATATAGATTTACAGGCTGGTCCCTCCATTGCTCCTGGGATGAGAAACACTGCCTACGGCCTAGCTCTGTGAGAACCGAGAGAAGTGAAAGGGGTGAAGGGTACCTGTCAAGGTGAGAGGTCTTAGAGAAAGAGGAGAGTGGAAATACCATCTTCTGAAACTCCCTGAGCACCTGTTCTGTGCAGATCACATACGTGATCATAATCACTTCTGGCGTCACACCCACTGGGTCATTTTTCATATGAGATGGAAGGGTTTTTCTTCCATCAACAACCAGTTCACCAACTGGGTCTCCAACAAATCAATTCAGTTCTGACACAACTACGTGGAGTCAGTGCAGTCCCACAGGTTAAAGGATCAGTCCCACAAAACTGCCCCACTTCAGATGCCAATCACAAATGGTGGGCCGAGGCCCCCCTATGTCTGCCTGGCCGACTACAAATTTGGGGAATCCCATGACTGTCTGTCAGGTTTTATAATTGTCTTGAAGACTCACAGAACTCAGGAAATGGCTTTAATTACTATGACTGGTTTATTAAAACAGATAACTCAGGAAGAGCCAAATTGAAGAGGGTATAGTATGGGGGAAGGGGCACAGAGCTCCCATGTCCTCACCGGACATGCCACCCTCCCAGCATGTCAATCTGTTCAGCAACATGGAAGCTCTCTGAACCCCATCAGTTAGGGTTTCCTATGGAGGTTTCATTACAAAGGCAGGACTGTCGAAATCACTGGCCATTGGTGATTGATTCAATCTCCAGCCCCTCTCTCTTCACCAGAAATTGAGAGTCGAGGCTGAAATTTCAAGCTTCTTATCAAGACTTGGGTCTTCATAGTGACAAGCCCCCAACCTAAGCTATCTAGGGGCCCACCAAGAGTTACCTCATTAGAACAAAAGATACTCCTATCACCCTTATTGCTCAGAAAATTCCAAGGGTGTTAGGAGCTCTGTGCTGGGAACCAGGGACAAAGACCAAATATCTTCCTATGATACCATCTGGGGAAACTGAGGCTTCACGAGGTGGAATCACTCACCAAGGCAAATAACCTGCAAGTGGCAGAGCTGGGATTTGGACCCAGATGCGATACGTTGTCTATGGGCACTTGGTATCTATATCCCACCCCTTTATCAGAGGGACTGAAAGCCTACATACTGCTCTTTTTACACTTCCCAGCAAAGGAGCTTCCAAATATAATTTAAATTCTTCCCCTGAGACACACTTACGTGAGATATGGAATGTGGAAGGGAGATGGAAGTCAATAGTTCTGCTAGGGGTCTGCTGATAGGCAACAGACGAAGCTTTCTGGGAAAAGGCAGGTGTTTTTTACCTCTGGGTGGGGGCTGGGGCAGTGTGACCTTGAAATCAGACTTTCAGTGGCAACTCTCTAACCTCCATTTCTCTAGTGTTTCAGTTGTTTTATAAGCACCTGATTCCCTGTGTTAAAGTCTTTCTGTTAGAAATTCCTTGAAGGTAACTGTTTTCCTGATGAAACCTTGACTAGTACATTAGTCAAGCTTTTACCATGTCTATGGTGTTTTTACCAATATACTATAAATCTGGGGGCCAAGAGTTTAAGTGAGACAAAAAGGAGTGGTGGGGATCAGAGAGAGACCTGAGAAAGGAGTGAGGGTGCCTGGGTCCTTGGTATCAGTCCCATGAAAATGGAGTGGGGGAGGGGAAGGGGGTCTATCTAGAGATTCTCTTGCCCAGAGCTGTGGAGAGAGAAGGCACAGCCCTGGATGAGGAATCCCCCAATCATATTGCTTGCTCCTTGTGAGAGTTCTGTTTTAGAACCCACCAGGACTACCTATCTGGGAGGTCTTCTAAAATTAAAGAAGAGCCTTCCCTGGGTGCTGAGGAAGGAAGGACCCCCAGGTTGATTCTCAAGTCTACAATCTTGGAGTTGCAGAGCTGGCCTGAGGACCGACATATATTATCTCCCAGCCTTCAGGAAATAACTTCACCTTTCTGAGCCTCAGTGGCCTCATTTGAAAATGGTGATAATTCCTGCCTTGCAGGCAAGTGATGAGGTTTAGAAATAGTGTGTATACAGTGCCCCTCACCGAGCCAGGCAGACCTAAGTTTGAGGCCTGTCTTGTCACTCAGGGGCTGTGTAATAGTGTCAGGGGTGGCGGCAGGAGTGGAACCTGGTGCTTGGTGTCATCTATCCCACTGTCATCTCAACCCCCACAGTCCTGTGTTGGCATGCTGGAGCTCCCATAACAAAATACCACAGACTGGGTGGCTTAACAACAGCCATTTATTTTCCCACAGTTCTGGAGGCTGGAAGTCAAGATCAAGGTGTCAGTAGGTTTGGTTTCCCTTGACGCCTCTCTCTTTGGCTTGCAGGTGGCTAACTTCTCCCTGTGTCTTCACGTGGCTTTTCCTCTGTGCACAGTAATTCCAGTGTCTCTCTGTGTGTTCAAATCTCCTCTTCTGATAAGGACACCACTCAGATTGGATTAGGGCCCATCCTAAATGTTACATTTTAACTTAATCACCTCCATAGAGTCCCTATATCCAAATACAGTCACATACTGAGGCACTGGGGACAGAGTTCAGCCCCTAACAGTCCCCTCCCCTCAGAAAACTAGATCTGTATTCCCTCAGTGATGGTGTCATCCGGGACACAGCGCTCATCCCCCAGAATCCTTATTCTCTCAGAGAGGGATAATGTGGTATTAGTAGAGAAAATGGTGCCTACTCTTGGCTTTTATGATTCAAATGTCTAGGCCCCTAGGGGAATGGAAAGACTTTACACAAAAGAGGTTGGGAAAGTGCACTAACTAAGGTGGCTAAAATCACAGCAACTGACAATATCAGATGTTGAGGAAGAGCAACTGGAACTCCCCTATACGGCCGCCCTGGCCTTGGGCACACTGATTGCATGACCTCTGATCCTCAACCTCCCAATGATTCCCCCAAATCCAGCCTTGTCTAGGAGCATATGACCTAATGGCCTTTGATCCTAAGTATTTCTCCATCCCTTCCATATATCACCCATCACACACACACACACACACACACACACACACACACACACACACACTTTATCACTTCGTAACACTACATGAGAGGACTCGGGAGCAGCTAAACTCATTCTGTAGGAGAAGAAAGTTTTAGGGAGTGGGCACATGTGGCTGATGATAAAGACACCAACTTTTTCCCCAGAGACAACTTTGTCCCCTCTATGTGCAGTGGAGGCCAGGACTCCTAGACATCTGGCATGAGGAGGAAAAGAAACCAAAGAGAGATTCCCCATCTCAGGCCTGTCCTTCGCTGGTCTGGGGCACATCTCCATTCCACCTTGAGTGGCAGCATGGCTTTCATGATGGTGCTGACAAAAGTATTGGGGCATCACCATGACCTGGGAGGTGAAGGTGCACTTCTACCAATGAGACATCTACTTAGCTGTCAGGGCCCCAGCGCATAGGGGCCTCATCCCACCTGAGTAACTTGAGAAGAGATTAAAAATGAGTTACTTGACAAAAGTTTGTGCCTGTTGTGGAGAAGCACAAGGGTTAGAGCAGTTGTCTGGTGCTGATAGCACTGGGTTTCTGTTACCATTCTACTGGAACTTGGAGAAGTTTCAATACAGACAGAGAGACAGAGAGACAGAGTCAGAGAGAGAACACTAACTGGAGAGGGCTTCCTGACAGGACGTCTGACCTTGGGCTGAATAATCAGTCCAGCCCCACAGTGACACTATAGGAAGGGAGCTGGGGAATTAATACTCCAAACTCACTCAGTGTCCTCCCTCTGGTCTCCTTTGACTGAACCCACCTGGAAGCCAGGCGATCCCATTGACACAGGTTGCATAAATCTGCCACCCACAGTGCAGAGCAGCGGGGAAGAAGGGGAGAGAGTGAATCTGGAGAAGGAAACAGAAAGTGTCCAGCACAACCCACACTCTTCCTCCTCAGCATCCACTCTTTTCCTTTATCTAGATGAAAATCAGTCTTCAATATAGAAGACGCACAATTCCCAACAGTTACATAATCATTTTAACACCGTGTGCTAATGACAATGTGTCAGACTCCCATGGCATTCAACAACCAGTTCTTCATATACCACAGTGAGAGGAGGATGGAGGAGAAAATCTCATAAAACAAATCTGTGAGGGTCCTGGGTGTGTAGCTGGTGGTAATCAGAGCTTCCTTCTTCCACCACCCATTCCACAGTCAGTACCACCTGCCAACACCTAGTTTAAACAATTGTTGTTGACACAAATCTTCATTCTGGTGGAAAGGGAGTGTTACACTGGCCTGTATTTTTTTGTTTCTGCAGTTTTCCATTGAACAGGGCCACTGGCCAATACAATATGAAGACGTACCCCCATCACATTGCCTGTCTTCTAAACAGAGTCCTCCTTGACCCAACAGCCAACCTCCCTCTGGCAGTCAGGTCCCCTCTGGCAATCAGCATAGTGTCCCTCTTCTTTGCCTGTGGTTTCATCAGCACAAGGAGCACAAAATGGCTAGGCATCAGTCATGGCTTCTAATTGATTAGAACTATGATGGGATTCCTCACCCACACCAACTCCAAGGTCACAGACAGCAGAAGCAAAAATCTGTTAAATGGGCTGTGAGGTGTACTAGAGGGCCAGGTCACTCCTTTATACTTCCCGTGTTTCATGGACCTCTGCATTCTGGCTGTGTGGGAAGTGACATGATAGATTGGCTGCTGGTTTAAGACATAGAGCATTTCCTGTTGGATGGCAGGGTACTGTCTCTCACCTGGTGCCCTCATAAGCCATCATGAGTTATTCCATGCTTCCAAGAGGCCAACTGTCTCTGTGTCGTGGGAAGATCGGTGAGCTCCATGAGTGTGAGTTCATTGCCTCACTTCCTTTGCCTTAAAATATATCCCCTCATTGAAAACAAACTTCATAGGCTATCATAGCAATAGAAAACACATTTTCTAAGTTCCTGAATGGCAGTGTTGACAGAAGCATTGAGCACAAGGAGGGCACATCTAAGACCACAGTCTGTGTCTATCTGTGTGAGGATAAAGCTCAGTCCTCTCCATGATGTGCCATGTCCTGTGTAGTCCTACTACACAATGACACAGTAACAAGTTAGCACTGGCCTCTACCTCTGTTGGTTTGGGCACTGAGTACAGTCAAAGTCAGGTCAGCCTTCGGGAGAGAGCCCATTTGTTGCAACCATGCAGAGCCTCCACCGCTGCCTACATGGCGATTTTGCACATGACCCAGTGAGAATGCACTGAGGGGGAAAGAAGCTGCCTCACACTGTCTACTACGTACCCAGAGCCTCCTCTGTGGTGTGAGGGTTGGTGGACACTCATGTAGGACCTGAAATCTTTGCACTCTGTGCCCATCCCCAGAGGATCATCCACATATCCTCCTTGTCTTAATTTTATTCTTTTATTCCTTCCAAGTCCTTGACCAGGAAGCTAACCATGAATCCAGGCAGAAGTGGACCCAAGGACATCCCTCCCTCCCACAAAGTGGACTTCTGAAGTTTTGCCACCTGAAGGTATTTCCCTGCATCAGTCTTTCATGAATTGAGTGCTAACCTAGCAGCCATCCTCTTCTGCCTGGTGCCAGCCCACCATGCAAATCCATCCCTAAACCTGGTCTGTGCTTTCTCTCCTCTGTAAACAGATCACAGAGTATCACAAGAGCCCATAGTGTGGGTGGAGGAAGAGGCAGGAGGAGCAGTTGCCATGGGCATCTGAGCCACCTGCTGGGTTTTCACCTGTGCCCTCCATTCCTGCTTGAGCCTGATCCCGTACACACCTTTTCCATGGATGATGGATGCTGCTGTCCACGCCCAGTGTCATGGTTTGTGAGCTTGACTGCACCCAGTATGTGATGTGCAATTCAGGTCACAATGCCCTTTGTGTTCGTGGCCAGGTGTCTATAGTTTCTGGTGAGGATCCTCCTCTGGGCTGCACATGGTAGACTTCCCATTGCAGCTTCACATGGCTGAAAGAGGGCTGCCTAGGTCTGCCTTCTTCTTATAAGCGTGCTGTGATGGTTAGTTTTATGTTCAACTTTATGCTAAGTGATGCCCAGATAGCTGGTAAAACATTATTTCTGGGTGTTTCTGGGAAGGTGTTTCCAAAAGAGAATAACGTTTGAATCAGTGGACTGAGAAAGGATGGCCCTCACTCCTGGCACTGGGCTTCTTCCAATCCGCTGAGAGCAAAAATAGAACAGAAAGTTGGAGAAAGGTTGAATTTGCTCTCTGCTTGAGCTGGGACTTTCATCTTCTCCTGCCTCAGTCATCGGCCCTCTTGTTCTTTGGCCTTCAAACACGCACTGAGAGTCACACCAGTGGCTCCCCTGGTTCTCAGGCCTGAGGTTAGGACTGGAACTCCATCACCAGCTTTCCTGACAGCAGATCCTGGGACTTCTTAGCCTTCAGAATTGCATGAACCAATTCCTCATAATAAATCTTTCTATCTCTCTCTCTCTATGTATCCTATTGGTTCTGTTTCTCTGGAGAACTCAGAGTTCTCGACATATGAATTCTGGGGGGACACAGACATTCACTCCAGTGCACCAGGCATCAGATTCCACTGCTTCCCACTGACAAGCCAGGAGACCTTAGCAAATATTGGATCACTATCTACAGAAGAATCCATAAGTTTTCTCTAAAACCTGGAATTCTGCACTGTGATTCTGCTATTGGAGCTTGCAAGATGTTCCATAAATAATGGGCTGGGGTTTCGGGGTTTGAAACATAGATGCTCTTACTGTCATTAATATCTAAATATAATCACCTAGGAGTTATTTAGAAGAATATTTTCATATTTCCAACCAGAATATTTTTGTGGGAGGAGGCTAGGGTTAATTTCTAGTAAAATTTTTTTGTGGTTTAAATGGTTTATCCTTTTTATGATTTACGGCTATTTCCATATGACCTATCGTTTCCCATCCCCACTAGTTGGTATTAAAATGTATCTGCATTTATGAGCACAAGTTTTCCTTCCTCAGAGCCAGAATGAGGATTAGTCAAGTCTGAGTTCCTCTTACAGCAAGGAAGGTTTTTGCCCAATCGTATTTGTGCAACCAGGTTACAATTTTAAAAATAGATTGCAAGTGACTGATTCATTGCAAAAAATAAACTGTAGGCTACTCCAGAAGAAACAAGCATTGGAATTTAGATTTTTTTTTTGTTTATTTGCATAGACTTTTATTGCTGAACCTGCCAGGCACCCCTCAGGCTCGTTTTGCAGCATTTGATGTGATACACCACTTTTCTCCTGGAATAACCCCTGTGAGGGTAAATACAAATTGAAAAAGAAAGAGAAATTAATTTTCACTGGTGCAAAAAGAGAATCAGATTCCTCTTTCGTGCAGAGCATTTTCTTTAGAAAATGTGTAACTGTAAATTCTTTTTCTGTCCCTTTGAGATATACATAAATCTTTAAAAAATCTAAATAAGCCTCTTGTCAACTTTACAACCCACGAATGTCTTTCTCAAGGACACGGGAGCCATCTTTTTGAATCAGCAAAGAGGGTAGTGCCCTGTCCCTCTGTTTCTCAAGAAGGTGGGAGACTAACTGAGGTGGGCACCTCTCTCCTGGTGCAAAATGACCTCCAGTCATAAAGATATGAGAAGGTTATTCTTTGTTTGGA
Source organism: Diceros bicornis minor (assembly GCF_020826845.1). Classification (NCBI taxonomy): domain Eukaryota; kingdom Metazoa; phylum Chordata; class Mammalia; order Perissodactyla; family Rhinocerotidae; genus Diceros; species Diceros bicornis. The sequence continues at coordinate 17,728,927 of NC_080773.1, forward strand.
TAAAGCCAATTAATTAACACAGATGGTCACCCCAATTACCAGGTGCATGTAGGATGAACTCTGTATGACCAATGGTGCCATCAAGTCCTCCTACTTGAAGACTCGTATCGTTTATCTTGAGAACACGTATGTAAGGGGTTGTATCTGCTGGCTAGTTAAGGGGTGAGCTTTCCTTCTGTCTTTGTGGTTCCTTAGTGGATTGCCTATGGTGCACATCACATTCTGTTTTAATGCTTAGTCAATCATGAAATTGTTTTTTTCCTCTTCTAGCTGTGTGGAGACGTTTTGTGGGTTGGGAGGAGTCTTGGTTTTTATAATTTTTTTTCCTTTTTTTATTGAATATATTTGGTATATAACATTGCATAACTTTAAGGTGTACAATATGTTAATTTGATACATTTATATATTGTAACGTGATAAATAAACGACAAGCAATAGGATATTGGAGTATACGAGGAAGCCATTTGGTGTAAAACTAATTTGGCCTGAACTTAGTTTTCAAATAGGGCCTGACGTGGCCATTGATCATGCATTGTATGTCTGCTTTAAGTATTTACTATGTCCTAAGGACAAGAACAATGCCTTTAGGATAAGGATGTAAGATCCCCCACATTGGCATTTCCTTAAGCATAAGTATCTCTCCTTAAACTAAGGATGGATTGTTGACTTGCTGTGCTCAACTTGTGACCACTCAGCTTGTGACTACTGACCCACTGTGTTCATCGAATTGCTGTGCTGGCAAAGCATCTAGTGACTATTGTAAAAGGGACATTCGAATCCTATGTGATACATGCTCTTTGATGGTATATAACCACTCTCTACACTCCCACTTCTTTAGAGTGCTCCATTCCTCTGTGAAAGGACTCGCCTGAGCTATATGGTCCTCAGGGTAGGCTCATAATAAACTCATCCCAATTTCGATTTTTAGATTGGTTATGGATTATTTGTGTCGACATCTGAGTATCATTGTAGTGATATTTAGCACTCCTATCACATTACATAAATATCCTTCTTTTTTAGTGGTTAGAATAATTAAGTCCTAGTCTCTTAGCAAGTTTGATGATGATAGTACAATATGCTGTCTATATTCTTTAAATGTACTGTACATTAGATCTCTAGGGCTTCTTTACTACTCTTGCACGTTTATGTCATTAAACACCATCTATCTTATCCCTGGTAACCACCATTTTACTCCCTGATTTTACAAGTTTGGCTTTTTTAGATTCCACCTATAAGCAATATCATACAGTATTTGTCATTCTCTGTCTGACTTATCTCACTTAGCATAATGTGCTCAAGGTCCATCCATGTTGTTACAAATGGCAGAATGTCCTTCTTTCTCATGGCTGAATAATATTCCATTTTGTATATGTACCACATATTCTTTATCCATTCATCCCTTGATTGGCATTTGGGTTGTTTCCATATCTTGGCTATTGTGAATAATGCTGTAATAAAGATGGGAGTACAGATATCTCTTTGAAATTCTGTTTTGATTTACTTTGGGAATATACCCAGATGTGAAATTGCTGGATTTGTTTTTATTTACATTCTCCTGATGCCCCCAAATTGGACAATTTTTAAGACATCACCCTGCTAGTCACTCCTCCTCCTTTATCAGCTGTTTTGCCCAGCCTTTCAATGTGGCTGTTCTCAGGGTCCATGCTGGCTCCTTTCTCTCACTGCTGACACCCTCTCCTATCTTCATTCATGGCTTCACTTCCCTTCCTTAAGCTGGTGCCTCTCAAATCCCTGACTCTAGGGAGGACCTCGCTCCTGAATCCAGGCTCCGGTATACAACTTCCCATTGGGCATCTCCACTGGGATGTCCCATTGGAAACTCTTGTGATGGACACAGTTCCTGTTCTGGCTGCCCAGCACATTTCAAACATCTTTGCTATCTTTTGGGATTTTTCTCCCTTTCCAAGGCAAAAGCCAGAAAGGTCATTTTTCCAGCATCCCTTGCAGGAATGACACAGATATGGGACCCAGTCTTTCCCAATTAGATGCACCCACATGAGACACAGGACTGTAAGCAAGCAGTACCACAAAGCAGCGGGCACATGACACTGATTGTCTTGAGTGAGGATGGGTGTTGGTGATGATGCAGAAGCTTCTGGACTCCAAGGCCAGCCTCAGCAGTGTCCTCTCCATTGTGGTTTCTGTGCCCAGCAGCGGGGCAGAAGATCTTGATTGGAGCTGCCCTGTGCCTACAGTTTGGGCATCGTCCTGGGCCGAGTGGCCTCCAAGCCTGCTTCTCTGGTCCCTCGGAGCTCTGTGATCTGCCTACAGTGTCCTTCAATCAATTCCTTTTCTGTTTCCACCAGTGGGAGTGAGCTGAGTTGTTTCTTCTCATTTCAGCTCTTGTCTCTGGTTCCCCCTCTTAGGGAAGGGCACCACCGTGCACCCAGTCACCCCACTTTTCTTGCCCTCGACATCTAGTGGCCACTCATTCCTGGCCCTTCTGTGTCCTAAATCTCTCTTTATTATATTTCCTCTTCTCCACCCTTTGGCCACCACCTAAGTTCAGACCACCATCAATTCTCTGGATTTATGCAATGGCCTCCCCCATCTCTCTGTCTCCACTGGTTCCCACCAGCCTCCAGTCTATTTTTTTCTGTTTGGCTGAGATGATCTTTCTCAGGTCCATGACTGGTCTGGTTACCTTTCCAAAGCTACCAAGTCCACAGCATCTGATCCAAACAGCCGAGTGAGGCATACAAGGCGTTGCAGGATTTGGCCTCTGCAGTCCTCCTCAGCGGCAGCCCTGTCTAACCCCATCCTTCAGCTATAGTACATTTATTTTTTCAGCTTAATGTTTTGAATAGGTATTAAATTTACATGGCTCAAAAATTATATATAAGTGTGTGCATATGTACAAGTGTATAACATGAAAAGACTTTGTCCTATCCATATTTTTTGTCCACTCAGGCCCTCAATGGTGACCTCTGCTATGTAGAAGCTTTCTACAGTTTCTTTATGCAAATAAAATAACAATTTTTAAACATTGTAGTAAGATATACATAACATAAAATTTACCATTTAACTATTTTTAAGTTCAGTGGCATTAGGTACACTCATATTGCTGTGAAACAATCATCACCATCCATCTCCAGAATTTTTTCATCTGAAAACTCTGTACCCAGTAAACACTAACTCCTCATTCCTCCTCCTCCCAGCCCCTAACAACCACCTTTCTACTTTCTGTCTCTGAATCTCACTACTCTAGGAGTGTCATATAAGTGGAATCATACAGTATTTGCCCCTTTGTGTCTGGCTTATTTCACTTAGCATATTTCAAGGTCCATCCATGTTGTAGCATGTGTCAGAATTTCCTTTCTTTGTAAGGCCGAATAATATTCCATTATAGGTACACATCACATTTTGTTTGTCCACTCCTCCGTTGATGGATACTTGGGTTGTTTCTGCCATTTGGCTATTGTGAATAACCTATGAACGTGGTGTTATGAGAGGTTCGGGGATTCAATCAGAGATGTAAAAGAAACTTTCCACTCCAAACAAATGGACCGAAGTTATATTTTATTATACAGGGATAGTAAAGGCGATAGTCCGCAAACAGATCCGAATAGGTCAAATAATAAGAGGGAAAAAACACCAGCTCGACTGGAAAGGGAAAACATCCACATCAGCTGAGATAGCAGCAGATTCGAGTAGGTCATATAATAAGAGAGAAAAACATCAGATCGATCGGAAAGGGAAACACCAGATCGACTGAAGGGAAATGATACAAATCAACCGGAAAGAGAAACACGAGGTTGACCGAAAAGAGAACATATCAGATCAATTACTTCACAATAAATCAATTACTCACAACATCCACATCCCACTGCCGGGAGAGTCCTGTCAATCAACACGTCTGGGCAAGGATCACACATCCTGGGCAAGGCGTCCCTGCCACAGGTGGAACTCTCACCAGGCCTCAGTTTTCAGCAGTTTATATAAGCAGTTACAGAGTTTACAGAGCAAGTATTCAGTGTTTCAATGCACAAATGGTTATCAGTGGCGTACGTGTACTGAGCCTCCTGGCTATCGTCCCAGCCCAGTGGTTGTGTATGTGCATTGTTTACCCTGGTTATCCTCTCAGCCCAGCACAGATGGCCAGTCTGTCCCAGGCTGCGGCACCCAAAGGGCCTTGAAAATTTTACATATTGCAACTATCTCCATGGGAGAAGGGCCAGTTCCCACCACGCATAAAGCAGCTTTTATATTTCTTTTTGTGTTGGTGGCTGTAGGTCAATGGAGCGGCCAAACACGGCTGTACTCATGTCAAGACACATGGATGTACAAATATCTGCTCGAGTCTCTGCTTTCAGTTCTGTTGGGCATATACCCAGAAGTGGGATTCCTGGATCATATGGTATTTCTATGTTTTACTTTTTTTTTTTTTTTGTGAGGAAGGTCGGCTCTGAGCTAACATCTGCCAATCCTCCTCTTTTTGTTGAGAAAGACTGGCCCTGGGCGAACATCCGTGCCCATCTTCCTCTACTTTATATGGGACGCCGCCACAGCATGGCTTGACAGGTGGTGCATCAGTGTGCGCCCGGGATCTGAACTGGCGAACCCCGGGCCGCCGCAGCGGAGCACACGCACTTAACCGCTTGCACCACCGGGCCGGCCCCTCTGTGTTTTACTTTTTTGAGAAATCACCATACTGTTTTCTACAATGGCTGTAATGCTTCAGATTCCCAGCAAAGCACATGGGCTCCAGTTTCTCTACATTCTCGCCAACACGTTATCTTCTGACTCTTTTTGATAGTAGCCATCCTAATGTGTGTGAGGTGGTATCTCATTGTGGCTTTGATTTGCATTTCCCTAATGATTAGTGATGTTGATCATCTTTTTGTGTGCTTATTGGCCGTCTAAGAATTATTTCTGTGGTCTGAGTGATGTCAGCATCATGGCGGAGTGAGTTGCTCCCTTTGCCTCTCACCTCTAAGTTACAACAAAACATACATCCATTAACCAACAGAGGATTCCCTACACAGCACGACAGGATGCCTGAGAGATCCATGCAGCTGGATATCTAAAGGTGGGTGGACTGGACCCGCAAGGAGCAGTGGAACTAGGGGAGTGGCCCCCTCCACTTCACCATGGCAGTAGTCTAGGATGCAGATCCTCATGCAGTGGCTAGTGCGACTGAGAGTGGAGGTGGAGGCAGCCTGTTTGTCATGAGGACACTTGCAAAGTGGCAGTAGCCCAGCCTGTGGGGGTGCTCACCGAGCTGCAGTGGCCCTGCCCACACGAATGCTCTCTGCTAAGCGGCAGCAGCCTGGCTCACTTGAAGGTCCTCCGCCGGGCAGCAGCCCTGCTCGTGTGAGCTCAACCTGCCAAGAGGTGGCAGCCCGGCAACCTGAAGCCGTCCTGCTGAACTGCTGCAGCCCAGCCCACACAAATGTGCGCTGCTGAGAGCCGACAGCCAAGCCTGCACAAATGCAGAGTGGCCTGACTGGCACAACTATGAACAGACAGAGTAGGAACAGAGAATACAGCCCCTGACTCCCCTCCAGTGGTGGCAGGTGCAATCTGCAACCAGAAGCATCAAGAACCACAGCAAAGCTGGAGACCGAGCCCCCAGTGGCAACAACCCTGACACCAGGTCCATCAGCAGTGGAGGCTTTATACAAGTCTCTGGGTCCCCAGGTCCCCACCAGTGACAGTGACAACTGTGAACCCAGCACCCCTGGCAGTGGTGTGTCCAGTACCCCAAGACAACCCGGGAACAGCAGCACAGGTGGTGCATGGGACAACAGCATCCGAGCCCATGGAGAGCCAGTGGAGGAACACGAGCCCAAGGTGACCAGGACCAATTTAACCAAAGCCATACCCAAATAAGAAAAGGGTATTACTACCACAAATGCACCAGCAGAGGATCAACTCATCTAACACTATGAAGAGTTACAGTAACGCGACAGAACAGAAGGAAAATGACAACTCTCCAGAAGCCAAACATAAAGTCACAGAAGATTACAGTCTAACTGATGGAGAATTCAAAATAGCTTTCATAAAGAAACTCAACAAATTACAAGAAAACTAAGAGAGACAGTTCAATGAGCTCATGAATAAAATTCATGAACAGAAGGAATACTACACCAAAGAGATTGAAGTTTTCAAAAAAAAAAAAACAAACAGAAATTCTGGAGATGAAGGACAGAATTAATGAGATAAAAAATGATGCAGAAAGCATAAAAAATAGAGCAGAACTTATGGGGGAGAGAATTAGTGAGCTTGAAGACAGAAACCTAGAAATGCTTCAGGTGGAGGAGGAGAGAGAACTAAGATTTTTAAAAACTGAAGAAATTCTTCAAGAAATATCTGACTCAATTACGTAAAGTAACATAAGGGTTATAGGTATCCCAGAAGGAGAAGAGAGGGAGAAAGGAGCAGAGAGCTTGTTCAAGGAAATAATAGCTGAGAACTCCCTAAACCTGAGGAAGGAATTGGACATACAAGTACAGGAAGCCAATACAACTCCTAAGTATATCATTGCAAAAAGACCTCCTCCAAGGCACATAATATTAAAACTGGCAAAAGTCAATGACAGAAAAAATATTAAGGGCAGCAAGAGAGAAGAAAATAACCTGTAAAGGAACCTCCACCAGGCTGTCAGCAGATTTCTCAGCAGGGACCCTTCAGGCTAGGAGAGAGTAGAATGATATATTCAGGATACTGAAACACAAAAAAATATCAGCCAAAAATACTCTATCCAGCGAAAATATCCTTCAGATATGATGGAGAAATAAAAGCTTTCCCAGATAAATAAAAACTGAGGAATTTCATCACCACTAGACATGCCTTAGAAGAAATGTTGAAGGGAAGCCTCCTACCTGAAACAAAAAAACAAAGATTTACAAAGCTTTGAATAAGTAGATAAGTAGACAAAATCAGAAAATTGCAGCTCTCTATCAGAATAGGTTAGAAAACAATTATGACATCAAAGAAAAAGGGAAAGAAATCATTAAAAGTAAGTATAAGAACTTCAATTCAGTCACAAACTCACAACACAGAAAGAATAGTTTGTGACAACAATAACTCAGAAAAGGAAGAGGGAAGGGATGGAGCCTGCTTAGGCTAATGGAGATCAGAGGCTATCAGAAAATGGACCATTTCGTCTATGAGATCTTTTATACAAACCTCATGGTAACCGCTAAACAAAAAATCAGAACAGAGACACAAACCATAAATAAAGAGAAAACCATCACAGAAAACCACCAAATTGAAATAGCAGTTATGAATACAAGGGAAAAGAAACAATGGAAATATAGAACAACCGGAAAACAATAGATAAAATGGCAGTATTAAGCCCTCTTGTATCAATAATCTCTCAAAGTAAATGGATTGAATTGCACAAGCAAAAGACACAGAGTGGCTGGCTGGATGGAAAAACAAGACCTAACGATATGCTGCCTCCAGGAAACACGTCAGCAACATACACGCAAAAATCCTCAACAAGATATTAGTAAATTAAGTACAACAATGCCTTAAAAGGATCATACATCATGATCAAGTGGGATTTATTCTAATGATGCAGGGATGGTTCAACATCCGAAAATCAATCAATGTGATACACCACATTAATAAAATGAATAATAAAAATCATAGGATCATCTCAATAGATGCAGAGAAAGCATCTGACAAGATCCAACATCCATTTAGGATAAAAACTCTCAATAAAATAAATATAGAAAGAAAGTAACTTGACATAATAAAGGCCATATATGACAAACCCACAGCTAAAATCATACTCCATGGTGAAAAACTGAAAGCCATTCCTCTGAGATCAGAAGCAAGACAAGGGTACCCACTCTCACCACTCTTATTCAACATAGTCCTGGAAGTTATAGCCAGAGCAATTAGGCAAGAAAAAGAAATAAAAGGGATCCAAATTGGAAAGGAAGAAGTGAAACTCTCTATTTGCAGATGACGTGATTCTATATATAGGAAACCCTAAAGAACCCACCAGAAAAGTATTAGAAATAATCAACAAATATAGTAAAGTTTCAGGATACAAAGTCAGCCTACAAAAATAGATTGCATTTCTAAACACTAGTAACAAACTAGCAGAAAGTGAAGTCAAGAATATAATCCCAGGGGCCAGCCCTGTGCCATAGCGGTTAAGTGAGCACTCTCCTCTGTTGGCGGCCCGGGTTCGGAACCCCAGGCACTCACCGATGCACCGCTTGTCAGGCCATGCTGTGGCAGAGTCCCACATAAAGTGGAGGAAGATGGGCACAGATGTTAGCTCAGGGCCAGTCTTCCTTGGCAAAAAGAGGAGGATTGGCATGGATGTCAGCTCAGGGCTGAACTTCTCAAAAAAAAAAAAAAAAAAAAGGAATACAATCTCATTTACAATTGCAACAAAAAAGAATCAAATACCTAGGAATAAATTTAGCCAAAAAGGTGAAAGACCTATACACTGAAAACTATAAGGCATTATTGGACGAAATCTAAGAAGACATAAAGTAATGGAAAGATATTCCATGCTCATGAATTGGAAGAATAAATATAGTTAAAATGTCCATATTACTTAAAGCAATCTACAGATTCAGTGCAATCCCAATCAGAATCCCAATGACATTCTTCATGGAAGTAGAACAAAGAATCCTAAAATTTATATGGAACAACAGAAGACCTCAAATAGCAAAAGCAATCCTGAGAAAAAAGAACAAAGCTGGAGGCATCACAATCCCTGATTTCAAAATGTACTACAAAGCTATAGTAATCAAAATAGCGTGGTACTGGCACAAAAACAGACACAGAGATCAATGGAACAGAGCTGAAAGCCCAGGAATAAAATCACATATCTATGGACAGCTAATCTTTGACAAAGGAGCCAAGAACATGCAATGGAGAAAAGAAAGTCTCTTCAATAAGTGGTGTTGGGAAAACTGGATAGTCACATGCAAAAGAATGAAAGTAGACCATTATCTTACACCATATACAAAAATTAACCCAAGATGGATTAAGGACTTGAATGTAAGACCTGAAACCATAAAACTCTTAGAAGAAAATATAGGCAGTACATTCTTTGAGATCGTGGTAATCTTTTCGAACACCGTGTCTACTCAGGCACGGGAAACAAAACAAAAAATACACAAATGGGACTACATCAGATTAAAAAGCTTCTGCACAGCAAAGGAAACCATCAACAAAATGAAAAGACAACCCACCAATGGGGAGAAAATATTTGCAAATCACATATCTGACAGGGAGTTAATTTCCAAAATATGTAAATAAATCATACAACTCAACAACAAAGAAATGAACAACCTGATCAAAAAATGGGCAGAGGGTATGAACAGACATTTTTCCAAAGAAGATATACAGATGGCCAACAGGCACATGAAAAGATGTTCGACATCACTAATTATTAGAGAAAGGCAAATCAAAACTACAATGAGCTATCATCTCACACCTATCAGAATGGCTATAATTAACAAGAGAAGAAATAACAAGTGTTGGAGAGGATGTGGAGAAAAGGAAACCCTCACACACTGCTGGTGGGAGTGCAAACTGTTGCAGCCACTATAGAAAACAGTATGGAGATTTCTCAAAAAATTAAAAATAGAAATACCATATGATCCAACTATCCCACTACTGGGTACTTATCCAAAGAACATGAAATCAACAATTCTAAGAGATTTATGGCCTCCTACATTTACCGCAGTATTATTCACAATAGTTAAGATGTGGAAGCAACACAAGTGCCCGTTAACTGATGAGTTGATAAAAGAAGATGTGGTATAAATATACAATGGAATACTACTCAGCCATAAAAAAGACTAAATCGTGCCATTTACTACAACATGGATGGAACTTGAGGGTATTATGTTAAGTGAAATAAGTCAGACAGAAAAAGACAAACACCATATGATTTCACTCATATGTGGAAGATAAACACATAGATAAGAACAGATTGGTGGTTACCAGAGGAAGAGGGGTTGGGGGAGAGCAAAAGGGATAAAGGGGCACACATGTATGGTGATGAATAAAAAAACTAGACTATTGGTGGTGAACACTATGCAGTCTATACAGAAACTGAAATATAATAATGTACACGTGAAATTACACAACGTTATAAGCCAATATAACCTCAAAAAAAAAAAAGAAATTATTTTTACATTTCCCCCTTTATAGGCAAAAGGTAGCACACTATTCACTGTTCTGCCTCTTGTTTTTCTCACGTTACAGTATATCTTAGAAGACTGTCCACATCAGCAGACAGAGAGCAGCCCTCATTCTTGTAACAGCTGCACAGTATTCCGTGATATGGACCACGGCTTATTCAACCAGCCCCCCTTACTGAGCAATTGAGTCATTTCCAGTCTTTTGCCGTTTCTAACAATTCTGCAGTGACTTGCCTTGCACGGATATCATTTCACATGTTGCATTTCCCAGAAGTGGGCTGGTTAGTCAGAAAGCAAGTACATTGGTGATTTTGATGGAAATCGCCAAATTGCCCTCCTCCAGCTTTTTCCCCTTTGCACTCCAACCTGCTGAGACTGACAGCAACTGTCCCCACACACTCGGCACGTGGTGTGCAAACATGCGTTTTTGGATTTCTGCCAAGCTGATTGAGGAAACACTTCTCAGCATCGTTGGACTTTGTATTTCTCTTAGTAAGGGTGTGTGTGGGGGCATCAAGGGTCATTTGCATTTCCTTTTCCGTGAACTCCCTTTTCCTTGTGCATTTCCATGTTTACCCATTCTTAGGTATCCCCTGATGGATCAAGCATTCTCTCTCCTCCAGGTCTTTCCCCATGCGATTCTTTCCCCCAACATAATCTGTCCCTTTTTAGACTCAGTTCCAATGTCACCTCCTCCAGGAAGCCTTCTCAGATGTTTCCAGACTAGATTGACCCTTGTTTGGTTGTCGTTGTCTGAGTCACACACTGTGTGGGCATCCTTGTCACGCCTAGTGGGTCTGTGTTGTAAGTATCCCAAGGCCTCTGGAAATGGGTCAAATGTCTGAACTAGAATGAGAGAAGGCACACGAATGTCTGAAATGTACAAAGGGCTCAAGACATTAGGGGCTGATATTATCATTACCTTCACATAAAACCCACTTCCATTTATCAAGCAAGGCCGACTCTGTGCCACATTCCACAAACTACACTTTATGTTCACTATCTCACTTGACCCTGACAATGACGGTAGGAAATGGGAATCATCATCCCCATCTCACAGATGGGAAAGCTGAGAGCTCAGAGGGGTCCTGTAAGCCGTAGGAGGCAGGGACTCCAAGGATCACTGTCTTGATCATCTGATATAAATACCTGCCTGAGAGGCATAGGAGAAAGAAGGTTAGATTTGGGTAAAATCCCCACCATTTGCCTGGAGCACATGGGCGTTCATTAAATGCCATATTCCATGTGTGAAGAATGGGGGTCTCAGAGTCATTGGTGTTTGCTGGCTCTGACTTGTTGGAGGAAGAAGGCAGTGCCCACCTCCCAATTCCCCAGCCCCCACTGGTTCTAATGGATGGAGAACATGTCAGTCAGAATCCAAAAGCTGCTCCAAGTATTTTAACAGAGAGAATTAAGGATAAGAGCCATTGCCAGGGTTGGAGAGCTGAGGAGACACAGAGGGAACAGAGGTGGGAACCTCATCCAGGTCCCAGTGGAAAGCAGAGGCCCTGGGCAGGGAACCCACTTGCCCAAGGTCTCACAAGCTCCCTGGAGAGCCAGACGATAGGACCCCGGGATCCAGTCTCTCAGTTCTTCCCATAAACCCAGATCCTGGAATCTTAATAACAACAGGTAATATTTTCAAGGATTTAGTGTGTGCCATGCTCAGCTCTGAGAATCTTATGACTGTTAACTCATTTCATCCTCACAACAACCGTATCAGGTAGTTATTGCTTATTATCTGTATTGTGAAGATGAGGAAACTGAAGCTCAGAGAGGTCAAGTAACTTGCACAAGGTCACACAGCAGGAAAAGGCAGATCTGAGTTGAAACCAGGCAATCTGGCTCTTGAGCCCATGTACTTGACCCCTACACACACTGCCTTTCCCCGTGAGCAGAGACTGGAGTGGATGATCCCAAGGACCCTTCTCACACTATCCACTAACTCTGTTACATGCCAGACACTGTCTAAGCATTTTGCATATATTTACTCGTTTAATTATCAAACCAACCCTAGGAGGTAGATGCAGTCATTGTCCCATTTTACAGATAAAGAAATTGAGGCCCAAAGAGAAGGAATCACCTGTCTGAGGTCTCCTTGATGGTCAGTGGCGGAACCCGTTTTGTGCCCACGTGTCTGAGCCAGAGCTGGGATCTGAAGTGCTACACTGTTCTCTTAGAGAATAAAGACGTGTGCCAAGACCCAGAGCTCCCAGCTCCAAAAAGGCATTTTCCCATCAACCATGCCCCTGAGAAAGTAAACGTTAGCTCAGACTGTGCAACTTTCCCCAACCATTCATCACCCTGGAACAACAGGTGTGGATAAAGCTGGGTGCAGAGTCGGCAGGAAGCAGGGTCTCCCCAAGGGATGTGCTGCAGCTGTAGGGTCCCAACTCTCCCTTCCCTGAGTGAGTACGGCCTTCTTACTCACTTGTCCTCTTTCTAAAAATTCTAGAAAATGCAAACTAATCTATAATACAGAATGGAGATGGAGGTTCCCTGGGAACACTGGGGAGGGGGTCAGAGGGGCAGAATGAAGAGACTACAAGGGGGCACAAGGGACTTTGAGAGGAAGGGACATATTCATCACCTTCACTGTAGTACTAACGTCTCTGTGTGTGCATATGGGGAAAACGTAATAAATGTATGCTTTTCATATGCTCAGTTTATTGTATGTCAACTATAACTCCATAAAGCTGTTACAAATCATATATAGACGTATGAAACATTTCTTAAATTATAAGTTGAATTAAAAATACAAAACTCTGCAGCAGGACTTTTTCTTGCACATTTTCCTTCTTGTCCAGCAGAGGGCAGCAGAGGTATCCCACCGCCTGGAGCCTCCCCAGGGGGCTGCTGACCTCCCTCAGCACCGCCCACAGCCCCGCAGGGTCTGTCCCTCACCAGCCTCACTTAGTCCACTGTCCTCCTCACTCTCCATCTCCCCACAGTAGACCCTCTCAGCCCCTCCATCCAGCGAGGCGTCTTCCCCCTAAAGGCTGGTCCCTCTGCAGGCAGCTCCTCCCTCCACACCCTTTGTCCTTCACGTGATGAATGTCCACTCATGGTTCAGGTCTCAGCAAAGGTCACTTTCTCAGGGTGCTCTCAGTGATCCCCAGACCAGCTGAGACTCCATTACATGCTCTGGACGCACCAGACACACCCTTCACAGGCCTTCTCTCAATTACAATTAACTCCTTAGTTCCATGATTTTCTCTGAGTGCCTGTCTCCCTCTGACAAGGTAAACTCCATAACTCCATGGCCCATGTGTGTCCTGTTGTCTGTGGGGTTCCCAGGGCCCAGACCAGGATCTGACACGTCACAGATGCTCAGTAAATACTTATGAGATGGATGAGGGAAACCACACAAAAGAAGGCTTGACACCCCCCTCTGACACTTGGGGGTCAGAGCACGTTCTGTGTAGACACAGGGCACTGATATCAGCATGGGAAGAGACGTTAGTCTGTGGGGACACCTGGCTGTGGTCCCCTGAAGACGTCTCATCAGCTCAAGACATCCCAGGGAGCAAGAGGGACTTCCTATCCAGGACGGGACAGGAGAACCAGGATCTGTGTTTGCTTCCATCCCAGAGGGGCTGAGGGTCCCACAGGGGCCTTCCCTCCCCTAACAGAGGAACCCATGGGATCCCCAAATTGACTTCCACGTGGAGCTGCCCCAGCTGCTGGGCCCTGTGGGGAGGCCTAGAGCAGACATCAGAGAGACACAGATGACTTTGGTCCAGCGCCCCAGTGCTGTGATTGGGGAAACACAGGGTATCCTGGGGACCAGCCCCTGAGGCCGGCATCCTCATCTGAAAGCCTCAAGAGACCCCTCACCAGGCCCTTCCTTTGAACCTCAAGGTCAGAGAGCTCACTTGAGGTAGCACATCCAACAGGCAGCACAAGACACTGGATCAGGAGTCGTCTGGACATCGTCTGTCCTCTGCCTGGGCTCACCCTGCACTGGGATGGAGTCGAGAAGCCTGGGGACCCACACTGCCCAGGATCTGGGTTGACCAACCCTGCAGCCTGGAGGTCAGATCCCACCTCTATCCAGCGCCCAGGGCCAGCTCACACCCTCTGGAGCCTGGTCAGCATCCCTGGTGCAGCCCCTGACATTGGCCGCAGGTCTCCTCATGGCCTCCAGGGAGCGACATCGGGACTCACAGACAACACACAGGAAATGAATGTGGTTTTGGCTAAGGAGGTGGAGAAGGGGCATGATTTCCAACCCTCCCTCTAACAGACCCTTCTGGATCCTTCCTACCTTCCTGAAATGTCCCACCCACTCCTTTGAGAGGCCTCTGAGCACCCAGCTTTGTCAGGGTTCCCTGTGGAGGCCCCTACTCCATACTTGGCACCACTCATGGGGAAGGTGGAAGGATCACAGGAAAGTCAGCCAAGAGAGGACAGAGGCCCCAGGATGGTCAGGGAGCAGAAGGACAGGCTCTGGGCCACAGCTCAGCCAACACACACAGAGAGGGAGGGTGTCCCTGAAACCTTCCCCTGAGGACGGGGGAGCCCACAGCTAACTGACCTCCCACCACCACCGTCCTCTCACCCAGGACGCACAGGAAACCTCCCCCTTCACATCCGGGAACTGCAGCTCCTTCTGAGACACCCGTAATGGGTCTCTGTCCCTGGAAGCAGAGGCCAGGCTGGTGACATTGGAGATGGAGGGCAGGTCCCCTCACCAGTCATCACTCAGCTTGTCCCTTTCTCAAACTCAGGTCATCTCTGTGACTTTTCTGCTGGGAGTAAATCCAACCTTCCCAGAGCATTTGAGGACAGGGGGAAGACCCTAGTGCCCAGCTGGGTTTGTGTGCTAAAGAGGAAGAGGCCTGGCAGTTCCTAGGGAACCAAAAAGTAGACAGAAAAGAAAGGGGAAGGAGGGGACTAGAGAGGCAGGAATGAGGGGAGGGAGGAGGAGGGTCCTGGGCAGAGACCCCACTCCTGGTCCCACATGACCCAGCTAAGCACTCCTGCCCCTGGAGGAGGCCCAGCACAGAGGGAGGAAGGACAGCAGGAGGCATCTGGACAGCAGTGCTGGTGAGAATTTCTGGAGCTGAAGCTCTTCTCACAGAGGGAGGGACAGAGCAGGCAGCAGCCACCATGGAGCACACCTCAGCCCCTGCCCACAGAGGGCGCAGCCACTGGAAGTGTCTCATGCTGGCAGGTGAGAGGAGATGATTCCCAGAGGGAGGGCTGTAGATGGGAGATCAGGGACTGCTGGGGTCTCCTGGGGAACACGGGGCTCTGAGTGTGGACGGAGGACTTCTGTTGCCCTGAGGGGAGAGGACATGGGAGCAGAATAGGATAGGGGGAGGGGACTCAGCAATAGGAAATTCTCATGATCTGGAAGTGATGAGAGGCAGGAGTATCTCAATTGCTATACCCTTGCAACTTAATCATCACTGAGGAATATTTTTTGAAAATTGATGATAATAATAGCAATTTATTTGAGGATGACCCTAGAAAAAACATTACTAGGAAATCTAAACAATATCATTGCCTACTACCCTTAGAAATAGAGAAATAAACACCAGGACCTGGAGGGCCCTGGGAACACTCATTCACTCATCCACAGGCATTTGCAGCCTGTTCCAGGCACTGCGGGTACAACTAGATCAGACAAGTCCCTACCTTGACGAAGCTCACATTCTGTGGGGAGGAGGACGCATAAGCAAAGAGATCTAGAATGTGATGTCAGGGACTGACAAGTGCCATGAAGGGAACAGAGCAAGGAAAGGTCAGACAGTGAAGACAGAGGGTCTTTACAGCAGGCGGTCAGGGAAGGCATCTCCCAAGGATGCCCCTGAGAGTGAGCAGGACTCTGAGGGCAGTGAGGGAGTGAGCCAGGCAGACACCTGGGAAGAGTGTTGAGAACAGAGGAAATAACAAGCTCAGAGGGGCTGAAGTAATGGTGGTCATGCTGCTGACCTTGACCAGTAGACACAGACACACAGACACACACACACACACACACACAAACACACACACACACACACACTGCAAGTCTAAGAGATGAAGAGACCTGCTCAGGCCCCAGGGCCTCATCTTTCCATCCCAATACATAGGTGCAAATATGGATTGATCTCTCTCTCTTCCCTCCTAGTCTCACTCTTAACCTTCTGGAACCCGCCCAGCACTGCTCAACATTTTATTGAATTGTTGCCGTCCAATGCTCCCGAAGGGAAGGATGTTCTTCTAGCTGTCCACAATCTGCCTAGGAATCCTGGAGCCCATGTCTGGTACAGAGGGGACACACTAGAGCCCAAACATCAAATTGCAACATTTGTAATAGGTAGATCAGGAAATATCCCAGGGCCTACATACAGTAGTCGAGAGATGATATTCGTCAATGGATCCCTGCAGTTAAAGAAGGTCACCCAGAAGGACACAGGATACTACACCCTACAAATCATAAAGAAAGATTTCCTAATTAAAGTAGGAACTGGACAGCTCCGCGTATACAGTGAGTGATTCCTCTCTGACCTCTGGGTGTTGGGTGGAGTGAATTCTGCTTCACACACACAAGATTGACAGACCTGGACTGTGCCTACATCCCCGCTGCATTACATCCATTGTTGGGATTTGAGCATTTAGTGCAGGACACATACAGTGGAGATAAACTTCAAAAGATTGGAGTTCCTTTCCTGCAATCCAGCCTCTGCAGACATTCCTTGAAGAGAGAAGGACCAGTCTGATCAGAGTAACTCAGCACAGGGAGATCAGTCTCAGTCCAGCCCCCTGGGCCCCTCCCTGGGACCATGACCCTGCAGGGCTCAGTCAGGGCCTGTCTTGAGGGGCCCCCGGGACCCTCACAGAAAAGCTTAGCCCAGGAAGTTCCTGCACAGACCCCTGTCCCAGGGCTCCTGACTCCAGTGACCCTGGGGAGCCTGTGCCAGGTTGGGTTTTGGCCTCCTCGGCAGGGCTGACTGGGAGCAAGGATTTCCTGGCTCCCCAAGTCCCCGGGCTCCTGAGCTGGTCACCAGCCAGGGCTCAGCCCCAAGAACCACATCTGGGCAAGGGCAGAGCCTGATCCTTCACCTGAGACTCAGCGTGGAGAGCACAGATGGACAAGGTCCCCAGGCCATTAGGCAACTGCCCTGGGGGACTTAGGAGACTCCAGAGGAAGGTCAGTGCCTCCAGGGGAGGAGCAGAGGAAAGAAGATGCTGCTGGCAACTCCTCATCCACCAGGGATCAGGCCCAGGGGTATTATTTCTTGGAGTCGAACAATCACAGATGCCATTTATTTGGGCAGCTTCTCTACCAAGATTTAGGTCAGCTACTATGAATATTTTAAGGTTAATTCACTGACAACCTGGGTGCCAAAAAACTTATCCTACTTCACTGAGGGGACACTGAGGCACAGGGAGATATAGTCACTGAATCAGGGTCACACAGACCGTAAGTGGCAGAACAGTCACATGAGCTCTGTCTTCAGTCACAGCCCTGTCCTCTCATCCACCAGGGACCTTACTAGGTGTGAACCCCTAGACCAGCTGTCAGTTCAGATCTTTTCTTCTTAGGTGTCCCCAGCTCAGAGGGAGAGATTGTGGTCTGCGGACTGAGAGCAAATGGAGAATTCATCACCATTTACCCTAGAACTACATCACCTGCATCAACAGTCAGAGTCAGTGCAGGGTCTGTCCAGGCCGCCCCCTCAGTGGCCAATCCAATCTCCTTGCACTGGACTTGACACCACTTATTTGTTTCCTGATGTGTTGGGGTCACTCCCGCCAGAGTAGAAAGGAAAGATCTTTGCCATCTCACTCCCCACTCTACCCCTGCAGCCAACACAGGGCCCACGTGTAACAAACTCTCAATTATTTTTGATGATGGAAGGAGTAATGAATGGTGAATGAATGAATGAATGAATGATTCAAATCTCTTTAGATATTGGAACCTGGATGCAGAGTCCTTGGAATTCTGGCCACACAGGACAGGTTCTCTGACCCTCCAGGAGCTGAGGCCCATATGGCAGACCTTTTACTGCTCTCTAGAGAAATTTCCTTCCCACTATTGGTCTGAGGCCCTGGGGTATTAATCATAATTTTTCCATATGGGAGATTTTAAACGTCTCCTCAAAAGTCTATCTCATAACCACCAAGCACAGATGGTTCATGAGGGCCAGATTTGCAGCCAGTTCAGGCTCCCCCCTTTCCATCAGTCACCCCTTCTGCATTTGCTCACGTCCACACCTGCCCTCAGCAGAGACACAAGAGACGTTAAAGACCAAGGGAGAGATCAGGTTCTGCTGCCAAAGCCAGGCAGCTCCTGCCTGTCCCCTAACTCCATTCTGGATCATTCCTTGGACTCTCTCTGTCATTTATGTGTCACTGGCTCATGTCAGTCACACTCAACTGGGAGGCTGTGATCCACATCTTTGCTCTGAGGCCTGAGCACTCACCTGACTGCCCGACTTGCTCCTGGTCCTCACGTGTTATTTATGCTCAAACCCCAGACCCACCCTTACCCGTGTCTAGGAGAACCTTGAAAATGGTGCCTCTGAGAAAACACACCTCTCTAGGTGATGCAGGTGTGTGCAACGGGAAGGAACTGTTTCTGGGTGGCCAGGCAGTCAGCTGGTCAGTGAAGAACCAGCAGATGCTTGAAGTGGGGGGGGGGGTGTCTCTGAATCTCATCCTGTGTCCTTTTAAGACCAAACCCTGCTAACATATTGACACTTGAGAAAGCCTGTGCTTTCTCCCAGACGTGGAGCAGGCGGCCTTAGGTCCTCTGAGCACTCTGATCCTCATGCATTTCTCTTGAGATACAGAAACCTGCCTTGTTCTTTTAAGGATTCGGGTTGGCTGAGAAGTGAGAGATGTCAACTGTGATTGAAGATGCCTAGGAGGAATCAAGGTACCACACAGGGCGATGTCCTCTCTGTTCCCTGCACAGTGGAGTTACCCACATCTGTCATCACAAGCTCCAACCCCGTGGAGCACGAGGACCCTGTAGTGTGAATGTGAACCTGAGACTCAAAACACCACCTTATGTGGTCCATCAACAGTCACAGCCTGGAACTAATAGGTCATATGGTGTTCTGTGTACAATTTCTTGAATATTCCCCATACCGTTTTTGACAGTGGATGCACCATTTTACCCTCCCGTCAACAACGCACAAGTGTTCCGATTTCTCCATATCCTCTGCAGCACTTGTTGTTTTCTGTTTTTTGGATAGTAGCCATTCTAATAGATATGAGGGAGTATCTAATAGAGGGAGTATCTGACTGTAGTTTTGATTTGCATTTCCCTAATGATTAGTGCTGTTGCGTATCTTTTCATGTGCTTATTGGCCATTTGTGTATCTTCTTTGGAGAGATGGCTGTTCAAGCGCTTTGCCCGTTTTTCAATCTGGTTATTTGCCTTTGTTGCTGTTGCTGAGTATGAGAGTTCTCTGTATACTCTGGATATGAACCCCTAATTGATATATAATTTCCAAATTATTTTCTTCCATTCCATAAGTCACCTTTCACTCTGTTGATTGTGTCCTTTAAGTTTTTTATTTTGATGAAGTCCAATTTATCTGTTTTTTTCTTTTTTTTACCTGTGTTCCTTGTGCCATATTCAAGAAATCATTGCCAAATCCAAGGTCATGAAGCTTTCTTCCCGTATTTCCTTCTAAGAATTTTATAGTTTTAGGTCTGACCTGTAGAATGTGGTCCATTTTGAGTTAACTTTTGTATACGGCTCAAGGCAATGGGCCAGCTTCATTCCTCTGCATGTGGATATCCGGTTTTCCAACACTGTTAGTTGAAAAGACTGTCCTTTCTCCGCTGAATGGTCTTGGCTCCTTTGTTGAAGTCATCTGTTCATGTAATCGAGGCTTTATTTCTGGATCTCTGTTGTATTCTGTGATCTATATGTCTGTCTCTGTATCAGTGCCACACTATTTTATTCTTTAGCTCTGTGGTAAGTTTTGAAATCAGGAAGTGAGAGTCCTCCAATTTTGTTCTCCTTTTTAAAGATTTTTAAACTATTTGGGGTTGCTTGAGATTCCGTAGGAATTTTTGGTTGGATTTTTGTATTTCTGCAAAAATGTCATTGAGATTTTCATAAGAATTATATGAAATACGTAGATAGTTTGGGGTATATTGGCATCTTAACAATATTATTTCTTTCCATCCACAAACATGGATGTCTTTCGATTTATTTGTGTCTTCTTTAATTTCTTTCAGAATGTTTGGTAGTTCTCACTGTACCCATCTTTCACCTCCTTGGTTAAGTTTATTCCTAAATATTTTATTCTTTTTGATGCTATTGTAAATGGAACTGTTTTCTTAATTTCTTTTTTGGATTGTTCATTGTTATTCTATAAAAATGTAACTGTTTTTGTTTCCTGCAACTTTGGTGAGTTGTTTATTAGTTCTAACAGGTTTTTCTGTGTATGGGGGGCGGAATCTGTAGGGTTTTCTACACATAAGATTATGTGTTCTGCTAAAAGAGATAATTTTTCTTCTTCCTTTCCAATGTGGATGTCTTTTATTTCTTCTTCTTGCTTCATTGTTCTGGCTAGGACTCCTGTACTATATTGAATAGAAGTGATGAAAGCAATATCCTTGTCTTGTTCATGATCTTAGAGGAAAGTGTTCAGTGTTTCACCATTGAGTATGATGCTAGCTGTGGGATTTTCATTTATGATCATTGTCATATTGAGTAGTCTCCTTCTCTTCCTAATAGTGCCTGTCATCTGTTAAAACCAGAGATTTCCTAAACCATGATATTCAATCCCCAGGCCAGGAATTAAAAGTCCTTTTCAGAGTGAGAAATCCTTTAGATTAGAAGCTTTCCAGGTCCGAAGGTGGTGAGGATTGAGTGGGCCATCCTCATTCCCTAATGAATTACTTAACAAGAAGTAAATGCCTTCCCACTTTATGTTATGTTCCCTTGGCCCCAGAGATGGACAGAGCTGGCAAACGTGCTTTCCCCAACACACATGGAAGTGCATATAGGGAAATGTGGCCTGACCTTTTCTGAAGTCAAAGAAAGTTCTAGGGAAGAATCACTGAAATTTCATGAGAGAAAAATTCACGTGATGATGAGGTTGTAGGACACGCGAAATGAGAAGAGGTTCCTGGTGCGGTTACTACAGAGATGTCCAGGGGGACAGTCAGGGGTCACCCTGGGGTGATCTGGGGGTCAAAGGGGAGGTGCAGCCCTCTCCTCACAGATGGTGACCTGAACAAAGACACTTGTCCTTCAGTAGGGGTCAGGGTCATCCTCTGGGTCACCATTACCGAGTGGCTGAGGCCTCTGAGGAAGGAGCAAGGCCCTAAGCCCCAGGCTCACTCTCAGTCAATCACCTCCTCTGTTTCTTCACGGAGCCAGTGTCAAAGCCCATGGTCAGAGTCGCCATAATACATAAAGACCCCAGTCACAGAACATAAGGATGCAGTGGTCCTGATCTGCCTCACAAATGATACTCGGATCTCCATCCAGTGGTTCCTCCCTGACCACAGTCTGCTGCTCACAGAGAGGGTGAAGCTGTCCCAGGACAACAGCACCCTCACCAAACACCCCATCAGGAGGGAGGATCCCAGGAATTATTAGTGTGAGGCCTCCAACCCAGTCAGTTCCAGCAAAAGTGATCTCTCCAGGTTGGATGTGAAGTATGAGCCTGGCCCTGTGGCTCTCTTACCCTCCTCTATGTTATCAAACTCTGAATAGATTTTTTCCTTATCTGTAAAATGATGATGTGATGCACTTTTCAAGTAGAGTTGTTCTGATAGTCAATGATGAAGGTGGAAATTCCTTAGAAGACTTGCATTGAGTCAATAAATGCTCAGCAATGTGAACTGACATTGTCATTATTGTTGGCTTAAGGTCACATTCCATTTCAGTCCCCAACTCCTGTTGGTCTCAGTTGCACCACGTCCACAGTGGAATGATGGGCAGTGGTTGTGCAATGAAGGGTGGGAGCACACAATAAGCTCTTAGGAATCTCAGTTCTATCCCTCCTCTAGGGGGAGGTGTGGATGGCGCCTGACTCTGATGCAGGCAATGGGAATAGACAAGAGGACACCCATGTGGGTAACAACACTGATGTTTTTCTCCCTATCTGATTCCTCCCGAAGAATTCCTAAAATCTTCCTGAGTATCCTGATTTTCATGACAATAGATTTATTTGCGTAGGTTCAGTAAGACTCTGTCCTCCTTGTTACCAGGATATCACTGGAAATATTGATGGTACAACCATGGCTTTGACTTGATTGTCCTTGTTGAGAATGACGCCCATGGGATCAGACATGACCCACACTTTAAGGAGCTAAGATTGGCTTGATGGGTATTTTGGGGATCCGGAGAAGAGAGGGCCTCACTCAAAGCTCTAGAGACTGCAGGTGAGTCCTGATGTCTAGGCTTCCTAACGTCAAGACGTTGTTAAAAGTCCCATCTGAGGATCCTTAGGAAAACCTGCATCAGAGGAGAAACTCTGTTGTGAGTGTGCAATCCTGCTGCACCTGTGTAAATAATCAGGCCAAATCAAGTGAGAGCAGCCTTGTTTTAGGATCAAGAACACTCTTCCTTGGAGATGATCTTTGTTGAAACGGAAAGTGATTCTTGGAGAAATGTTGTGTTTTCATGGAAAAGTCCAACAGCCTCTGATGATCAGATTCCGGCCCCGTTCACTGTCTCTCTGCTATTTTGCACACGTTTAGAAATCGCAGGAAACAGATGGAGATGCAGACTGGGTCTTGGCTGATAGAAATGCTGTTGAGTTTCCCTCCTGCTGTGCAGAAAGCAGTTTTCTCATGACCTAGAGGCCTCACGTTCCCCTCAGACTCACCAAACTTTAGACAGTTCTTCCTGACTGCAGGGCCCTGGCCTCCATTTTCTCAGAACATTTCTGTTAGAAATGAAATTGAAATCTGTAATTGCAGATTCTTTCTCTGTCCTTTTGAAAGGCATATATGTCTCCTTAAAATTTTCTTGCCAGTTTTAGGATCCAGGGAATGTCTTTCTCAAGGGGCTGGGTCCATCCCTTTGAAATGTAATCCTCCTGGAATATCCTGCCCCCTCCTCCTAGTCTCTGAGGGAGGGCAGGAGCCTAACTTGGGTGGGTGCATTTACAACCAAGATGCAAAACTACCACCTGTCAGAATTTTAGAAGTTTTACTTCTCTGTTAAGTAATGCTGATTAGCTATCACTGTACCTGCTCTTAAAATCTTGGCAGCCTTTTGTGTCAGGGGTTGAGTGCAGTCTTTCTCCCCTATTGCACTGGTCTTGAATAAAGTCCTTCTGCCCCTGTAACTTTGGTGCATTTTCTACTTGGACATTACCTACCTGTAATTAGCTGATTCTGGCATCTTGCACACAGTGTGGATCCTCACCATATTTTCAAATCCTCTAATTTTTTTCCTGATCTGGCTATTATCCACCAAATGAACATTTCCAATTTTCCTCCCTCCTTTCTGATTTGGCATCCACAGGAGGTGACGACCCGACTGCTCAGATCCTTCTCAGGTCCCAAGTTGCCTCCCACCCAGGCTTTGTCCCCAGGATACCTGAGAAGCACTGGGAGCTAAAGTCCAACAACATGAGAGAGACATGGAAGGCGCCCCACCACAGTGGCCCTGACCCCATGGTGTCCTCATTCCACACACGTGTTCACCTCACCTGAGGGAACAAGATCACACAGATTTTTAAACTATTCTGTCATAAAACCCAACCACTTCAGTGGACAAGCAGGTCCCTGCCATGTCAGCCACCCGCCCGCCCACACAGGACCACCCTGTCCAGTGTCCTCTCCAGCCTCGGGCCAGACGTCTGTGTCCGCATTTCTTTCCTTTCTTTTTATTTTTACAAATGCCTTGTGCCTATTCTAAGGAGAGTCCACAAATGGAACCTGGGAAATGGTAAATAGAATCTGTCCTCTGTGTCCTTTTGCTCCTTTTGGCCTCTGGGGTATTTGGCTGAACCCTTCGAGACCCGGGAGTGCGGTGGAATGTGGGTAAGCAGAGGGGGGCATCATGGGGTGGTGTGGAGCGATAGGGTTTGTGCAGAGTCCGGATGAGAACTAGTAATTCCTGGTGGGGTTTTGGGGGTATTAGGTATGATTTGGGATGTAATGGGACCATGCAGGAGGGCTGTTTTTCTGGGGATCCCATGGTACGGTGAGAATTTTGAATGAGAGGCTGACCGACCTGTTGAGGGAGGAGCACCTGGAGCTGTTGCAGTGAAGTTGGGGAGCCATCCTTCCAGACTTGGATGATGTGAGAGGTGAGATATACGGTTGGGGGTAAGGTTAAGATTCTTGAAGACTCAGATTAGTGTTCCGACACTGGGGACAAGAGGGAGCATCAGATGTACAGGCTGAAGGGGATATGCGACAGAGGACAAGGGGGAGAGGGATTTGAGCATCCAGTGGGGGCTTGGAGTCTGGAGAGCGGTGAAGGACTGGAGGATGGAGGACACCATGAATGCAGAAGACTTGAGCTGAGGGCATTTGGGAAATCAAGTCAGGAGAGAGTTTGAGCCTGGGGTAGTCAGACTGGAAAAGGGAACTTGGATGGAACCTGGGGGAAGGCCGTGAATGGAGGGCAGGGGTGGCAGTGGGGACCAAACTGAGAGCCAGAGTTTTCCAGTCTCTAGTTCTGACCAGTCGAGACATGTGCAGGTTGCTCTCAAAGCCTGGAGCACTGTAGAAAATCCAGATCTCATCCTTGTACCCTGAGACCTGAGTCACCAAGTGAGCCACGTCCCCAGGGGATTTGTGTGTGAGTGAGGAAGGCTGAATAGGAGCCTGGGGACAGGCAGAGGAGGGCAAATGTGGGGGTGGGGAGAGGGGGCAGAATGAAGTTGGAGGGTGTGGAGACTTTTCCTCCTTTGTTGACCAGTCAGAGTGAACTGCCCATGAGTGCACAGGTGAGAGCTGTGTTACAGGTGTCAGTGAGGAGTGGTAGGTGCCATGATGGTCTGGGCACCTGTCCTCCTCTAATCCAGGACATACCATTTGCATTTGTGATGCATCTGCTCTCCTCACCTGACCTTACGTTGGTGGGTGTGATAGAACCTAGGTCACGATGAGGAGTTCTGCCTCCCTAGTCACATTCTGTTCCATGTTCAGACACCCTGTCTCTCCTGAGGCCTAGAAACAGGTCAGGAGCTGTTTTTCTGTTGCTGTAGAAGGCATGGCCTTGCTCGGAACCCTAGGAGTTCCGCATGGAGCCTCTCTGCCAGAGGCTCCACAAAGCACCTTTCATCCTTCTCACGTGGGTTGGATGGAGGTACAGGTGCAGGGACTTGTCCTTTCCTCTGGAGGGTGTGTCCAGGGTGCCTCAGACTATTGGAGCCCTAAATCCTTCACAGTTGTAGCAGGTCCCTGAATGGTCACAGATGTGGATGGCCCTACAGCCCATAGAACTCTCATACTTTGCTTCAAGTGTGGATTACTAGAGCTGATCTAATCACTGATGTCACTGTCAACACTGATGTCATTGTCTTTGATTATCAATACCAGCAGGCATCCACTTCCACCCTTTGGAGCACATGCGTCTCACTAAGGCTTTCAGAATACATTTCTTGTTCATCCTTAGCAGGAAAGCTTCTAGTTCTCACCATTCAGTATGATAGTAGCTGTAGTTTGTAGGTTTTTTAGACGAGTTTGGTGTGTCCCTTGTCTCCTGTAGTCCCAGGCCAGATATGGCTGAGGACCAAGCCCAGAATCTGAGAGAAAGGGTTGCAGAGTTGTACCTCCAGGTAAGCGTTCAACCTTGCCAGGTTGTGCTAAGGTGAAGTGCCGGTGGAGAAGGGAGTGTGACCGTCAGACATGGGATGGCGACCTGGGACATACGATATCCGCTGCACGTGAATGCCAGTGAAGACATCCCCAACTCCCGTCTGAGGGAACCAGCCTTCCTCTGCATAAAAGCATACCATCATCCTCCTGGGGCCGTCACCTTGCAAGGAAATGCTTGTTCTGACCCACAACAAGAGTGAGGTTCCAACAGGGCCAAGAGGAGCGCAGGGCCTGTTCTGGGTTGAATATGTCATGCACTGAGAGAGAGTTATAGGACCTCACCAACCTGAGCTGGCAGGAGTCCGAAAGCATGTGTGTGACAGATTCTGTGCCAGTGATCCACTTATTGCTTTTCAGCTCTGCATCCACTCTCCACCGCCCTGCTGGATCTTGCAGGCATCTTTCATCCTCCTCCTGGCACGACTCTAGGCTTTGCCAGAAGAGGGCACCAGAGGGACACTACAGGAGGAAGGGCTTCTCTCCAGCCCTGGTTAGTGGTAGAGGTGGCCCCTGTGTCTCCTATTCCCTTCTTTAGAGCTCTTCATTCTTTAGTAACCAATTCCTGTTAACTCCAATCCCCTGTTACTAGTTAACGGTTCTTTATATTAATCTTTCCTGTTAAAATTAGTGTGTGGTTTCTGACTCCCGCCTGGACCCTGACTGATAGAGAGTCCAAGGGTGTGAGACCAAAGAGGACCAAGAGGAAGGCTTGATGGGGCCGATTCTTTCTCATGGCATGTAGGCTTTAAGGTGTTGGCTCAAGCGTCTGGGAACATCATTACTAGTCTGCTGGGCAGTGAGTTAACATCTGGAGTCAGTGCTAGACCTTCTCTGGCATGTTGGAGAGAAATACAGTCCCAATTTGGGGCGCATGGGGAAGCTGGAATGAGTCTGTTTTGTGCAGGCTCCTCAGTCCCCTCCTTACCATATCCCCTGGGAAGGCAATAAGAAACACACAGAGGAGGGGACATCGAGAGCTCTGTGGTGGCTCACCTCTGAGACAGAAGATGCTGATGGAAAATGCTGGAAAAGAGGATCGTGGGCTGGCCAAGGGTGACACTGAGCATGCAGAGGCCAAGTGTCCCCATTCACTAAAACAACCCACAGAGCAAAAGACCATCAGAGCTTTGACAGGCAGGGGTCTGTGGCGAAGCTCAATGACCAGGGGGTCCCAAAAAGTGAGACGATGGGAAACCTACTAATGTGCTGCTTGATAGAGGGCGAAATTTCCAGTTCTGGTGGGAAGAAATATGACTTAAGTCACCACGGGGGGATTGTTGACTTCCTATCTGCTTCCCAGATGGAGCCGGTTCACAGCCCTGGAACCCCATGGACGAGGGGGGAGGCTGGGTCTGTTTGAGAAGGACCCTGCAGCTCAACCACGAATGTAGACAGAAAATCTTCCCCCACACCAGAGAGACTGGGCGCCATTTATCTGGGGAGTTGGACGCTGGTTAAAGGGAAATGGTCAGACCTTGTGGGGATTATTTGGATGATGGCTCTGGATGGATGCTAATCCCCATCGGGAACCAGGGTGGGGCATAGGTGGACTTTTGGCTCAAGTCCTTCCGCCAGTGAGCCTAGTGGGACCGCAGACTCATCTTGTTGTTGTTTATGTCATCCCAGAAAGTGTAATAGCAATAGGTAACTGGAAAAGCCCCCATGTAGGTCCCCTGATCTGAGAGTGAGAGCTATTATGGAACGTAAGGTCAAATGGTGCTTCTGATACAATCACCACCGAGACAGTAAATCAGGAGCAATAATGCCCCCTGGGGAATTTCTGAAATGAGTGCCAACACCAAAGCTTGAGAGACAGAGGGGTCGAGTCACTACCACACCTCCATTTACTGCGCCTGTTCACTCACAGCAAAAGAGAAAGGACTGGACAATGACAACAGGTTATGACAAATGTAAGTGGCCATGACAAATTCAGCTGCAGTTCTGGAGGTGGTTTCTTACAGACCCTGGATGTGCAGCTGTGGACCTAACAATTCATTTTTCCATATTCACTGGCAGACATCATCAGAAGCATTGACATTCATATTCAGGAACAAGAGTACCCCTTCACTTCTGGCCTCATGGCTTGGTCAACTCTTCTGCTCTCTCTTACAATATAGTCCAGAGGGACCTTGATCATCTGATTTTCTGAAGAACACCACACTGGTCCACTTTATTGATAAATTTGTGTTATTTCATCAGACATAGTGAACAAGAAGTAGCAAGCATCCTTGATGATTCAGGAATAAGGCACATTTATGCCAGAGGGTGGGAGATAAACCACCCAGCCCTCCATCACATTGGTGTAAATCCTAAGGGCCTGTAGGTCTGGGGCATGTCCCAATATTCCTTCTAAACTGAGAAAAATTTGCTACACCTTGTGTAGCTGCCTTAATCCAAAGAGATAGGTCCCGTAGATTTTAGGGGGAAAATGTAGCACATTTTGATACACTACTCCTACTCACTTGTGAGGGAACCCAGAAGTTGCCAGTTTTGAGTGGATCCTAGAGCAAGAGAGGGCTCTGATGAAAGTTCATGCTGGAAATACAGCTGCTATGAAGCTTGGGCCACATCACCCAACAGACCCAACAACATTGAAAGTTTCTGACAGTGTTTGAGGTTCTGACAGTGCAGAACCTCAGGGTTTTGGAGCAAAGGTATGCCTCCTTCTGCAAATAAGTATCCTCCATTTGGAAAGCATCCCTTGCTTATTACTGGGTTCCAGTGGAATCTCAATACTTGAGTATTGGATACCAAGGGCGCTGTGAGCTTAACTGCACGTCACATACTGGGTGCTGTCTCAGCTATCAAACCATGACATCGGGCGTGCACAGCAGCATCCGTCATCTATTAAAAAGGTGTGTATGGCATCAGATCAAGCAGGAATGGAAGGCACAGGTGAAAGCCCCAGCAGGTGGCTAGATGCCCATGGCACACGCTCCTCCTGCCTCTTCCTACACTCACACTATGTGCTCATGGGAATTCCCTGTGATCTGTTTACAGAAGAGGCATAGACCAGGTTTATGGACGGATGTGCACAGTGAGCTGGCACCAGGCGGAAGTGGATGGCTGCTGCATTAGCACTCTGTATATATGGCCCTGAAGGAGTGAGGTAGGGGCATCCTTCAGGTAGCAAAACTTCAGGGGTCCAGTTAATGGGAGGGAGGGATGTCCTTAGGTCCACTTCTGCACGAATCCATGTTGAGCCACCTGGACAAAGACTTGGAAGGAATAAAAGCATAAAATTAAGACAGTGAGGGTATGTGGATGGTCCTCTGGGGATGGGCACAGAGTGTGAAGTTGTTCACGTCCTATACTAATGTCCATGAGATCCGTGCACCGAGGAGGAGGCTCTTGGTATGTAGGGGTATGTATGTGTGACACTTGGTATGTATGACACTGTTGTCAGGCAGCTTCTTTCCCCATCAGTTCTTGCTCACTGGGCCATGTGCAAAGTGGCCATGTGAGCAGGGGTGGAGGCTCTGCATGGTTACAACAAATGGGCTCACTCTCCCCGAGGCTGACCTGGATGTTGACTGTACTGAGTGCCCAAACCAACAAAGGTAGAGGCCAATGCTAACTTGTTACTGCGTCATTCTACTATAAGACTACACAGGACATGGTCCATCATGGAGGGGTCTGAGCTTTATCCTCACAGGGATGGACACAAACTGTGGTCTCTGATTTGCCTTCCTTTTACTCTATGCTTCTGTCAACACTGCCATTTGAGAACTTAGAAAATGTGTTGTCTAATGCTATGGTATCCTATGAAGTATTGCTTCCAATGAGGGGATACATTTTAAGGAAGAGGAAGTCAGACAATGAACTTTCACACCCATGGAGCTCACTGATCTTCCCCGCTGCCCCACTACACAGAGACAGTTGGCTTTTCAGGATGTGGAATGTCCCATGATGGCTTATGAGGGCACCAGGTGAGAGATGGTACCTGGCCATCCAACGGGAAATGCTGTATGTCTTAAGCCAGTGGCCAGTCTATTCTGTCACTTCACCAATAGACAGAATGCGGAGTCCATGAAACAAGGGAAAGATAAGGGAGTGCCCCCTCCCTCTAGTACACCTCATAGCCCACTTAAAGAATTTTTGCTTTTGTCTCTACGTTGTTGTGGGCGAGGAATCCCATCATAGTTCTAATCAATTGGAAGCCATGACTGCCCCCGGGCCATCTTGTGCTCCTCATGCTGCTGAAACAACAGGCAGAGAAGAGGGTCACTGCTGTGCTAATGGCCGGAGGGGAGCTGACTGCCAGAGGGAGGTTGGGCTGCTGGGTCAAGGAGGACTCTGTTTGGAAGCCAGGCAATGTATTGGGGGCACATCTTCATATTTCATTGTCCAGTGGCCCTGTTCAGTGGGAAACTGCAGAAATTCAATAAATACGAGACCATGGAACAATTCATTCCCATCAGAGTGAAGATTTGTGTCAACAGTAATCGTTTAACTAGGTGTTGGCAGGTGGTACTGACTGTGGAATGGGTGGTGGAAGAAGGCAGCTCTGATGACCACCAGCTACACACCCAGGACCCTCGCAGCTTTGTTTATGGGATTTTCTCCTCCACCCTCCTCTCACTGTGGTATATGAAGAACTAGTTGTCTAACACTGTGGGAGTCTGACTCATTGTCATTAGCACACCATGTTCCTATGATTAAGTAACAGATGGGAATTGTGTGCCTTCAATATTGAAGACTCTGATTTTCATCTGGACAAAGAAAAAGGGTGGATACTGAGGAGGAAAAGGATGAACTGTGCTGGACACTTTCTGTGTCCTTCTCTAGATTCACTCTCTCCCCTTCTCCCCTCTGCTCTGCTCTGTGGGTGGCAGAACTATGAGAACTGTGTCAAAGGGATCTCCTGGCTTCTGTCTGGGTTAAGGCACTGGGGATCCCGAACAGGAGACCAGAGGGAGGACATGGAGTGAGGTTGGGGTATTAATTCTCCAGCTCCTTCCCTATAGTGTCACTGGGGGCTGGACAGATTTTTCAGCCTGAGATCAGAGCTCCAGTCAGCCAACTCCAGACCTCTCCCATCCACCCACTCCAGATTCTAGAATGGTAATAAGTTCTTCTCAGCCCTTCAGGCCTGGATGATAACAGACCCAATGATAACAGCCTCAGGAGACTGTGTAAACCCTCTTGTTTCTCTACTTCACGCAAGCTCGTACGTCAAGATATTCGCATGGGGCCAGCCCCTGGTGTGTGCTGGGACCCTGACTGCTAATTAGAAGCCTCATTGGTGGGAGTGCACCTTCACCTCCCAGGTCGTGGTGATGCCCAGATACCTCTGTCTGCAGCATCCTGAAGGCTCTGCTGCCACCGAGGCTGGAATGGAGACGTGCCCCAGACCAGTGAAGGACGGGCCTGAGATGGGGCATCTCTCACAGATTCCTCTCCTCCTCTGTGCCAGATTTCTGGGTGTCCTGCCCTCCCCTCACATAGAGAAAGCCCAGCACTGGGAAAAAGCACAATGTCTTTATTATCAGACACATGTGGCCACTGCTTGAATGTCTAGTCTCCCATAGGGCAAGTTCAGCTGCTCCAGGCCCTTCCATACGTTCTCATCAGGTCACAAAGTGTGTGTGGGTGTGTGTGGATGGTAACTCATGGGGAGGATGGAAAAATAATTTGGTGTTTGGTTATGAAGTCAGACAGAACGTTGGGTTTAGGGTCAGCAAGGTCTAAGAATCAAGGGTAATGGGGTCAACAGGGAGAGCACTCCACAACAAAGGGCTAGGGATAGCCCCAGCCCCCCCACCAAAGCCACATAGGAGGTAGGGGCAGCTTTGTCTTGAAGAGGAGGCTGATTCTCATTCTCATACCCAGAGTTCTCAATCACAGAGAAGACCCCAATATTCTTGGCATGATTCAACAAATATCTGGAAGGTTTGGCCATGCAGCCCTGAAGGTTCACTGAGGCAGACAGCCCACCTAGAGAGTGAAGACTGAGTCAGAGAGGAATCAAAGCACAGCACACTTAAATTCCGAAGACCCAGCATCCCGGACGCGCCCCCTCCCTCACTAGACCACGAGATCAGCCTCTCAGTCCTCTTCTTCCCTGGGACTAGACATCTGACCCCCAAGCTCCCTCCACCCTCACATCCATGAGTCAGGGCCTCAAGCAGCCTCCAACCTCAGGACCAGTGAATCTAGGCCCCTAACCGCTTCATCCTCGATATCTGCAGCACTCACCTCCCCTGAGTCGAAAGGAACCCCGGTAACAACGAGTGGTGCCCTTAGGGCAGGTAACATTTTCAGAGTTTTGTGCGAAGGATCCTAACTGCACAGAGACAGGACACTGCAGGTCTCCTGGTACAGGGGCAGCTGGGGAGCAGAGAGAAGGTTGGGGTACACAGCTCTGCTCCTCGCTGCAGCCACCCTCCTTGCGCCCTGGAAGCTCTTGTCTCCTGGGCCCCATCTCTCCGTGTCTCTGTCCCCATCCAGCCCGCTGGGATCCCACACCTTGACGAGGCAGGGCATCCAATAGGACGCTGCTGCTCTTGGCTCTGTTGCACCCGTTGGAGGAGCAGAACCGGGCATAGGAGGCGATGAGAATTCCAAGGGGCCCCGAGTGAATGGTGACAGTCGGGGAATTCTGTGTCCTGATCTTGCTGCAGCCTTTGCTCCCCACTATGAGTGATCTGCGTCCTGAGAGGTGAGAGAGTGAGAGCGGGGCTGAGGGAGGGGAGACTCCAAGGCAGGCAGGAGGCAGTGGTTCCCTGATGCTCAGCAGGCAGAGGGTGAGCGCAGGTTCCCTGAGTACAAAGAAGAGTACAGGTCACCTTGAATGTAGGCGAAGACTGGGGCCAGAGGCTGGGTCCTCCCCCAGCGCTGCCACCCCTCAGTTCTTGTGCCAACATCACCTTCTCAACAGAGCCTCCCTTAGCATGCTTTACACGTTGCAACCTTCCCCTCACTTTCTCTCTCCCCTTTCCCTGAGGGATTTCTCTCCATATCTCATCTCCACACCCACATCTTCCTCCTTATTGTTGGGTTTTTTCTGTTTCCTCCCTTGCACGGAAAGCTGCACGAAGGCAGACACAATGGAATTGATGGATTTTAATTAGTATTTGGGTGGTGAACATGATGTAATCTATGCAGAACTAGAAGAATAATGATGTATACCTGAAATTTATACAATGTTATAAACCAATGTTACCAGAATAAGAAAAAAAAAAAAGTGGGATCTATGGTGCCTGGCAAACAGCAGATGCTCGATAAACCTCAAATAAACCCATTGGGTCCCTCTGTGCCAGCTCTGTTCTCAGCCCTTTGCACGGGCTATCAAGTATATCCTCACGACCACCCCGCAAGGTAGGTACTGTTATTGCCCCCAGTTTTCAGAAGAGGAAACCAAGGCACAGAAAGAAGAAGAGTTGGGTTTAGAACTCCAGGTGTGAGGGTAATCAGGCGGGAAATTCAGGGACAGAATCCAGGGCGGGGAGGCCCAGGACCCAGCGCAGGGGCCTTACCCTCTGGCTCACCCCACGCACCTACGTCTACGAGCAGAAGCGTCTCCTGACACATCTCCCCAATGTCACATGTCTGGTAACCACCCTCGGTCCATTCGATGGGTGTCTGAGCCAAGTTTGGCAGTGTCGCGGACATGATCCCTTGGTGACAGGTCAGAAGAGCTGCACAGAAGGAATTACCAGGGTCTGGGTAAGCCAGGGAGCCAGCCGTGTCTGTCCCTCCAGCTCCCAGGCTTGAGAGTTGATCACATTCTTGAGTCACACTCCAGGTGACCTGGCCACAGAGTCCCTCAATCTCAGATTTAGAAGGGACCATGGAAGTCAGCCCCACCTCCTTTCTTTACCGTAGTTTTGCTCGAATACCTGCAGGGACCTCTCTCAACACCAAGAGGAAGGCTGCTCCTCCCTTTGCGGGGGAGAGAGACGGAGGGCTCTTCCTCAGCCTGAGCCAATCTCTGCTTCCCTCTCTGGGCCTCAAGGTCCTCATCTGGATAATGAGCAGGGTAGCATGACATCATATATTTCTTTTCACTGAGAAACCACATGTTCTAAACAAAAAGACTCAAATACCTGGCATGCACTGATTATTTACTATGAGCCTGGCTGTGATGCTTGCTTTCCTTGGATTAGCCCACTGATGCCTCCCAAGGGGTTTACTGTGTCTGGATCATTTTAGATGGTGGGGAAGACAGGGATCGGTGACCGTTCTTGGCTTCCTCGGCCCCTGTGGTCCTCAGGAGTCTAGTGTGAAAATCGTGAGCCTAGACCTTCTCTGAAGGCCATCACAGGATCAGCAGTGACATGTCCCCTGAGGCAGAAACTCCTGGGCTGACCACGCAGCATCCACAGACACGGGCAACCTTCACAGCAGCCCTCACGAAGGAGGACCACTCCTGTCCCCGCTTCACAGGCGACAAAATCGCGGCTCCTGCTGCCTCCTCCCAGCCTGGCCCCCGCTCTCCCCACCCATCTTCCCCGCCTTGGTCAATGGCAGCTCCTTTCAGCAGTTGCTCAAGTCATTCTTGACAATCCCCTTTCTCTTACACCCCGTGTTGCGCCCATCAGGAAATCCTGTTGGCTTAGGCTGCAAAATCCCTCCAGATCCTGACCACGTCTCACCAGCTCTACTGCTTCCAAGACGCCCTTGGGTCTTGCCTGCTTCCTCCTGAGTCTCCCTGGGGGTCCCCTCCCCCACTCCCACTGCCCCCTCACTCTATTCTCCACCCATCAGCCAGAGGATCCCCATAAAGGTAAGTCAATTCGTGTCACTCCTCTGCTCAGAAGACTCCAGTAGGTCCCCAACCCACTCATAATAAAATTCTAAGGCCTTAAGTTGGCCCCAAAGGCTCTACGTGATCTGGCCTCCCCATCCCCTCTGTCTACATGTCCTGCTCTGCTCTCTGTCGATCACACTGCTGTAGCCACATTGGCCTCCAGGCCCCTCCTCGAACACGCAGCAGGCCTACACCCACCCCAGGGCCTTTGCATATGCTCCCCTGCTCCTGACTGTCTGCAGTCATCACCTCCTTTTGGTGAAATAGGCTTTGGGTGAAAGAGGCTCAAAGATGTGGTGATCCTCAAAGGCTGGTTCAGTGGCAGAGCCCAGACAGCAGTCCACATCTCTCTGACTCGGACATTAAGATCTTAACTGCTTGCTCTCCTGACTTTGTCGACCCATGACTCTCACTGGGACCACCACCCAATTACTTAGGGGGCAGTCAAGTCTGTTCATGCTCCAGCCCTTTGGTTCTTCCTCAGCCTGGGCTCCTGCCGTGGCCCATCCTGGGCAGTATGTGCTCTAGCTCCCAGCCCTCTCCCGCCCCCATGCCTTTGCAAGAGCTGTTCTCCTGCAAAGTCTCCTGCAAAGTCACTGGGAATGCCCTTCTCTCCTCCACCTCTTCCCTGACCTCTTGTGGTTCCCAGCTTCTGAGGCCTGGTCTCCCTGATGCTCAGGAAATACCTGCTAAGCTGCTGAACTGAACTGAGCCAGGGAAGCCCAACACACCCTCCCAGATACGGCTCCAATGTCAAAAGCTAACAGAATATGGATATATGTTAGGAATATTCACTTTTGGCACAAAAGCTTTGTTTTATGTGGCATGTGTGTGGTTTGTGTAGCATATGAGTATCGTAAGTGTGTATGGGTGTAGTATGTGTGTGGGGGTATGGGGTTGAATGGGGTGTGTCATACGTGTATGGCATGTTTGTACATGTGTCTGTATGTGAGTGTGCATGGTATGTGATATGTGATGTGTGTATATGTACAGTGATACAGTGTGTGTGTGAAGTATGTGGTATGTGTTTGTTGTACAGGCGAAGTGTGGTGTGGGTTCTGTGTGTCTGTGTGTTGTTTGTGTGTGATATATGGTGTGTGTGGTGTGTGGTCTGTGGATTGTGTGTGGTGTATAGGGTTGGGGTATGTGTGGAACATGTGAGCTGTACAGAGACATGTGTGTGGTATGGATGTGTGGTGTGTATGTGGCATGGTGTGTGTGTGTTGTGTGAGTGTGTGTGTGTTGTGTGAGTGTGTGTGTGTGGCATGTGTTGCATCTGATGTGTTTCTGAAATGCCTTATGGATTACAAATGTTGCCTGGTCCCAGAGAGGAGGGCCAGACAATTAAACCAGCCTTAATGAGAAGGAGAGACTGAGACTCTGACTCTCCCTGCTCAGCCCCCGGCCAGGGCTCCCCTGCCCTCAGGAGAAAGGCCAAGCCCTCAGTCTGGCTTTGCGGGGACATCACCAGCGCCCCCCCACCTCTCCCGTCCCCACCAATATCCATTCCCCAGACACGCCAGGTCGTTTGCTGCCTCCGTGGCCTTGCCCCAGCTGTTCCTTCTGCCTGGAGTGGCTCTCCCTTCATGGCCCACACCCCCCTCGTCTACCTGGAAAACCTGTAATCACCCCCAGTCCCGGCTGTAGCCCATCCTCCTCATCAGCCGTCTCAGGCAGAGCCCAGGAAGCCTTCTTGACAACAGCAGGCTCACCCACCTCCAGGCCTTTGCACACGCTATTCCCTCTGCCTGCTCGTGTCCTTTTCCTCTTCTACAAATAAACCGCAGCCCATCCCGAAGACACAGCTCACAGTCACCTCCTCGATGTGCCCTCCTTGACACCCACCCCCCAGGACATCAATATCTTCCTTCCTCTGAGCCCCCAGAGCCCTCCCCCACAGCCCTGTTCCCTCTGCTCCGTGATGTCTCCCCTCCTGGTCCTGGAGGCCATTAGGGCAGGGGCAGGGTCTGAGTCCCCTGGGGTCCCCAGGGAGACCTTGGAATCCTGCGTGAACTCACTTCAGCAAACAAATCCCGGGCACCCAACCCTAGCCAGCCCTTGTGCTGCCCAAGTCTGGAACACTTGGTGTCAGTGACATCGGGCCCTGTCCTCAGGCTCCTGGTCCAGCCAGAGGGATCCACGCACAAAGAGGGATGTGTACTGAACTCACTCAACTCTCTCTTGAAGCTTTAGGGGTCAGGGTGCTGTAGAGAGATGAGGAAACTGAGGCTCAGACAGGGACGGCCCTTCCCTCACTCTCCGAGGTCCCTTCTCCCCTCCCTGCCCGCAGTGGCCCTTCTCATTGAGACACTCCAGGCCCCTCTCAGTCAGCCCAGTGTGTGGCTTCCATGGGGAAGTGGGGACCCTCCCAGTGTCCCCGTTTGGCTGCTGCTTGCCCTGTCACACCTGGAGCACCCAGCAGGCCTGCTGGGTGCTCCAGGACCATGGGTGGGGGTGGGTGAGAGTGGGGTGGGGTGGTCGAGGGGAAGTGGGAGACCCAGGGTGACCCCAGGTCAGGGGTGTGGAGCTATGGAATTGGAAGCACTGAGTCCCTCCCAGGGTGAAAACCAGCAGGCGCTCCTGCCCTCACTTCCACACCCAATGGGGAAAGTGGAATGCAAAGCAGCCGCCCTCTCTGCCCCTCTGACCTTCCTCTCTGCTCTCTGGTTCCCCTCCTGCCTGGACAGGCCACCCTGACAGAGTCAGCCTGGCCTGGCATCAATTAAAACACCTACCATTGGCTCTGGCCCTGTGTATCTGTCCCCTGGACCACGTGCCCTCTCTCTCCCCTGCGGCTACACACCTCTTACTGGCACTCCCACCGAAGTGCTTTCCAGGAGAATCTCTCCCTTTGCACACCCTGAGAGAGTAATAAACTTCTGAATGACTTGTGGGTGCTGG
Organism: Diceros bicornis minor; assembly: GCF_020826845.1. Taxonomy (NCBI): domain Eukaryota; kingdom Metazoa; phylum Chordata; class Mammalia; order Perissodactyla; family Rhinocerotidae; genus Diceros; species Diceros bicornis. Next base: position 17,766,472 of record NC_080773.1, read on the forward strand.
CTTTGGTGGGATGTGTTTGGATGTCCAACTTTCACAAGGGGCACTGCGCCCCAAGGCTAAAGTGCAGGGCACAGCCTCGTCTTCCACACGGGGGACTCACCTTTAGGATCGCAGTTCTCGCTCACAGTCAGGGCCCCGACTTTTTGAGTGTCATTAAGCAGGTTGCAGCCTGCTTGGGACGTGCACCCTTGGACTCTCAGATTGGTGGCAATGTCCCCTGTGGAATGGACGAGAGCGCGAGAGAGGAAACACTGCCACTGGGACAATGCAAGCTTCAAGGGGAGGTGCAGCTCTAGGAAGCCAGGCCCACCTTCCTCCTGTCCCAGGCCTCAGCTACCCTCCTTCCCCAGAGACCCAGATCTTGGTCCTCAGACCTCCCCGTTCAGTGCCCCACAGGGACCCTGCTGTCCTAGCTCACCTCCCCTGAAAAGGAGGATCCCGTTGTAGCAATGCATTATCCCAGCAGGGCAGGGCAGCTCTGTTGCAGACAGACAGCCTTCTGTGGACAAACAGACTGGACATCGCAGGGACCCTGGGACTGGGAGGTGAGAGAGAGGGGGAGGGAGGATGAGAGGGCTCTGCCTTCAGATCAGGTGGCTTCTCTCTGCCCCTCCCCTTTTGCTTGCCCCAGAAATCAACCTCCCCTGTCTCCCCCAGACATGCCCTCCTTGGGCTCCTGTCATGCAGGCCCAGGGTGGGGGGAATTAGGGACAGTCCCTCTGTGCTCACCTCAATCCTCTCAGCCCTGTTGCTCCCCTCCTCCCCATCCCCTTTCCCCTCCTCCTCCTCTCCCTCCTCCCTCATGTACCTGTGGGAGGGAGCCAGTCCCAGAGAGGGACTGTGTTGGGGACATCGTTGCATAAGTCCCTGTTGCGACACACGTGGGTGTAGGAGACGATGGAGACGCCTGGGCCTGCCCTGTGCTGGGTGACGCGGGCCTCCTGATCTGCCTCCAGGGTGCAGCCCTTGCTGAGCACCAAATTCACTAGGGGTCCTAGACCAAGAGAGAGAGGGAGGCCAACATGGGGTCAGGACTCCAGGTCCTTGAGGGAGGGTCTGCATCGTGGCCTGGGGTGAGAGACTGGAGAGGCGGTGACTGGATACCGGACTGTGCCCCTGCTGGGGAGGGGACAGCTCCCTCTAGGAGGGCAGGGGTCTTTTGAGTTCCCAGACAGAATGCAGGTAGGACTGGGCAGGGGGAGGGATGTCTCTGCACAGGAGAGGGTGGGAGTCGGGCTTGGGGCTACGGGGCCCTTCTCACCATTCTCAATGAGCATCATTGTGTCTTGGCAACCCCAACCGTCCTCACAGGTTTGCTGGTTAGTCACCGTCCACTTGAGTGGTATTTCTGATACATTCTTCACAGCATGAGCTCTCCCCGACTGACAGGTCAGGGCCTGCACTCCTGCGATGAGAAGAGCAAATCCATCTCAGCCCGTCCTCCTGGGAAACCCCTCCCAGGTTGGGGTCCTCACTCACCTGGCAGCAGGAGAGTGATGCCCTGGAGGGCCAGCAGGAGGGCAGGGCTCATGATGAGGGCAGCTGGAACTCTCTCGTTCCTGCTCTTTCTCCCAGGACACGGAGACCTTTTATATCTCGCCCCATTCAAGGCAGCCCAGGAAGGGGGTGGGGAGGGGAGGGCCTTGCTAGAGGAGGCCTGGGCCCACCTTCTGAGTCTCAAGGCTAAAAGGCCTAGGAATGTGAATCCTCTGTCCTCCCTCAGATCCAAGAGACCAAGACCGCAAACACATCCTCCCTCAGACCCAGGAGTCCAGGCCTCCAACTCCCTCAAAAGTTAGAGACTGAGGCACGCTGGCCCACAGGCCCCACTGGTCCAGCTCTTTCCTCCTGAACCCAGCTATGTGGGTCTCCACTCCCACCCTGTTTCAGGGTAGTTTGGGAAGGTGGTTTCCTCATCTCTCATGGCAACCTGGTCACCTTCAGGCCCCAGGTGGGGAAATGGCCCAACTGCATGTGAGGACATTGTGCGGTGGGTATTGGCCAGTCCCATGTTCTCTCTATCCTAACCTCTGCCCCCACGGATTCCTACTTCTCTTTTCTTTCTCTTTCCTTCCTACATTGCTTTACTTTTTATTCCCTTTTTCACAACATTCCCTCATGCTTTTCTTCCTCTTTTATTCTCTCCCCTCCCAGCACAACATGGGTCCTAAAGCCTCCATTTCTTGCCACCCAGGAGGGAGCTACGGTATGTCAGGGTGACCGGCTGGAAACTGAATATCTATGGGAGAATTAAGATATTCTTTGACAAAACAAAGTTTCTTTGCCAGAAACAGATGGGAACAGTGGTGTGCTAGAAAACCAGCTTTTCAGAAAAACAGCATCAACAAAACCTGCCTTGTACTGTTGGCCCATTTCTGTGGTGTAAATACTTCTAGCACATCTGATCTTAAGCTACCAACAGCTTGACAAACAGCTCAAAAAATTCCTAAATATTTAAAATTGGCTTTTGCAAGCCTGTGCCAACCAGCTCTAGCACACTGGGTAGGAGAGAGACAGGAAAGATTGAGGGGTATCTGTCAGTGATTGCAGAGGCTCGAAGTGGGTGTCTGATAAGCAGAGAGGAAAGAGAGAAAAGAGAGGATGAAAAACTATAGAAGAGAAAGAGCAATGACTGTGTACCTCCCCATTGTATATCTATTTTTGACACCTTTATGTGTTCTATTTTTATTTGTGTTGGCAAGTTTAAAATTTGACATCTAGGCAGAGACATGTTTCTCTCATCTCCCATTACGTCTACACCACTACTGTGGCATACTGTATATACTCAATAAATATTTATTGAGTGAATGAATAAATGAATGAATGGAGAGGGGAACATGGGAACAGAGCCATCAGTACATTTGTGTGGGTTGTGCCCTGTAGAAACACCATCCTTCCCCAACAGTTTACATTGTCGCCGTCTGGAAAGGTGCCCTCTGGAGTTGTGTGTGGCCTCATACAGTGTCCCTGGGGAAAGAGGGGAAAGAAGGGTGGGCAAAGAGATACATAGAGTCATAGGTAGTCAATCAAATTTCTTGTTTTAGTCAATAAATATTTACCCAGGCTGCATTTTGTGCCAGGCACTCTCCTAGCTCTTCGGGATACATGGAGACCAAAAAGATGAGGCTACCAAAAAGATGAGGCTAGTGCTTGTGTTGAGCTGGTAGACTAGTGAGAGAGACAGACACTAACAAATGTATGAGCACAAAAAAATATTAGATGGTGCTGGGTACTCTGCAGAGAGGGAAAACCAGGGATGTGAAAATAAGTGACTGAGCTGGGGTTGGGGAGGGCCGCCCTGAGAAGGCAACATTTCAGTTGAGTGCAGAATGAAAAGAAAGAGCCAGCTATGGAAAGACATGTGGGGAGAACATTCCAGGCAGAGGGAAGAGCAGGTGCAAAGGCCCTGAGGTGTGAGGATTAGAGAGAAAGCAGGTGGCTGGACTGTGGTGGGGAAAAGGGAGAGTGATAGGAGATGAGAGTGGAAAGCTGGCAGGGCAGCAATGCAGGACAAATCAGGAGATTACGGCAACCTTCCTGGGAGTCCCCATATTTCAAGTGGCTATTGCAGAGGGAGGGGGTGGGGCTGTTTAGCAAAACATCTGACAGTCCTTGGTATAACACTCTGTCTGCTGCCAGGCTGATTCTGCTGCTCCCTGACTGTGTAGCCTTGGGTCACTCATGTCCCCTCTCTAAACCTCATCATCCTCTTCTGTAAAGTAGGTGTGATGGTTATCTGCACCCCATGAGTTGTGATGAGGACTGAGATCTGTATACGACCCAAAGTAGATGGTCAACAAGTGATAAAAATCGTTAATATGATGAGCCCTGACTCTGTTCCAAGCCCTAGTCCAAGCACTTTATACGTTTCAAATCATTGAATCATGACCATAAGTATGAGGTAGGTCCCATTAATAGCCCAATATTATAGATGAAGACTGGTCCCCAGAGGAGTTAAATAACTTGCCCAAGGTCACACAATGTGGCAGAGATAACTGCCCATCAAAGATCCATGCTTCCTTCAAGATGTAGAGATGTTACAAGTGAAGACTGTCCAGCCGGGGACTACATTTCTCAGCACCCCCTTGCCTCTAGGTGGACCATGTGACTAATTCTCATCTATGAAATGTGAGCAGAAATGACTGGTGTCACTTTTGAGCCTGCATGGTTAAGAAGCAGGAGTGCCTTCTCCTTCCTCCATCTACACTGGGTCAAGGATGACCTTGGAGCCACATGGAAGACTCCCAGTCCTCGTTGACCTGAAGTGCTAGTGGGGATGTCACACAAAACAACAAACAAAACCGACAATAATAATGTGGTACACTATGTTATAATGAAATAAGGCATGCTTTTGGTGGTTTTTTTCCCTTTTTCTTTAAAAGATTGTGGTCAGGGATCCTCATTGAAAAGGCAATATTTAAACAAAGACGTCAAGGAGGTGAAGGAATGAGCTCTGGGGCTCTGTGGGTGTGTTTGAGCAGCAAGGAGGAGGCCCAGCTGGAGCAGAGAGAGGGAGAGATGAGAGGAGGTGAAGTCAGAGAGGGAGGGCCCGGATGGTGAGGGCCTCCCAGGCCTTGTGGCCTGGACTATGGCTTTACTCTGAGTGAGCTGGGGAGCCGTTGAGGGTTCAGAGCAGAGGAGGAGTGTGAGTGGTCTGTGTTCTGTCAGGATCATTGTGGCTGCTGGGTTGAGAGCAGGGAGCCCAGTGAGGAGGCGACTGCAGTAATCCAGGTGAGAGATGACAGTGGCCTGACCACGTGCAAAGGAGCCAGTTTCTGGATGTATTCTGCAAATGCAGTCCAGAGGATTTGCTCAGGGACTGGACGTGGTGTGTGAGAGAGAGAGAGGAGCTGGGAAAACTCCAAGGTGGCCCCTCCTGAGATGGGGGAAAACTCTGGGGCAGCAAACTGAGACCAGAAATTTGGCTTGGGATCAGGAATCTGAGGACATCTTGAAATGCCTTTTAGAGATTAGCTGTCAAGTCATAGTCAGATGTCAGCAATAATGTCCATTTTGCCTCTGGTTCACTGCTGTGCCCCCAGGGCCAGGACAGCACCTGGTACATAGCAGGAGCCCATTACATGTTTCCAGAATCAACAAATGAAGAAGGGATGGGCAATCAGAGTGTTTCCTGGACACCCATACACAATAGTTCTTCCTGACTAAGAAAATACAGAGACGCAGAAAGTTACCAGCACTCAGGGACCCTGAAAAACCCATTGGTTTTGTAAATTGGGACCTTCATGGACTATTCATGCTGTGTTTGGTTGTGGAAGTAAATTAAGTTAAACATGAAATTGCTTGGGTGATACATACAGGTTTACAAGCTGGTCCCTCCACTGCTCCTGGGATGAGAAACACTGCCTACGGCCTAGCTCTGTGAGAACAGAGAGAAGGGAAAGGGGTGAAGTATACCTGTCAAGGTGTGAGAGGTCTTAGGGAAAGAGGAGAGTGGAAAGAAAGTCTTCTGAAACTCCCTGAGCACCTGCTCTGTGCGGATCACATAGATGATGATAATCACTTCTAGCATCTCACCCACTGGCTCATTTTTCATATGAGATGGAAGGGTTTTCTCTCCCATCAACAACCAGTTCTCCAACTGGGTGTCCCACAATTCAGTTCGGTTCTGACACAACTATTCGGAGTCAGTGCAGATCCCACAGGTTAAAGACTCAGTCCCACAAGACTGCCCCACTTCAAATGCCAGTCACAAATGGGGGGGCGAAGGCCTCCCACATTTCTGCTTGACCGAGTACAAACTCAGGGGATCCCATGACCCCCGTCAGGTTTATAATTGTCTTGAAGACTCACAGAACTCAGGAAATGGCTTTAATTACTATGACCGGTTTATTAAAGGGCACAACTCAAGAAGAGCCAAATGGAAGAGGGCACAGTATAGGGGTAGGGGCACGGAGCTCCCATGTCCTCCCTGGGTGTACCACCCTCCCAGCACATCAATGTGTTCCCCATGTGGAAGCTCTCTGAACCCCATCAGTTAGGGGTCTATGGAGGTTTCATTACGTAGATATGACTGATTAAATAATTGGCCATTGGTGATTGATTCAATCTCCAGCCCCTCTTCCTTCCCTAGAGGTCAGGAGGTGGGGCTGAAAGTTCGAAGCTTCTAATCAACATGTGGTCTTTATAGTGACCAGCCCCCAACCTAAGCTATCTAGGGGCCCACCAAGAGTTATGTCATTAGAACAAAAGACACTCCTATCACCCTTATCATTCAGAAAATTCCAAAGGTGTTGGGAGTTCTGTGCCAGGAACCAGGGACAAGGAACAAGTATATTTCTATGATAGCACCTGGGGAAACTGAGGCTTCACGAGGTGAGATCACTCGCCCAGAGTCACATAACCCGAAAGTGGCAGAGCTGGGATTAGGACCCAGAGATGCCATACGTTGTCTATCGGCACTTGACATCTATATTCCACCCCCCAATATCAGAGGGACTGAAAGGATAAATACTACCTTTTTTTTTTTCACCTCCTAGCAAATGAGTTTCCAGACGTAATTTACATTCTGCCCCTGAGACACACTTGTGTGAGATTTGGGCGGTGGAAGGGAGATGGAAGCCATTATTTCTGCTACGGTGTTGGCTGATGGGTGGCAGACACAAGCTTTAAGGGAAGAGGCAGGTGTTTCTTTCCTCTGGGTGGGGCTGTGGCAGTGTGACCTTGAAATCAGACTTTCATTGGCAACCCCCTAACCCCCATGGCTCTAGCCTTTGAATTGTTTTATAAGCACCTAATTCCCTGCATTAAAGACCTTTATGTTAGAAGTACCTAGAGGGGTTTCTGTTTTCCTGATGAAACCTTGAATGGTACAGCAGGTAAGCTTTTACCAATGCCTACGCTGTTTTTACCAATACACTATAAATCTGGGGGCCAGGAGTTGAAATGAGACAAATGGGAGTGGTGGGGATCAGAGAGAGACCTGAGAATGGGAGTGAGGGTGCCTGGGTCCTTGGTATGAGTCCCATGAAATGGAGTGGGGATGGGAAGAGGGAGGTCTATCTAGAAATTCTCCTGCCCAGGGCTGTGGACAGAGAAGGCACAGCCCTGGATGAGGGATCCCCCAATCATATTGCTTACTCCTTGCGAGAGTTCTGTTTTAGAACCCACCAGGACTACCTGTCTGGGAGGTCTTCTAAAATTAAAGAAGAACCTTCCCTGGCTGCTGAGGAAGAAATGACCTCCAGGTTGATTCTCAAGTCTACAATCTTGGGGCTGCAGAGCTGGCCTGAGCACTAACATATATTATCTCCCAGCCTTCAGGAAATGACTTCACCTTTCTGAGCCTCAGTGGCCTCATTTGAAAATGGTGATAATTGCTGACTTGCAGGCAAGTGAGGAAGCTTAGAAATAGTGTGTACAAAGTGCCCCTCACCAAGCCAGGCAGACCTGAGTTTGAGGCCTGTCTTGTTGCTCAGGGGCTGTGTAATAGTGTCAGGGGTGAGGGCAGGAGTGGAACTTGGTGCTTGGTATCATCTATCCCACTGTCATCTCAACCCCTACAGTCTGTGTTGGCATGCTGGGGCTGCCATAATAAAACAACACAAACTGGGTAGCTTAAACAGCAGACATTTATTTTCCCATGATTCTGGAGGATGGAAATGCAAGATCAAGGTGTCAGAGGTTTGGTTTCTCTTGAGGTCTCTCTATTTGGCTTGCAGGTGGCAGCCGTCTCCCTGTGTCCTTACGTGCTTTTCCTCTGTGCACGGGAATTCCAGTGTCTCTCTGTGTGTTTAAATCTCCTCTTCTGGTAAGGACACCACTCAGATTGGATTAGGGCCCATCCTAAAGGCTTCATTTTACCTTAATCACCACTGCAGAGGCCCTGTCTCCAAATACAGTCACATTCTGAGGCACTGGGGACACAATTCAGCCCATAACAGTCCCCTCCCCTCAGAAAACTAGATCTCTATTCCCTCAGTGATGATTTTGTCAGGGACAGAGAGCTCATCTCCCAGAATCCTTATTCTCTCAGAGAGGGATAATGTGGTATTAGCAGAGAAAAGGGTGCCTGCTTTTGGCTTTTATGATTCAAATGTCTAGGCCCCTAGGGGAATGGAAAGACTTTACCTAAAAGAGGTTGGGAAAGTGCACTAACTTAAGTGGCTAAAATCACAGCAACTGATAACATCAAATGTTGAGGAAGAGCAACTGGAACTCCCCTATACGGCCGTCCTGGCCTTTGGCACTCTGATTACATGACCTCTGATCCTCAATCTCCCAATGATTCCCCCAAATCCAACCTTTTCTAGGAGCATATGACCTATGGCCTTTGATCCTAAGTATTTCTCCATCCCTTCCATATATCACCCCCCTACACACACACACACACACACACACACACACTTTATCACTTCATAACACTACATGAGAGGTTTCAGGAGCAGCTGAACTCATCCTGTATGAGAAGAAAGTTTTAGGGAGTGGTCACATGTGTCTGATGATAAAGACACCAACTTTTTCCCCAGAGACGACTTTTTCCCCTCCATGTGCAGTGGAGGCCTTGACTCCAAGAGATCTGGCATGAGGAGAAAAAGAAATCAAAGAGAGATTCCCCATCTCAGACCTGTCCTTCACTGGCCTGGGGCACGTCTCCATTCCACCTTGAGTGGCAGCAGGGCCTTCAGGGTGCTGCTGACAAAGGTATCTGGGCATCACCATGACCTGGGATGTGAAGGTGCACTTCCACCAATGAGACTTTTAATTAACAGTCAGGGCCCATGTGCAATAGGGTCCTCATCCCACCTGAGTAACTTGAGCAGAAGTTAAAAATGAGATACTTGACAAAAGTTTGTGCCTGTTATGGAGAAGCACAAGGGTGAGAGCAGTTTTCTTGTGCTGATAGCACTGGGATTCTGTTACCATTCTACTGGAACGAGGAGAGGTTGTAAGCAAGACAGAGAAAGAGAGAGAACACTAACTGGAGAGGGCTTCCTGACAGGAGCTCTGATCTCAGGCAGAATAATCCACAGTGACACTACAGGGAGGGAGCTGGGGAATTAATACTCAAACCTCACTCAGTGTCCTCCCTCTAGTCTGCTTTGACTGAACCCAGATGGAAGCCAGGAGATCCCATTGACAGAATTTCCATAGATCTGCCACCCACAGTGCAGAGCAGGGGGGAGAAGGGGACAGAGTGAACCTGGAAAAGGAAACAGAAAGCGTCCAGCACAGTCCACTCTTTCCTGCTCAGCGTCCATCCTTTTCCTTTATCTAGATGAAAATCGGTCTTCAATATAAAAGACATGCAATTCCCAGCTGTTACATCATCATTGTAACATGGTGTGTGAATGACAATGTGTCAGACTCCCATGGCATTAGACAACCAGTTCTTCATATACCATAGTGAGAGGAGGATGGAGGAGAAAATCCCATAAACAAAACGAGGAGGGTCCTGCGTGTGTAGCTTGTGGCAATCAGAGCTGCCTTCTTCCGCCACCCATTCCAAAGTCCCTTGCCACCTGCCAACACCTAGTTAAACGATTGTTGCTGATGCAAATCTTTATTCTGATGGGCAGGGAGTGTTCCATGGTCTTGTCTTTATTGAGTTTCTGCAGGTTTCCACTGAACCTGGCCACTGGCCAATGAAATATGAAGATGTACCCCCAACACATTTCCTGTCTTCCAAACGGAGTCCTCCTTGACCCAACAGTCAATCTCCCTCTGGCAGTCAGCTCCCCTCTGGCCATCAGCACAGTGATCCTCTTCTTTGCCTGTTGTTTCAGAAGCAGGAGGAGCACCAAATGGCTAGGGAACAGTTATGGCTTCCAATTGATTAGAACTATGACAGGATTCCTCACCCACACCAACTCCAAGGTCACAGAGAGCAGTAGCGAAAATCCTTTAAGTGAGCTGTGAGGTGTACTAGAGGGAGGGGGCACTCCTTTATCCTCCTCTTGATTCATGGACTCCGTATTCTGTCTATCAGGGAAGCGACATGATAGGCTGGCCACTGGTTTAAGACATACAGTGTTTCCTATTGGATGGCAGGGTGCCGTCTCTCATCTGGTGCCCTCATAAGCCATCATGAACTATTCCATGCTTCTGAAAGGCCAACTGTCTCTGTGTCGTGGGGCCCCTGGGAAGATCAGTGAGCTCCATGGGTGTGAGTTCATTGCCTCACTTCCTTTGCCTTAAAATGTATCCTCTCATTGGAAACAATACTTCATAGTATACCATACCCATAGAAAACACATTTTCTACATTCCTGAATGTCAGTGTTAACAGAAGCATCGAGTACAAGCAGAGCAAATCAAAGACCACAATCTGTGTCTATCCGTGTGAGGATAAAACTCAGTCCCCTCCATAATGGACCATGTCCTGTGTAGACCTACTATAGAATGACACCATAACAGGTTATCTTTGGCCTCTGTCTCTGTTGGTTTGGGCACTGAGTACAGTCAAAGCCAAGTCAGCCTTGGGGAGAGTGAGCACATTTGTTGTAACCATGTGGAGCCTACAGCCCTGTCCACATGGCCATTTTGCACATGGCCTAGCGAGCAAGCACTGATGGGGAAGGAAGCTGCCTCACACTGTCTACTATGTGCCAAGAGCCTCCTCCAGGGTGCATGGGTTGGTGGGCACTCATGTGGGACGTGGAATCTTCACCTTATGTGCTGATCCCCAGAGGATCGTCCACATATCCTCCCTGTCTTAATTTTATGCTTTTATTCTTTCCAAGTCCTTGACCAGGTAGCTCACCATGGATCCAGGCAGAAGTGGACACAAGGACATCCCTCCCTCCCAGAAGGTGGACCCCTGAAGTTTTGCCACCTGAGAGTATTTCCCTACATCAGTCTTCAATGAATGGAGTGCTAACCTAGCAGCCATCCTCTTCTGCCTGGTGCCGGTCCACTATGCAGATCTATTCCTAAACCTGTTGTGCGCTTTCTCTCCTCTGTAAATAGATCACAGGAATTCCCCATGAGTCCATAGTGTGGGTGGAGGAAGAGGCAGGAGGAGCAGTTGCCACGGGCATCTGAGCCACCTGCTGGGGCTTTCACCTGTGCCCTCCATTCCTCCTTGAGCCTGATCCCGTACACACCTTTTCCACGGACGATGGATGCTGCTGTCCACATCCAATGTCATGGCTTGAGAGCTTGACTGCAGCCGGTATGTGATATACAGATCAGGTCACAATGCCCTTTGTGTTCGTGGCCAGGTGTCTTTCGTTTCTGGTGAGGATCCTCCTCTGGGCTGCACATGGTAGACTTCTCATTGCAGCTTCACATGGCTGAAAGAGAGCTGACTAGCTCTGCCTTCTTCTTATAAGAGCACTGCGATGGTTAATTTTATTTTCAAATTTATGCTAAGGGATGCCCAGATAGCTGGTAAGACACTATTTCTGGGTGTTTCGTGGAGGATGTTTCTAGAAGAGAATAGCATTTGCACTGGTAGATTGAGTAAACATGGCCCTCATCCATGAGAGTGGGCTTCTTCCAATCCATTGAGAGCCAAAATAGAACAAAATGTGGAGGAAGGTGGAATTTCCTCTCTGCTTGAGCTGAGACTTCCATCTTCTCCTGCCCTCAGTCATCAGCCCTCTTGTTCTTCAGCCTTCAAAAACAGACTGAGAGTTACACCAGTGGTTTCCCTGGTTCTCAGGCCTGAGCTTTGGACTGAAACTCCACCACCAGCTTACCTGACAGCAGATCCTGGGACTTCTTAGCCTCCATAATTGCATGAACCAATTCCCCATAATAAATTTTCTATATATCTCTCTATATATATCCTATGGTTCTGTTTCTCTGGAGAACCCTGACTAATACAGTCGCTAATCCCATTCAGGAAGTTCCACCCTCAGGACCTAATTACCTTCCAAAGGTACCAGCGTCAGACAGCTTCACACTGGGATTAGGGATTCAACATATGAATTCTTGGGGGACACAGACATTCATTCCAGTGCACCAGGCCTTCAGACCCCATTGGGGCCCAGTGACAAGCCAGGAGCCCTTTCAAAATATCAAATCACTACCTGCAGAAGGAGGCATGGCTTGTCTCCAAAACCCGGAGGTTGCACTGTGATTCTGCTATTGGAGCTTGTAAGATGTTCCATAAAAAACGGGCTCGTTTGAAACATAGACGCTTTCACTGTCATTAATATGTAAATATAATCATCTAGGAGTTATTTAGAAGAATATTTTAATATTTCAAACTAGAAGATTTTGGTGGGAGGAGGCTAGGGTTAATTTCTAGTAAATTTTTTTTTGTGGTTTAAATGGTTTGTCCTTTTTATGATTTATGGCTATTGCCCATATGACCTATCGTTTCCCATCCCCACTAGTGGTATTAAAATGTATCTGCATTTATGAGCACAGGATTTGGTTCTTCAGAGCCAGCATGAGGATTAGTCAAGTCTGAGATCCTCTTACAGCAGGGAAGGGTTTTGCCCAATTGTATTTGTGAAACCAGGTTACAAGGTTTTTACAAATAGATTGCAAGTGACTGATCCATTGCAAAAAATCAACTGTAGGCTACTCCAGAAGAAAAAAGCATTGGAATTTAGATTTTGTCTGCTATTTGCAGAGACTTTTATTGCTGAACCTGCCAGGCACCCCTCAGGCTCGTTTTGCAGCATTTGATGTGATACACCCCTTTTCTCCTGGAGTAACCCCTGTGAGGGTAAATACAAATTGAAAAAGAGAGAAAAATTAATTCTCCCTGGTGCAACAAGGGGTTGTATCTGCCTGGCTAGTGAAGGGGTGAGCTTTCCTTCTGTCTTTGTGGTTTCTTAGTGGATTGACTATGGTGCACATCACAGTTTGGTTTAATGCTTATTCAACAATAATATTGGTTTTTTTTCTCTTCTAGCTGTGTGGAGAAGTTTTCTAGGTTGGGAGGAGACTTTGTTTTTTTAAATTTTTTCCTTGTTTATTGAATATATTTGATATATAACATTGTGTAAATTTAAGGTGTACAACATGTTAATTTGATACATTTATATATTGTAATATAATGGTAAATAAATGACAAGCAATAGGATATTGGAGTATATGAGGAAGCCATTTGGTGTAAAACTAATTTGGCCTGGACTTATTTTTCTGAAAGGGCCTCAGGTGGCCGTTTAGCATGCGTTATATATCTGCTTTACGTATTTACTATGTCCCAGGGACAAGAACAATGCCCTAAGAGTAAGGATGTAAGTTCCCCTACACAAGCATTTCCTTAAGCACAAGCATCTCTCCCTAAACTAAGGATGGATTGTTGACCTGCTGTGCTCACCTTGTGACCACCCACCTTGAGACTACCAACCCACTGTGTTCATCGAATTGCTGTGCCGGCAAAGCAATCTCACGAGTATTGTAAAAGGGAGACTCCAACCGTATGTGACATATACTCTTTGTGAGTATATAACCACTCTGTACACCCACATTTCTTTGGAGTGCTCCATTCCTTTGTGAAAGGACTCTCCCGGGCTATATGGTCCTCAGATCTGGCTCATAATAAACTCACTCCAATTTTGATTTATAGATTGGTTATGGATTATTTGCATCAACATATGATTATCATTGTAGCAATATTTAGCACCTCTATCACATTACATAATTATCCTTTCTTTTTACTGGTTGGGATAATTAAGTCCTAGTCTCTTAGAAAGTTTGATGATCATAGTACAATATTGCTGTCTATATTCTTTTTCATTTGTGTAAGGAAGATCAGCCCTGGGCTGACATCTGTTGCCAATCTTCCTCTTTTTGCTGAGGAAGATTGTCCCTTGGCTAACATCGTGCCCATCTTCCTCTACTTTATATGGGATGCCACCACAGCATGGCTTGATAAGAGGTATGTAGGTCCGCACCCACTATCTAAACCTGTGAACCTCAGGCTACCAAAGTGGAGTGCGTGAACTTAATCACTTCTCCACTGGGCTGGCCCCATTGTCTATATTCTTTATATGTACTGTGCATTAGATGTCTGGGGTTTCTTTACTACTCTTGCAAGTTTATACCCTTAAACACAATCTATCTTATCCCTGGTAACCACCATTTTACTCTCTGATTTTAAGAGTTTGGCTTTTTTAGATTCCACAGTTAAGCAATATCATATACTATTTGTCTTTCTCTGTCTGACTTACCTTACTTAGCATAACATGTTCGAGGTCCCCTCATGTTGTCACAAACGGCAGAACATCCTCCTTTCTCGTGGCTGAATAATATTCCATTGTGTACATGTACCACATCTTCTTTATCCATTCATTCATTGATGGGCATTTAGGTTGTTTCCATATCACGGCTATTGTGAATAATGCTGCAATAAACATCAGAGTACAGATATCTCTTTGAAATTCTGTTTTCATTTCCTTTGAGTACATACCCAGATGTGGAATTGCTGGATCTGCATTTATTTACATTCTCCCAACACACCCAAACTGGAGAATTTCTAAGACATCACCCTGCTAGCCACTCCTCTTCCTTTTTCAGTGGTTTCACCCAGCCTTTCAATGTGGCTGTTCCCCAGTGTCCATGCTGGCTCCTTCCTGTCACCATTCATACCCTCTCCTATCTTCATTCATGGCTTCACTTCCCTTCCTTAAGCTGGGACCTCTCAAATTCCTAACTCTAGGCAGGGCCTCGCTCCTGAACTCCAGGTTCTGATATCCAACTGCCTGTTGGGCATCTCCACTGGGATGTCCCGTTGGAAACTCTTGTGATGGACACAGTTCCTGTTCTGGCTGCCCGGCATGTTATAAACATCTTTGCTGCATTGGGGAGTTTCTTCCTTTTCAAGGCAAGAGCCAGAAAGCTCATTTTCCCAGCATCCCTTGCAGGAATGACATAGACATGGGACCCAATCTTTCCCAATCAGATGCACCCACACAAGACACAGGACTGGAAGTAGCACCACAATGCAGAGGGCGCATGACATTGATTGTCTTGAGTGAGGATGGATGGTGATGGTGATACAGAAGCTTCTAGACTCCAGGGCCAGCTTCAGCAGTGCAGTGTCCATTGTGGTTTCTGTGCCCAGCAGTGGGGCCGAAGATCTTGATCGGAGCTGCCCTGTGCCTACAGTTTGGGCACCGTCCTGGGCCATGTGGCCTCCAATCCTGCTTCTCTGGCCCCTCGGAGGTCAGCAATGTGCCTACAGTGTCCTTAAGTCAATTCCTTTTCTGCTTCCATTCGCTAAAGTGAGCTGGGTCGTTTCCTCCCAAATCGGCTTTTGTCTCTGGTTCCCCCTCTTAGGGAAGGGCGCCACTGTGCACCCAGTCACCCTATTCTTCTTGCCTTCGACATCCAGTGGTCACTCACTCCTGGCCATTCTGTGTCCTAAATCTCTCTTTCCCATGTTTCCTTTTCTCCACCTTATGGCCATTGCTTATATCAGACCACCATCAATTCTTTGGATTTATGCAATGACCTCTCCCCATCACTCTGTCTCCACTGGTTCCCACCAACCTTCAGTCCATTCTTTTTTCTTTGGCTGAGATGATCTTTCTCAGGTCCATCTCTGGTCTGGTTACCTTTCCAGAGTTCCCTAAGTCCACAAGATCCAAAGGGCTGAGTGAGGCATATAAGCCTTTGCACAATTTGGCCTCTGCAGACCTCCTCAGCAGGGGCCTCACCTAACCCCATCCTTCAGCTATATTACCTTTGTTTTTTCAACTTAATGTTTTAATAGGTATTAAATTTACATGGCTCAAAAATTATACATATGTGTGTGTAGTATATGTGTATAACATGACAAAACTTTTTCCCATCCATATTTTTTGTCCACCCAGGTCCCAGTGGTGACCTCTGCTATGTGGAAGCGTTCTACAGTTTCTTTATGCAAATAAAATAACAATTTTTAAACATTGTAGTAAAATATACATAACACAAAATTTACCACTTAACCATTTTTAAGTTCTGTGGCATCAGGTACCCTCACATTGCTGTGAAACCATCATCATCATCCATATCCAGAACGTTTTCATCTGAAAACTCTGTATGCAGTAAACATTAACTCCTCCTTCCTCCTCCCTCTAGCACCTGACAACCACCTTTCTACCTTCTGTCTCTACAAATATGACTACTCTAGGAATGTCATATAAGTGGCATCAAACAGTATTTGTCCCTTTGTGTCTGGCTTATTTCACTTAGCATAACGTCCTCAAGGTCCATTCATGTTGTAGCATGTGTCAGAATTTCCTTCCTTTGTAAGGCTGAATAATATTCCATTGTATGTACACACCACATTTAGTTTATCCACTCTCCCTTGATGGATACTTGGATTGTTTCCACCATTTGGCTATTGTGAATAATGTTCCTATGAACATGGGTGTACAAATATCTGTTCGAGTCTCTGCTTTCTGTTCTTTTGGGTGTATACCCAGAAGTGGGATTCCTGGGTCATATGGTATTTCTGTGTTTTACTTTTTGAGAAACCACCATACTGTTTTCTACAATCCTTTTGATGCTTTAGGTTCTCATCAGCAAAGCACAAGAGTTCCAGTTTCTCTACATTGTCTCCAACATGTTATCTTCTGTTTCTTTTAGATGGTAGCCATCCTAATGTGTATGAGATGGTATCTCATTGTGGTTTTGCATTTGATTTGCATTTCCCTAATAATTAACAATGTTGATAATTTTTCACGTGCTTATTGGTCATTTAAGAATTATTTTTGTGGTCTGAGTGATGTCAGCATCATGGTGGAGTGACTTGTTCCCTTCATCTCTCCCCTCTGAGTTACAACAAATCAGACATCCATTAGCCAACAGAGGATTCCCTACACAGCATGACAGGATGCCTGAGAGATCTACCCCCTGGAAAGCAACGGAAGTAGGGGAGCGGCCTCCTCCACCTTCCCAGTGGCAGCAATCTGGGATGTGGATCATGCAGTGGCAAGTGCAACTGAGTGGATGTGGGGGCGGCCTGGCCCACACGTGGACACTTGCAAAGTGGTAGTAGACTGGCCTGTGCAAGCACTCACTGAGATGCGGTGGCCCAGCCCTCATGAATGCTTCCAACTGAGTGGTGATGATCAACGCGTGTGAATGCAGAGCAGCCTGACTGGCACAACTACGAGCAGACAGAGTGGAAACAGGAAAAACAGCCCCTGCCCCCTGTCCAGCAGTGGCAGGTGGAATCTGTGACCAGAAGCATCAGGAACCACAGCAGAACCAGGGACCCAGCCCCCAGTTGCAGGAACCCTGACACCAGCAGTGGTGGCTGCATAATAGTCCCTGGGTCCCTAGGTGCTCACCAACGACAGTGACAACTGTGAACCCAGCACTCCTGGCAGTGGTGTGACCAGCACCCAAAGACAACCCAGGAACAGTGGCACAGGCAGTGCATGGGACAGCAGCATCCGAGCCCATGGAGAGCCAGTGGAGGAACACGAGACGAAGGTGGCCAGGACCAAAGTAACGAAAGCTGTAACCAAATAAGAAAAGGGGTTTACTACCAGAAATGCACCAGCAGAGGGTTAATTCATCAAACATCATGAAGAACTACAGTAACACAGCAGAACAGAAGAAAAATGACAACTCTCCAGAAATGAAAGCTGAAGTCACAGAAGATTTACAATCTAACTGACCGAGAATTCAAAATAGGTGTCATAAAAAAACTCAATGACGAGTTGGCCCGGTGACATATCGGTTAAGTGTGCTCGCTCCACTGCGGCAGCCCAGAGTTCAGATCCGGGGTGCGCATAGACGCACCGCTTGTTGAGCCATGCTGTGGTGGGATCTCATGTAAAGTGGATGAAGATGGGCACGGATGTTAGCCCAGGGCCAGTCTACCTCAGCAAAAAAAAAGCAGAAGATAGGCCACAGATGTTTGCTCAGGGCTAATCTTCCTCACACACACAAAAAAGAAACTCAATGAGTTACAAGAAAACTCAAAGAGACAGTTCAATGAGCTCAAGAATAAAATTGATGAAAATAAGGAATACTTCACCAAAGAGCTTGCAGTTCTTAACAAAAAAACACCAAATGGATATTCTGGAGATGAAGAACAGAATTAATGAGATAGAAAATAATGTAGAAACCATAAAAAATCGAGCAGAACTTATCGAGGAGAGGATTAGTGAGCTCAAAGATAGAAACCTAGAAAGGCTTCAGGTGGCGGCGGACAGAGAATTACGTTTTTAAAAACTGAAGAAATCCTTCAAGAAATATCCCACTCAATTAGATAAAGTAACATAAGGATTGTAGGTATCCCAGAGTGAGAAGAAAGGGAGAAAGGAGCAGAGCGCTTGTTCAAAGAAATAATAGCTGAGAACTTCCCAAACCTAGGGAAGGAACTGGACATACAACTACAGGAAGCCAATAGAACTCCTAAGTATATCAATGCAGAAAGACCTTCTCCAAGGCACAAAATACTAAAACAGGCAAAAGTCGATGACAAAGAAAAAATACTAAGGGCAGCAAGAGAGAAGAAAATAACCTGCAAAGGTACCCCTACCAGGTTTTCAGAGGATTTCTCAGCAGAAATCGTACAGGCTAGGAGAGAATAGAATGATATATTCACAATACTGAATCACAAAAACTATCGGCCAAGAATACTCTATCCAGTGAAATTATCCTTCATATATGATGGAGAATTAAAAGGCTTCCAGATTAACAAAAGCTGAGGGAGTTCATCACCACCACACCTGCCCTGCAAGAAATAATGAAGGGAGCCCTCCTACCTGAAGCAAAAATGCAAAGGTTTACAAAATTTTGAATAAGGAGATAAATAGATGGACAAAATCAGAAAATTACAGCTCTCTATCACAATAGGTTAGCAAACAATTATAACATAAAAGAGAAAGGGAAAGAAAGCATGAAAGGTGACTATAAAAACTTCAATTTAGTCACAAACTCACAATGTAAAAAAGAATAACTTATGACAACAATAACTCAGAAGAGGAAGAGGAAAGGGATGGAGCCTGCTTAGGCTAATGGAGATAAGAGGCTATCAGAAAATGGATTATCTTGGGGGCCGGCCCGGTGGCGCAAGCGGTTGGGAGCACGTGCTCCACTGCGGCGGCCAAGGGTTCGCCGGTTCGGATCCCGGGCACGCACTGACACACAGCTTGTCAAGCCATGCTGTGGCAGTGTCCCATATAAAAAGTAGAGGATGACGGGCATGGATGTTAGCCCAGGACCAGTCTTCCTCAGCAAAAAGAGGAGGATTGGCAGATGTTATCTCAGGGCCGATCTTCCACACACACACACACATACACACACACACACACACACAAAAGAAAAATGACTATCTCATCTATGAGATCTTTTATACAAATCTCATGGTAACCACTACAAAAAAAAAAAAAAAGGAGAGACACAAATCATAAATAAAGAGAAAACTGAGGGGATGGCCCCATGGTTTAGTGGTTAAGTGCACGTGCTCCACTACTGGTGGCCTGGGTTCAGATCCCGGGCATGCACCGTTGCACCAATTGTCCGGCCATGCTGAGGCAGCACCCCAGGTACAGCAATTAGCAGGATGTGCAACTACGACATACAACTATCTACTGGGGCTTTGGGGAGAAAAAGGGGAAAAAAAGGAGGAGGATTGGCAATAGATGTTAGCTCGGGGCCGGTTTTCCTCAGCAAAAAGAGGAGGATTGGCATGGATGTTAGCTCAGGGCTGATCTTCCTCACAAAACAAAAAAGAGAGAAAACTGAGAAAACAATAGCAGAAAACCACCCAACTGAAATGGCATTCAGGAATACAAGGGAAAAGAAACAATGGAAATATAGAACAACCAGAAAACAATAGATAAAATGGCAGTATTAAGCCCTCACACATCAATAATCACTCGAAATGTAAATGGGTTGAATTGTCCAAACAAAAGACACAGAATGGCTGGATGGATTAAAAAACAAGACCCAATGATATGCTGCCTCCAGGAAACAAATCTCAGCTCTAAAAACAAACATAGGCTCAGAGCGAAGGGACAGAAGGTGATATTCTAAGCAAATGGCAAGCAAAAGAAAGTGGAGGTAACCATACTTATATCAGACACAGCTGACTTCAAGATAAAAAATATAATGAGAGACAAAGAGGGGCATTATCTAATGAAAAAAAGAGCATTGCACAGAGAAGACATAACACACATTAATATATATGCACCTAATGCAGGAGCACCAACGTACATAAGGCAACTATTAACAGACCTAAAAGAAGAGATTGACAGCAACACAACAACAATAAGGGACCTCAACACCCAACTGACATCAATGGATAGATCATCCATACAGAAAATGAACAAGGAAACAGTGGCCTTAAATGAAGCACTAAACCAGATGGACCTAATAGAGATCTATAGCTCATTCCATCCCAAAACAGCAGAATACACATTCTTCTCAAGTGCACGTGAAAAATTCTCAAAGATAGGCCGCATGCTGGGAAACAAGGCAAGCCTCAATAAGTTTAAAAAGATTGAAATCATATCAAGCATCTTTTCCAACCACAATGCTATGAAAATAGAAATCAACTACAAGAAAGAAAACTGGGAAAGTCACGAATATGTGGAGAGTAAAGAACATGCTACTGAACAACCATTGGATCAATGAAGCAATCAAAGGAGAGATAATAAAATACCTGGAGAGAAATGAAATTGAAAACACCACATACTAACTCTTACTGTATGCAACAGAAGTGACACTAAGAGGGAAATTTATAACAATACAGGCCTACCTCAACAAACAAGAAAATCTCAAATAAACAACCTTAGGCTATACCTAAAAGAATTAGAAAGAGAAGAACAAACAAAAGCCAAAGTCAGTAGAAGGAAGGAAATAATAAAAATCAGAGCAGAAATAAATGAAACAGAGACTAAAAAAAAGAAAAAAAAAATAGAAAGGATCAATGAAACTAAGAGCTGGTTCTTTGAGAAGATAAATAAAATTGGCAAACTCATAGCCAGACTCACTAAGAAAAAAAGAGAGAAGACTCAAATAAATAAAATCAGAAATGAAAGAGAAGAAATTACAGCAGACACCACAGAAATACAAAGGATCACAAGAGACTACTATGAAATGCTATAGGCCAATAAACTTGATAACCTGGAAGAAATGGATAAATTCGTAGAATCATACAACCTCCCAAAACTAAATCAAGAAGAAATAGAGAATCTGAATACAGCAATCACAAGCATAGACATGGAAACAGTAATCAAAAACCTCCCCCAAAACAAAAGTCCAGGACCAGATGGCTTTCCTGGTGAATTCTACCAAACGTTCAAAGAAGGCTTAATACTCATCTTTCTTAAACTCTTCCCAAAAATTGAAGAAGAGAGGAATCTTTCTTACTCATTCTATGAGGCCAACATTACCCCGATACCAAACCAGACAAGGACAAAAAAAAAAGAAAATTACAGGCCAATATTGCTGATGAACATAGATGCAAAAATACTCAATAAGATATAAGCAAATTGAATACAACAATACGTTAAAAGGATCATACATTAAAAGGATCATACATCATGATCAAGTGGGATTTATTCCAGGGAGGCAGAGATAGTTCAATATCCACAAATCAATCAATGTGATACACCACATTAACAAAATGAGGAATAAAAATCACGTTATCTTCTCAATAGATGCAGAGAAAGCATTTGACAAGATCCAACATCCATTTATGATAAAAACTCTCAATTAAATGGGTATAGAAGGAAAGTACCTCAACATAATAAAGGCCATATGACAAACCCACAGCCAACATCATACTTAATGGTAAAAAACAAACAACCTGATTGAAAAATGTGCAGAGGATATGAACAGACATTTTCCAAAGAAGATGTGAAGGTGGCCAATAGGCACATGAAAGGATGTTCAACATCACTAATAAGGGAAATGCAAATCAAAACTACAATGAGATGTCATCTCACGTCTGTCAGAATGGCTATAATTAACAAGACAAGAAATAAGTGTTGGAGAGGATGTGGAGAAAAGGGAAACCTCATACACTGCTGGCTGGAATGCATACTGGTGCAGCCACTATAGAAAACATTATGGATATTTCTCAAAAAATTAAAAATAGAAATACCATATGATCCAGCTATTCAACTACTTTGTACTTATCCAAAGAACATGAAATCAAGAGGCAGAGTCAAGATGGCGGCGTAAGCAGACTCGGAACTCACCTCCTCCTGTGGACACAGCCAATTTACAACTACTCGTGGAAAAATTACTCCTGAGACAGAACTGAAAACTGGATAAGAGGAACCCCTGCAACAACGGACAATCCTAACTGAGGTGGAAGAGGCGGAGACTCCCTTCTGGAGAGGAAAAATGCCGCCTTCACAAGCCGCCAGCGTCACGGCCTCTGGGAGCAGCCCACAGGTACGCAGCCTCCCTGGAGGCGCGGGGCCCTGAGCCAGGGAGCGCCCCCGCTGTGGGCATTTTATGGACCCAGAACAATCGAGATCAGCGGCATAATATCTGACTTTGCCTGCTACTAAAGCATTGGGGAGTACCCCCAGAAAACCTGGTTCACAAAGAAACTAAAACTGGCTCTTAAAGGGCCCGTGCACAAACTCACCCGTTTCAGAAAGCATCCTAAAATCACCAGAAAGAAAGCTGCACAGTGCTTTGGTGACAAGAGACTCACCTAATAGTCCCTGAGTGCATCTCGGTGAGGGGTGAGACCTCTCCAGGGACTGGGATACTGGCGGCGGCCATTGTTGTGGCCTGGTGTGGGCGTGCTGACACAGACGCCATTGGAGTTCTCCCTGGGGCCTGCTAGCCCAGGGTCTGCCCCACCCACTAGAGCACCAATTTAATCCAGCTCAGCCAGGGCAGGCAGCCCACCCTAGAGACTGGCCCCACCCAACAACAACCCTCAGGCAACTTGTGGGCCTGTATAGATTGGTGACTGGATTCTCTGCAGCCTGGCAACTGAGCCGACTTGAGCAGGGCAGGGCGTGCACAAGGAGCGGGTGGAGAGTGTGGGGCGGTGGCGGAGTGTGTGGGGCTCCCACCGTGGAGAGAGTGGGTCTGCTTGGGGAGGTCGGGGCGCTCACATGGGGCAGGACTGTGTTGACTGTGTGTGTGGACCTGTGGGCAACAGGGCTTGTCAGCTGCAGAAGACTTGTGCTTCTCAAAGACCCACATAGGAGGTTTGCCCCACCTTCCAAAGCCTGAAACAATTGGGTGCTCCTGTGCCTGAGGCCAGCCCCACCCAGCTGCAATCCTCAGAGAGCTGACAAGAGACCTAATAGGGTAGAGGCTTACAGCAATTGTAAGGCCCTGAGCCTAACAAACTGCCATGGTGGGGGCCTACTCACTTAAAAGAAATACTGCAACACAAATGTGGTATTAGAACTTGCAGCCAACTGTGCTGGGGCTCCCCACACCTGATAAAGAGACTGAAGGGCCCACGACAACTACAAGCAGCTGAGCATTACAACAGCTGGCCAGGAGCATAACTCAGCCTCCCTGGGCGCCTACAGAGAGAGCAAACAGGCCACAACAGAAGGACACATGTAGCCCACATAGGGGTCACCCCTGGAACATTGAGAACTGAGGGAAGCACACTGGAAGCCTCCTAAGGCATCACTTACATAAGGTCACCTATCCAAGAGCAGGAGACGTAGCTGACCTACCTAATACATAGACACAAGCACAGGGAAAGAGGCAAAATGAGGAGGCAAAGGAATACATTCCAAGTAAGGGAACAGGACAAAACCCCAGAAAAGGAACTAAGTGAAACAGAAATGAGCAACCTACCTGACAGAGAGTTCAAACTAAGAGTGTTAAGGATGCTCACTGATGTGGGGAGAAGAATAGATGAACTCAGTGAGAATGTCAACAAAGAAATGGAAGATATAAAAAAGAACCAATCAGAAATGAAGAATACAATACTGGAAATGAAAAATTCATTAGAGGGACTCAAAAGCAGAGTAGAGGATACAGAAGAACGGATCTGTGAGCTGGAAGAAAGACTAGAAGAAATCACCCGAGGTGAACAGGTAAAAGAGAAAAGAATTAAAAAGAGTGAGGACAGTCTAAGGGACCTCTGGGACAACAGCAAGTGCACTAACATCCGTGTTATATTTGTCCCGGAAGGAGAAGAACGAGACAAGGGGGCAGAGAATCTATTTCAAGAAATAATAGATGAAAACTTCCCTAACCTAAGGAAGGAAACAGACATCCAGGTATAGGAAGCACAGAGAGCCCCAAACAAGATAAACCCAAAGAGGCCCACACCAAGACACATCATAATCAAAATGTCCAGAATTAAAGATAAAGAGAGAATCCTAAAAGCCGCAAGAGAATGTCAAGTTACATACAAAGGAAACCCCATAAGGCTATCAGCTGACTTCTCAGCAGAAACCTTACAGGCTAGAAGAGAATGGCACGATATATTTAAAGTGCTAAAAGGAAAAAACTTACAGCCAAGAATACTCTACCCAGCAAGGTTATCGTTCAAAATGGAAGGAGAGATCAAAATTTTCCAAGACAAGCAAAAATTAAAGGAGTTTGTCACCAAGAAACCAGTGCTACAAGAAATGTTAAAGGGACTGATTTAAGGGGAAAAGAGAAGACCACAAATAGGAAAAATTATCTATTTCCATGATTAGAACGTAATTGATACAAATGCACAAAAGAGAGGTTAGATATGATATCAAAAACATAAAAGGAGGGAGGAGGGGAGTTAAAGAGTAGAGCTTTCAGACAGAGGTCAAACTAAAGTGACCATCAATTCCGTATAGAAGAAAGGAACAGGGAAGGACTACTAAAACACTGAGAAAAAAAGAAAAGTTAAAAAATGGCAGTAAGTACATACTTATCAATAGCTAATTTAAACGTCAATGGACTAAATGCTCCAATTAAAAGGCATAGGGTGGCTGATTGGATAAAACAACAAGACCCATATATATGCTGCATACAAGAGACACACTTCAGACCTAAAGACACTCACAAACTGCAAGTGAAGGGATGGAAAAAGATACTCCATGCAAATGGCAATGAAAAGAAAGCTGGGGTAGCAGTACTCATATCAGACAAAATAGACTTTAAAACAAAAACTGTAAAAAGAGACAAAGAAGGGCATTACATAATGATCAAGGGGACAATCCAACAAGAGGATATAACATTTGTAAATATCTACGCACCCAATGTAGGTGCACGTAAATATATAAAGCAATTATTAACAGACATAAAAACAGAAATAGACAGTAACACAATAATAGTAGGGGACTTTAACACTCCACTTACACCAATGGATAGGTCATCCAAACAGAAGATCAATAAGGAAACATTGGCCTTAAATGACACACTAGAACAGATGGACCTAGTAGATGTATACAGAGCATTCCATCCAAAAACCGAAGAATACACGTTCTTTTCAAATGCACATGGAACATTCTCCAGGATTGATCACATATTAGGCCATAAAACAAGTCTCCATAGATTTAAGAAGATTGAAATAATACCAAGCATCTTTTCTGACCACAGCGGTATGAAACTAGAAATCAACTATAGGAAGAAAATCAGAAAAGCCACAAATACGTGGAGATTAAACAAAATGCTACTGAACAACGACTGGGTTAATGAAGAAATCAAAGAAGAAATCAAAAAATACCTGGGGACAAATGAAAATGAAAATATGACATGCCAGAATTTATGGGATACAGCAATAGCAGTTCTGAGAGGGAAGTTTATAGAGATACAGGCCTATCTCAACAAACATGAAAAATCTCAAATAAACAATCTAACAATGCACCTAAAGGAACTGGAAAAAGAAGAACAAACAAAGCCCAAAATCAGTAGAAGAAGGGAAATAATAAAAATCAGAGCAGAAATAAATGAAATAGAGACCAAAAAAACAATAGAAAAAATTAATAAAACCAAGAGCTGGTTCTTTGAAAAGATCAACAAGATTGACAAACCTTTAGCTAGACTCACCACGAAAAAAATAGAGAAAGCACAAATAAGTAAAATCAGAAATGAAAGAGGAGAGGTTACAACAGACACCTCAGAAACACGAAAGATTATAAGAGAATACTATGAAAAGCTATATGCCAACCAATTCGACAATCTGGAAGAAATGGATAAATTCTTAGAATCATACAACCTTCCAAAACTGGATCAAGAAGAAGTAGAGAATTTGAATAGACCAATCACCAGTAAGGAGATCGAAACAGGAATCACAAACCTCCCCAAAAATAAAAGTCCAAGACCAGACGGCTTCCCTGGTGAATTCTACCAAACATTCAAAGAAGACTTAATACCTATCCTTCTCAAACTCTTCCAAAAAATTGAGGAGGGGGGGAAGCTCCCTAACTCATTCTATGAAGCTCACTTTACCCTGATACCAAAACCAGACAAGGACAACACAAAAAAAAAAGAAAATTACAGGCCAATATCACTGATGAACATCGATGCAAAAATCCTCAACAAAATAGTAGCAAATCGCATACAGCAATATGTTAAAAAGATTATACACCATGATCAAGCGGGATTTATTCCAGGGATGCAGGGATGGTTTAACATTCGCATATCAATCAACGTGATACACCACATTAATAAAATGAAGAATAAAAATCACATGATCATCTCAATAGATGCAGAGAAAGCATTTGACAAGATACAGCATCCATTTATGATAAAAACTCTGAATAAAATGGGTATAGAAGGAAAGTACCTCAACATAATAAAGACCATATATGAGAAACCCACAGCTAATACCATCCTCAGTGGTGAAAAACTGAAAGCTATCCCTCTAAGAACAGGAACCAGACAAGGATGCCCACTCTCACCACTCCTGTTTAACATAGTACTGGAAGTCCTAGCCAGAGCAATCAGGCAAGAGAAAGAAATAAAAGGGATCCAAATTGGAAAGGAAGAAGTGAAACTGTCACTATTTGCAGATGACATGATTTTATATATAGAAAACCCTAAAGAATCCACGAGAAAAATTTTAGAAGTAATAAACGAATATGGTAAAGTTGCATGATACAAAATCAACATACAAAAATCAGTTGCATTTCTGTACACTAACAACAAAGTAGCAGAAAGAGAAATTAAGAATACCATCCCATTTACAATTGCAACAAAAAGAATAAAATACCTAGGAATAAACTTAACCAAAGAGGTGAAAGATTTGTACACCGAAAACTATAAAACATTTCTGAAAGAAATTGAAGAAGACACAAAGAAATGGAAAGATATTCCGTGCTCTTGGATTGGAAGAATTAACATAGTTAAGATGTCCATACTTCCTAAAGCCATCTATAGATTCAATGTAATCCCTATCAAAGTTCCAACAACATTTTTCACAAAAATAGAACAAAGAATCCTAAAATTTATATGGAACAACAAAAGACCCCGAATAGCTAAAGGAATCCTGAGAAAAAAGAACAAAGCTGGAGGTATCACACTCCCGCATTTCAAAATAGACTACAAAGCTATAGTAACCAAAACAGCATGGTACTGGCACAAAAACAGACACACAGATCAATGGAATAGAATCAAAAGCCCAGAAAGAAACCCACACATCTATGGACAGCTAATCTTTGACAAAGGAGCCAAGAACATACAATGGAGAAAAGAAAGTCTCTTCAACAAATGGTGTTGGGAAAACTGGATAGCCATATGCAAAAAAATGAAAGTAGACCCTTACGTTACACCATACACAAAAATTAACTCCAAATGGATTAAAGACTTGAATGTAAGACCTGAAACTGTGAAACTTCTAGAAGAAAACATAGGCAGTACGCTCTTCGACATCGGTCTTAGCAACATCTTTTCAAATACCATGTCTGACCGGGCAAGAGAAACAATAGAAAAAATAAACAAATGGGACAACATGAAACTAAAAAGTTTCTGTACAGCAAAGGAAACCATCAACAAAACGAAAAGACAACCTAACAATTGGGAGAAGATATTTGCAAACCATACTTCTGATAAGGTCTTAATCTCCAAAATATATAAAGAACTCATGCATCTCAACAACAAAAAAACTAACAACCCAATTAAAAAATGGGTAAAAGACCTGAACAGACATTTCTCCACAGAAGATATACAGATGGCCAACAGACACATGAAAAGATGTTCAAAATCACTAACTATCAGGGAAATGCAAATCAAAACTACAATGAGATATCACCTCACGCCCGTCAGAATGGCTATAATTAGCAAGACAGGAAACAGCATGTGTTGGAGAGGATGTGGAGAGAAGGGAACTCTCATACACTGCTGGTGGGAGTGCACATTGGTGCAGCCACTATGGAAAACAGTATGGAGATTCCTCAAAAAATCAAGGATAGAACTACCATATGATCCAGCTATTCCACTGCTGGGTATTTATCCAAAGAACTTGAAAACACCAATTTGTAAAGGTACATGCACCCCTGTGTTCATTGCAGCGCTATTCACAATAGCCAAGACTTGGAAGCAACCTAAGTGCCCATCAAGGGACGAATGGATAAAGAAGATGTGGTATATATACACAATGGAATACTACTCAGCCATAAGAAACGATGAAATCCAGCCATTTGTGACAACGTGGATGGACATTGAGGGTATAATGCAAAGTGAAATAAGTCAGAGGGAGAAGGTCAAATACCATATGATTTCCTTCATTAAGTAGTAGATAATAACAACAATAAACAAACACATAGAGACAGAGATTGGATTGGTGGTTACCAGAGGGGAAGGGGGGAGGGAGGAGGGTGAAAGGGATAATTCGGTACATGTGTGTGGTGATGGGTTGTAATTAGTATTTTGGTGGTGAACATGATGTAACCTATGCAGAAATAGAAGTACAATGATGTACACCTGAAATTTTTGAATGCTACAAACCAATGTTACTGCAATAAACAAAAAATTAAAAAATAAATAAATAAATAAAATAAAATATGAGGGGCAAAGAACATGAAATCAACAATTCAAAGAGACTTATGCATCTCTATGTTCATTGCAGCGTTATTTACAATAGCCAAGATGTGGAAGCAACCCAAGCTCCCATCAACTTATGAATGGATAGAGAAGGTATGGTATATATATACAATGGAATACTACTCAGCCATAAAAAAGACAAAACGTCCCATTTGCAACACCGTGGATGGACCTTGAGGGTATTATGTTAAGTGAAATAAGTCAGACAGAGAAAGACAAAGACCATATGATATCACTCATATGAGGAAGATAAACACATAGCTAAAGAGAACAGATTAGTGGTTACCAGAGGAAGAATGGTTGGGGAAGGGCGAAAGGGATGAAGGGGCACACATCTATGGCGACTGATAAAAACTACACTACTGGTGGTGAACGTGATGCAGTCTATATAGAAACTGAAATATAATAACGCACACCTGAAACTTACACAATGTTATAAGCCAATATAATCTCAATAAAAATGTTATTTTACATTTCCCCCTTTATAAAGAAAAGGTAGCACACTATACCCTGTCCTGCCTCATGTTTTTCTCACGTTACAGTGTAGCTTGGAAGTATTTGCCTATCAGCAGACAGACAGCATCCCTCATTCTTTTAACAGCTGCACAGTATTCCGTGATATGGACCATGGCTTATCTAACCAGCCCATCTTACTGAGCAATTGAGTCATTTCCAGTCTCTTGCCATTTCTAACAATTCTGCAGTGACTTGCCTTGCACGGATATCATTTCACGTTTTGCATTTCCCAGAAGGGGGCTGGTTAGTCAGAAGGTAAGTACATTTGTGATTTTGATGGAAATTGCCAAATTGCCCTCTTCTGGGGTTGTGCCCATTTTCACTCCAACCTGCTGAGACTGACGGTGACTGTCCCCACACACTCAACACGTGGTGTGCAAGCACGTGTTTGAATTACTACCAAGCTGATTGAGGAAACACATCTCAAGGTCATCGGACTTTGCCTTTCTCTTAGTAAGGGCGTGGGGGGGGGCATCAAGGGTCATTTGACCTTCCTTTTCCGGTGAACTCCCTTTTCCTTATGCATTTCCATGTTTACCCATCTTATCTATCCCCTGATGAATCAAGCATTCTCTCTCCTCCAGGTCTTTCCCAATGCAATTCTTCCTGCCAACATCCTCTGTTCCTTTCTAGACTCAGTTCCAATGTCACCTTGTCTAGGAAGTCGCCTCAGATGTTTCCAGACTGGATTGACCCTTATTTGGTTGACCTTGTCTGAGTCCCACACACTCTGGGCATCTTTGTCATGCCACGTGGGTCTGTGTTATAAGTATCTGAAGGCCTCTGGAAATGGGTCGAATGTCTGAACTAGAATGAGAAAAGACACACGAGTGTCTGAAATGTACAAAGGGCTCAAGACATTAGGGGCTGATATTATCATTACTTTCAGATCAAACCCACTTCCCTTTACCAAGCAAGACCTACTATGTGCCACACTGCACAAAACACACTTTATGTTCACTATCTCACTTGACCCTGACAATGACCCTAGGAAATGGGAATTATCATCCCCATCTCACAGATGGGAAAGCTGAGAGCTCAGAGGGTCCTGCATGCTGTAGGCGGCAGGAACTCCAAGGATCATGGTCTTGCTCATCTGACATAAATACCTACCTCAGAGGAATAGGATAAAGAAGTTTAGACATGGGTAAAATCCCCACTCTTTGCCTGGCACATGTGGGTGTCCGTTAAATGCCAGATTCCATGTGTGAAGAATGGTGGCCTCAGAGTCATTGGTGTTTGCTGGCTCTGACTTGTCGGAGGAAGAAGGCGGTGCCCACCTCCCAATTCCCCAGCCCCCACTGGTTCTAAGGGATGGAGAACATGTCAGTCAGAATCCACAAGCTGCTCCAAGTATTTTAACAGTGAGAATTAAGGATAAGAGCCATTGCCAGGGTTGGAGAACTGAGAAAACACAGTGGGAATGGAGGTGGGAACCTCATCCAGGTCCCAGTGGGAATCAGAGGCCCTGGGCAGGGAACCCACTTGCCCAAGGTCTCACAGGCTCCCTGGAGAGCCAGGCACTAGGACCCTGGGATCCAGTCTCTCAGTTCTTCCCATAAACCCAGATCCTGGAATCTTAATAACAACAGGTAATATTTTCAAGGATTTACTGTGTGCCATGCTCAGCTCCGAGAATCTTATGACTGTTAACTCATTTCACCCTCACAACAACCGTATCAGGTAGTTATTGCTTATTATCTGTATTGTGAAGATGAGGAAACTGAAGCTCAGAGAGGTCAAGTAACTTGCATAAGGTCACACAGCAGGAAAAGGCAGATCTGAGTTCAAACCAGGCAATCTGGCTCCTGAGCCCATGCACTTGACCCCTACACACACTGCCTTTCTCCGTGAGCAGGGACTGGAGTGGATGATCCCAAGGACCCTTCTCACACTAACCACTAACTCTGTTACATGCCAGACACTGTCTAAGCATTTTGCATATATTTACTCGTTTAATTATAAAACCAACCCTAGGAGGTAGATGCAGTCATTGTCCCATTTTACAGATAAAGAAACTGAGGCCCAAAGAGAAGGAGTCACCTGTCTGAAGTCTCCTTGATGGTCAGTCGCGGAACCCCTTTTGTGCCCATGTGTCTGAGCCAGAGCTGGGATCTGAAGTGCTACACTGTTCTCTTAGAGAATAAAGATGTGCGCCTCGACCCAGACCTCCCAGCTCCAAAAATGGCATTTTCCCATCCACCATGCCCCTGAGAAAGTAAGCGTTAGCTCAGACTGTGCAACTCTGCCCAACCATTCATCACCCTGGAACAACAGGTGTGGATAAAGCTGGGTGCAGAGTCGGCAGGGAGCAGGGTCTCCACAAGGGATGTGCAGCAGCTGTAGCGCCCCAACTCTCCCTTCCCTGAGTGAGTACGGCCTTCTTACTCACTTGTCCTCTTTCTAAAAATTCTAGAAAATGCAAAATAATCTATAATATGGAAAGGAGATGGAGGTTCCCTGGGAACACTGGGGAGGGCGTCAGAGGGGCGGAATGAAGAGACTGCAAAGGGCACAAGGGATGTTGAGAGGAAGGGACATATTCATCACCTTCACTGTAGTACTAACGTCTCTGTGTGTGCATATGGGAAAACGTAATAAATATATGCTTTCCATATGCTAAGTTTATTGTATGTCAACTATAACTCCATAAAGCTGTTACAAATCATATATAGACATACAAAACATTCCTTAAAGTATAAGTTGAATTAAAAATACAAAACTCTGCAGCAGGACTTTTTCTTGCACATTTTCCTTCTTGTCCAAAAGAGGACAGCAGAGCTACTCCACAGCCTGGAGCCTCCCCAGGGGGCTGCTGACCTCCCTGAGCATCCCCCACAGCCCAGCAGGGTCTGTCCCTCACCAGCCTCACTCAGTCCACCGTCCTCCTCGCTCTCCAAGCTCCCCACGCTGGACCCTCTCAGCCCCTCCATCAGCCAGGTGTCTGCCCCACTAAGGGCTGGGGCCTCTGCAGGCAGCTCTTCCCTCCACACGCTTCGTCCTTCACGTGATGAATGTCCACTCATGGTTCAGGTCTCAGCAAAGGTCACTTTCTCAGGGTGCTCTCAGTGATCCCCAGACCAGCTGAGACTCCATTACATGCTCTGGGCGCACCAGACACACCCTTCACAGCTCTTCCCTCAATTACAATTAACTCCTTAGTTCCATGATTTTCTCTGAGTGCCTGTCTCTCCCTGACAAGGTAAACTCTGTGACCCCAGGCCCCACGTGTGTCCTGTTGTCTGTGGGGTTCCCAGGGCCCAAACCAGGACCTGACACGTCACAGATGCTCAGTAAATACTTATCAGATGGATGAGGGAAACTGCACATAAGAAGGCTTGACACCCCCGTGTGCCACCGGGGGACAGAGCACATTCTGTGTAGACACAGGGCACTGATATCAGCATGGGAGAAGACCTTGGTCTGTGGGGACACTTGGCTGTGGTCCCCTGAAGACGTCTCACCAACTCAAGGCATCCCAGGGAGTAAGAGGGACTTCCCATCCAGGACGGGACAGGAGAACCAGGATCTGTGTTTGCTTCCATCTCAGAGGGGCTGAGGGTCCCACAGGTGCCTTCCCTCCCCTAACAGAGGAACCCATGGGATCCCCAAATTGAGTTCCACGTGGAGCTGCCCCAGCTACTGGGCCCTGTGGGGGCAGCACATCAGAGCAGACATCAGAGAGGGACACAGATGACTTTGGTCCAGCGCCCCAGTGCTGTGATGGGGGAAACACAGGGCATTCGGAGAGGAGCCCCTGAGGCCAGCATCCTCATCTGAAAGCCTCAAGAGACCCCTCACCAGGCCCCTCCTTTGAACCTCAAGGTCAGAGAGCTCACTTGAGGTAGCACATCGACCAGGCAGCACAAGACACTGGATCAGGAGTCATCTGGACATCGTCTGTCCTCTGCCTGGGCTCGCCCTGCACTGGGATGGAGTCGAGAAGCCTGGGGACCCACACTGCCCAGGATCTGGGTTGACCAACCCTGCAGCCTGGAGGTCAGATCCCACCTCTGTCCAGGGCTCAGGGCCAGCTCACACCCTCTGGAGCCTGGTCAGCATCCCTGGTGCAGCCCCTGACATTGGCTGCAGGTCTCCTCACGGCCTCCAGGGGGCGACATTGGGACTCACAGACAACACACAGGAAATAACGTGGCTTTAGCTAAGGAGGTGGAGAAGGGGCATGATTTCCAACCCTCCCTCCAACAGACCCTTCTGGGTCCTTCCTACCTTCATGAAATGTCCCACCCACTCCTTCTAGAGGCCTCTGAGCACCCAGCTTTGTCAGGAGTTCCTGTGCAGGCCCGTACTCCGTACCTGGCACCACATATATGGAAGGCGGAAGGACCACAGGAAAGACAGCCAGGCGAGGACAGAGGCCCCCAGGATGGTCAGGGAGCACAAGGACAGGCTCTGGCCACAGCTCAGCCAACAGACACAGAGAGGGAGGGTGTCCCTGAAACCTTCCCCTGAGGACTGGGGAGCCGCAGCCACCTGACCTCCCACCACCACGGTCCTCTCACCCAGGACACACAAGGAAACCTCCTCCTTCACACCCAGGAACTACAGCTCCTGAGACACCCATGCTGGGTGTCTGTCCCTGGAAGCAGAGGCCAGGCTGGTGACACCTGGAGATGGAGGGAGGGTCCCCTCAGCAGTCATCACTCAGCTTGCCCCTTTCTCATCCCCAGAGTCATCTCTGTGACCTTCTTGCTGGAAGTAAATCCAACCTTCCCAGAGCATTTGAGGACACGGGGAAGACCATGGTGTCCAGCTGTGTTTCTGTGTCACAAACAGAAATAATCCCCTGGGTTTGGAGACCCTTGGGTCTCTGTGTGGTGCTGACAGACCCCAAGGCCAGGACACAGTGGAGGCCAATGCTGGGGGGAAGGTGGGTCATCCTCTCAGTGCACAGGGGTCCCCATCAGCCTTGCTGTTGAAAGTGTGCTCCACAGGCCAGTGTGATCAGCATCACCTGAGAGCTTGTTAGATGCAGACTCTCAGGGCCACCCCACACCTGCTGGGTCAGAATCTACATTTTAACGGGATCTGCAGACCCTCCCTGCTCACAGGACATGGGGAGAGGCTGCCCCACCCCTCACACCATGGGGTCTGAGCTGGCAGGGCATCTATGTTATCAGCACTGCTGCTGAAGCGACATTTCTAAGGTGCCACCCGGACACTCATAATCTTTATAAAGTTTCCCAGGTGATTCTGATGCCCAGCTGGGGTGACATCCCTATAACAAGAGTTCCTGGTGGGGCCCCAGGATCTTCCTGAAGAGAAAGGCCAGTGGGGTTGGGAGAGAGGGAGGCTGATGGTGCACCCAGAACCTGCGCTGTGGGGACTGCTCAGCACAGGACGCCCCAGATTGTGCTTGTCCAAACAAAGGAGTGTGTGTGTGTGTGTGTGTGTGTGTGTGTGTGTGTGTATGGGGGGAATCACAGCTAAAGAGGAAGAGGCCTGGCTGTTCTCAGGGTACCAAAAAGTAGACAGAAAAGAAAGGGGAAGAAGGGGATGAGGGAGGCAGGAAAGAGGAGAGGGAGGAGGAGGGTCCTGTGCAGAGACCCCACCCCAGCCCACATGACCCAGCTAAGCACTCCTGCCCCTGGAGGAGGCCCAGCACAGAGGGAGGAAGGACAGCAGGAGGCATCTGGACAGCAGTGCTTGTGAGCATTTCTGGAGCTGAAGCTCTTCTCACAGAGGGAGGGACAGAGCAAGCAGCAGCCACCATGGAGCCCCCCTCAGCCACTGCCCGCAGAGGGCGCAGCCCCTGGAAGGGGCTTCTGCTGGCAGGTGAGAGGAGATGATTCCCTGAGGGAGGGCTGTAGATGGGAGATCAGGGACTGCTGGGGTCTCCTGAGGAACACGGGGCTCCGAGTGTGGACAGAGGACTTCTGCTGCCCTGAAGGGAAAGGACATGGGAGCAGAATAGGCTAGGGGGAGGGGACTCAGCAATAGGAAATTCTCATGATCTGGAAGTGATGAGAGGCAGGAGTATCTCAATTGCTATACCCTTGCAACCTGATCATCACTGAGGAATATTTTTTGAAAATTGATGATAATAATAGCAATTTATTTGAGGATGACCCTAGAAAAAACATAACTAGGAAATCTAAACAATATCATTGCCTACTACCCTTAGAAATAGGCAAAGAAACACCAGGACGTGGAGGGCCCTGGAAACACTCATTCACTCATCCACAGGCATTTGCAGCCTGTTCCAGGCACTGCGGGTACAACTAGATCAGACAAGTCCCTACCTTGACGAAGTTCACATTCTGTGGGAAGGAGAACAGACAAGCAAAGAGATCTCCAATGTGATGTCAGGGACTGACAAGTGCCATGAAGGGAACAGAGCAGGGAAAGGTCAGACAGTGAAGACAGAGGGTCTTTAGAGGGGAGGTCAGGGAAGGCATCTCCCAAGGACGCCCCTGAGAGTGAGCAGGGCTCTGAGGGCAGTGAGGGAGTGAGCCGGGCAGACACCTGGGAAGAGTGTTGGGAACAGAAGAAATAACAAGTTCAGAGGGGCTGAAGTAATGGTGATCATGCTGCTGACCTTGACCAGTAGACACACAACACACACACACACGCACACACACACACACACACACACACACACACAGACTCAGACTCCAAGTCTAAGAGATGAAGAGACCTGCTCAGGCCCAGGGGCCTCAAGTTTCCATCAAAATACATAGGTCCAAATATTGATCGATATCTCTCTCTTCCCTGCTAGTCTCACTTTTAACCTTCTGGAACCCGCCCAGCACTGCCCAACCTTTTATTGAATTGTTGCCGTCCAATGCTCCCGAAGGGAAGGATGTTATTCTAGCTGTGCACAATCTGCCTAGGAATCCTGCAGCCTATGTCTGGTACAGTCTCAGTCCAGCCCCCGGGCCCCTCCCCGGGACCATGAGCCTGCAAGGCTCAGTCAGGGCCTGTCTTGAGGGGCCCCCGGGACCCTCACAGAGAAGCTGAGCCCGGGAATTCCTGCACAG
This sequence comes from Diceros bicornis minor, assembly GCF_020826845.1. Lineage (NCBI taxonomy): Eukaryota > Metazoa > Chordata > Mammalia > Perissodactyla > Rhinocerotidae > Diceros > Diceros bicornis. The sequence continues at coordinate 17,802,821 of NC_080773.1, forward strand.
ACCCCTCTCCCAGGGCTCCTGTCTCCAGTGACCCTGGGGAGCCTGTGCCAGGTTGGGTTTTGGCCTCCTCGGCAGGGCTGACTGGGAGCAAGGATTTCTTGGCTCCCCAAGTCCCCGGGCTCCTGAGCTGGTCACCAGCCAGGGCTCAACCCCAAGAACCACATCTGGGCAGGGGCAGAGCCTAATCCTTCACCTGAGACTCAGCGTGGAGAGCACAGATGGACAAGATCCCCAGGCCATTAGCCAACGGCCCAGGGGGACTTAGGAGACTCCAGAGGAAGGTCAGTGCCCTCAGGGGAGGAGCAGAGGAGAGAAGATGCTGCGGGCAGATCCTCATCCACCAGGGTTCAGGCCCACAGGTATTATCTCTTGGAATCAAACAATCACAGATGCTATTTATTTGGGCAGCTTCTCGCTCCCAAAGTTAAGGTCAGCTACTAGGAATATTTTAAGGTTAATTCACTGACAACCTGACAGCCAAATATTTATCCTACTTCACTGAGGGGACACTGAGGCACAGGGAGAAATAGTCACTGAATCAGGGTCACATAGACCGTTAAGTGGCAGAACAGTCACACGAGCTCTGTCTTCAGTCACAGCCCTGTCCTCTCGTCCACCAGGGGCCTTATTAGGTGTCTGTGGACCCCTAGACCAGCTGTCAGTTCAGATCCTTTCTTCTTAGGTGTCCCCATCTCAGAGGGAGACATTCTGGTCTGGGGATCGAGAGCAAATGGAGGATTCATCCCTGTTTACTGTAGAACTAAATCAGCTGCATGAACAGAGTCAGTGCAGAGTCTGTCCAGGCCACCCCCTCAGGTGGATGATCAACCTCCCTGCACTGGACTTGACATCACTTATTTGTTTCCTGATGTGTTGGGGTCACTCCCACTGGAGTAGAAAGGAAAGGACTTTGCTGTCTCAGTCCTCACTCTACCCCTGCAGCCAGCACAGGGCCCACGTGTAACAAACTCTCAATTGTTTTTGATGAAGAAAGAAGGAATGAATGGTGAAGGAAGGAGGAATGAATGACTCACATAGCTTTAGATATTGGAACCTGGATGCAGAGTCCTTGGAATTCTGGCCACACAGGGAGGGTTCTCTGACCCTCCAGGAGCTGAGGTCCATGTGGCAGACATTTCACTGCTCTCTAGAGAAATTTCCGTCCCACTGTTGGTCTGAGGCCCTGGGATATTAATCATAATTTTCCCATATGGGAGATTTTAAACTTCTTCTCAAAAGTCTATCTCATAACCACCAAACACAGATGGTCCACAAGGGCCAGATTTGCAGCCAGTTCAGGCTCCCCCATTTCCATCAGTCAGCCCTTCTGCATTTGCACACGTCCACACCTGCCCTCAGCAGAGACACAAGAGATGTTAAAGACCAAGGGAGAGATCAGCTTCTGCTGCCAAAGCCAGGCAGCTCCTGCCTGTCTGCTCACTCCATACTGGATCATTCCTTGGACTCTCTCTGTCATTTATGTGTCACTGGCTCATGTCAGTCACAGTCACCTGGGAGGCTGTGATCCACATCTTTGCTCTGAGGCCTGAGCACTCACCTGACTGCCCGGCTTGCTCCTGGTCCTCATGTGTTATTTATGCTCAAACCCCAGACCCACCATTACCCATGTTTAGAAGAACCTTGAAAACGGTGCCTCAGAGAAAACACACCTCTCTGGGTGATGGAGGTGTGTGCAGTAGGAAGGAATCATCCCTGGGTGGCCAGGCTATCAGCTGGTCAGTGAAGAATCAGCAGAGGCTTGAAGGCGGGGGGGTCTCTGACTCTCATCCTGTGTCTTTTTAAGACCAAACCCTGCTAACATATTGACACTTGAGAAAGTCTGTGCTTTCTCCCAGACATGGAGCAGGCGGCCTCATGTTCTCTGAGCACTCTGATCTTCATGCATTTCTCTTGAGATACAGAAACTTGCCTTGTTCTTTTAAGGGTTCAGGTTGGCTGAGAAGTGAGAGATGTCAACTGTGATTGAAGATGCCTAGGAGTAACCAAGGTACCACACAGGGCGATGTCCTCTCTGTTCCCTCCACAGTGGAGTTACCCACATCTGTCATCGCAAGCTCCAGCCCCATGGAGCACAAGGACCCTGTAGTGTGAATGTGAACCTGAGACTCAAAACACCACCTTATGTGTTCCCTCAACAGTCACAGCCTGGAACTAATAGGTCATATGGTGTTCTGTGTACAATTTCTTGAATATTCCCCATACCGTTTTCGACAGTGGATGCATCATTTTACCCTCCCATCAACAACGCACAAGGGTTCCGATTTCTCCATATCCTCTGCAGCACTTGTTGTTTTCTGTTTTTTGGATAGTAGCCATTCTAATAGATATGCGGGAGTATCTGATTGTAGTTTTGATTTGCATTTCCCTAATGATTAGTGCTGTTGCGCATCTTTTCCTGTGCTTATTGGCCATTTGTGTATCTTCTTTGGAGAAATGGCTGTTCAAGCGCTTTGCCCGTTTTTCAATCCGGTTATTTGCTTTTGTTGTTGTTGCTGAGTTTAGGAGTTCTCTGTATACTCTGGATATGAACCCCTAATTGATATATAATTTGCAAATTATTTTCTTCATTCCATAGGTCACCTTTCACTCTGTTGATTGTGTCCTTTGATGAAGTGAGGTTTTTCATTTTGATGAAGTCCAATTTATCTATTTTTTCTTTTTTTTCACCTGTGTTCTTTGTGCCATATTCAAGAAATCATATTTCCTTCTAAGAGTTTTATAGTGTTAGGTCTGACCTATGGAATGTGGTCCATTTTGAGTTAATTTTTATATGTGGTGGAAAGCAAAGGGCCAGCTTCATTCCTCTGCATGTGGATATCTAGTTTTCCCACACTGTTAGTTGAAAAGAATGTCCTTTCTCCACTGAATGGTCTTGGCTCCCTTGTTGAAGTCATCTGATCATGTAATTGAGGCTTTATTTCTGGATCTCTATTGTATTCTGTGATCTATATGTCTGTCTTTATATCAGTGTCACACTATTTTATTAAGTCTCTGAGCTGAAGCTTCCTGATTTTGAAATCAGGAAGTCGGATTCCTCCAATTTTGTTCTCCTTTTTTAAGATTGTTTTAACTATTCACGGTGCCCTGAGATTCCATATGAATTTTCGGTTGGATTTTTCTATTTCTGCAACAATGTCATTGGGATTTTGATAAGGATTATATGAAATATATGAAATAGGTAGATAGTTTGGGGTATATTGGCATCTTAACAATATTACTTCTTTCCGTCCACCAACATGGATGTCTTTTGATTTATTTGTGTCTTCTTTAATTTCTTTCAGAAATTTGGTAGTTTTCAATGTACCCATCTTTTACCTCCTTGGTTAAATTTCTTCCTATATATTTTATTCTTTTTGATGCTATTGTAAATGGAACTGTTTTCTCGGTTTTGTTTTGGGATTGTTCATTGTTATTCTATAAACATATAACTGATTTTGAGTGTCGATTTTATTTCCTGCAAGTTTGGTGATTTTGTTTATTAGTTCTAACAGGTTTTTCTGTGTGTGGGGGGGAACCTGTAGGGTTTTCTACACATAAGATTATGTGTTCTGCTAAAAGAGATAATTTTTCTTCTTCCTTTCCAATTGGGATGTCTTTTATTTCTTCTTCTTGCCTCATTGTTCTGACTAGGACTCCTCCACTTGTTGAATAGAACTGGCGAAAGCAGCATCCTTGTCTTGTTTATAATCTTGGAGGAAAGTGTTCAGTGTTTCACCATTGAGTATGATGTTAGCTCTGAGCTTTTCATTTATGATCATTGTCATATTGAGTAGTCTCCTTCTCTTCCTAATAGTGCCCGTCATCTGTTAAAACCAGAGATATCCTAAACCATGATATTCAATCCCCAGGCCAGGAATTAAAAGTCCTTTTCAGAGTGAGAAATCCTTTAGATTAGAAGCTTTCCAGGTCCGAAGGTGGTGAGGATTGAGTGGGCCATCCTCATTCCCTAATGAATTACTTAACAAGAAGTAAATGCATTCCCTCTTTATGTTATGTTCCCTTGGCCCCAGAGATGGACAGAGCTGGCAAGCGTGCTTTCCCCAACACACACAGAAGTGCATATAGGAAATGTGGCCTTATCTTTTCTGAAGTCAAAGAAAGTTCTAGGGAGGAATCACTGAAATTTCATGAGAGAAAAATTCACGTGATGATGAGGTTGTAGGACACGCGAAATGAGAAGAAGTTCCTGGTGCGGTTACTACAGAGATGTCCAGGGGGACAGTCAGGAGTCACCCTGGGGTGATCTGGGGGTCAAAGGGGAGGTGCAGCCCTCTCCTTACAGATGGTCACCTGAACAACAATACTCGTCCTTCTGCAGGGGTCAGGGCCATCCTCTGGGTCACCTTTATGGAGTGGCTGGTATCTCTGAGGAAGGAGCAAGGCCCTAAGCCCCAGGCTCACTCTCAGTCAGTCACCTCCTCTGTTTCTTCACAGAGCCAGTGTCAAAGGCCATCGTCGGAGTCGCCATAATACATAAAGACCCCAGTCACAGAACATAAGCTGCAGTGGTCCTGACCTGCCTCACAAATGTTACTGGGATCTCCATCCAGGTGTTCCTCAGTGACTAGAGTCTGTGGCTCACTGAGAGGAAGACGCTGTCCTAGGACAACAGCACCCTTGCCATAGACGCCGTCAGGATGGAGGATCCTGGGAGTTATTAGTGGGAGGCCTCCAACCTGGTCAGTTCCAGCAAAAGTGACCTCCGCAGGCTCAATGTGAAAGATGAGTCTGGCCCTCTGGCTCTCTTACCCTCCTCTATGTTATTCAACTCTAAATAGATTTTTTTCTTATCTGCAAAATGATCATCTGATGCACTTTTCAAGTAGAGTTGCTGTAATAATCAGTGATGAAAATGGAGAGTCCTTAGAAGACTTACATTGAGTCAATAAATGCTCAGCAATGTAAACTGGCATTCTCATTATTGTTGGCTTAAGGTCACATTCCACTCCTGTCCCCAGCTCTTGTTGGTCTCAATTGCACCAGCTTCCCAGTGGAAGGACAGGCAGTGGTTGTGCAATGAGGGGTGGGAGCCCACGATAAGCTCTTAGGAATCTCAGTTCTATCCCTCCTCTGGGGAAGGGGTGGATGGTGCCAGAACTGTGACACAAACAATGGGAATAGACAGGAGGATATCCATGTGGGCGTTAACACTGATCTTTCTCTCCCTGTCTGATTCCTCTCAGGAATTCCTACAGTCTTCTTGAGCGTTCTTATTTCCAGGGCAATAGAGTTATTTGCGTACGTTCAGTAAGACTCTGTCCTCCTTGTTACTAGGATATCATTGGAAACATTGATGGTACAACCACAGCTTTGACTCTATTGTCCTAGTTGAGAATGACGCCCATGGGATCAGACATGACCCACACTTTAATGAGCTAAGGTTGACTTGATGGGTATTTTGGGGATCTGGAGAAGAGAGAGCCTCCCTCAAAGCTCTAGAGACTGCAGGTGAGTCCTGATGTTTGGGCTTCCTAACGTCAAGAGGCTGTTAAAAGTCCCGTCTGAGGATCCTTAGGAAAACCTGCATCAGAGGAGAAACTCTGTGGTGAGTGTGCAATCCTGCTGCATCTGTGTAAATAATCAGGCCAAATCAAGTGAGAGCAACCTTGTTTTAGGATCAAGAACACTCTTCCATGGAGATGATCTTTGTTGAAACGGAAAGTGACTCTTGGAGAAATGTTGTGTCTCCGTGGAAAAGTCCAGCAAGCTGAGCCTTCTGATGCTCAGATTCTGGCCCTGTTCACTGTCTCTCTGCTGTTTTGCACACGTTTATAAATTGCAGGGAACTGATGGAGATGCAGACTGGGTCTTGGCTGATAGAGATGGAGTTGAGTCTCCTTCCTGCTGTGCAGAAAGCAGTTTTGTCATGACCTAGAGGCCTCACATTACCCAAAGATTCATTAAACTTTAGACAGTTCTTCCTGACTGCAGGCCCCTGGCCTCCATTGCCTTAGAGCATTTCTGTTAGAAATGTAATTGAAATATGTAATTGCAGATTCTTTTTCTGCCCTTTTGAAAGGCATATATGTCTCCTCAAAATTTTCTTGCTAGTTTGAGATTCCAGGGAATGTCTTTCCCAAGGGGCTGGGCCCATCCCTTTGAAATGTAATCCTCCTGGATGATCTTGCCCCCACCTTCCAGTCTCTGAGGGAGGGCAGAACCCTTGGGTGGGTCCCTTTACAAGCATGATGTAGAACTACCTCCTGTCAGGATTTTAGGAAAAGTTTTACTTCTCTTTAGAGTAAGGCTGGTTAGCAAACACAAGTGCCTGCAATTCCTCCACGGGCTCTTAAAATCTCAGCAGCCTTTTGTTTCAGGGGTTGAGTTCAGTTTCTCTTTCCTAGTGCACTGGTCTTGAATAAAGTCTTTTTGCCTGTTTAACTTTGTCTGGTGCAATTTTTACTTGGACATTATCTACCTGTAATTTGCTGATCCTGTTCTCCTTCACACAGTGTGAATCCTCACCATATTTTCAAATCCTCTAATATCTTTCCTGATCTGGTTATTATCCTCCAAATGAACATTTCCAATTTTCCTCCCTCCCTTCTGACTTGGTGTCCACAGCAGGAGACGACCTGACTTCTCAGGTCCTTCTGGGGTCTCAGGTTGCCTCCTACCCAGGCTTTGCCACCAGGATCTGAGAAGCACTGGGAGCTAAAGTCCAACAACATGAGAGAGACATGGAAGGTGCCCCACCACAGTGGCCCTGACCCCATGGTGTCCTCATTTCACACACATCTTCACCTCACCAGAGGGAACAAGATCACGTAGATTTTTAAAGATATTCTGTCATAAATCCGAACCACTTCAGTGGATAAGCAGGTCCCTCCCGTAACAGCCACCCGCCCGCCTGCCCAGGACCACTCTGTCCAGGGCCCTCTCCAGCCTCGGGCTCAGGCCAGACATCTGCGTCCTCATTGCTTTGCTCTCTTTGTTGTTTTCACAATCTCCACGTGCCTATTCTAAGGAGAGTCCACAAATCGAACCTGGGAAATGGTGAATAGGATCTGTCCTCTGGTTCTGTGTCCTTTGCTCCTCTTGGTCTCTGGGGTGTTTGGCTGAACCCTTCGAGACCCGGCAGTGAGGTGGAGTATGGGTAAGCAGAGGTGAGGGATGGGGTCTTTGCCAAGTCCAAATGAGAAATAGTAATGCTTGGGGAAGATTTGGGGGTGTTAGGCGTGGTTTAGGATGTATTGGGGCCATGCAAGAGAGATCTTTTTTGGGGGTTCCTAGGATAGGGTGAAGATTCTGAATGAGAAACTGACCTACCTGTTGGGGGAGGAGCAACTGGAGCAGGTGGAGTGAAGGTGGGGCGCCATCCTTCCAGACTTGGATGATGTGAGGGGTGAGATATATGGTTGAGGGGAAGGGTAAGGTTCTTGAAGATTTGATTACTGCCTTGACATTTTGGGATAAGAGAGCACCTGATGAACAGGCTGAAGGGGACATGGGACAGGGGAGAAGGGGGAGAGGGAGATGAGAATCCACTGGGGTCTAGGAGTCTGGAGAGCGATGAAGGACTGGAGGATGGAGGGCACCATGAACACAGAAGACCTGACCTGAGAACATGTGGGGAATCAGGTCAGGAGGGAGTTTGAGTGTGAGATATTCAGACTAGAAAAGGGATCTGGGATGGATCCTGGGAGAAGGTGGGGAATGCAGGGCAGGGGTGGCATTGAGGACCGAATTGAGGGCCAGAGTTTTCCAGTCTCCAGTTCTGACCGGTTGAGACATGTGCAGGTTGTTCTCAAAGCCTGGAGCACTGTAGAAAAGCCAGATCTCACCCTTGTACCCTGAGACCTACTTCAGCTGAGTCAGCAAGTGAGCCATATCCCTAGAGGATTTGTGTGTGAGTGAGGAAGCCTGAATAGGAGCCTGGAGACAGGCAGGGGAGGGCAAATGTGGGGGTGAGGATTGGGGGCAGAATGAAGTTGCAGAGTGTGGAGCCTTTTCCTCCTTTATTGCCTAGTCAGAGTGAACTTCCCTTGAGTCCACAGGCGAGAGCTGTGTGACAGGTGTCAGTGAGGAGTGGTAGGTGTCATGACAGTCTGGGCACCTGTCCTCCTCTAATCCAGGACATACCACTTCCATTTGTGATGCTTCTGCTCTCCCCACCTGACCCCACGTTGGTGGGTATGATAGAACCCAGGTCATGATGAGGAGTTCTGCCTCCCTGGTCACATTCTGTCCCATGTTCAGAAACTCTGTCTCTCCCGAGGCCTAGATACAGGTCAGGACCTGTTTTTCTATTGCTGCAGAAGGCATGGCCTTGCTCAGAACCCTAGGAGTCTGCATGGAACTCTCTAATTAGGTCCTGCCAGAGGCTCCACAAAGCACCTTTCATCCTTCTCATGTGGGTTGGAAGGAGGTATAGGTGCAGGAACTTGTCCTTTCCTCTGGAGGATGTGTCCAGCATGTCCCAGACTATTGGAGCCCTAACACCTTCATAGACGGAGCAGATCCCTGAATGGTCCCAGATGTGGATGGCCCTACAGTCCATGGAACTCTCACACTTGGCCTACAGTGCTGATAACCAGAGCTGACCCTATCACTGATGTCATTGTCAACACTAATGTCATTGTCTTTCATCATCAACACCAGCAGGCATCCACTTCTACTCTTTGGAGCACATGTGTCTCACTAAGACTTTCAGAATACATTTCTTGTTCATCATTAGCAGGAGAGCTTCTAGTTCTTACCATTCAGTATGATAGTAGCAGTAGTTTGTAGATTTTTTAGACTTGAGTTTGGTGTGTCCCTTGTCTCCTGTAGTCCCAGGCCAGATATGGCTGAGGACCAAGCCCAGAGCCTGAGAGAAAGGGTTGCAGTGTTGCACCTCCTGGTAAGTGTTCAACCCTGCCAGGCTGTGCTAAAATGAAGCACGGGTGGAGAAGGGAGTGTGACCCTCAGACATGGAATGGAGACCTGGGGCAGATGAAATCCACTGCACGTGACTGTCAGTGAAGACATCCCCCACTCCCATCGGAGGGAACGAGCCTCCCCTGCATAAAAGCATGCCAATCATGCCCCTGGGGCTGTAGCCTCACAAGGAAATGCTTCTCCTCCTGACCCACAACAAGAGTGAGGTTCCAACAGTTCCCAGAGGAGCACAGGGCCTGGTCTGGGATGAGTACCCCACGCACTGAAAGAGAGTTACAGGACCTCACCAACCTACACGGGCAGGAGTCCCAGAGCATGGGTGTGAACAGATTCTGTTCCAGTGATCCATTTATCACGTCTCAGCTCCACATCCACTCTCCACCGCCCTGATGGATTTTGCAGGCATCTTTTATCCTCCTCCTGTCACAACTCTAGGATTTGCCAGTAGAGGGCACCAGAGGGACAGTGAGGGAAGAAGGGCTTCTCTCCAGACCTACTTAGTGGTAGAGGCTGCTCTTTCTGTCTGCTATTCCCTTCTTTAGAGTTCTCTTCACCCTTTAGTAACCAATCCCTGTTTACTCCAATCCTCTGTTACTAGTTAATGGTTCTTTATATTAAACTTTCCTGTTAAAATTAGTGTGTAGGAGGCTGGCCTAGTGCCATGGTGGTTGGGTTTGGATGCTCCGCTTCGGCGCCTCAGGGTTTGCGGGTTTGCATCCCAGGCGTGGGCTGATGCACCACTCATCAAGCCATGCTGTGACGGTGTCCCATATACAAAACAGAGGAAGATGGGGACAGATGTTAGCTCGGAGCTAGTCTTCCCCACAAAAAAAAATATAATGTGTGGTATCTGACTCCTGCCAGCACCCCGACTGATAGAGATTCCAAGGGTGCGAGACCAAATAGGACCAAGAGGAAGGCTTGATGGGGCCAATTCTTTCTCATGGGATGTAGGCTTTAAGGTGTTGGCTCAAGCATCTGTAAACATCATTATTAGTCTGCTGGGCAGTGAGTTAACATCTGGAGTCAGTGCTAGACCTTCTCTGGCATGTTGGAGACAAATAGAGTCCCAAGTGTGGGGACATGGGAAAGCTGAAATGAGTCTGTTATGTGCAGCCTCCTCAGTCACCTCCTTACCCTATTCCCTGGGAAGAGATTAAGAAACACACAGAGGAGGGGACAATGAGAGCTCTGTGGTGGCTCACATCTGAGACAGAAGATGCTGATGGAAAATGCTGGAAAAAGAGGATCCTGGACTGGCCATGTGGTGACACTGAACATGCAGAAGCCAAGTGTCCCCAATCACAGAAACAACCCACAGAGCAAAAGACCATCGGAGTTTTGACAGGCAGGGGTCTGTGGCGAAGCTCAATGACCAGGGGGTCCCAAAAAGTGAGATGATGGGAAACCTACTAATGTGCTGCTCGATAGAGGTGGAAATTTCTAGCTCTGATGGGAAGAAATATGACGAGTCACCACGGGGGGATTGTTGACTTCCTATCCACTTCCCAGATGGAGCCGGTTCATAGACCTGGAACCCCATGGACGAGTGGGGAGGCTGGGTCTGTTTGAGAAGGACCCTGCAGTGCAACCATGGGTGTAGACAGAAAATCTTCCCCACACCAGAGACACTGGGCGCCATTTATCTGGGGAGTTGGACGCTGGTTAAAGGGAAATGGTCAGACCTTGTGGGGATTATTTGAATGACGGCTCTGGATGGATGCTAATCCCCATCAGGAACCACGGTGGGGCATAGGTGGACTTTTGGCTCAAGTCCCTCTCCCAGTGGGTCTAGTGGGACCACCGACTCATCTTGCTGTTATTTATGTCATCCCAGAATGTGTAATATCAATAGCTAACTGGAAAAGCCCCCATGTAGGTCCCCTGATCCAAGAGTGAGGCCTATCATGGGAGGAAAGGCCAAAAGTTGCTTCTGATACAATCACCACCAAGACAGCAAATCAGGAGCAATAATGCCCCCTGGAGGAATTTCTGAGATGAGTGCCAACACCAAAGCTTGAGAGACAGAGGGGTCTAGTCACTACCACACCTCCATTTATTGCGCCTGTTCCCTCACAGCAAAAGAGAAAGGACTGGACAATGACAACAGGTTATGACAAATGTAAGTGGCCATGACAAATTCAGCTACAGTTCTGGAGGTGGTTTCTTACAGACCTTGGATGTGCAGTTGTGGACCTAACAATTCATTTTTCTGTATTCTCTGGCAGACATCATCAGAAGCATTGACATTCATATTCAGGAACAAGAGTACCCCTTCACTTCTGGCCTCATGGCTTGGTCAACTCTCCTGCTCTCTCTTACAATATAGTCCAGAGGGACCTAGATTATCTGATTTTCTGTATAACGTCACACTGGTCCATGTCATTGATGAATTTATGTTATTTTTTCAGACACAGTGCACAAGAAGTAGCAGGCATCCTTGATGATTCAGGAATAAGACACATGTATGCCAGAGGGTGAGAGATAAACCGTGCAACACCCAGCCCTCCATCACTTTGGTGTAAATCCTAGGGGCCTGTAGGTCTGGGAAATGTCCCAATATTCCTTCTAAACTGAGAAAAATTTGCTACACCTTGTGTGGCTGCCTTAATCCAAAGAGATATGTCCCTTAGATTTTGGGGGGAAAATGTAGCACATTTTGATACACTACTCCTACTCACTTGTGAGGGAACCCAGAAGTTGCCAGTTTTGAGTGGATCCTAGAGCAAGAGAGGGCTCTGATGAAAGTTCATGCTGGAAATCCAGCTGCTATGAACCTTGGGCCACATCACCCAACATACCCAATCTCATTGAAAGTTTCTGTGACAAAAGGAGATCATAGGATAATCACCATGCAGCACCTCAGGATTTTGGAGCAAATGTATGTCTCCTTCTGCAAATGACTATCCTCCATTTGGAAAGCATCCCTGGCCTATTACTGTGTAATAGGAATCTCAATACTTGACTACTGGACACCAAGGGTGCTGTGAGCTTAACTGCACATCACATACTGGGTGCTGTCTCAGCTATCAAACCATGACATTGGGCGTGCAAGGTAGCAACCGTCATCTATTAAAAGGGTGTGTGCGGGATCAGGCTCAAGCGGGAATAGAGGCACAGGGGAAAGCCCCAGCAGGCGGCTAGATGCCCATGGCACGTGCTCCTCCTGCCTCTTCCTCCACCTACACTATGGGCTCATGGGAATTCCCTGTGATCTGTTTACAGAGGAGAGAAAGCACAGACCAGGTTTACGGATGGATGTGCATGGTTAGCTGGCATCAGGCAGAAGTGGATGGCTGTTGCATTAGCACTCTGTGTATATATGGCCCTGAAAGAGTGACGTAGGGACCTCCTTCAGGTTGCAAAACTTCAGTGGTCCAGCTTGTGGGAGGGAAGAATGCCCTTATGTCCACTTCTGAAGGAATCCATGTTGAGCCACCTGGACAAGGACTTGGAGAGAATAAAAGCATAAAATTAAGACAGGGAGAATATGTGGATGGTCCTTTGGGGATGGGCACAGGCTGTGTAGATGTTCATGTCCTACATGAATACCCACCAGACACGTGCACTGAAGAGGAGCCTCTTGGTATGTACCGGACAGTGTCAGGCAGCTTCTTTCCCCATCAGTGCTTGCTCACTGGGCTGTGTGCAAAGTGGCCATGTGGGCAGAGGTGGAGGCTCTGCATGGTTACAACAAATAGGCTCACTCTCCCCAAGGCTGACCTGGCTGTTGATGGTACTCGGTGCCCAAACCAACAGTGGTAGAGGCCAATGCTAAGACTGTTATGGTGTCATTCTACGGTAGGACTACACAGGACATGCCCCATCATGGAGGGGACTGAGCTTTATCCTCACAGGGATGGACACAAACCATGGTGTCTGATTTGCCTCCTTATACTCAATGCATCTGTCAACACTGCCATTTTAAAACTTAGAAAATGACTTTTCTATTGCTATGGTACTCCATGAAGTATTGCTTCCAATGAGGGCATACGTTTTAAGGCAAGGAAGTGAGGCAATGAACTCATACCCATGGAGCTTACTGTTTTTCCCAAGTGTCCCACGACACAGAGACAGCTGGCCTTTGGGTTGTGGAATGGCCCATGATGACTTATGAGGGCACCAGAGAGATGGTACCCTGCCATCCAACAGGAAATGCTGTGTGTCTTAAACCAGTGGCCAGTCTATCATGTCACTTCCCCCATAGCCAGAGTGCAGGAGTCCATGAAACAAGGGGAAGATAAGGGAGTGCCGCCTCCCACTAGTACATCTCACAGCCCACATAAAGGATTTGTGCTTTTGGTGTCTGTGTTGGTGTGGGTGAAGAATCTCATCATAGTTCTAATCAATTGGAAGCCATGACTGTCCCCTAGCCATCTTGTGCTCCTCATGCTGCTGAAACAACAGGCAGAGAAGAGGCTCATTGTGCTGATTGCCAGAGGGGATCTGACCACCAGAGGGAGGTTGAGTTTCTGGGTCAAAGAGGACTCTGGAAGCCAGGCGATGTGTTGGGGTTACATTCTTGTATTTCATTGACCAGTGGACTTGTTCAGTGGAAAACTGCAGAAACTCAGTAAAGACAAGACCATGGAACACTCCCTTCCCATAAGAATGAAGATTTGTGTCGACAAAAATTGTTTAAACTAGGTGTTGGCAGGTGGTAAGCACTGTGGAATGCATAGCGGAAGAAGGCAGCTCTGATTGCCACCAACTCCACACCCAGGATCTTAGAAGCTTTGTTTTATGAGATTTTCTCCTCCATCCTCCTCTCACTATGGTATATGAAGAACCAGTTGTGTAACACTGTGGGACTCTTAGTCATTGTCATTAGCACACCATGTTCCTATGATTATGTAACAGATGCGAATTGTGTGCCTTCGATATTAAGGACTCTGATTTAGATCTGGACAAAGGAAAAGGGTCGTTGCTGAGGAGGTAAAGGGTGGACTGTGCTGGACACATTCTGTTTCCTTGTCCAGATTCACTCTCTCCCCTTCTCCCCCCTGCTCTGCACTGTGGGAGGCAGAGCTATGAGAACAGTGTCAAAGGGATCTCCTGGCTTCCATCTGGGTTCAGGCAAAGGAGACCAGAGGGAGGACATGGAGCAAGGTTGGGGTGTTAATTCCCTAGCTTCCTCCCTATAGGTCACTGTAGGGCTGGACTGATTATTCAGCCTGAGGTCAACGTTCCTCTCAGACAGCCCTCTCCAGACAGTGTTCTCTCTCTGTCTCTGTCTCTCTGTCTCTCTGTCTTTCACTCTGTCTTGCAACCTCTCAATGTTCCAGTAGGATGGTAACAGAAACCCAGTGCTATCCGCACCAGGGAACTGCTCTACCCCTTGTGTTTCTCTACAACAAGGACACAGTTTTGTCAATCATCTTGTTTCTAATCTCTTCTCAAGTTACTCAGGTGGGAGGAGTCTCCTTTTGTGCTGGGACTCTGACTGCTAAGTAGAAGCCTCACTGGTGGAAATGCACCTTTGCCTCCCAGGTCATGATGATTCCCCAATACCTTTGTGTGCAGCATCCTGAAGGCTCTGCTGCCACCAAAGCTGGAATGGAGATGTGCCCCAGGGCAGTGAAGGATGGGCCTCAGAAGGGGAATCTCTCTCTGGTTTCTTTTCCTCCTGATACCAGATCTCTAGGTCCCTGCCCTCCCCTCACATAGAGAAACCCTCTAATTATAGAAAAAAGATAGTTTTTTGTCCTCAGACACACTGACCACTCCCTAAAAGTTTCTTCTTCTACAGGGTGAGTTCAGCTGCTCCTGAAAGCTCTCATGTACTGTTCTGAAGTGATAAAGTGTGTGTGTGTCTGTGTGTGTCTGTGTCTGTGTGTGTGTGTGTGTGTGTGTGTGTGATGGGTGATATATTGAAGGCATAGAGAAATACTTAAGATAAAAGGCCATTAGGTCATATGCTCCTAGAGAAGGTTGGATTTGGGGGAATCATTGGGAGGTTGAGAATCAGAGGTCATGTAATCAGTGTGCCAAAGGCCAGGGCCGCCATATAGGGGAGTTCCAGTTGCTCTTCCTCAACATCTGATATTGTCAGTTCCTGTGATTTTAGCCACCTTAGTTAGTGCTCTTTCCCAACCTCTTTTGTGTAAAGTTTTTCCATTCCCCTGGGGGCCTAGACATTTGACACAGAAGCCAAGAGCAGACACCCTTTTCTCTACTAATACCACATATCCCTTCTCCAAGAGAATACAGCTTCGGGGTGATGAGTTCTGTGTCCCTGATGACATCAACACTCTGGGAATAGAGATCTAATTTTCTGAGGGGAGGAGATTGTTATGGGCTGAATTGCGTCCCCAGTGCCTCAGAATGTGACTGTATTTGGAGATAGGGCCTCTACAGAGGTGGGTAAGATAAAATGAAGCATTTAGGATGGGCCCCAGTCCAATCTGACTGGTGTCACTATCAGAAGAGGAGATTTGAACACACAGAGAGACACTGGAATTCTCAGGCACAGAGGAAAAGTGATGTGAGGGCAAGGAGAAGGCAGCTGCCTACAAGCCAAAGAGAGAGGCCTCAGGAGAAGCCAATCCTGGGGACACCTCAATCTTGACTTCCAGCCTCCAGAACTGTGGGAAAATAAATTTCTGTTGTTAAGCCACCTAGTGTGTGGTGTTTTGTTATGGCAGCTCCAGCATGCCAACACAGGCACTGTGGGGGTTGAGGTGACAGTGGGATAGAGGACACCAAGCACCAAGTTCCACTTCTGACCCCACCCCTGACATTATTACACAGTCCCTGAGTGACAAGACAGGCCTCAAACTCAGGTCCGCCTGGTTCGGTGAGGGGCGCTGTATACACACTATTTCTAAACCACGTCACTTGCCTGCAAGGCAGGAATTACCACCATTTTCAAATGAGGACACTGAGGCTCAGAAAGGTGAAGTTATTTCCTGAAGGCTGGGAGATAATATATGTTGGTGCTCAGGCCAGCTCTGCAACTCCAAGATTGTAGACTTGAGAATCAACCTGGGGGTCCTTCCTTCCTTAGCACCCAGGGAAGGCTCTTCTTTAATTTTAGAAGACCTCCCAGAGAAGTAATCTTGGTAGGTTCTAAAACAGAACTCTCACAAGTAGCAATGCAATATGATTAGGGGATGTCTCATCCAAGGCTGTGCCTTCTCTGTCCACCGCTCTGGGTGGAAGAATCTCTAGATAGACAACCCTGTCTTCCCCTCCCCCACTCAATTTTCGTGAGACTCATACCAAGGACCCAGGCACCCTCACTCCCATTCTCAGGTCTCTCTCTGATCGCCAATCCTCCCTTTGCTCTCATTTCTACTCCTGGCCCCCAGATTTATGCTACATTGGTAAAAACACCATAGACATTGGTAAAAGGTTAACTGTACCATTCAAGGTTTCATCGGGAAAACAGAAACCCCTCTAGGTACTTCTAACAGAAAAGTCTTTAATGCAGGGAATTTGGTTCTTATAAACAACTGAAAAGCTAAAGAAATGGAGGTTAGAGAGTTGCCACTGAAAGTCTAATTTCAAGGTCACACTGCCACAGCCCCAACCCAGAGGAAAGAAACACCTGCCTTTTCCCATAAAGTTTGTGTCTGCCGCCCATCAGCCAAACCCATAGCAGAAATCATGGCTTCCATCTCCCTTCCACCTTCCAAATCTCACGCAAGTGTTTCTCAGGGGCAGAATTTAAATTATATTTGGAAATATTTGCTGGGAAGTGAAAAAAGAGTAGTATGTAGGCTTTCAGTCCCTCTGATATAGGGGTGCAATATAGATGCCAAGTGCCCATAGACAACGTACGGTATCTGGGTCCTAATCCCAGCTCTGCCATTTGCAGGTTGTGTGACTCTGGGCTAGTGATCCCACCTGGTGAAGTCTCAGTTTCCCTAGGTGGTATCATAGGAAGATATTTGGTCTTTCTCCCTGGTTCTTGGCACAGAGCTCCTAACATCCTTGGAATTTTCTGAGTGATAAGGGTGATAGGAGTGTCTTTTCTTCTAATGAGGTAACTCCTGGTGGGCCCCTAGATAGCTTAGGATGGAGACTGGTCGCTATAAAGACCAAGTTTTAATTAGAAGCTTGGAACTTTCAAACCCACCTCCCAACCTCTGGGGAAGGAAGAGGGGCTGGAGATTGAACCAATCACCAATGGCCAGTGATTTAATCACTCATGCCTACCTAATGAAACCTCCATAGAAACCCTTAACTGATGGGGTTCAGAGACCTTCCATTTGGGGAACACATCAACGTGCTGGGAGGGTGGTGCACCCAGGGATGACGTGGAAGTTCTGTGCCCCTTCCCCCATACTGTGCCCTACACATCTCTTCTATTCGGTTCTCCTGGGTGGTGCCCTTTATAATAAACCAGTCATAGTAAGTAAAGCACTTTCCTAAGTTCTGTGAGTAGTTCAAGAGAATTATGAAACCTAATGGGGAGTTGTGAGAACCTCTGAACTTGTAGTCGGCCAAGCAGAAATGTGGGTGGCCTCGGTGCCCCGAATGCGATTGGCATTTGAAGGAGGCAGTATGTGGGACTGATCCTTTAACCTGTGGGGTCTGCACTGACTCTGGGTAGTTGTGTCAGAACTGAATTGAATTGTGGGACACCCAATTGGAGAACTGGTTCCTGATGGGAGAAAAATACCCTTCCATCTGTTATGAAAAATGACCCTGTGGGTGGGATGATAGAAGTGATTATGATCACGTATGTGATCTGCAGACAGTACGTGCTCAGGGAGTTTCAGAAGACTTTCTTTCCGCTCTCCTCTTTCCCTAAGACCTCTCACACCTTGACGGGTACCCTCCACCCCTTTTCCTTCTCTCTGTTCTCACAGAGCTAGGCCTTAGGCGGTGCTTCTCATCCCAGAAACAGTGGAGGGACCAGCCTGTAAATCTATATGTATCACCCAAGCACTTTCATGTTTAACTTCATTTACTTCCACAAGCGCACAGCACGAATACTCCATGGAGGTCCTCATGTGATTTATAAAAAGAAACCGGTTTATCAGGGCCTCTGAATCACGGTAACTTGATGCGTCTCTGTATTTTCTCAGTCACTTAGAACTACTGTGTTTGGGGTGTCCAGGGAACACTCTGATTGCCAATCCCCTGTTCATTTTTTGATCCCGGAAACACGTAATGGGCTCCTGCTATGTACCAGGCACAGTCCTGGCCCTGGGAGCACAGCAGTGAACCAGAGAGGCAAAATGGACATTATTGCTGACATCTGACTATGACTTGACAGCTAATCTCTAAAAGGCATTTCAAGATGCCCTCAGATTCTTGATCCAGGGCCAAATTTCTGATCTCAGTTTGTCGCCCCAGAGTTTCCCCCATCTCAGGAGGGGCTACACTGGAGTTTTCCCAATTCCTCTCTCTCTCTCTCTCACCCCACGTTCAATAACTCAGCAAATCCTCTGGACTGCACTTTCAGAACACATCCAGAAACGGGCTCCTTTGCAAGTGTTCGGGCCACCGTCACCTCTCACCTGAATTACTGCAGTTGCCTCCTCACCAGGTTCCCTGCTCTCAACCCAGCAGCCACAGGGATCATGACAGGACACAGATCACTCACGTCCCTCCTCTGCTCTGAACCCTCAATGGCTCCCCAGCTCACTCAGAGTAAAGCCACAGTCCTGGCCACAAGGCCTGGGAGGCCCTCACCATCAGGGCCCTCCCTCTCTGATTTCATCTCTTCTCATCTCTCCCTCTCTCTGCTCCAGCTGGGCCTCTTCTTTGCTGCTCAAACACGCCCACAGAGACTCAGTGCTCCTTCCTTCACCACCGTGATGTCTTTGCTTACATGTTGCCTT
This sequence comes from Diceros bicornis minor, assembly GCF_020826845.1. Taxonomy (NCBI): domain Eukaryota; kingdom Metazoa; phylum Chordata; class Mammalia; order Perissodactyla; family Rhinocerotidae; genus Diceros; species Diceros bicornis. Next base: position 17,821,516 of record NC_080773.1, read on the forward strand.
TTCAGTGAAGATTTCCCAGACCACCATCTTTTACATAAAAAGGAAGAAAAAAACAAAAACAAAAAACACCCTGAGCATGCCTTTTTTCAGTATAGCATACTGACCACATTACTATTATTATTGTTCTTTGGTTTATTGTGTGACAACCGACTATATATCAGGTCTACGAGGACTGAGAGTCTTCCATGTGGCTTCAAGGTCACCCTTGACTAAATATAGATGGAGGAAGGAGAAGGCACTCCTGCTTCTTAACCACTCAGTCTCAGAAGTCACACCAGTCATTTCTGCCCGCATTTCGTTGGTGGGAATTAGTCACACAGTGACCTAGAGGCAAGGGGGTGCTGGGAGATGTAGTCCCTGGCTGGGCAGTTTCCATCCACATTGCATTGGTGGGAACTAGTCACATGGTCCACCTAGAGGCAAGGGGCTCTGGGAGATGTAGTTCCTGGCTGGGCAGTCACCACTTGTAACATCTTTACACCCTGAGGGGAGCATGGATCTTTGGTGGACAGTTATCTCGGCCACATTGTGTGACCTTGGGCAAGTCATTTAACTCCTCTGGGGCTCAGTTTCTTTACTTATAAAACTGGGCTATTAATAGGACCTCCCTTCTAGTTGTGGTCATGATTCAATGATTTGAAACATACAAAGTGCTTGGACTAGGGTTTGGAACAGAGTCAGGGCTCATCATATTAACCATTTTTATCATTTGTCGAGAATCTGCTTTGGCTTATATATAGATCTCAGCACTCACCACAATTCATGGGGTGCAGATAACCATCACACCTACTTTACAGAAGAGGATGATGAAGTTCAGAGAGGGGACATGAGGCTACACAATCGGGGAGCAGCAGAATCATCCTAATAGCAGATAGAATGTTACACTAAGGACTGTCAGACTTTTTGCTAAACAGCCACACCCCCAGCCTCTGCATTTGTCGCTTGAAATATGGGGAGTCCCAGGAAGGTAGCCTTAGTGACCTGACTTGTCCTGCATTGCTGGCCCTGCCAGCCTTTCTACTCTCATCTCCTGTCACTCTTTCTTTTCCCCACCACAGTCCAGCCACCTGCTTTCTCTCTAATCCTCACATAAGCTGTGCGTGGTCCCATCTCAGAGCCTTTGCACCTGCTCTTCCCTCTGCCTGGAATGCTCTCCCCACATGTCTTTCCATAGCTGGCTCTTTCTTTTCATTCTGCTCTCAGCCCAAATGTCACCTCCTCAGGGAGGCCCTCCCTGACCCCAGCTCAGTCATTCATTTTCACATTGCTTGGTTTTCCCTCTCTGCAGAGCACCCAGCACCATCTAATATTTTTTTGTGTTCATGCATTTGTTAGTGTTTGTCTCTGTCACTAGGCTACAAGCTCACCGCAAGCAGTGGCCTCATTCTTTTTGGTCTCCCTGTATCCCCAACAACTAAAGGAGTGTGTGGCACAAAGTGCAGACTTGGTAAATATTTATTGACTAAAACAAGACATTTGATTCACTACCTACGAGTCTATGTACCTCTTTGCCCACCCTTCTTTCCCCTTTTCCTCCAGGGACACTTTTTGTGGCCACACACAGCTCCAGATGGTGCCATTCTAGACGGCAACAGTGTAAACTGTTGGGGAAGGATGGTGTTTCTACAAGGCACAACCTACACAAATGTAGTGATGGCTCTGTTCCCATCTTCCCCTCTCCACTCATTCATTCATCCATTCATTCAATAAATATTTACTGAGTACCTACAGTATGCCACAGTAGTGGTGTAGATGCAGTGGGAGATGAGAGAATCGTGTCTCCGCCTAGATGTCAAATTTTAAACATGCAAATAAAAATAGAACCGGTAAAGGTGTCAAAAATAAATCTACAATGGGGAGGTACACACTCTTTGCTCTTTCTCTTCCTTATTTTTCTCGTCCTCTCTTTTCTCCCTTTCGTCTCTCCTTACCAGACACCCACATCGAGCCTCTGCGGTCACTGACAGATACCCCTCAATCTCTCCTGTCTCTCTCCTACCCAGTGTGCTAGAGCTGGTTGGCACAGGCTTGCAAAAGCCAATTGTTAAATATTTAGGAATTGTGTGAGATAGTTGTCAAGCTGTTGGTAACTTAAGATCAGATGTGCTAGAAGTGTTTACACCACAGAAATGGGCCAACAGTACAAGGCAGGGTTTGTTGGTGCTGTTTCCTGAAAAGCTGGTTTTCTAGCACACCACTGTTCCCATCTGTTTCTGGCAAAGAAACTTTGCTTTGTCAAAGAATATCCTAATTCCCCCGAAGATATTCAGTCTCCAGCCCCTCCCCTTGCCATACCTTAGCTCCCTCCTGGGTGGCAGGGAGTGGAGGCTTTAGGGCCCCTGTTGTGCTGGGAGGGGAGAGAATAAAAGAGGAAGAAAAGCATGAAGGAAGGTTGTGAAAAAGGGAATAAAAAGGAAAGCAACATAGGAAGGAAAGAGAAAGAAAAGAGAAGTAGGAATCCGTGGGGGCAGAGGTTAGGATAGAGAGAACGTGGGGACAGGCCAATACCCACCGCACAATGTCCTCAGAGGCAGTTGGGCCATTTCCACATCTGGGGCCTGAAGGTGACCAGGTTGCCATGAGAGATGAGGAAACCACCTTCCCAAACTACCCTGAAACGGGGTGGGGGTGGAGACCCACATAGCTGCGCTCAGGAGGAAAGAGCTGGACCAGTGGGGCCTGTGGTCCAGCGTGCATCAGTCTCTAACTGTTGAGGGGGTTGGGGACCCAAAATCTTAGGTCTGAGGGAGGAGGGGCTGGGGGCCTGGACTCCTGAGTGTGAAGGAGGAAGAGGTTTGGGGCTTGAACTCTTGGATCTGAGGGAGGAGAGAGGATTCAGATTTCTAGGCCTTTAAGCCCTTGTGATTCGGGGGGGGGGGCAGGCATCCTTTAGCAAGGCCCTCCCCTCCCCACCCCCTTCCTGGGCTGCCTTGGACGGGGTGAGATATAAAAGGTCTCAGTTTCCTGGGAGAAAGAGCAGGAACGAGAGAGTTCCAGCTGCCCTCATCATGAGCCCTGCCCTCCTGCTGATCCTCCAGGGCATCACCCTCCTGCTGCCCCGTGAGTGAGGACCCCAACCTGGGGGGGGCTTCTCGGGACAAAGGATTGAGATGGATTTGCTCTTCTCATCGCAGGAGTGCAGGGCCTGACCTGTCAGTCGGGGAGAGGTCAGGCTGTGAAGAATGTATCGGAAATGCCGCTCCAGTGGACGGTGACTAATCAGCAAGCCTGTGAGGACGGCTGGGGTTGTCAAGACACACTGATACTCACTGTGAATGGTGAGAAGGGACCCATAGGCCCCAAGCCCGACTCCCACCCTCTCCTGGGTAGAGACATCCCTCCTCCTGCCCAGTCCTACCTGCATTCTGTCTGGGAACTCAGAAGACCCCTCCTCTCCTACCAGGAGCCATCCCCTCCCCAGCAGGGGCACACTCTGGCATCCAGTCACCTCCTCTCCAGTCTCTCACCCCAGGCTACGATGCAGACCCTCCCTCGAGGACCTGGAGTCCTGACCCCACCCCTGCCTCCCTGCCTCTCTTGGTCCAGGACCCCAAGTGCATCTGGTGCTCAGCAAGGGCTGCACCCCGGAGGAAGATCAGGAGGTCCTTGTCACCCAGCACAGGGCAGGCCCGGGCATCTCCATCGTCTCCTACACCCGTGTGTACCGCGAGAGTGACTTGTGCAACAACATCTCCAACACCTTCCCTCTCTGGGACTTGCCTCCCACAACAGGTGCCTGAGGGAGGAGGGAGAGGAGGAGGAGGGGAAAGGGGTGTGGGGAGGAGGGGAGTAACAGGGCTGAGGGGGTTGAGGTAAGCACAGAGGGACTGTTCCTTTCCCCTTCCTCCCACCAGCCCCCCTGTCCACGCTCCCCAGGACGCCCTCCCTTAGCGCAGCTTCTTCTAACAGGCCTGGAGCAGCAAACTGGGCTGGTTTTCTGATGTTCAACCACTCACCTCACACTCTGGCCTTTGCTTTAACCTGCTGCATGCTCCTTTCTGCTATACTGTTGGGTTTAGTTCATTCATGTCTTACTTAGGGTTTTGTCATTTCCTGTCCTTAAGTGAAATGGGCCTGTAACTTTGCACTGTGCTTGTCTGGTATCAGAAATCAGGTTTGGGGCAATGTTTTGCATGACGCCACTCTTTGGAATAGTTTGTGAACACAGATTTCTTGTCTTCTTGGACTGTTTAGTGGAACTTGTGGGTGAAGTCACTTGTTCTTCCCAGAGCACCCACTCCTGTTTTCAGTCCCAGGTGCCCCTCTCCAGATCTCATGTTCCTTCCCTCTCTTGCCCTCTCCCTGGCCAGACGTCCCTATTCTCTGCACCCCAGGCCTGCATGAGAGGGCACATTTTAGGGAGACCAGGGAGGTTGATTTCTGGGGCAAGCAAAAGGGGGGCGGAGAGAAGGCATCTGATCTGAAGGCAGAGCCCTCTCATCCTCCCTCCCCCTTGCTCTCACCTCCCAGTCCCAGGGTCCCTGCGGTGCCCAGTCTGCTTGTCCACAGAAGGCTGTCTGTCTGCAACAGAGCTTCCCTGCCCTGAGGGGAGCACGCATTGCTACAACGGGATCCTACTTATCAGGGGAGGTGAGCTGGGACAGCAGGGTCCCTGCGGAGCACTGAAGAGGGAGGTCTGAGGACCAAGGTCTGGGTTTCTGAGGAGGGAGGGAGCTGAGGCCTGGGACAGGAGGAGGGTGGGCCTGGCTTCCCAGAGCTGCACCTCCCCCTGAAGCTTGGATGGTCCCAGTGACAGCGTCTCCCTCTCTTACTCTCTCCTCCTTTCCACAGAGGACGTCTCCACCAACCTGAGAGTCCAGGGGTGCACATCCCAAGCAGGCTGCAACCTGCTTAATGACACTCAAAAAATCGGGGCCCTGACTGTGAGCGAGAACTGCGATCCTAAAGGTGAGTTCCCCGTGTGGAAGACTAGACTGTGCCCTGCACTTCAGCCTTGGGGCACAGTGCCCCTTGTGAAAGTTGGACATCCAAACACAACCCACCCAAGCCAGCACCCACAAGTCATTCAGAAGTTTATTACTCACTCAGGGTGTGCAGAGGGAGGGATTCTCCTGGAAGGTGCTTCAGTGGGGATGCCAGTAAGAGGTGTGCAACCGCAGGGGAGAGAGAGGATGCGCTGCCCTGGGAACAGATAAACAGGGCCGGAGCCGACCAGTAGGTGTTTTAATTGATGCCAGGCCAGGCTGACTAGGTCAGGGTGGCCTGTCCAGGCGGGAGGGGAACCAGAGAGCAGAGAGGAAGGTCAGAGGGGCAGAGAGGGTGGCTGCTTTGCATTCCACTTTCCCCACTGGGTGTGGAAGTGAGGGCAGGAGCGCCTGCTGGTTTTCACCCTGGGAGGGACTCAGTGCTTCCAATTCCATAGCTCCACACTCCTGACCTTGAGTCACCCTGGGTCTCCCACTTCCCCTCGACCACCCCACCCGTCTCTCACCCACCCCCACCCATGGTCCTGGAGCACCCAGCAGCCCTGCTGCCTAGGAAAGAAGACCAGAGAACACTGAGGGTGCTCCAGGTGTGACAGGGCAAGCAGGAGCCAAACGGAGACACTGGGAGCATCCCCACTTCCTCATGGAAACCACACACTGGGCAGACTGAGAGTGGCCTGGAGTGTCTCAATGAGAAGGGCCACTGTGGGCGGGGAGGGGAGAAGGGACTTCAGAGAGTGAGGGAAGGGCCGTCCCTATCTGAGCCTCAGTTTCCTCATCTGCCCACAGCACCCTGACCGCTAAAGCGTCAAGAGAGAGTTGAGTGAGTTCAGCACACATTCCTCTTTGTGCGTGGATCCCTCTGGCTGGACCAGGAGCCTGAGGGCAGGGCCCGATGTCACTGACATCAAGGTTTTCAGCCTTGGGCAGCAGAAGGGCAGGCTCAGGTTGGGTGCCCGGGATTTGTTTGCTGAAGTGAGTTCCTGCAGGATTCCAAGGTCTCCATGGGGACCCCAGGGGACTCAAACCCCGCCCCTGCCCTAAGAGCCTCCAGGACCAGGAGGGGAGACATCACAGAGCAGAGGGAACAGGGCTGTGGGAGAGGGGTCGGGGGCTCAGAAGAGGGAAGATACTGACGTCCCAGTGGGTGGGTGTCAAGGAGGGGACACCGAGGAGGTGACTGTGAGCTGTGTCTTCAGGATGGGCTGCGATTTATTTGTAGAAGAGGAAAAGGACACGAGCAGGCAGAGGGAACAGCGTGTGCAAAGGCCTGGAGGTGGGTGAGCCTGCTGTTGTCAAGAAGGCTTCCTGGGCTCTGCCTGAGACGGCTGATGAGGAGGATGGGCTACAGCCGGGACTGGGGGTGATTACAGGTTTTCCAGGTAGACGAGGGGGGTGTGGGCCATGAAGGGAGAGCCACTCCAGGCAGAAGGAACAGCTGGGGCAAGGCCACGGAGGCAGCAAATGACCTGGCGTGTCTGGGGAATGGACATTGGTGGGGACGGGAGAGGTGGGGGGGGCTGGTGATGTCCCCGCAAAGCCAGACTGAGGGCTTGGCCTTTCTCCTGAGGGCAGGGGAGCCCTGGCCGGGGGCTGAGCAGGGAGGGTCACAGTCTCAGTCTCTCCTTCTGATTAAGGCTGGTTTAATTGTCTGGCCCTCCTCTCTGGGGCCAGGCAACATTCGTAACCCAGAAGGTGTTTCAGAAACAAATCAGATGCAACACATGCCACACACACACTCACACACACACCATGCCACATACACACCACACATCCATACCACACACACGTCTCTGTACAGCTCACATGTTCCACACACACCCCAACCCTATACACCACACACAATCTACAGACAACACACCACACACACCATATATCACACACAAACAACACACAGACACACAGAACAACATCATGCAGAATAAACACATACCATGTACAGCACACACTGTTATCATTGCACACACACACACACCACACATCACATAACATGCACACACACTACACACACCATACAAACATACCATACACATATCACACACCCCCACACAACCTCATATCCCCCCCACACATACTACACCCCTACACACATACCATACACATATGCTACACAAAGGACACATGTGTTGCACAAAACACAGCTTTTATGCTACTAATGAATATTCCTAACATATATCCACATTCTATTAGCTTTTGACATTGGAGCCAGATCTTGGAGGGTGTGTTTGGCTTCCCTGGTTCAGTTCAGTTCAGCAGTTTAGGAAGAATTTCCTGAGCATCAGCGAGACCAAGCCTCAGAAGCTGGGAACCACAAGAGGTCAGGGAATAAGGGGAGGAGAGAAGCGCATTCCCGGTGACAGAACAGCTCCGTGGAAGGCATGAGGGCAGGAGAGGGCTGGCGGCAAGAGCACACACTGCTCAAGATGGGCCATGACAGGAGCCCAGGCTGAGGAAGAACCAAAGGGCTGGAGCATGAACCGCCTTGACTGCCCTCTAATTAATTGGGTGGTGGTCCCAGGGAGAGTGGTGGGTCAACACAGTCAGGAGAGCACAGCAGTTAAGATCTTAATAACTGAACCAGAGAGATGTGGACTCCCATCTGGGCTCTGCCGCTGAACCAGCTTTTGAGGATCACCACCTCTTAGAGCCTCTTTCACCCAGTTCAGGAAGGAGGCGATGATTCCAGACAGTCAGGAGCAGGGGAGCATATGCAAAGGCCCTGGGATGGGTGTAGGCCTGCTGCGTGTCAAGGAGGGGCCTGGAGGCCAATGTAGCTACAGCAGTGTGATCAAGGGAGAGCAGAGTAGGACCTGTAGATGGAGGGGGTGGGGGAGGCCAGATCACGTAGAGCCGGCGGGGCCAATTTAAGGACTTAGAATTGTATTCTGAGTGGGCTGGGGACCTACTGGAGTCTTCTGAGCAGAGGAGTGACATGAATCGACTTACCTTTATGGGGATCCTCTGGCTGCTGAGTGGAGAATAGAGTGAGGGGGCAGTGGGAGTGGGGGAGGGGACCCCCAGGGAGACTCAGGAGGAAGCAGGTGAGACCCAAGGGCGTCCTGGAAGCAGTAGAGCTGGTGAGACGTGGTCAGGATCTGGAGGGATTTTGCAGCCTAAGCCAACAGGATTTCCTGATGGGCGCAACACGGGGTGTAAGAGAAAGGGGATTGTCAAGAATGACTTGAGCAACTGCTGAAAGGAATTGCCATTGACCAAGGTGGGGAGAACAGGGGCCAGGCTGGGAGGAGGGAGCAGGAGCCACCATTTTGTCATCTGTGAAGCGGGACAGGAATGGTCCTCCTTTGTGGGGGCTGCTGTGAAGGTTACCCGTGTCTGTGGATGCTGCGTGGTCAGCCCAGGAGTTTCTGCCTCAGGGGACACGTCACTGCTGATCATGTGATGGCCTTCAGAGAAGGTCTGGGCTCACCATTTTCACACTAGACTCCTGAGGGCCACAGATGCTGAAGTAGCCGAGGACGATATAGATCCCTGTCTGCCCCATCACTCACCCCAAGGCGCCAGAACGCCTGTGTTCTGAGCCCAGCTCTGGCAATTACTAGTGGAGGGACATCAAGAAACCTGCTTAACGACTCCTCTGCCTGTGTTTCACATCTTGAATATGGGGACAATGATGATAACACCACCTACTTTGGGGATAGCTGTGGGGAAGTAAGGTGATCCAAATGTGGTAAGCTCCTTGGGAGGAGTCAGTGGGCTAATCCACGAAAAGCAATCACCACAGCCAGGCTCATTGTAAATGCTCAGTGCATGCCAGGTATTTGAGTCTTTTTGTTTAGAACATGTGGTTTCTCAGTGAAAAGAAATATATGATGTCACGCCACCCTCCTCATTATCGAGATGAGGACCTTGAGGCCCAGAGAGGGAAGCAGAGATTGGCTCAGGCTGAAGAAGAGCCCTCCGTCTCTCTCCCTCCCAAAGGGAGGAGCAGCCTTCCTCTTGGTGTTGAGAGAGGTCCCTGCAGGTATTTGAGCAAAAATACAGTAAGGAACGAAGTGGGGCTCAGACTTCCAAGGTCCCTTCTAAATCAGACATTAAGGGACTCCGTGGCCAGGTCACCTGGAGTGTGACTCAAGAATGTGATCAACTCCCAAGCCTGGGACCTGGAGGGACAGACACGACTGGTTCCCTGGCTTATCCAGACCCGGGTAGTTCCTTCTCCACAGCTCTTCTGACCTGTCAACGGGGGGTCATGTTGAGGATACAGCAAAACTCGGCTCAGACACCCATCGAATGGACCGCCAGTGGTCACCAGACGTGTGATGCTGGGGAGATGTGTCAGGAGACACTTCTGCTCGTGGACGTAGGTGTGTGGGCTGTGCAAGAGGGTAAGGCCCCTGCCCTGGGTCCCAGGCCTCCCCCCACTGGATTCTGTCCCTAAATTTCCTGCCTGGTTCCCCTCACACCTGGAGTTCTAAATCCAACTCTTCTTCTTTCTGTGCCTTGGTTTCCCCTTCTGAAAACTGGGGGCAATAACAGTACCCACCTTGCTGGATGGTGTTGAGGATATACTGGATAGCCCGTGCGAAGGGCTGAGAACAGAGCTGGCAGAGAGGGAACCAATGGCTTCATTCGAGGTTTACTGAACGTCTGCCGTGTGCCAGGGACTGGAGATTCCATTGTGTCTGCCTTCGTGCAGGTTTATGTGTGAGGAGTGAAACAGAAAAAAACCAACAAGAAAGAGCAAGATACGGGTGTGGAGATAAGAGCTATGGAGAGAAATCTCACAGGAAAAGAAGAGAAGGAGAGTGAGGGGAAGGTTGCAACGTGATAAGAGGGCTCAAGGGAGGCTCTGCTTGAGAATGTGACATTGGCAGTGCTGGGGGAGGACCCAGCCTCTGGCCCCAGTCTTTGTCTACATTCAAGGTTACCTGTGCTCTTGTTTGTGCTCAGGGAACCTGCTCTCACCCTCTGCCTGCTGAGCATCACCAGTGCCTCCTGCCTCCCTCGGAACCTCCCCTCCCTCAGCCCAGCTCTGACTCTCTCACTCCTCAGGATCCAGATCACTCACAGTGGGGAGCAAAGGCTGCAGCAAGATGAGCACACAGGATTCCCCAACTGTCACCGTCTACACGGGTCCCCCCGGAATGCTCGTTGCCTCCTATGCCCACTTCTGCTCCTCCAGTGGGTGCAACAGAGCCAACAGCAGCAGTGTCCTGTTGGATGCCCTGCCCCGTCCAGGTGTGGATCCCAGTGGGCTGGGTGAGACCAGGGACATGGAGAGATGCCACCCCAGAGACAAGAGCCTCCAGGGCTCAAGGAGGTGGCTGCAGCGAGAAGCAGAGCTGTGCACACCAACCTTCTCTCTGCTCCCCAGCTGCCCCTGTCCTAGGAAACATGCAGTGTCCTGTCTGTGTGGAGTTGTTTGGATCCTGCCCACAAAACTCTGAAATTGTGACCTGCCCTAGAGGCACCACTCATTGTTACCGTGGTTCCATTGATCTCAGTGGAGGTGAGTGCTGAAGGTCTCAAGGATGAAGGGATTAGGGGCCTGGATTCACTTGTCCTGAGGTTGGAGGGTGCTTGAGGCCCTAACTTATGGGTTTGAGGGTGGAGGGGGCTGGGGACCCAGACGTCTAGCTCTAGGGCAAGAGGAGACTAAGATGCTGATCTCCTAGTCTGAGAGGGGAGAGGGTGGGTCTGCGATTCCTGCATCTTAGGAATTTATTGTGCTGTGCTTTGTGTCCTCTCTGACTTAGTCTTCACTCTCTAGGTGGGTTCTCCTCCTCAGTGAATCTTCAGGGCTGCATGGTGAAACCTTCCAAATATTTGTTGAATCATGCCCACAATATTGGAGTCTTCTCTGTGATTGAGAACTCTGGGTATGAGAATGAGAATCAGCCTCCTCTTCAAGACAGAGCTGCCCGTACCTCCTACGTGGCTTTGGTGGCAGGGATGGGGTTATCCCTAGCCCTTTGGTGTGGGGTGCCCTCCCTGTTGACCCCATTACCCTTGATTCTTAGCCCTTGCTGACCCCTAAACCCAACACTCTGTCTGACTTCATAACCAAACACCAAGTTATTTTTCCATCCTCCCCATGAATTATTATCCACACACACTCACACACACTTGGTGACCTGATGAGAACATATGGAAGGGCCTGGAGCAGCTGAACTTGCCCTATGGGAGACTAGACATTCAAGCAGTGACCACATGTGTCTGATAAAAAAACATCATGCTTTATCCCAGTGCTGGGGTTTCTCTATGTGAGAGGAGGGCAGGACACCCAGAAATCTGGCACAGGGGAGGAGAGGAATCTGTGAGAGATGCCCCATCTCAGGCCCGTCCTTCACTGGTCTGGGGCATGTCTCCATTCCAGCCTCGGTGGCAGCAGAGCCTTCAGGATGCTGCAGACAGAGGTATCTGGGCATCACCATGACCTGGGAGGTGAAGGTGCACTTCCACCAATGAGGCTTCTACTTAGCATTTGAGGACCCAGCACAAACAGGGGGTCGCCCCACGTGAATAACTTGACATAGCAGTTTCTGTGAAGTAGAGAAACAAGAGGGTTTTCACAGTCTCTTGAGGCTGATATCATTGGGTCTGTTATCATCCAGGCCTGAAAGGCTGAGAAGAAGTCATTACCGTTCTAGAATCTGGAGCGGGTGGACGGGAGAGGTTTTGAAAGGGCTGTCTGACAGGAGCTCTGATCTCAAGCTGAATAATCTGTCCAACCCCCAGTGACACTATAGGGAGGGAGCTGGAGAATTCATACCCCAACCTCACTCCATGTCCTCCCTGTGGTCTCCTGTTGGGGTGCCCCAGTGCCTGAACCCAGACAGAAGCCAGCAGATCCCTTTGACACTGTTCTCTTAGCTCTGCCACCCACAGTGCAGAGCACGGGGGAGAAGGGGAGAGAGTGAATCTGGAGAAGGAAACAGAAAGTGTCCAGCACAGTCCACCCTCTTCCTCCTCAGCAACAACCCTTTTCCTTTTTCCAGATGAAAATCAGAGTCCTCAATATTGAAGGCACACAATTCCATCTGTTACATAATCATTGTAACAGGACGTGCTAATGACAATGAGTCAGACTCCCACAGTGTTAGACAACTAGTTATTCATACACCACAGTGAGAGGAGGATGGAGGAGAAACTCCCATAAACAAAGCTGCGAGGGTCCTTGTGTATAGCTGGTGGGAATCAGAACTGCTTTCTTCTGCCACCCATTCCACAGTCAGTACCACCTGCCAACACCTAGTTTAAACAATTGTCATTGAGGTAAATCTTCATTCGATGGGAAGAGAGTATTTGATGGTCTTGTCTTTATTGAGTTTCTGCAGTTTCCCACTGAACAAGCCCAGTGGACAATGAAATATGAAGATGTGCCCCCAACACTCCGCCTGACTTCCCAACAGAGTCCTCCTTGACCCAGCAGCTCAACCTCCCTCTGGCATTCAGGTCCCCTCTGGCAATCAGCATGGTGACCTTCTTCTCTGCCTGTTGTTTCAGCAGCATGAGGAGCACAAGATGGCTTTGGGGTCGTTATGGCTTCCAATTGATTAGAACTATGACGGGATTCCTCAGCCACACCAACTCCAATGTCACAGAGAGCAGAAGCACAAATCATTTAAGTGGGCTGTGAGGTGTACTAGAGGGACGGGGCACTCCCTTATTGCCCCCTTGTTTCATGGACCTTGCATTCTGGCTATGCGGGAAGTGACATGATAGACCGGCCACTGGTTTAAGACATACAGCATTTCCTGATGGATGGGAGGATACTGTCTCTCATCTGGTGCCCTTATAAGCCATCATAGGCCATTCCACATCCTGAAAGGCCAACTGTCTCTGTGTCATGGGGCCCCTGGGAAGATCAGTGAGCTCCATGGGTGTGAGCTCATTGCCTCACTTGTTTGGCCTTAAAATGTATCCCCTCGTTGAAAAAAATACTTCATAGGATACCATAGCAATAGACAACACATTTTCTAAGTTCTCAAATAGCAGGTTGACAGAAGTGTTGAGTACAAGAGGGCAAATAAGAGACCATGGTTTTTGTCCATCCCTGTGAGGATAAAGCTCAGTCCCCTCCATGATGGGGCATGTCCTGTGTAGTCCCACTGTAGAATGAGAAATAACAGATTAGCACTTGTCTCTTCCTCTATTGGTTTGGGCATTTAGTACAGTTGACAGCCAGGTCAGCCTTGGGGAGAGTGAGCCCATTTGTTGTAACCGTGCAGAGCCTCCACCCCTGCCCACATGGCCACTTTGCACATGGCCCAGTGAACAAGCACTGATGGGGGAAGAAGCTGCCTGACACTGTCCACTATACACCAAGAGACTCCTCCTCGGTGCATGTGTCTGGTGGGCATCCATGTGGGACGTGAGCAACCTCACACTCTGTGCCCATCCCCAGAGGACCATCCAATTATCCGCCCTGTCTTAGCTCTTAGTGTGAGTGGAGGAAGAGGCAGGAGAGGCAGATGCCATGAGTGTCTGAGCCGCCTGCTGGGACCTTCCCCTGCGCCTCTATTCCTGCTTGAGCCTGATCCCGTACACACCTTTTTAATAGACGATGGACCCTGCTGTGCATGCCCAGTGTCATGGTTTGATAGCTGAGACAGCACCCAGTATGTGATCTGCATTTAAGCTCACAAAGCCCTTCTGTTTAGTGGTAAAGTATTCAGACTCCACTGGGACCCGGTAATAAGCCAGGGATGCTTTCCAAATGGAGGATAGTTATTTGCAGAAGGAGACATATCTTTGCTCCAAAACCCTGAGGTTCTGCACTGTGGTTATCCCATGATCTCTTTATGTTACAAAAATTTTCAATGACATTGGGCCTGTTGGGTCATATGGACCAAAGTTCATGGGAGCTGGGTTTCCAGCATGAACTTTCATCAGAGACCTCTCTTGCTCTAGGATCCACTCAAAACTGACAACCTATGGGTTCCCTGACAAATGAGTAGGAGTAGTGTATCAAAATGTGCTACATTTTACCCCCCAAATCTAAGGGACCTATCTCTTTGGATTAAGACAGCCACACAGGTGTAGCAAATTTTTTCCCAGTCTAGAAGGGGTATTGGGACACGCCCCATACCCGATAGGCCCCTAGGATTTACACCATGGGATAGAGAGCTGGACGCACAGTTTATCTCCCACCCTCTGACATACATGTCTCTTATTCTTGAATCATCAAGGATGCTTGCTACTTCTTGTCCACTGTGTCTGATTAAATAACATAAATTCCTCAATGAAGTGGACCCATGTGATGTTCTGCAGAAAATCAGATAATCAAGGTCCCTCTGGACTATATTGTAAAGAGATCCTTTTTTTCCAGCATTTTCCATCAGCATCTTCTGTCTCAGATGTGATCCACCAGAAGAGTTGACCAAGCCATGAGGCCAGAAGTGAAGGGGTACTCTTGTTCCTGAATATGAATGTCAATGCTTCTGATGATGTCTGCCAGTGAATATGGGAAAATGAATTGTTAGGTCCACAGCTGCACATATAGAGTCTGTAAGAAACCACCTCCAGAACTGCAGCTGAATTTGTCATGGCCACTTACATTTGTCGTAACCTGTTGTCATTCTCCAGTCCTTTCTCTTTTGCTGTGAGTGAACAGGCATGGAAAATGGAGATGTGGTAGCGATCTCGACTCCTGTATCTATCAAGCTTTGGTCTTGGCACTCATCTCAGAAATTCCCCAGGCAGCATTATTGCTCCTGATTTACCGTCTTGGTAGTGACTGTATCAGAAGCACCATTTGACCTTACGTTCCGTAATAGCCCTCACTCTCGGATCAGGGCACCTACATAGGGGCTTTTCCAGTTACCTATTTCTATTACACATCCTGGGATGACATAAATAACAGCAAGATGAGTCTGTGGTCCCACTAGGCCCACTGGGAGAGGGACTTGAGCCAAAAGTCCACCTATGCCCCACCCTGGTTCCTGATGGGGATTAGCATCCATCCAGAGCCATCATCCAAATAATCCCCACAAGGTCTGACCATTTCCCTTTAACCATCGTCCAGCTCTCCAGATAAATGGCGCCCAGTCTCTCTGGTGTGGGGGAAGATTTTCTGTCTACATTCGTGGTTGCGCTGCAGGGTCCTTCTCAAACAGACCCAGCCTCCCCCCTCGTCCATGGGGTTCCAGGGCTGTGAACCAGCTCCATCTGGGAAGCGGATAGGAAGTCAACAATCCCCCCATGGTGACTCAAGTCATATTTCTTCCCATCAGAGCTAGAAATTTCCCCCTCTATCAAGCAGCACATTAGTAGGTTTCCCATCGTCTCACTTTTTGGGACCCCCTGGTCATTGAGCTTCGCCACAGACCCCTGCCTGTCAAAACTCTGATGGTCTTTTGCTCTGTGGGTTGTTTTAGTGAATGGGGACACTTGGCCTCTGCATGCTCAGTGTCACCCTTGGCCAGCCCACGATCCTCTTTTCCAGCATTTTCCATCAGCATCTTCTGTCTCAGAGGTGAGCCACCACAGAGCTCTCGATGTCCCCTCCTTTGTGGATTTCTTAATGCCTTCCCAGGGGATATGATAAGGCGGGGACTGAGGAGCCTGCACAAAACAGACTCATTCCCGCTTTCCCATGTCCCCACACTTGGGACTCTATTTCTCTCCAACATGCCAGAGAAGGTCTAGCACTGATTCCAGATGTTAACTCACTGCCCAGCAGACTAGTAATGATGTTCCCAGATGCTTGAGCCAACACCTTAAAGCCTACATCCCATGAGAAAGAATCGGCCCCATCAAGCCTTCCCCTTGGTCCTCTTTGGTCTCACACCCTTGGACTCTCTATCAGTCAGGGTCCAGGCAGGAGTCAGAAACCACACACTAATTTTAACAGGAAAGTTTAATATAAAGAACTGTTAACTAGTAACAGGGGATTGGAGGTAACAGGGATTGGTTACTAAAGGGTGAAGAGAACTCTAAAGAGGAAGGGAATAGCAGACCCAGGGAGCAATCTCTACACTAAGTAGGCCTGGAGAGAAACCCTTCCTTTTGTAGTGTCCCTCTGGCACCCTCTTCTGGCAAAGCCTAGAGTCGTGCCAGGAGGAGGACGAAAGATGCCTGCAAGATCCAGCAGGGCGGTAGAGGGTGGATGTGGAGCTGAGAAGCAATAAATGGATCCCTGGCACAGAATCTGTTCACACACATGCTCTGGGACTCCTGCCAGTTCAGGTTGCTGAGGTCCTGTAACTCACTCGCAGTGCATGACGTACTCGTCCCAGATCAGGCCCTGTGCTCCACTGGGCCCTGTTGGAACCTCAGTCTTGTTGTGGGTCAGAGCAAGCATTTCCTTCTGAGGCGACGACCCCAGGAGCATGACTGGCATGCTTTTATGCAGGGGAAGGCTGGTTCCCTCAGGCGGGAGTGGGGGATGTCTTTCCTGGTGATCAATGTGCAGTGGATTTTGTATGTCCCAGGTCTCCATCCCATGTCTGAGGTTCACACTCCCTTCTCCACCCATGCTTCACCTTAGCACAACCTGGCAGGGTTGAACACTTACCTGGAAGTGCAACTCTGCGACCCTTTCTCTCAGGTTCTGGGCTTGGTCCTCAGCCATATCTGCCCTGGGGCTATAGGAGACAAGGGACACTCTACCACGGAGGTTTTCTGGTTGCCCATCACATTTCCATTTGGACATTCTCATCTTTCAATTTCTCCTTTTCTCTAGGTTTGTGTTCTAGGGTCATCCAAAGAAACCAACTGACTCCACAATCAACATAGTCACCATTGTTGCCATAGTAACAAAGTGCCACAGCCACTTCCACTCCCAAACCCTAGTTTCCATATGCACTTGTTTCACTGCTACCACCAATGATAACTGAGCAATTGTCTCACCTGTGCCCCATCTTCCTCCAACAAGGTGGTTATCTCTGTGCTTCTCCTATGTGGCGGAAACCTAATCCCAGATTAGAATTTTATTGGTCTCTTTCTGGGTGTCATTCCTGATCCTAAGTATTGAATTGATCCAGGTCCCAGCAGGAAATAAACGGTCCACCCAAATTGGGTAATTTGAGTAGAATTTATTAAAGGTGCTGTTTACAAATATAAGGGTGGATCCAGGGAAACCACAAAGGATGGTGCAAGAGTTGCAAGTAATCCAGTATTTTAAATGTATAGTTTGTTGTGACAGTATATAACAAAGAGTCCGGATGGTCTAAGATGGATCATTCACATGTCTGACAGGTGGTGCTGGTTGTGAGCTGGGCCTCTCTGTCTGCGTGGTTTCTCATGTTCAAGGTTAGTCTGGGTTCCCTCAGGTGATGACCTCTAGGCAGCAAAATATGGGAAACCCTAATGTGCAAGGGCTTCATGTTCGCTAACGTACCATTGGCCAAAGCAGGTCATAAGACCACACCTAGCTTTAAGGGATGGAGAAACAGACTCCACCTTCTGATGGGAAGAGCGGCAAAGACACATTGCAAAGGTGTACGTGAACAGGGATGGGAGGAATCTAGCCATTAAACAATCTACGCCATATACTAACTATGAAACATTTTAATTGAGGAGGTGGCTTTATTTTCTGTAGCTGTCTCCCGACACAGAGGCCTGCCACTCTCCGTTCTCTTTGGCTCCTTGAGTTTCAGGGACTTGAGAATATCTCATTCAGTCCAAGAACCTCTGACCACTTTGGGATATGAATTACCCGAGGACAAAGGTGAATGAATTTATTGACTCCCCTTCCACCTGTTTGTCATCTTCACCATTAATAGTGAATTCTTAAGAATCCCCACTGAGTTTTTTGTTCTGTTTTTTAATTATTTGCTGCTTCTTACAGAAAATCACCCAAAACAGCCTTTGGTGTTAAACTATTTCCTTTTTTTTTTTTTCAGGGGAAGATTCGCCCTAAGCTAACATCTGTTGTTAATCTTCCTCTTTTTTCTTCCTCCCCCCATGTGTTCAGGATGCAGCCTGGAGGCCAGTGTGGTTGGAGCAGAATGAGCGAGGGAGAACAGAGAAGGACATGAAGAGAGACAGGGAGAGGAGGCCAGATGTGGAGGACCTTATAGGCCATTTTAAGGCCCTAGAATCTTACTTGAGGTAAAATGGAAATCCATCAGAAGGTTTTAAACAGAGTGACACAATCCGGCTTATGTTTAATAGACCACTCTGATACCAGGTGGGGAATAGATTGAAGTAGGGCAACGGCAGGACATATTGCAATAATCCAGGTGAACAATGATGGTGCCATAAGTGTTTTAAAAAAAGATATCCTCGCTATATGTTAACCATTTGATTATTTTTGTTTTTGTTTTATTTTACAAATGTTGTATGTAATTTCATAAATAATTTGCCAACCATTGCTCTCGACTTTCTCATTTTCCAGATAAAGAAACTGAGGCTCAGAAAGGAAAAGAGATTGGCGCAGGCTAAGGAGATCCAAGGATTTCTCTCACACCAAAAAGACAGAACCACTTCTCCAAGAGGGGGTGGTGGTGAGAGGAGATCCTGACAAGTGTATAAGCAGAAATGGGGTGAAGTATAGAGGAGGAGTGCTCCGACTTCCAAGGTTCCTTCTACATCTGAGATTGAGGGACTGTGTAGCATGTCACTTGGAGCGTGACTCAAAAATATGATCACCTTCTCAAGCCTGGGGCCTGGAGGGACAGACATGGCCTGAGAACGGGGGTACTTTCTTCTCGATCCTTTGATGTATAATCATTCAAAGATGTCAAAGACGGGGCAAATCCTAAGGCAAGAGAAATCCCACAGTGCCCCTTAAGAATCAGACCCATGTTCCTGAAAGGTCTCTCCCAATACTCTTCTCATAATACAGTCAGGTGAGTAGACTGGGGTAGGAAGGCGTGATCTCTCCACACACTCACCCACTGGCATGCGCTATATATAACTTGCGTGAACATGGAACCCTGAATTCAGCTCACTGCTCTGGACTCTTTGGAATCCCTCAGTGAGCCTCCAGACCCCTGACTCGCTCCCAGGATACCTCCTCAGTCTTGCATCTTTACATCCTCCCTCACCAGCCATCAAGGCAGCCTCCGTGAGAAGCAAAGGCTGCATCAGGAATGACGCTAAGACAGAAGAAATTGCAAAATGGTCCTGGGATACCTCGGGAGCACTGTTCACTATCGGGTACTCACTACATCATCTGAACGCAAATCTCTCTAACAGGCTGTTATGAGTAGAGTTGTGTCCCCTCCCCCACCTCAAATTCATATGTTGAAGTTCTAACCCCCGTTACCTCAGAAAGTGACCCTATTTGGACATAGGATCTTTACAGAGGTAATCAAGTTAAAATGAGGTCATTAGGGTAGGCCCTAATCCAGTATGTCTGGTGTCCTTATACAAAGGGAAAATTTGGACATGCATAGAGGGAAGATGATATGATGACACAAGGAAAAGATAGCCATCTACAAGACAAGGAGAAGGGCCTGGGACAGATCCTTCCCTCAGAGCCCTCAGGAGGCCTGAGGGACCTGCTGACGCCTTGATTTTAGGTTTCCAGCCTCCAGAAATGTGAGACAATACATTTCTTTGTTTAAGTTCCCCAGTCTGTGGTATTTAGTTACAGCAGCCCCAGCAAACAAAAATACAGACCAAGAGTCAATTTAAGATGACCTTCACTACAGGTGCTAGAGGCCAGGTGTGGGACTGAAGAGGCAGGGCAAGTGCTAGTCAGAGAGATGGAGAGGGATGAGTGACCAGAGACAAGATTCTGGAGCTCGAAGCAGGTGGCTATGAGCTCCCAACCACCCTCTCTGCCCTCCAATTCCCTCTAACCCATTGGTCCTGCATTGGCAATTGTCGCCAAGACCCAGGATCCTGCCCCATGCTTGTAGTTACACAGTGTCCCAGGAGAACCACATACTGTTATAGACGGAGGGAGGTGAGTCCTGAGTTCTTTTCAGGCCTGAGTCCTGAAAAGAAGGAAGGGTGGCTCAGACTCCCAGGTTCTAGGAAACAGGGTCTTCAGGACCAGGACTATCTCTTAATATTTGTCCCTGATATTTATATTGATAATAATGTTAACAATCATATTATTAATATTAACTGTCCCCAACTGAAAGTTCTTAATATATTTTTACATAAAATCAAGAGCCTTTACCAACATCATTCTTATTGTGGCATGTTCTCTATTAAAAATAAATATTCATTTATGCTTAACTCCCAGAAACAGTACCAATTCTGAAAGTATACAAAGGGTATCCTTATTTCCTGTTACATTTAGATGCTGAGAGTTCAGGGGCATATTGACTTGGATTCCTGGGTCCTGATGACAGTAGGCTGGGGGCTCCAAGTCCTGGGTCCTAGGGAAGGAGGAGCATGAAGGCCTGGACTCCTGGGCCTGAGGCAGGAGGGAACTGGGGGCAGGAACCCATAGGTTCCTGAGTGATGAGAGGACTGGAGGCATCAGGGACCCAGTATTTAAGGTGAATTTCTTGCTGTCTTTTCTGTAACTTTGCTCCTGGAGTTGGATCCAAACCAGAGTGAGCACTGAAGACTGCCTATCCCATAAAGTCTGCTCTTTGTTAAACGGCACCAATTAAGAATTGCCAACACTTCCAGAATATGCCAGCCAGACAGTGATGATGAAATCATCCACACTCATTACCATCATAACAGAGAGAACTCCTCCCCTGAAATCTGTGGGCACCGCCCCTGGCCTGATTGCTAGGCCAAGGTTGGGATTAGTCATGGCCTTTTTGTGAAGTGCTTCATCCTTTCCTGTCTCCTGATGACCCCAACCCATCCTGTCCTGTAGCCCCAGGACCTAAGGGCATCTGACACCTAGTTATTTCCCATCCCCTCCATGAATCACAAGCTTATTCTTAGCATTTTAAATATTAGAACATCAAATAATTAGAGTGACAATATAGCCTAATTACAGCTCTTTTGTCTTGGCTTATTTAATTTTTAAAAACATTTTTGGGGGATTCTAAAAGGACTTAATATTCTTTCTAATCTAGTTAAGTTGCTTTCTCTTAATATTTGTATTAACCATCCCTAGTGTTTTTTTTAACCACTTAAAAGTTCTTATATTTTTACATAAAATTAAAGGCTTCACTAACACCATTCTTACTGTGACATTTTCTCTATTAAAAATAAATATTCATTTATACCATAGAACTCACAGAAACAATACCAAGTCTGAAAGTACACAAAGCGCATCTTTATTTCACGTTGCAACAGAAAAGCTTATGTATATACATATAGGAAATAAAATTTTCAGCTATAAACAAGAAATCTGAATGACACGTCTTACTCATGGTACTGACATGGACACGCAGGATAGATATGACGGCAACCTGTGCCATCACACAGTTACTGCTCATACACACATTTGGAGGGCCAGAAATAACACTGAAGCCAGCATTCCTCTATTCAGCCGTCCTGAAGACTATGGAGGGGGCTGGTGCCATGATTCGATCAGAAGATGACGCCTGCGCTGAGCAGGAACCACTGCGTCAAGAGTGAAGAGGCCAAGCTGACTCTCAGCGGCTATGGCCACCAGGTGGGTGCTGAGGCTGGGCCAGGCTGGGAACATTAGAGGCCATTTGGGCAGGGCGACAAGTTCCGTGGTTAAGCACAAAGGTTTGACCTCCTAGTGTGGCTGCATAAGCAGAGACTTCATAACTTAAAGGGAGAGAAGGGGAAGGGAAGTCATTTGGGGAAGCGCAGCCTGCCGGCACCGCACGCCTGGCACTTCAAAAACCGGCTTTCCTTCCCCTAGGCGGCTCCCGGCTTGCCATTCTGCACATGCGCACCTTCCACGACTGCCAGGAAGAGACTTCTCCGGGGCCAATTGGGTGTGGCATTCCTCCAGGCTCATCCAATGAGCTCATCAGATGCTTTCGCGTCGACCAATGGGGCTTCGAGTGACCGTTGGGTGAGGCTGGTCCCGCCTTCCGTGCCTGCAGAAGATCGTTAAGAGAAGCCAGGTTGCGTGAGAGGGACGGTCCAGGCCGCACCTTCAGCACAGTGAGATTCTTGTGAGATCATCTGGAAGCCAGGAGGAATTTTGGTCCCTTAAAGAGAAAAAGGGGTCTGGGGACTCAGATTCCTGAGGAAACAGAAGGCTGGAGGCCAGGACTCCTGGGTCTGATGGGGGCCGAGGACTGGGGGCCTGGCCTCCTGGGTCTGAGTCGGGGAGGAAGCTGGGGGCCTGGAATCATGTCCTGTGGGAAACGGTGACTGGACCCTAACTCCTGGATCCCTGGGTCGGACGGGGCTGGGATCTCGGAACCCCAGGTTCTGATGGAGCCGGTGGCTGGAAGCTGAGATACCGGGGCCTTGAAAGGGCGTAGGTTTGGCCCTGGAGTCCCGAGTCTAAGGGAGAAGGGCCTTTGGGCCAGACTCCTGGGTCCTGAGGTTGGAGGGTATTGAGTTGGTGAACTCCTGCGTCTTAAGGGAATAGGTGGCTGGGTCCGAGAGTTATAGCTATGGAAACTGAGGCACAATAAACCCCTTAACTTGCTCAAACTCACAAGCTAGATAGGGACGGACTGACTATAGAGGTCACGGTTTCATATACCATAAGCTCTGCCCTGATGCAGTACCTGCCAGAATGGAGATTTAATCTCGTTCCGTGTGGTTGAAAAGTTTCTTCTTCATCAAATCACAGATCCTGATCGGTTCTTCCACACCTCTCTAGAAGAAGCCATGGGAACCTGTCCTCTCCAGGGTTGGCTGTTCCTGTTTCTCCTGGGAGCCTCCTCCTTGACCTGTATGTACCGAAGATGTAGGGGGAGAGCAGCTGGGTCACAGAGGATGGATTTCCGGTGGAAAAGGAGTAATTTGGGCCCCACTGAAAAGGGCAAGTGCTCATCTTTAACTCATTTTCTCCCTAGTGGCGAAAAATTTGTATTGTCACAAGGGTGTATCTGTGAGTATAGAAGAGGATCCAAGAAATACATTTAACTGGACCACTGGGAAAGTTGAGACTTGTGACAATGGGGCATTTTGCCAGGAATCCGTGCTGTTGATTACAGCAGGTAAAAAGAGAAACGGGTGGTAGGGTTGGGTGGAGGAAGGGTGATTGTGTCCGTGTGAATGCTGTTCTCCCTCCCTCAGGCCAAGCATTAGGCCCACCATCCAGTTTCCTTCTCTGTTGTCTCATAACAGGGGCCAAGACAGCGGTTTTGGCCACTAAGAGCTGCATCTCCGAAGGGACACAGGCAATAACGTTTGTGCAGCACTCTCCACCCTCCGGCATACTCACAATCTCCTACAGTAACTACTGTGAGGATTCCCTTTGCAACAACAGGGAGGACTTATCTGAATTATTGAAGCCAGAACAGACCCCAGGTACCTTGGAAGGGGGGAAATGGGTACTAAGAGACGCTCTAGAAACCCCTGAAGAGACTGTAGGTCTTCCTTCTTTGTGTTCTTTCTTGGCTTAGGCCCAAGTGGGCCATATACAAAAGGACCTTGGAACTTTTGCTTTTCTTTCTTTTGCTAAATTGTCACCTTGGGGTCTGAACACTGCTCAGAGCAGAGGGACATCAGTGAAGGCTGGGGTGTAAATTGGGTTTTGTATTTACCAAGCAATAAGATGTCACTGGAGGATTCTGAGCAGGATGTGGCATAATCTAACAGTTGTTGCTTCCCCACTGCTGCACGTCCACAGTCCAATGCCCCTATTTGGCCTCAAGACCTATAGTAATCTGGCCCCGTCTTTGCAACTCATTTCCTTCTCTTCCCTCTCTCATTTATTGGGTTCTAGCTGGGGCTAGTATTCAAAATACTTAACGATGGAAATGGTACTGGCCAATCAGAATGGATGCTACCTGTAAAATTAGTCCAGCCTTACCTGTGCCTACCAGCTGAATGTCAACACTGCAATTTCTCACAATTCCCCAAATCCACCAAGTTGACTCATACCTCCAGACATTTGTCCTTGCTATTTCCATTGCTACCCCCATCCAACCCCCATTTTCACATAGCTAATAACGTCTGTTCATCCTCCATCTCAACTCAGGTATCCACTGTGGGAAAATAGTTACCAAATTCTTTTAGGTAGGTAGGTACTCCTCCATTCCTTTGCAATTATACCTTGGACAGTGCCTACTGAGTTGTATTGTAGTTAATTAACTTAGATGTCTTTCTCCTTCTAGACAACGATCCTAGAGGGCAGGAACTGTGTCCTTTTCATCTCTGTATCGCCACACCTAAGCACGGAGTTTGGAAGTCATGTTGGATAGGGTTCTGCCAGCAAGGAAGAATCAGCTGGAGATGGGTGGGGAGGTTGCAGTAATAGGCCTTGATTAGAGTGGTGTCAGCAGGAAACACTCGGGGAAGAGAATGCAGCAAGGAGAGGCAACTCCAGAGGCAGGACATACCCTTAATTGTCCTTCTCTTTCCCCCTCCAGTTCCCAATGTGACAACACCCCTCCACTGCCCAACCTGTGTGGCTTTGGGGACCTGTTTGAGTGCTCCTTCTCTTCCCTGTCCCAGTGACACAACTCGATGCTATCAAGGAAGACTTCAGATCGTTGGAGGTAAACTGAACAGTTGATGGTTTCAGAGGCTGGAAAACCAAACATCTGAGTGGATCCTGAGAGATTTTTGACACTCAGGGTTCCAGGAATAAGGGAGGACTGGATTCCTGTCTGATTTCCTAAAGTATCTGTGTATCTCCCCATCCTTCCTTGTTCTGTAGGAGGCATCAACTCACCTTTGGAGGTCAAAGGCTGTACATCCGTGACTGGTTGCAGGCTGATGTCTGGGATCTTTACAGTAGGACCCATGTGGGTGAAGGAAATGTGTCAGCCCCAGTCTCTCACTCAGCCCCGAAAGGCTGAAAATGGGGCCACTTGGCTCCTCATTTCGGTTTGGAGGTTAGAGCTGCTGCTGCTGCTGTTGCTGTGGTCGCTTGTCCATTGTTTCTGAGGAGGCACTTCTGGTCTGGAGTGAAAGGACACCTCTTTTGACTGGAAGTCTTCTGACTGTTGGTCATCAACAAGTTGAGGAGCAGGTGGAGATTTGAAGAACAAAGTGTTCCTGTGGATTTATTTGACATTTCTAATAAAGTTTCTGCTGTGATTTGTGTATGACCCAAGACTAGAAGTGGAATTTTACTGCTGAAAGCGCCCTTAAAATTCATCTCCAACCCACAGATTTTGCAGAAAGGAAATTGGAGATCTGGAAAACTTTAGTGAGTTTTCTCACATTTGCATAGCTACAGGCAGAGCTAAGATCACAACTTTGATATTTTTACCTAAGTCTGATTTTCCTTTCACTCTAATTGGCTAACTTTTCTTGCTAGCTGGACGAGAGACTAACATTAGCCTCCTCCAGATCACTCCCAGCCCAATCTTATGGCCAAAGTCAGCAGCTTTGGGTGTTAGATCTCCCTGGGAGGTGTGGCAAAATGAGAAAAATCAGACTCCAAATTCTTCCGTTATAATGGGCTCCATCTTCCTATGTCCTCTCTGTCTGTTGCCCAGTTTACATTATTCCTTCCCTTCTCTACTCAGGAGGGAGCTGGGGCTCAGTAGGGTGTAATGAAGAGGGGCCTGGGACTATTGGGGGGAAAAATTTTTTTTAGATTCTCATGCTTATTTATTTACTCATTACTCAAGAACACACAAAATCTATCTTATTGTAAAAGACTCCTATGATCTAGGAGCTGTATAGAGCAAAGTAAAAGGTAAGGTAAGGGGGAACAGACTTTTTTCATTTTTTAAAAACAGTTTTATTGAGGCTTAATTGACATACAGTAAACTGCACAGGGAGTGGGCAGAGAGACTTTTAATGCAAACCATTGACCCCTCCCGCAAAAGACAGGACAGGGGAGTTTGGCCATAGTGTATTCCAGCCAAGTTCTGTCTAGAAAGGTCTCTAGTTCTAACCAACTCATTGAGTTAAAGCCCCACTCCAGCTAATACTTTGTCTCTAGGCATCCATTTCCCCATCGTGTCAGTTTGCTGAATATCTCTAAAGAGGGAGAGAAAGCACAAACTAGTCAAATTTTAACTCAATAAGGGGACATAAAAGTTTGGGAAATAGCTGGCATTCAGAGCCATGGAGAGTAAATACTATTTAGGGTAAAAAACAAAAAATGAACAAAAAAAGTCAAGTAGATGTTTCCCATAGGACATTGGCTTTCTAATGAGACTAAAGACAGTTGCAGAAGTTCTGGGTGAACAGAGGATGGACACAATTTTCAAAAATTTGGCCTGTGAATTGTTTTGGTATTTTAAAAAATATCGTATGCCAAAGAACTTTATGCACCACGTACAAATTTCTCAGGCCACAAACTCAAGTGTACAAACTTTCTAATATTTTAATATAGATGTATATAATATAAATATATTTTTAGTATATTATTTATTTTTATGATAACTTTGTTTATAACAGTCCTGCATTCTAACTAGTTGTAGGCAGAAACTTAACCAGTTTGAATAAACTCAGTCACCTCAAGGTTTTCTCAATCATTTCAGGTTTAAGTTCAGTCAGTCCAGGGCTTGCTTTCTTCCCACCCTCCTCACCCAGGGCTTTGCTATTGTACTGGTGGGAAGGAGGTGTCTGTCTAGTTTTTACCTCTCATGCTGCTCATGTCCAAGATCTTACTGATGTCTGGTACTTGTCTTCTATTCCTGCTAAATCCGCTGGGAAACCTCCAACCCTTACTGGGCACTCATGGGCATCCACACAGGCTGTGTGAGCTCTGCCCTCCCTCTCAGCATCTTCTGGGCCTCTTCCAACTGCTCTCAAGTCCCACTGGGGTGCTTCAGGAATCTGAGGCTGCCTAGGCATCCCATATAGCTGATGAAATTCCCCCAAGATCTGGGGAAAAGATAACTTAATAGGGACTCGCTTCCTCCCAAGGCACTAGGAAAGAGATGGGGCCTAGATCCTGGGATTTATTTACCCACATTACACAGACCATTATCACACATTCTTCTCAAATCTATTATGTTTTGCAATAATCATGCCATAAGGCCTTCGTTCTTAGACTGAAACTTGAAAATTCCAGCTCTAACACATCAAAAGTTGGGGCTTTGGAATTATTATCTCTACCTCAATTTACTTTGAAACTTCAAGGTAGAACCTTAAGATATTTCTAGCTCTTTACATTTCTTTTGTTTTCAATTATTTTATTGAAGTCATAACAGTTTATAACATTGTGTAATTTCAGGTGTACATTATTATTTATCAGTGTCTGTACAAACTGCATCACGCTCAACACTAATAGTGTAATTTTTCTGTCACCATATATATGTTTCCTCTACGCCTTTTGCCCACCCCCCAAATCCCTTCCCCTCTGGTAACCACTAATCTGTTCTCTTCATCTATGTGTTTAACTTCCACATATGGGTGAAATATGCGGTGTTTGTCATCCTCTGTCTGGCTTATTTTGCTTGAGATAATACCCTCAAGGTCCATCCATGTTGTTGCAAATGGGACTGAGTAGTATTCCCTTGTATATATATACCACTTCTTCTCTATCCATTCATCAGTTGATGGGCACTTGGGTTGCTTCCACATCTTGGTTAATGTGAATAATGCTGCAGTGAACATAAGGGTGCATATGGGGTTCAATTTCTCTTTGAATTGTTGATTTCAAGTTCTTTGAATAAATACCCAGTAGTGGGATACCTGGATCATATGGTATTTCTATTTTTAATTTTTTGAGAAATCTCCATATGTTTTCCATAGTGGCTATACCAGTTTGCATTCCAACTAGCAGTGTATGAGGGTTCCCTTTTCTCCACGTCCTCTCCAACATTTGTTATTTTTTGTCTTGTTAATTATAGCCATGCTAACAGGTGTAAGGTGTACCTCATTGTAGTTTTAATTTGCATTTCCCTAATAATTAGTGATGTTGAACATCTTTTCATGCACCTGTTGGCCATCTGTATATTTCTTTGGAAAAATGTCTGTTCACATCTTTTGCCCATTTTTTGATTGGGTTATTTGTTTTTGTTGTTGAGTTGTAAGAATTCTTTATATATTTTAGAAATTAACCCCTTCTCAGGTATATAATTTGGGTTTTCTTTTCATTTCGTTCATGGTTTCCTTTGCCTTGCAGAAGCTCTTTAGTCTGAGGTAGTCCCATTTGTTTATTTTTTCTTTTGTTTCCTATGCCTGAGGAGACATGGTGTTCAAAAAGATGCTGCTAAAACTGATGTTACAGAGTGTACTGCCTATATTTTCTTCCCAGAGTTTTACGGTTTCAGGTCTTACATTCAAGTCTTTAATCCACTTTGAATTAATTTTTGTGTATGATGTGAGATAACAGTATACTTTCATTCTTTTGCATGTGGCTGCCCAGTTTTCCCAACACCTTTTATTGAAGAGACTTTCCTTTCTCCATTGTATGTTCTTGGCTCCTTTGTCAAAGATTAGCAGTCCAGAGATTTGTGGTTTTATTTCTGGGCTTTCAATTCTGTTCCATTGATCTGTGATTCTGTTTTTGCGCCAATACAATGCTGTTTTGATTACTGTGCTTTGTAGTATATTTTGAAGTCAGGGATTGTGATCCTTCCAGCTTTGTTCTTTTTGCTCAGGGTTGCTTTAGCTATTCAGGGTCTTTTGTTGTTCCACATATATTGTAGGATTC
This sequence comes from Diceros bicornis minor, assembly GCF_020826845.1. NCBI lineage: Eukaryota > Metazoa > Chordata > Mammalia > Perissodactyla > Rhinocerotidae > Diceros > Diceros bicornis. Next base: position 17,849,962 of record NC_080773.1, read on the forward strand.
TTTGTTCTATTTCCATGAAGAATGTCATTGGGACTCTGATTGGGATTGCATTGAATCTGTAGATTGCTTTAGGTAATATGGACACTTTGACCATGTTTATTCTGCCAATCCATGAGCATGGAATATCTTTCCGTTTCTTTATGTCATCATCAATTGCTTTCAATGATGTCTTATACTTTTCAGTGTATATGTCTTTCAGCTCCTTGGTTAAATTTATTCCTAGATATTTTATTCTTTTTGTGATGAGAGTAAATGGGATTGTATTCTTGACTTGTCTTTCTGCTAGTTCATTATTAGTGTATAGAAATGCAACTGATTTTTGTAAGTTGATTTTGTACCCTGCAACTTTACTGTAGTGGCTGATTATTTCTAATAGTTTTCTCATGGATTCTTTACAGTTTTCTATATGTAGGATCGTGTCATCCACAAACAGTGGGAGTTTCAATTCTTCCTTTCCAATTTGGATACCTTTTATTTCTTTTTCTTGCCTAATTGCTCTGGCCAAAACCTCTAGTACTATATTGAATAGGAGTGGTGAGAGTGGGCACACTTGTCTTTTTCCTGTTCTCAGAGGGGTGGCTTTCAGTTTTTCACTATTGAGTATGATGTTGGCTGTGGGTTTGTCATATAAGGCCTTTATTATGTTGAGGTGCTTTCCTTCTATACCCATTTTGTTGAGAGTTTTTATCATAAATGGATGTTGGATCTTGTCAAATTCTTTCCCCACATCTACTGAGATAATCATGTGATTTTTATTCTTCATTTGGTTAATGTGGTGTATTACACTGATTGATTTGTGGATGTTGAACCATACCTGCATCCCTGGAATACATCAAACTTGATCATGGTGTGTGATCCTTTTAATGTGTTGTTGTATTCGGTTGCCAATATTTTGTTGAGGATTTTTGCATCTATGCTCATCAGCAATATTGGCCTGTAATTTTCCCTCTTTGTGTTGTCCTTCTCTGGTTTTGGTATCAGGGTGATGTTGGCCTCACAGAATGAGTTAGGAAGCGTTCCATCTTCTTCAATATTTTGGAATATTTCGAGAAGGATAGGTATTAAATCTTCTTTGAATGTTTGGTAGAATTTTCCAAAGAAGCCATCTGATCCTGGGCTTTTGCTTTTTGGGAGGTTTCTGATTACTATTTCAATGTCTTTACTTGTGATTGGTGCATTCAGATTCTCTATTTCTTCTCCATTCAGTTTCAGGAAGTTGTGTAAGTCTAAGAATTTATCCATTTCTTCTAGATTATCCAATTTGTTGGCATATTGTTTTTCATAGTATTCTCTTACAATCCTGTATATTTCCGTGTTAACCGTTTTAATTTCACCTCTTTCATTTCTAATTTTATTTATTTCAGCCTTCTCTCTTTTTTTCTTAGTGATTATGGTTAAGAGTTTGTCAGTTTTCTTTATCATCTCAGAGAACCACCTCTTAGTTTCATTGATCCTTTCTACCGTTTATTTGGTCTCTATTTCATTTATTTCTGCTCTAATGTTTATTATTTCCATGTTTATGCCGACTTTGGGCTTTGTTCTTCCTTTTCTAGTTCTGTTAGGTGTGGTTTAAGATTACTTACTTGAGATATTTCTTGTTCGTTAAGGTGGGCCTGTATTGCTATGAATTTCCCTCTTAGAATTTATTTTCTGCATCCCATAAGAGCTGGTATGATGTATTTTTATCTTCATTTGTCTCCAGGCATTTTTTGATTTCTCCCTTGATTTCTTCATTAATCCAGTTGTTGTCCAGTAGCGTGTTGTTTTGTCGCTGCATATTTATGACTTCCCCAGCTTTTTTTTGTAGTTAATTTCTAGTTTCATAGCATTGTGATCAGAAAGGATGCTAGATATGATATCAATCTTCTTAAATTTATTAAGCCTTGCCTTGTTTCCCAACATATGGTCTATCTTTGAGAATGTTCCATGTGCACTCGAGAAGAACGTGTGTTCTGCTGTTTTTGGATGGAATGTTTTATATATATCTATTAAGTCCATCTGGTCTAGTTTTTCGTTTAGGTCCACTATTTTCTTATTGACATTCTGTCTGGATGATCTATCCATCGATGTAAGTAGGGTGTTGATGTCCCCTACTATTATTGTGTTGTTGTTAATTTCTCCTTTTAGGTCTGTTAATAGTTGCTTTATATACTTTGGTACTCTTGTGTTAGGTGCATATATATTCATAAGTGTTTTGTCCTCTTGTTGGAATGTCCCTTTTATCATTACATAATGTCCCTCTTTGTCTCTCACTGCCTTTTTCACTTTGAAGTCTGCTTTGTCTTATATAATTATGGCAACATCTGCTTTCTTTTGCTTGCCATTAGCTTGGAGTATCATCTTCCATCCCTTCACTGTGAGCCTGTGTTTGCCTTTAGAGCTGAGATGTGTTTCCCGGAGGCAGCATATTGTTGGGTCTTGTTTTTTAATCCATCCAGCCACTCTGTGCCTTTTGATTAGAGAACTCAATCCCTCTACGTTTAGAATGATTATTGATATATGAGAGCTTAATACTGCCATTCTATCTATTGTTTTCCAGTTGTTCTATATTTATCTTTCTTCTCTTCCCTTGTATTTCTGACTGCCATTTCAGCTTGGTGGTTTTCTGTGATGGTTTTCTCAATTTTCTCTTTATTTATGATTGTGTCTTTGCTCTGATTTTTTTAGTGGTTACCATGAGGTTTGTGTGTAAAGATCTTGTAGATGAGATAACCCGTTTTCTGATAACCTCTTATCTCCATTAGCCTAAGCAGGTTCCATCCCTTTCCACTGCCCCATCTAAGTTATTATTGTCACAAATTGTTATGTGTTGTGTCATGACTCTGTGATTAAAATGAAGTGTTTATAGTTATTCTTGATGCTTTCCTTCCTTTTATCTTTTATGTTATAATTAAGTGTTTGCTAACCTGTTCTGATAGAAAGCTGCAATTTTCTGATTTTGTCTCTCTATTTATCTCCTTGCTCAAGCCTCTGTAAACCTTTGCCTTTTTGTTTCAGGTAAGAGGGCATCCTTGATCATTTCTTGTAAGGGAGATCTAGTGGCAATGAACTCCTTCAGCTTTTGTTTATCTGGGGAAGTTTTTATTTCTCCATCGTATCTGAAGGATAGATTCACTGGATAGAGTATTTTTTGCTGAAAGTTTTTGTCTGTCTGTATTTTGAATATATCATTCCATTTTCTCCTAGCCTGTAAGGTTTCTGCTGAGAAATCCACTGAAAGCCTGATAGGGGTTCCTTTGTAGATTATTCCTTCAGCCTTGCTGCCCTTAGTATTTTTCCTTTGTCATTGAATTTTGCCAGTTTTGCTATTGTATGCCTTGGATAAAGTCTTTTTGCATTGATGTAATTAGGACTTCTATTGGCTTCATATACTTGTAAGTCCAATTCCTTCCCCAGGTTTGGGAAGTTCTCAGCTATTATTTCTTTGAACAAGCTCTCTGCTCCTTTCTCCCTCTTTTCTCCCTCTGGAATATCTATAATCCTTATGTTGCATTTCCTAATTCACTTGGATATTTCTTGAAGAATTTCTTCATTTTTTTTTTTGAGTCTTAATTCTTTCTCCTCCACCTGAAGCATTTCTATATTTATGTCCTCTAAATTACTAATTCTGTCCTCTATAACATGAGCTCTGTTTTTTAAGGTTTCTAGATTGTTTTTTATCTCATTAATTGTGTTCTTGCTCTCCAGAATTTGTTTGTTTTTTTTTTCAGAGTTTCAATCTCTCTGTGAAGAATTCCTTCTGCTCATTAATTTTATTCCTGAGTTCATTGAACTGTCTTTCTGAGTTTTCTTGTAACCCATTGAGTTTCTTTATGACAACTATTTTGAATTTTCTATTATTTATATTTAAATTTATGTGACTTCAGGATTGGTTTTTGAGACTTGTCATTTTCCTTTTGCTCCAGAGTGTTAATGTAGTTCTTTGTGGTGTTTGATCAAGTGATCCTTTGCTGGCGCATAGTGGTAGTATCAGGTTGCAGATTTCACCTACCACCACTGGGTGGGGGCAGGAGTTGTGTTTTCTGAACTTGCTGTGTCTGCTGGAAGTCATGCCGATAGGACTTGTCTGTGCTTGCCCTATGGCCAGGCACTTGGTTGGTCACACATATGTAGGCACTCTGCTGCAGAACTATTGCCTTAGTGGGGGACCAGCTGAGCTGGTCTGCTAGGCAGGGGGGAGTGGTGCTTTCTTTCTTGCATGCATGTGGGCCCACTCTACACTCATGGGTCGTTTGCCTGGGCTGCTGTATTTGGTGTGGGTGCCCACACAGTGGCTAAACCATGCCACTCAGTGTGAAGCATTCCCAGGGGCCAGGCTGCCACTCCAAAAGCAAAAGCATTCTGGTGCAGGCCTGCCTACTCCCCCACCTCCTCTTACAGTCATGCACCAGTTGTTGTGTGAGGACCCACAACCTAGATCACTGCCACTGGGGAGGTGGAGGGGATCCACTCACTTCCTTCCAGTGCTTCCCAGGAATCCAGTACTCCCACCTACAGGAGTGTGGCTGCATGGATCTCTCAGATGTCCTATTGTGCTTTGTAGGGAATCCTCTGTTGGTTAATGAATGTTCATTTGGTTGTAACTTGGGAGGGAGAGACTAAGGGAACAGCTCATTCCACCATGATGCTGATGTCACTCACCCTGGTTCTTTGCATTTCTATAGTAATAGCCATACTGACTGAATTGGGGAGAAGTAGCATAAAGAATTGGGGAGCAGGGAGACAGCAGTAATAGCAAAATATAATCCTGCCTACATCTACTCCTTCATCCATCTGGACTTAGCCTCTCTTGTCACACATGATATTCATTGCTCCCTCCAGGGCTCTGTTCATGTTCTTCCCTCCCTGAATTTCCATCTCCCCTTCCCACCTACCCACCCATGAGATCCCCATTAGACACCTCACTGCCAACTCCAGCAGACCTTTCCTGACTTCTCCAGCACCCATTGATCTCGCTCAGTATAGCCCCAGCATATCTGCCTGCCTTACTTCAATATTTTACTGTTTCCCACAAAGAATATTGTCTCCTCCAACAAGGTAAGAGCACCTCAGGGACAGACCTTGTTTCCAACAGCTTTACAACTTAACAGCACCTGTAAGATATAACTGGCAACTTGCTGTTTGGGGTCTGTTATAACTGCTTATTGAAGTGAACCAAACTTCCCCTGCACACACACATCTCTCTCCAACAACTTAACTAACCACCACCAACTGCAGCCAATTACTTTAAACTTGATGCTAATGTGGATAAAAAAGGCAGTAATTTCTAGAGGGCACAGAATAAGAGAGGCAGAAGTTTAAGAAGGATGGGTATTGCAAAAAGGTAAGCGTTCAAAGTTTCCTCTATTTCCTCAACAGTGTTATAGTGGCCATGTGGGTATATCCTGGTTTGGGGCAGTGATGTCAGAGTTGGAAGTCAGCTTTGATCAGAGGCTAGGAAACTAGTTAAGTCCTTTTATTATTATTTAATGTTAATAAAAATAATTATCTTTTATTGGGAAATTAATCTGTTTCTGGATCTATGCTGAGATCTTTAGAAATACAACTTATATAATCCTACTGTGTGTTTCTGGTGGGGAGTTGGAGGCAACTTAAACATCCTTGCTAGGGGAACAGATAAGCAAAATGCGGCAGACACATTTTTTGGATGTGCAACACTTATCATTAAACCAGCACTATGTTAAAAAAAAATAAACTTATTTTGCAGCAAAATATTACTTGTATAGTAAACAATGCTATAATTAGAATACAGAACAGTTTCTTCACCCCAAACACCCTCCCTTGACAACCACTGATCTGTACTCTATCACTATAGATTTGCCTTTTCAAAAATGTCATAGAAATGGAATCATACAGTATGGAACTGTTTGAGACCAGCTACTTTAATTCAGCATAATGCCTTGTAGATTCATCTGTGTTGTTGTGTATATCAGCAGTGTGTTCCTTTTTGTTGGTAAACATTATTCCGTTGTATAGATGTGCCACAGTTTGTTTATTCATTAACCCATTGCAGATGTTTGGGTTGTTTCTAGTTTTTGGCAGTTATGAATTAAACTTTTATAAAAACTTGTGCACATATTTCTGTATAAACATAAAATTTTATTTCTCTAGGGTAAATACTTGGGAGCGGGATTGCTGGGTCACATGGCAAGAGTGTGGTTAACTTTATAAGAAATTGAGAAACTTTTTTCCAGAGTGCTTGTATCATTTTTTATTCCCTCCAGCAATGTGTGAGAATTCTAGTTTTGTAGTTTTCAGGGTATAGATTCTGCACATATATCGTTAGATTCATACTTATTTCACCTTTTGGGAGCTACTGTAAATGGTTTCTTGTAAATTTCAGTTTTCAATTTTTTATTGCTTCTAGACAGAGTAAATGCAATTGATTTTTGTATGTTGGCCTCATATCCTGCAACCTTGCTAAATTCATTTATTAGTTTTGGAGTTTTTTGTAGATTTCATGGAATTTTCGAAGTAGACAATCAGGTCATCTGCAAATAGGGATAGTTTTATTTTTTTCTTTCCAATTTTTAAGTCTGTCTTTTCTTTTCTTATTGCACTGGCTAGGACTTCTAGTACAATGAATAAAAGTAATGAGAGTGGACATTTTGCTTTGCTCCCAATCTTAGGAAGTTTCTTAAAAAATTAAACATACACTTACCATAGGATTCAGCCATTCCTTTGAAAAAGAAACATCATATGTCCATACAAAGATTTTTATACAAATGTTCATAACAGCTTTATTTATAATAGCCAAAGTCTGGAAACAACTCAAATGCCCATCAACAGTGAAAGAATAAATAAATTATGATATGTCTTTGTAATGGAATACTAATCAGTAAAAAAATGAATGAACTATTGATATATACAGCAACACGGATGAATCTCTAAATAATTATCCTAAATGAAAGACGCTAGACAAAAAAAGAGTCTGTACTGTGTTATTCCATTTATATAAAACTTCAGAGAATGAAAGTTAAATCTATAGTCTCAGAAAGCACATCTGTGCTTATCTAGAATGGGGTTGGGGGTAGGAAAGTTACAAAGGAACACAAAGAAACTTTTGGAGTGATAGATATGTTAATTATCTTGACTGTGGTAATAGTGAGGTTTCTCAGTGGTTACATATGTCAAAAATCATCAAATTATACGTTTTAAAAATGTGAAGTGTACCGTATGTCAATTAAACCTCACTAAAGGTTTTTTTTTTTTTTAAAGCATGAACTAACAGTTTTTATATTTTTCAGTCCTACCCTAAACTACCTTTTCTTGATAAAATTGGAGTAAAGATGGAGGAGATCATTGTTATACCGAGAAAATTAATTTTGTGTTTGGTGGTCTGCCAGACTCCAATCCATCCCGTCTGTTCCTGCTGTCACCATCAAATCAACAGGCTTCTTCTTGACATGGTAAAATCTCTTCATCTTTGACAGATATTCTCCTCCACCTCCCTACTCCCAGACCCAGCATTTGCCTCAAGAAGCTGCCACGCCTTTCTAGTCACCTATGAAGGATTCTGTTCTACTGTAATAAGAAGGGCTTTCTTATATGCATTTCTCTTTAATTTTCCAATGAATATGTGTGACATTTTATAATATCCAGATATTTCTTTTTGTTACCACAGAAATGAAGGTCTTCTATGTTCTCCCACATCCTAAGCCAAAATCAAAATCTCAATATTTGTTTTCAGCCTGAAGAAGTTGAGTCTCTGGTCCTAGCCAAGTATCACTCCCATCTGCTTTGTGGATGAACCTTGAAAACATTATTCTAAGTGAAATAAGCCAGACCTTGTTTGGAAATGAGTTCTTTGCAGATGTAACCAAGTTAGTACGAGGTCATTTGGGTGTGCCCTAATCCAATATGACTGGTGTGCTTACAAGAAAAAAAGAGACACACAGGGAGAGCTCCTGTGATAACAGAGGCAGGGATTGGACTGATGCAGCTGCAAATGCAGGAATACCAACGACTGATAGCCACCACTAGAAGCTAGGAAAAGGCAAGCAAGGATTCTATCCAGAGTCTCAGAGGCAGCATGGGTCTGCTGACACCGTAACTTCAAACTTTTAGCCTCCAAATATGTGACAGAGTGAATTTCTGCTCTTTTAAGCCGCTTTATGGTACTTTGCTACAGGAGTCCTAGGAAACTTATACAGGGCTTTAAGTTCATTATTTTGCATCTGAACAGCCAGTTATCCCAGCACCATTTGTTGAAAAGTCTATTATTTTGCCCATTGAATGGTCTTGGCACACTTGTCAAAAATCATTTGACCATAAATATGAAGGTTTATTTCTTTTTTTTTTCTTCTTTTTTTTTTGTGAGGAAGATCAACCCTGAGCTAACATCCGTGCTAATTCCCCTCTTTTTGCTGAGGAAGACCGGCTCTGAGCTAACATCTATTGCCAATCCTCCTCCCTTTTTTTCCCCAAAGCACCAGTAGATAGCTGTATGTCATAGTTGCACGTCCTTCTAGTTGCTGTATGTGGGACGTGGCTTCAGCATGGCTGGAGAAGCTGTGCGTCGGTGTGTGCCCGGGATCCAAACCTGGGCCGCCAGTAGCGGAGCGTGCGCACTTAACTGCTAAGCCATGGGGCCGGCCCTGAAGGTTTATTTCTGATCTCTCAGTTCTATTCTATGGACTTATGTCTCCCAAAGGTCGAATCATACTATCTTGATTATTCTGGCTTGGCACTAAGCTTTGAAATGGGGAAGTGTGAGTACTCCAGTTTTGTTCTTTCATTTAAAGACTGTTTAGGCTATTCTTGGTCCTGTGAATTTCCACACAAATTTTAGGATCAGCTTGTCAACTTTTGCGTAGAAGACAGCTGGGTTTTGATAAGGGTTGAATTTCATTTGGAGGTCAATTTAGGAGTATTGCCATCTTAACAATATCAAGTCTTCTAATCCATGAACATGGGATCTTTCCATTATTTAGGCCTTCCTTAATTTCTTTCAATAATATTTTGTAATCTTAATGAGTATAACTTTTATGCTTCTTCGGTTAAACTTATTCCTAAGTATTTTATTATTTTTGATATTATTGTCAATGGAATAGTTTTCTTCATTTTGTTTTTGTATTATTCATTGCCAGTGTATATAAATACAATTGATTTTTTAAATTATTTTGTACCCTGCAACTTTGTGTATGAGTCACACTTTCTCATATCGTTGTATGTCTCGATTTTCTTCATTGAAACCTAGACACTTTATATAATATATTGTCCCAAATCTGTACAATTATTACTACATACCCAGGGTTTGTTGTTTGTTTGTTTGTTTGTTTAGTGACTTGGCTGGACTATTTCAGTGATGTCCATTTTCTCTGCAGGATGCCTCCTTGGGCATACCCACAGTCACCTTGGAAAGACAGTCATTCTGGCAGAGCTGTCTGACTGTCTTTTCCCCTGATCTCATAATATTACTTGTAATGTTACTTTCATCACACAGAGCTGGGGGTAGGTGGTGGGCTAGGTGGGGATCCTAGGGTAGTTCAGATCCCACAGACTCTTGTTGTTCTGACCAAAATTTAGTATATTTTCTTGAATAAATGAGTCTTTATAATATATTCCATGTGACAAAAATAGAAATTTCTTTCTTGCTTCTCTGGGACCGTAAGAGAAGACTTTCTAGGCTCCTTAACTTTTTAGCCATTACACTGACTTGATTTTAAGTTGTGGTCTCAATTACTAACTCCAACATCACTGAGGCCATGAATAGTGACCTCCCCATGAATGGTCACTAAAAGGTCATCCCCATGTCCCGCAACCACTATTCCATATCTCTCTGGGCTGCTCATGCACCAGAATAAAGCTTAGGCACTGGCTTTGAGGCTCTTTTTTTGTTTCTGGCACGCATGAATTTTACTTTGTCTCATTCAAGCCCAGCTATTGACTGAAATATTATCCTTCTAGAATATCTCTTTGGTTTTTTCTTAAAAAAAAAAAAAAAGGTAGTAGGCCTTATGAAAACAATCAGAGGGCCAAGAAGGTGCCAGGTTCTCCACTTAATACTTGGTGCCAGGGCAACAGACACATTCCATCTTGTCCTCCCAGAGATTCCAGTCCCCCAGGGAAGGTGGACAGTTTAATAGCAAGTAGAGAGTGGATGAACTGGAAGGACATCATCAGGACTCCTGGGAGTCAGAGAATACCTCCAGAAAGAAATAACATTTCAGCTAAGTAAGGAAAGACAAATCATTTATGACAGAGACCAGCCCTTCATATCCTCTGGGACCCTCCTCCCACCCACACCCCAGTGGCTTCACCACTATACCTTCACCATGCAATCAAGCCCACAGAAAAGAAAATTCTGATGTGTGTTGATGTTCCTTCAGGGTCTGGAGGAGGAGAGACCCAGGACATGAAGACCCTGTGTGATCAACCTGGGCACCCTGAGACCCTCCCATTGGAAAAATGGTTCCCTTCATAAAAGGAAAACGAGATCATACCTGCAGGGAAAGTGGTTTATTGATTGAACCCACGCACAGTGGAAACGTGGTGGAGTTGTAGGAGAAAGATTTCACCTCTGTCTCTCAGAGCATCACCTTCACGCTTGAGATTTGTTGATTTTCTCCACTTACGTTTCAAAGCCTTGATTACATCCATGGTCGTGGGTAGATACACTGTACAGTAATTTAACATGGTGTTGGTGTCGATGTTAATGAGTTCTATTTATTTTTCCAGAGAGATACGTAAGTGCAGAGGTCTGTTTCCCTTCCCCTCATTCTCCTCTCTCTCTACGCTCTTCCCCATTTCTAGCCTGCTCTCTCACACTTGCTCAAAAGACTGTATGGTACTCTCTCTTCCCCCATCTCACCTTCTCTCCTCCTAGCTTTTCTTGCCACCTATCATCTGCAGATCCTCCTACTTCCAGTTCTAACCTTGCAAACTCTCTTTCTTCTTCCTTTCCTAACTCTCATCTCTCTATCTTTTGCATTTTGCCTTTTCTCTCTTACTCTCTTTCCAACTTTTCTCCCCTTTCTCCTCTCTCTCCTCTTCAAACCTCTGCTCCTCACTCTTCCTCCTGCATCCTTTCTACCTCATTCCATCCCTCCACCTGTCTCCTCTTGCCTTCTCACTCCTCTCTGTCACCTTGCTCCATCACTTTATCCACATATATCTCTTCCCTGATCACTCCCACCTTTTCTCATCCTCCCCTAGATACTTACCCTTTCATTACTAGCAATACTTCCAAGCTCCATCTTGGTCATAGTTAGGAGTGAGTGAGCACCAAAAACTCCCAACTACACTCCCAGCAGTTGTGCATTCATCATATGTTTTGCCATGATAGATAAAGGGAAAGACACATGGAGCATAGTCTGAAAAGTACAAGAAATGGGTGAGAAACTGCTTCGTAGAAAAATTTTCTTCATGTTATCAAGAGAAGGGGACATGAATGGAACATGTTGGGCAAGATGAAGTAATGCCTGAGGCTTCCATCTGGGGAGCAATTATAGAAGTTTCCCCTTCAACTTGGGAAGCCACATGCTCCTCATGTGAGGAAAAGCTGCATACTCACCCTTGTTAACACAATACCTCCATCTCCCCGAGTACTTTTCAGTTAGAGAACACCAATACCATAGGGAATGCGCCTTAGTGCAATCAAAATACTTGTTGCCTCCATAGGTGAATGGGAAAACACATTTATTATCTGCAAAAACCAAAGATGTTCTCTTCGTCAGCTCTTCAGTGTATCATTATATCTGCAGTCACTCTGGAAAAGTTTCTGTTCTAACTAGCTCATCATCACCAAGGGCCTGCCATGTACAGAGCCCTTTACTAAGCATCAGGGATGTCAAGGTCCACATGCTGTGGTCTCTACCCTCAGGGCCTAGGAAAGGCTCTTTAACTTCCAGTGTGTATTATTTTCCCAGAGGCATTTCCCATGGATATCGGCGCTCCAGGCAACAGGTGAGCTTGCCAGACAGCAAAGCAGCTTGATTTTGGATCCTAATTTTTATCACCTGTTATTCTGTTGTGTCTCGAGCAATAGTTTCTGCTCTCCCAGATTCAATAGCAAAAGTTTAAAGAGATTTTTATATCTGTGAACAGAGGCAATTTCTTGTTCTTGTCATTAATATTCTGCCTCACATCATATGGAAGCCTGATTTTTATCTGTGCCACATTCATGGCATATCTAAAGTAGTTTCAGTGTGCACTGACTTAGCCATTTTAATGGACTGAAGATGCAAATTGCATGAAGCCAGAGGGCTTTGTGGTTATGTGGACCTGGCCAAGGCATCTGTGGCCTGCCTGAATTCTCTCTGCCTCATCACTGGATTTACTGGTCACAAATATCAACCCTCCACAACTCACGTGCATATTTCTGTTTGAATACAACCTCCCCACCCAATCCCTCCTGATGCCTCTTAGACAGGCTCCATGATTAGAACATCATCCCTTGGAATGAGGCCCTATCTACAGCTCGGCATATGGCACCAGCCCTGAAACCCTGACCTGGGTTCAGATTCCTGTCCCACTATCTACAGGCTGCTTGTCCTTGTTGAGTAAACACCTCTATGAAGGGCCCCTTGTTCTTCACATACAGCCTGGGGATGTGTGCACCTGCCTCCTCCATTACTGAGAGGGTGAAATTAGTTCTTGCATGTAAAATATCTCAGAAGAATCAAATCACAGTTACCACCCACATGTTAGTTTGTTTTATTTTATTCTTGTTTTGTTTCATTATTTTCCAAATCAATTACCTGGTTTCATTTCAGCAGTAGGGCAGGGCTCAATCAGCTGGTGAGCTGTAAGAAATTCAGGAGTAGAGGAGATGGATGGAGAAGGAGCGAGAACAAAATTAAGGCAATATGAATACATTCTATAGCAGGACCCACTCTGCAGCTCTAACTTTCTTTTCTTTCACACTAAAATTTTATAATTTTTTTTATTGTGGTAAGGTCACTTAACACGCAATCTTCCCACTAAACACATTTTTAAGTGTAAGTTCTAGTAATTTACTACACAAGGTAGTGATGATAATTAGCAATACTGAATATTTTTTCACATTTTGATGTCCATGTTTGTTCTAAACAGATACACTCTGGATGTGTACTAGAGGGCTAAACATAACAGATGAGTAAGAATCTTACACTTTCTCACTGCTATTGTACTGACACACATGAATTATACCACCTTAATCATAAGATGTTACCTGAGACTACACCTTTCCTCTTATTCCAAACATTAAATCCTATTTACATCAAAAAATCTTCCTTTCAACAATATAGCTAACCCTCTGTATAGGCTGCCCATGTCTGGGACATTGGAACAGATATTTAGCAATGAGACAGCTGCCATGAGGCTTTTAGCTAATAACACCATGGGCTTTTGAGTGATATTGACTAGGTTTACATTTCAAAGGCTGCTTTGAAAATTAAATAAAATGTAAAGCCCTTAATAGTGTCTGGTCCTTGGGATATAATCAAGAATTGGCAGATATATTCCTCACCACTATTATTATTATTATTATTCTATTACACATCAACCGAATCTGGTGCAACCTCTTCCACACCAATTCCAGCCCATCTTCCCTCCCTCACCTCCATCCACATGGTCCAGTTGTAGAAAGACACAGGCACCAACCCAAATCAGAAAGATTCCCAAGCGCTGTGCCATGACAGCTTGCCTTCCTAGGACTGACAAACGTCACCTGTCGCTGCCTTTTTATCTACCCCCTTACACCTTACACCACCACGCCCAACCTGATAAGAATCAACCTCACCAGGAGAGTGCTTGTGCACTCCTAAGCCTCAGATCCTGAAGTTCAAGTTCATCTCTCACGTAGCATGCAATAGGACATTGGCTAGCCGTATAAAGTCCCTGAGCCTCAATAATGTAAAATGCAGCAAAAATGTTTGTAAAATCCTTTTTGGTTCCAGTATTCTATGGCCAGGCAAGGTTATGAAGGGGTGATGAAGAAGACCATTTTTTTCTCATGGATGTTCAACAACATCCATCTCATTTCTGGACCACAGACTCAACATCAGCACAAGGCCCAACCAGCATCCTGTTGGAGCCTCAAAGCAACCTGAAAAGGCAGCCATGCAAGTCTCCATTTGAAGGAGGAGGAAACTGAGGCTCAGAGAACACCTCAAGCACACAGAGTGAGTTGGAGCAAAGTCGCTGTTGAACCACCTAGTCTAGAGGACATTTTCTGAGTGGAAGTTTCCCTGCCATGTGCCACACTCGGCCATATTGATCTCCCCCAAATGGCTTCCCAATCCTGGCTCAAAACTCAAGAAACACTGGAAACACAGACCATTTTCAGACGAGAGCAGAATGGCCTGGAGCTCTTTTTTACTCAACATTATATGCTTCCCTTGCTCTGAGCCTCAACTTTCTCACTTGCAAAATGCACATAACAATCCCTTCCCTACAGTGCAATGTGAGTTCTGTATATTGAGAGCTTTAATCTGGTGTGGGGACTACGTATATAGTAGGTGCTCCGTGAACACCAGCACACCGTGGGTGGGACTCCATTGGTCCTTCTGTCTGTCCTCCATCTTGCCCTCCAATTTAACCCCACACTGTATACTGAAAAGTAGACTATCTTAACTCTCTCATTGAAAAGTGTCACCTTTTTGAAGGTAACTCCCCAGGCCTAAGTGTCAACATACCCCTCCTAGATTACCTCAGTTGCCAACTCATCTTCCTCACTGCACCAGTCATCACAAAAACACATACCCATGGACATTGTCAAAAATAATAGCAACCTCCATGAGCAAACTTTAAGAGAGATCCACATCACACAAGGTTGTGGAGCTAGTTGGGCAAAAAACAAAGCAGCAGACTAGGCATGTTTTAACAGGGAGATCTAGGGAACAAGATGGTCCAAATAGGTCTTGATAAGCTGCCACATATCCTTGGGGATCTAGAAGTCTGCGCTCATGTGCAGGGCTATGTGAGACCAAACGGTGCCCTAGCTGTCTACTTCTTCCTGGCTAAATGTAAGACTTTGTGTCCACAAAAGTAAAACTTGGAGTATAATTGCCCACTGCCTAAACTTAAATGTGTGTCCCAGTTCATACAAAGATCCACCGGTACATGATGGAAGCTGAACTGACTCAAGATATTTCAACACTACCTCTGACCAATCACTGGCTCCCCACTAAGCTATGCTGAAACAGAGGTGTCTCCTGAGAAGCCAGGTTTGAAGAGAAAAACATGAACTTATAAAACAACAACTGAGCTGAGATATCAGCAGTCATGACAGGGTAAGCAGTCTTCACAGAATTAGTCCAGGCAAGGGACTAACCCAACAAGTAAAGAGCAACATAGATAACCTTTGGTTAGGGAGTGAATCACAACCCAGAGTGGTGACAATCTATTATCTGAAATGCCCTATTTTTGATGAAAAGTTATGAGACATGCAGAGAAATAGAAAAAAGGGGTTCTCTACACAGGAAAAGGAGCATCAGTAGGAGCTACCTCTGAGTGGTGCAGATGGACTTACCAGACAAAGACTCCAGAGCAGATATTATGTATATGTTCACAGAATGAAAAGAAGCCATGTTATAGAATTAAAGAAAGTAGGATGACATTGACCTATAAAATAGAGAATACCAATAGAGAATTAGAAATTAGTTTTTTAAAAAGGACCCAATGGAAATTCTGGAGTGTAAAAGTACAATAACCAAAATCAAAAACTCACTAGAGGGGCACCACAGCATATTTGAGAGAGCAAAAGAATCAGTGAACTTGATGATAGATCGATAGAGATTATCCAATCTGAAGAAAAGGATGAAGAAAAGAAAGAAAAGGGTGAAGAAAAGAGCCTCAGAGCCCTATGGGACCCATCAGGTATAGCAACATATGCATAATGGGAGCACACAAAGGAGAAGAGAGGAAAGGGCAGAGACAATAACAAGATCCATTTGGGGAGTACTGTCATCTTAATCATGTTAAGTTTCCTCATCCATGAACATGGGATGTCTTTCCATTGGGTTAGGTCTTCTTATATTTCTTTCTACAATATTTTATACACTTCAAACAGGTGGATTTCATGGTATTCAATTTATATTTCAGTGAAACTCTTACCAAAAGTGAGAGTAAAGGGGAGTTTTTTGGATGCTTACACCAGGTCCCATGGCCTGGATCATTACTCAGTCAGCAGGAGAGATGGACATTGAGATTTTCTCTTCCAGGGACTGAGTGTTCTTGATACTCATCAGAAAGTCATAGACATCTCCCCATGTTTTAATCTATACACATATTAACCCCCTGCATCAACCTCATGAATTTTCACAATACGATTTTTCCACTGAACTAAGAGAACCAGGGGACACCTCCTCTTCTTATTACCACAAAGCCTGCCTCCTACAGCCCCCTGCTTATTCACTCTGCTCCTGAGTGCCACATCTAGATGGCCCTGGGGGGTGCTTGATGTCCTCTTCCCTCAGGCTGTGAATTTACATGACGTCTATACTACAGTCAATTTCATCAGCGCAGGTGATGTGTGTTCGGTCAACTCATTCTATTTAAGGTTGGGTATCCCTCCCTCACCAACGGAGTGAGTATGAGGTGATCAGAACAACGTGGCTATTTCCCTCATGATCCTACCAGTACTATCAAAGTGTAAAGAGTGGAATCAATGGTCCACTTCTCTAGTAACCTGCAGACCTCCATCCTCCTCTAGTATGGGGAATCTGCTATGACTCTCACTGTTTCTGTTCTCATACCCCACACTGAAAAAAGAGAAAAGAAAAAATTCCTTTCTCTCTTCCTCTCTGTCCTCTTTCCATCTCCATCTCTCTGTCTCTATTCATCAATGTCTGTCTCTCAGACCTGATACGAATTTTTCAGTGAGTTCATGGTTCCACAAAATATGGAAAGTTATTTGTAACACTCAAAGATGCTAGGAGAAGATTCACTGGGAATCTTGGCTTAATGGATTTTCTACCTATTTGTTTTTATTAGGAGGGGAATATAGTAGGAATTTTTAAGTGTGACAACAAATATTATGGGTTGCATGTGAGTTACAAAACTGAATTATCAAAGTTCACTATGTCTATTGTGGGCTTTCCACATTAGTTACTCTTATTATAGGAGTAAGAGTGAGCGATAAAGATAGAAGATAAAAGAAGACTGTTACCCCTGTTACCTTTTCGGCCATTTTCCCTCGTGCCCCTGACAGATTCCTGTTCAATGAAGAGCCATGTTTGATTATTAATTATCAGCCCACCTTAAGACAACAATGAGCTATCCTTGTTGCTCACCTTGCCTTGAATCAATTATGTCACTGATACTTGCAGTGGATGTGATATCTGTTACAGCTGATCATGGTCTCTCCTTGCCCCACCATTACTCCTTCCTGTTCAACATCAACCACACTTAATTCTCCCAGGAACACACCTCTCAGCTATTTCTCCTAGTCAAGGAGTGTAGCTCTTCATAAAATAAAAGAGGTGACAAGGGCGTTAGTGATGAGGAATGAGAGAAGAAGAGGTGGTGATGGGGTAGGTGTTAGGAGGAAAGAGAGGAGAGGAGATGGGAGGGAAAGAGGAGGTGAGAGCAAGGAAGGTGGGGAGATGGAGAACAGTTGGAAGAGGAAGTGGAGACAAGGCTGGAGGAACAGGAAGGGAACAGAGGAGAGAAAGAGAAGAGCTGTAATATGAACTATGTGCCCGACACTTTGGTAAGAACTTTACCTCAAAGAGTCTCATCTCAGTCCTAGTGGAAGGACTAAAAAATCACCATTTTGTGTATAAGACAGAGAAAGCTCAAAAAAGTTAAATAATTTGCCCAGGATGTAACAGCTAATAAAATGTGGGGATGAAAACCAGACCCAGGAGTACCAAATCCTGAATGTGTATTTACTGTGCAAACCTTCAGGATGGATTGAAGACACGTAGATGCCAAACACTGAAGAGATAATGTGATTTATTCATAAGAATATTTGTTCCAAACTCCATCTAGCCAATAAAAGTATCCTTTATGAGTCTTGGTTTTCCCCTCTATATACAACAGTGAACTTCCCTTGCAAGATTTTTGTGGAGATTCTATGAGTTCCTGTCCCAGAAGGTAGTACACAGTCAGGTGCTCAATAAATAAACCGTTTCTTCTCCAGTGGTATTGATTTGGGTACACCTGAGGTCAAGCAGGCTTGGGCTGGGTGGCAGAGACGAGTTGTGGATCTCCAAGTCAGAGGACAGCAACCTGAAGTAAGGAAAAGAAAAGTGATATTTCCAAGATGATTTCTTCTGGTTCAGAGAATTCTAACCAGATTAAAGATAAAGACATGCTTTTGAAATCAAGATATACCAGCTAATAAAAGAACAAAGAGGCACAAAGAGAATATGCAGAGAAGGAAGCAATGAGCATTTTAAGATACCTGATTCTGTTAATGAAAAGCCTTTCATGTAGAGAACAACAGTGAAACAAGGAACAAAATGCAGAGAAATATCCAAATTGAGATATGAGAGCTGGACAAAGATCACTTCCTTTGTTTCCAGGACAGAGAAAGGCTACCGTCACAAATTCTCTCATTCTACTTTCTTTTTTTAAAAAACAACACTCTATTGGATTTTCTGCATAAATATGTATCTTATCACCAAAAAGAGAATGCCAGAATACATTAAAAGATTCATATACCATATCCAAGTTGAATTTTTCTAGGCAAAGCAATGTGGGCTCAGAATTAGAAAACCTAACGATTATAGCTATGGATTAAATGGAAATATCACACAAAATCGGTACCATGGGAGAACGTGATTCAATTTCCCTTTCCACTAGCCTGGGGAACTTTGAATTTGGAATTGCTGACTCATGGACCGAAAAGTGATGTTTAAAATAGCTAACATTTATGGAACACTTACCATGAGGCAAGCATAGGCTAAGAGCTTTATAGACATTATCCATTTAATACTCACAAACTTTAATTCCCATGCTATCCTTTGAGCAAGATATTATTTATTAACTTTTTGACATAGAAGGAAATGAAGCTTCAGAGAGTTCATGTAACTTACCTAAGGTCACAAAATGAAGAATTAGGTGAACTACAAATGAAATGCAATCTTTGACTATTGTGTTTTTTTTTTGTTTTTTAGCAGTAGAACCCTTAAAAAAAGCTAGAATTTATGTCAAAATCCTCTATATAAAATAAAGTAGCACTGGTTATTATGGCCCTTAAGACAGTGAGAAAACACTGACAATTACAATTAAGAAACATATCTTGAATTCCTCTACTAAAAGTACCTCTATTAAACAGGTATGCTGTGCCCCAGGGCTCAGCACAACACCTGGCTCCAGAAAGAATTTGATAAATATTGCTCAGTGAAGAAATACATATATCACAAATAATCATATCAATGGTCATTAAAATATATTTGATAATTTTTTTCTTCTATCAATGTTATTTTATAAATTTTAAGTAACTCCTCATTATTAATAAAGACTCAGTGCACAAACAAAATATTTCTTTAACTTGCTAGGACAGTTATATCTTTCTTAATATCTTTTCCAAATCAATAACCAACATCATAATTAATGGTGAAACACGAGATATTATTACTAAAGCAAAAATCAACAAAAGATTAAGCTCCTAAAACCAGGACACCACCTTTAGGAAATTTGGCATAATTCACTAGGACAAAATAAAGAAGCATTAACACATAAACATTCAAAAGGAAGGTAAAATATTAAGGATACGTTGTGTTAGTTGAGTATTTAGCTTTTAACATTGTGTTAACATTAACATAATGTTCTGTTCACAGGGGAGTGATTTCATCATCACTATATATCTTTTTCCTTGTAACTTCTATTTTTAATCTATTTTAGGTATATCTTTAATAAAACTACCTATCTTGTATTTGCTAGTTGGCTATCAGCTCCTGGGGAGCGAAGAATGTTGGATTGCTATCTGAGTATTCAGGGCTCAGTAGCAGGTATCAACCTTAAAAATAAAACAGCCAGTTGTTTTACCAGCAAAACAAGTTCATTCAGGAAAGCCAAAGATTTGCTATTTTGGATATGCCTGCTATGGCAGACCATAGGCAAACCTAACAATCAAAAGAGAGGAATGTTATTACATAGGGAAAAAGGAGGAAATTGGGAGGGGTTATTTTAAACAAAAGTCCAATTGGAGAAAAGCAAGAGTTCAAGGTGGTGGTGGTTTCTCGTTGGCTGAGTTGCTGGTAGTGGATTTGTGTTTGGGATGCAATGTACATTTCTTCCTGTAATTGTCATTCTTTCTTGCTGATGACTTCTTTCTGTTGGTGTCTATAATTGACCTCCAGTAGTACCACATGGGAGCTCCCCCTTCTGGCCTCCTGACTCCATTTTAAGTGAGGTAACCTTTTCTTAATTTTCACACAGGGAAATATATGCCTAATAAACAAATGGATGAGTGCTATATTTTGGGGTGCTGTGGAGGCAACAAACACCATTCTCATAGGTACGAGACATTTTGACAAATTCTAAAAGCACAAACCTTTAAATTCTCAAGGTTTTTAATTCTGTAACTAAACAATGTCTGAGGGATGTTTCTCACCTCAACCCCCGTTCTCAGGCTTGGGGGACATCAGTCACCATTGCATGCAATCAGGGGGTGTATTTTTCCCACTTGAGCTCATCTCAGAAATGATGATCACTCCAATAAAAACTATGCTCATTCTCCAAGAATCTATCAAGCCTTCAATGGTTCTAAACTATTTGCTATTTTTCCCCTAAATTTTTTTAATAGACCTTATTTTTGAGAGAAGTGTTAGGTTCACAGCAAAATTGAGGGGAGCAAAGATTTACCATCTACCCCATGCCCCCAAACACATAGCATCCCCCATTTACAACATACTGCACAAGAGTGGAATATTTTTTACAACTGATGAACCTACATTGACACATCATTATCACCCAGAGTCCATAGTTTACATTAGGATTCACTCCTGGTGTTGTATATTCTATGGGTTTGGACAAATGCATAATGACATGTATCCATCCCCTTAAATTTTAATGGCCTTTCTCCTTTATGTTCCTTTTTGCCAAAATTTGTATTAAAAAATTTTCATACACATAGAAAAGTTTTGTTACTGTGCAAAGGGCTCAGTCAGCTCCCTGCAAGTTCAAGCCAATTAGTGGAGAGGCAAGACAGCAGTAGAAAAAGGACTGTATTAGATGATGAGCTAGCAGATCAGAAGATGGTGGATTAGTGTCCTAAAAAAACATCTTAAGAGGGTACAGAACATTGAAGCGGTTATATAGGGTCAGTGGGCTATAGAGGAGGGGGTTAGGAATGTTGATCATCTGATGTTGCAGGCTGAGAGTCATGACACCAGACCTTTCACTTGTTATTGATGATGGATACCAATATAGAATATTCGTCCAAAGGTGGTTACATTCGTAAGGAACTCAAAAGAACAAAGTTATCTCCTTTTTGCAGCTGGGAGGCATATACATAAGTAGAGGTCATAAAACCTACAGAGCATGCATATTTCCTGGAGAGTGGTCATTAATCAGCTAGACTATGTCAACCTTAAATGTGTCTGGGGGTGTGAAATAACAGTTACAGAGAGTTACAAGATGGCTTCCGTTAGGCCAAGTCTGGTTTGGCCTGTAACAATTCCCCACTGTCAGTTGTCTATTCCACAATCTTAGGGAATCAAGGTGACATATCACATCTGGCTACTTCCAGCTGTATTGGGGCAGTGAAGAGGTATGATCACATGGAATAACTTGACGCATTCATGAAAAAGATCTTTTTCCTCCCTTTTCTTTAAGTGAGATTGGGACATCAGCAATTGTTTTTTTGTTTTTTTTGTTTTTTTTTTTTTTGTAGTTTTGCTTATGAGTGAGCAGCCTTTTTTGATACAGCAAAGTATTAACTTTAGGGGAAAATATGTCCCTAGAAAGAGTAGAAGCATGGTTAACCCCAGCCTGAATAGACAGCCTAAGAAAGATTGAATGCCTGAAGGTGTCCAGGAAAAGAGACCAGAAAATCAATCTGCGTCAAGGCTGAAATGGGAGCTATCATGTTCTACAGTGTGTTGGAGCAATGTAGCATGTTCACTGTTTGTTTTTAATTGTGGTAACATTGGCTTATAACATTATATAAATTTCAAGTGTGCGTCATTATATTTTGATTTCTATGTAGATTACATCATGTTCCCCACCAAAAACTAACTACAATCCATCACCATGCACATGTGCCTAATCACCTCTTTCGCTCTCCTCCCTCCCCCCTTCCCGTCTGGTAACCACCAATCCAATCTCTGTCTCTATGTGTTTGTTTGTTGTTTTTATCTTCTATTTATGAGTGACATCATATGGTATTTGACTTTCTCCCTCTGACTTATTTCTCTTAGAATAATACCCTCAAGGTCCATCCATATCATCACAAATGGCCATATTTCATCCTTCTTATGGCTGAGTAGTATTCCATTATGAATATATATCACATCTTCTTTATCCATTCGTACCTTGATAGGAACCTAGGTTGCTTCCAAGTCTTGGCTATGGTGAATAATGCTGCAATTAAGGAGAGGTGCATATATCTTTACACATTCATGTTTTCACATTCTTTGAAGAGGTAGCCAGCAGTGGAATAGCTGGATCATATGGTAGTTCTAGTCTTAATTTTTTGAGGAATCTCCATACTGTTTTCCATAGTGGCTGCACCAGTTTGCACTCCCACCAGCAGTGTATGAGACTTCCCTTCTCTCCACATGCTCTCCAACACTTGTTATTTTCTGTCTTGTTAATTCTAGCCATTCTGATGGGGGTAAGGTGATATCTCATTGTGGTTTTGATTTGCATTTCCCTGATAATTTGTGATGTCGAACATGCTTTCATGTGCCTGTTGGCCATCTGTATATCTTCTTTGGAGAAATGTCTGTTCAGATCTTTTGCCCATTTTTTAATTGGGTTGTTAGTTTTTTTGTTGTTGAGCTGTATGAATTCTTTATATGTTTTGGATATTAACCCCTTATCAGATATATGGTTTGCAAATACATTATTCCAATTGTTAGATTGTCTTTTCGTTTTGTTGATGGTTTCCTTCGCTGTGCAGAAGCTTTTCAGTTTGATGTAGTCCCATTTATTTATTCTATTGTCTCCCTTGCCTGTTCAGACATGGTACTTGAAAATATGCTGCTAAGACCGATGTCAAAGTGCATACTGCCCATGTTTTCTTCTAGAAGTTTCATGGTTTCAGTTCTTACATTCAAGTCTCTAATCCATTTTGAGTTAATTTTTGTGTATGGTGTAAGATAATGTTCTACTTTCATTGTTTTTCATTTGACTGTCAAGTTTTCCCAACACCATTTATTGAAGAGACTTTCCTTTTTCCATTGTATGTTCTAGGCTCCCTTGTCAAAAGTTAGCTGTCCATAGATGTGTGGGTTTATTTCAGGGCTCTAAGTTCTGTTCCATTGATCTGTGTGTCTGTTTTTGTGTACAGTACCATGCTGTTTGATTACCAGAGCTTTGTAGTATATTTTGAAATCAAGAAGTGTGATACTTCCAGCTTTGTTCTTTTTTCTCAGCTATTCGGGGTCTTTGCACTGAATCTGTAGATTGCTTTAGGAAGTATGGACATTTTAACTATTTTAAATCTTCCAATCCAAGAGCATGGAATATATTTCCATTTCTTTGTGTCATCTTCTATGTTGTTCAACAATGTTTTACAGTTTTCAGTGTACAGTTCTTTCACCTCTTT
Organism: Diceros bicornis minor; assembly: GCF_020826845.1. Lineage (NCBI taxonomy): Eukaryota > Metazoa > Chordata > Mammalia > Perissodactyla > Rhinocerotidae > Diceros > Diceros bicornis. The sequence goes on from NC_080773.1 coordinate 17,873,609, forward strand.
GGCTAAGTTCATTCCAAGGTACTTTACTCTTTTTGTTGCAATAGTAAATGGGATTGTATTGTTAATTTCTCTTTCTGCTACTTCGTTGTTAGTGTATAGAAACACAACTCACTTTTGTATGTTGATTTTGTATCCTGTAACCTTACCATATTCATTTATTATTTCTAATTTTTTTTGGTGAATTCTTTAGGGTTTTCTCTATATAAAATCATGTCATCTGCAAATAGTGACAGTTTCAAGTCTTCCTTTCCAATTTGGATCTCTTTTATTTCTTTTCTTGCCTTATTGCTCTGGCTAGGACTTCCAATACTATGTTAAATAAGAGTGATGAAAGTTGGCATCCTTGTCTGGATCCAGTTGTTATAAGGATGGCTTTCAGTTTTTCTCCACTGAGAATGATCTTAGCTGTCACCTAATTTTGTTAATACTAGTTTCTACTTGTGAGGAGGTATTGATGTAAGAACAGCAGGAGGTATTAGCCACTACACAGACTCTCCTCTGTTCTGCTCATATATAATCTAGGGCAATTCTATTGTCTAGAACTACTTTAACCAAGCAGTCAAGGGACTTCTGTAAATTTCCGGGGTTATGGAAGTCTCATTGGCTATAATCATAAGAGTATGGGATAAATTTCACAGCACATGCTGATGGGCCACTACTCTCCACCATAGAAGCAGGGCATCACCAAAGAAATAGGTATCTCCATCATATATTCCTCCCAGAATGTCTTGGCTTACCCAGGAAAATAATTTAATGGAACTCATCAAATGTTTGGTTTTGCTTGGGTCATGTACAGAGAAAGAAGTGATTAGATCCCCTAATAGACAAGTACGTCGTATGTGCCAGTTATCAAGGCAATTACAGGCCCATGGTTGGTGATCAGATCCACAGACAAAGACATATCCTAAGGGGGCACATAGACTATCAGTCATGTTGTTAAAACTTAGGCCTTCATGTTTAGGAATTTTGTCCAGGATCCAGTCAAGCCAGGGGTCAGTATAAAGCAGTATCCAGGAGGGAAAATTTAACCAACAAATTGGCAAAGATGTGAGTGTTTCTTGAAGGTACACTAGGTACTTTTCATTAAAATCTTGACATAATTAGGTGGACCTATAGTTTGAAGACTATAAGTTTCATGCACTTTTCTCTGACCAGAGAGTAAGAGACAGGAAGTGAGAAGTAAATGCAATTGAGCAAATAGGTAAGTTTAGTCCATTCATCAGCAAATGTCTGTTTCTTACGGTAATAGGATGGTTTATCTTTACATTTTTCCCTGAAAACCATTCTGGGTTGCTTTGTGGCAGGTGGCATAAAGAAAAATGGGACAGCAGATCCTCTGTGGATTAACCTGACCCTATAGGTTACATCTGAAGGTTTTATATCATAGGTCACAGTAAAATTAGGTATACTTGAGAAATTGACTACTGGCATTACTATAGGGTCACTGTGATCATGTACTGAATAGGGCCTTGGGTGACAGATCCAGCAGTCAGTTACCTTGGTGGAAGAAGCTATAACTTGGGAAATCCACACCAAAGAGTTATCTCCCATTCTATAGCGACAGGTACAAAGACCAGTGTGTACAGGTTAAGTAGACTTACGAAATACATAAATTAGATCCTTTATGGGCTCGCATGTCCATGTTGGGGTTTGGGGCAGATCTGGCACTTCTTTCAGTGGAGCTTGCTTTATTCAATTATGATGTATCCACAGCTTAACTTCAGTGAGTTTGACGGATGAGTGGGTGGTCAGTAGCACATCAAAAGGACCCGTTCCACTTGGTTGCCAGTTGATTTTCAGGTCCTTGTTCTCTCCAGGTCTTTAGCAGGACTCTGTCACTAGGACAGAAAAGGTGCAAAGACACATCAGACACGTAAATTCACCTGCTGGAATCAAACTCATGAATAGAGGTTAGTGTAGAACTCAAAGATTTAACATAAGTTGTGATCGTAATGTCTTTTAGGGTCTCAAGGGATCCTCCAGCAAAAGAAGTCTGAAATGGCATGCTTTATAGAATTTCAAAGGGGCTTAACTTAAGTCTACTTCAGGAAGCCACCCTAATCCGTAGTAGGGCAATGGATAGTGCCTTATCCCACGTTAATTGCGCTTTCTGACATATCTTTGCAATGCTTCTCTTTAAAGTGTGCTCCATCTTTTCTATTTTCTGGTTGACTGGGGTCTCCATGTCAAATGTAACATCCATTTGATGTTCAGTACCTTGGATACCTGCTGTGTGACTTGAGAAATAAAGGCAGGTCCGTTGTCACTCTGTAGAGTGTTAGGCAGGCTAAATCTAGGAATAATTTATTTTAATAAAAGACAAACTACCTCAGATGCTTTTTCAGTTCGGGTGCCGAAGGCCTCCACCCACCCAGAGAAAGTGTCCACAAACACCAGCCAATATCAGAAGTTTGCAACTATTTGTGGCATTTGAGTAAAGTTTATTTGCCAGTCTTCAGTAGGCCAGTCCCCTTTATGTTGGATACCCATGCAAGGGAGTCCTGGAGCTGCCTTAGCGTTGTTTCTGGCACAAGTCATGGAATTTTTACTTACTTCTCTTATGGTTTTCCGTAAATTAGGTCCCATGATGTACTTCTGGACCCATTGTAAGGTAGCCTCTCTTCCACAACAGGTGCTTTCACATAAGCATTTTAAAATTGGGTGCAGAAGAGCCCAGGAATTAAAATTATTCCCCATGCATTACTTTTACAGCCTATTAAACACTTAGAGATGAAACCCCATTCTTTTGCCCAATTTAGGTCTTTTTCTGAGTATGCTGGCTGGTATCCAGATAAATCTACCCGAGGTAGCAAAGAGCCCATCATAACAAGGGTCTCTGTCTTTGCTGCCCTTTTTGCTGCTATGTCAGCCAATCAATTTCCCTTAGTTATAGCAGTTTCACACTTTTGCTGGCCAAGGCAATGCATTTGGCCACCTGAGAGGGCTCATGGATTGCCTCCAATAATTGTGATATATCTGGAGCATGTTTAATTTCCTTTTTGTTGGTGCCTAGAAGCCCTCTTTCCTTCCAGATACCTCCACAGGCATGGACCATTGAAAATGCATACCAGGAATCTGTATAGATCTTCACCCTTTTCCCTCATGATAAGAGTAAAGCTCTGGTCAGGGCGATGATCTCAGCCTTCTGGCCTGAAATCCCTGGGGGGAATACCTTGGCCTCTATGGGTCTTTATTCAGATTACAACGGAAGACCCAGCACGCCTCTTACCTTGGTCCATGAAGCTACTACCATCTATGAAAAGCCCCCGTTTGGGTTCTTCTAATGACTGGTCCTTTAGATCTGGCTAGCTGGAATAAACCATTTCTACCATCTGTAAGCAGTCTTGTTCTAAATCTTGTGAGGTCCCACTGGGGAGCAAGGTGGCCAGGTTTAGAGTTGAGGCAACTTGTAACCTGACGTTTGTATTGTCCAAAAGGATGGCTTGATATTTGCCCATCCTTCCTGAGGTGAGTCAGTATCCCCTTTTCTGTTCCAGTAATGTGGAGACATGGTGGGGCACATATACCGTGGTAGGTTGGCCTAGAGTAACTTTTTCACCCTCTTGAAGAATGTCACATGTGGTTGCTACTGCCTGAAGGCAAGGGAGCCATCCCTTCACCATTTGATCCAATAGTTTAGAGAAACAGACCACAGGCCTAGAGGTTGTTCCCAACTTTTGAGTTGATACTCCTAGATTTATGCCTTGTCTCTCATACACATAGAGACTGAAGGGTTTGTCCAGTTTTGGCAATCCTAAGGCCAGAGCTGAGGTCAGCTTGACCTTAACAGTGTCAAATGTTAGCTGGCATTCTTTAGTCCAGTCCAAAGGTTCTGAGTCTAGGCCCTTCAGAGCCTCATACAGGGGTGTGGGAGATCAAGATTTGGCCACGCTGAAATATATCTCTTTACCTTGGTTGTTTTCTCTGATGGACATTTGACCTACCTCACTAACTGCCTAAAGAATTTGACATAGTAACTCCTTCCTGGAACAGATCTTCTATCTGATGGCTGTAATATAATGTAAAATAGATGTTACAATAGGAGAGGCACCAACAGGCCCATCTTATCGGAAGTTCTGTCTCCCTGGCCACATTCTCTGGATGGCCCTGCGAGGAGTTGCCAGACAAACATTTACATTTATAAGGGAAACCTCCATGTATACACGTTATTAAACTTGTTATTATTTTCTCCTACTAACCTGTCTTGTTAATTATTTGGCCAGCCATAAGAACCTTAAGAGAAAGGGCAGAGGGAGATTCTCCCTCTTCCCCCACAGGGGCTTTACTATAAGCCTATAACTAGGAATCCAGATTCAACAGAAACCTACCATTCCTAATAAATCTTGCAGTTGTTCGTGAGTTTGGGAAAGACTTAAGCAGGCTATTGCCTTTTTTTCGATTGGGCAATAATTCTCTTTGTCCCTTGGCTGTGGCAAATCCCAATACGTGACCTTTTGCTTACAAATCTAAGCTTACTTTTGAAACACCTTGTACCTGCCAAGTAATTTAAAGTCTCAATTGTGTTGGTAGGACATTGTTTATAAGCGGGGCTAGCTATTAGCAAGTCGTCCACATATTGCAATAACAGTCCTTCCCGTAGTCTTAGATGACTTAAATCTCTGGCCAGTGCTTCCCCAAATGAGGTGATAGAGTTCTTAAACCCTTGGGGAAGGAAAGCCCAACAACGTTGTGTTGTGTCATCTGAGAGTCCAGATCACGCCATTCAAAGGCAAACAGCTGTTGGGCATCCTCTGCCAATTATACACAGAAAAATGCATCCTTTAGGTCCAACCATGAGAAGCAATCATATTCTACTCCTATATTTGTTAATATGGTGTAGGGGCTGGGCACCACAGGGTGCAATTCTTGAGCCACCTCATTTATGGCCTGCAGATCTTGAACAAAGTGATATTCATTAGAATTTCACTTCTTTACCAGGAGGATGGGGGTAGTGGTGTTGTATGGAGGCTGACAGGGTCTAATGAACCCTGTCTCTAAGAATTTTTTGAAAGTAGGCTGTATTCCTCTCTGATCTTCTTGTTTTAGCAAATACTGTTTTAGATTAGGCTTTACTTTTTCCTCTTTTAAGGGTATTTTTACTGGTTGGGCATTCTTTGCCTTCCCTGGGGTCCCGCTTGCCCCTACATCGGGGCTTTCCTCCTCACAGATTTCAGGTGGTGACAGTTCCAGCTCTGACTCTGGGATCCCCAGGAAGGCCATCTGCAAACTCAGGGACTGCTCTGGAGGAACTCATATATCGAGTTGTCGTGGCGCAAAAGTTACTTGCACATTTAATTTACAGAGAAGGTCTCGACCCAGAATTGGGATGGGGCATTTTGGCATGTATAGGAAACTGTGTTTCAGGGTCAGGTCCCCCACCTGACACTCTAAGGGTTGTAGAAATGAACGATCTTGGATTTCACCAGAGACTTCCATAATTGGGATCCATCTTGACATTTTTTGTTAACTTGGTGTTTAGAACAGAATAGGTAGCACCAGTATCAACTAAAAAGTCAGTCAGTTTGTTCCCCACTGTCAATTGTACCCAGAGTTCCTGTGGGGAAATCTGGATGGGGTGTTTTAAGTTCAAAGGAGCCCATGGGCCCCTTTTGGTCCTCATCAGCACATTTGCCCCTCTTGACCATCAGAGTAGTTTCTTCCCTCTTTCCATCTGCATCTTCTTTTTCTTTCTTAAGGCATTCCCTTTTTCACTTCCCTTCTTCCTTGCAAAAAGCACATTGCTTTTTGTCCAGGGGATGCTTACTTCCCTTTGGTTGGCCTGGCATTCCTCTCAGATGGCTCGGGTTCTGCCCACCCAGAACAGCAGCCAAGAAAGCAGCATTCCTCTTGGTCTCTTCCTGCATCGTTCAATGCCCCTGGTCTTTTATACCTTAAAGGCAATATCTACAAGCTGAAAAGGATTCATTCTTAATGCCCCATCTCATTTTTGTAATTTCTTCCAAATATCTGGACCACTTTGTCCTATAAAGTTCACGTTAACCGTTTTAAGGTTTTCAGGGGCGCCCACAGCTGCATCCATATAGTGCCCATAGACTTGGTAAATACTTTCCAGGAATTCAGAGAGGTCTTCACCTGGTTTTTGTTGAATCTCCTGGACGTTGTTCAGGCTCTTGTGCTTAGGGACCTCGGTTCTCAGGCCTGTTAAGATACATATCTTGTAATGTTCAAGGCTGATTCTCCCTGCAGCATCGTTAGGGTCCCAGGCTGGTTCAGCTATTGGGACTGCTGTGTTAGCCTCAAGAGTGCTGGAAGGATCTGCTAGATGGAGCTGGTGAGCTTTCTTTCTGGTTTTGTTTATCAATTTTTTTTCATCTCCCATTAGGAGCATATTCATTAAAATATGAATATCTGCCCACAATAGATGATAGGTAGGAAAGATCAAAGAGAACAATTCTGTCATCCACAGGGGATACTCCCAGTAGGGCAGATTATTTTTCCAGTTAAGTAGATTAGAGGTGAAGGAGACGTTATGCATCCATCTGATTCCAGCAGGCTGTACTTGAACATTCAAGGCTGTGGGGTATTGCCATAATGGGAATCTGAGAGCCAATCGCCCCCTGGGGAGAGCACCTTGACCAAATTGGGTTCCCTGTCTAGTGCAGGAGGGTGAAATCCAGCCCACTGTTCCTGGGTCCCTTTCAGCCTTCCTCTCATAGGAGGGCAGAGCACCTGCCTCAGTTACCAAGGACACCTCTGGAGGCACTGGGGAGGCATTGGGGGAGACGGCTGCAGAGGCTCATGCCTGTGCAACTGTGGGAGGATTAAGGATTTGTAATACCACTACATCATCATCATCCTCTTTAACATCCTGTATAATAGATCCCCTTTGTTCCTTCTCTGCTCTATGTACAGTGAGGAAATCCTTCCATTCTTTTTTCTCATCTTGGTACAGCAACACAGAAGCTTGTACATAGGGGACTGTGCCATTTTTTCCAGCTGTTTTACAAAACAATTCTAACTGTAAGTGTAATAATTCAGTGAGCCATTAAATGACCAGCGCTCACTGGATCCCAAAGAATATTGTGGCCATGCAGTATTACAGTAGAAAATCATCACTGTCTTAGGCATAGGCTCATAACTATAATCAGACTATCTATTCTGAATCAGCCCCAATGGGCTCTGCTTAGGGACAGGTGGCTTGTTTCCCAGTCTGACACACAGAGATGGACAAACACACACACAGACACAGAAAGACCAGACAGAACTGAATCAGTTCCCAGATTCTGGGTAAAAGTCCTACAACTATTCCCACGCCAGCAGGGGACCCTATCAAACAGATGGTCCTAAATCTCAAAGAAGGAGGACACCAAATGGAAGGAAAGGGAGTTCTCAGTTATGCACATGGAGGTGATTTACGCTATTCCAGATATGAGTCCATTGACTCACCAGAAATATTCATTTCTCTTTCCACCATAGAGAGCATTGGAGGCAGCTAAGAGTGGAGGGAAACTGACAGGGAGCATCCCTGAGACAAAAAGAGCCTCGGCACTGCTAGGGACTTTCCCAACAATTCTCCCAAGGTCAGCTAGCCACGGGCAGACTCATGGGTCCCTTCGTGGTCACCAATTTTATTACCACACAAAGAACTCAATCTGCTCACTACAAGACAAAGCCAATTAGTCAAGAAGCAAGATGGCGACAGAGAAAGGACTTTACTGGATCATGAGATAGCTGATGGGAAGGTGGTGGACTAGCATCCTAAAAAACGTCTTAAAAGGGTACAGAATCTTGAAGCAGTTATATAGGGCCAGTGGGCTATAGATGAGGGGGTCAGGAATGTTGACCATCTGGCAGTGCAGACTGGGAGTCGTGACACCAAACTTCACCTCTTGTTGATGATCGATACCAGTATAGAATATTTGTCCAAAGGTCATTAGATTTCTAAGGAATGCAAAAGAACAAAGTTATCCCCTTCCTGAAGCTGGGAGGCATATAGGTAATCAGGAGTCATAAAACCTACAGGACATGCATGTTTCCCAGAGAGTGGTCCTTAATCAGCTGAACTATGTGCAGCTTTAAATGTGCTCTGGGGGTGGGGTGTGAAACAAAGGTTACAGAGAGTTACAAGACAGCTTCCCTCAGGCCAAGTCTGGCTAAGGTTGTAACAGGTTAATGAATAGAACAACACATCCCTCCACCCAGATCCAACAATTAATTATTTGCTGTATTTGCTTCCTCTGTCTGTTTCCCCATTACTTGTGTTGTTGTTGAACCTTTGAAAGTAAGTTTCAGACATCATGACATTTCACCCATAAACATTTCAACATGCATCTTCCAAGAATAAGGAGTTTTCTAGATAGCCACAATATAACTATCACTTATAAGAAAATTAAAGTTTCTGGAAATTCAAATATGTATATACATGTTTCATTAAAATGAGTGTCTCACTTTCATTACTTTAGAAACAATATGGTTGTTACTTGCAATTAGATTTCTACCTTTGGTAACAGAAATCATTTTCAATACACATTGTAAAAATAAAAATGGCAAGAGAGGGCAAAATTATCAGATTAATCAAATTAGAATAACAAAAAGTTAACAATAATTCCGTAATATCACTGAATATATATTCATATTCACACATCCCCAGTTGCTCTAAGATTGTCATTCAAAGCTTTTTTGTTTTATGACTAAAAGGTAATCTAGGTCCATGCACTGCATTTGGTTGTTCTCTCTCCTTAGCTTCTTTCATTTAGAATAACGCTCACAATTTTCTTGGGCAAGCCTTAGACAAGAGGTCACATTTTAGAGTGTCCCACACACAAATTATTTGGGAGCACACTGATGCCCTTATGACTCATGATCTGGCACTCAGCAATGGCACTATGCAACCATAACCCTAAACATCCACTCTCGTGTCAAACACCAGCCAGACCTCAGAGAAATGCTCCTCCACAGCCTTTGCCCTGTGTCCTTGAAACAAGCACCATAAAGTCCTGTGAGTCACACCATTACCAAAGTCAGACATGAGCACTCTGTCAAGCTTTGAAGAATGGGAAGGTTTTAGCGGCAGAAGCATTTAGGTAACAGAAAAGAGAAATTTTCCTCTCAGACAAAAGACCACCAAAGTTTATTGCATAATGAAATATTATTTCCCAGCAGTGAAAACCATTCTCTCTCTCTTTTTTAATAATCCAAATTAGTGTTCTGGGGGGATTCGTAAATGAGTCCAATATTTGCAACAGTGGCCCAAGGTAGTGGATTGACTAGTGTCCCCCAAAAATTCACGTCCACCAAGAACTTCAAAATTTGACTTTATTTGGAAAGAGGGTCTTTGCAGATGTAATCCCTTAATATAAGGTGATATTGGATTGGTGTGGGCCCTAAATCTAATGACTAATGTCTTTATAGGAGAGGACACACAGAGACACACACAGAAGAAAGCCAGGTGAAGATGGAGGTGGAGATTGGAGTGGTGCAGCTACAAGCCAAGGAACACCAAGGAATGCCAGGAGCATTCTTTCATTTCTTTCAACAATGTTCTGTAGCTTTCATTGTACAGATCTTTCTCCCCCTTGATTAAGTTAATTTCTAAGTATTTTACTCTTTTTGATGCTATCGTGAGGAGAATTGCTTTGTAACTTCCTTTTCAGTATTGCCATCTTAACAATATTAAGTCTTCCAATCCATGAACATGGGATCTTTCCATAATTTAGGTCTTCCTTAATTTCTTTGAATAACATTTTGTAACTTTTATGAGTATAACTTTTATGCTTCTTTGGTTAAATTATTCCTATTTTATTATTTTAGATATTATTGTCAATGGAATCGTTTTCTTAATTTTTTTTGGATTATTCATTGCCAGTGTACAGAAATGTGATTGGTTTTTAAATTTATTTTGTACCCTGCAACTCTGTGTATGAGTCAAACTTTTTTATATCATTATATGCCTCAATTGTTTTTTATGGAAACCTGTACTTTTAATATAATATATTGTCCCAAACTCTGGACACTGATTACTACCTACCCAGGGATTGTTGTTGTTGTTCCTTTGTTTGATTAGTGAATTGGCTGGAACATTTTCATGATGTTTATTTTCTCTCCAGGGTGCCTCCTTGGGCATACACAGTCACACTGGAAAGACAGTGGTTCTAACAGGGCTGTCTGAGTGTCTCTTCTCCTGATCTCTCTGTTAAGCTGCCTGCCTCTGTTGTTATCACATCCAGCTGTTAGGTTCCACTAATTTGCTGGCTGATTACTCTATTGTTGTAAACAGTGCCCTTGAACATAAATTGCTTCACAATCAGATTCTATTAAATTCAGGCAGAGGTTGCTTCCGAGGCCAAGCTTTGAGGTTTCTTCTGACCCCAGGAGGACTCCTCTTAGCTGTCTCTTTCCCTAGTTCTCTCTTGTTAATTCACTAGCCTAGGGTTTAGCCTGTTAATGGCATGGAGCTACTAATTTCCTTTTCATTGCTTACCCCTCAAATCTCTGTTGCTTACAAGACAGCTGTTACTCACAAACTTCCCCCCTCCCATTCTGTGAAAAATAATGTCACTTTCTTGGCAAAGAACTTTGAAGCTCTCTGTGCTTATCAGTATCTCTGAGCCACAGCTTGGGAGCTGGAGGCAGGGACAGCAGAGTGCTTCTCTCAGAATGTCACTCCTGCCTTACAAACAGGGCACTGCTGGGCAGGGGTGGCAGCCTCTGGCCTTTTTGTCTTCCTTCTCCCAGCATGGAAAATCTTCATGGCAAGTAAGCTGGGGCAAGGGTGATGGAGACCCCAGTATTCTCAAACTGCTCTCACTGGGCAGAGCCTGGGTTCTATGAGTGATGTCTTGGTGGAGTACAGAGTCCCTAACCTCTCCACCACATGGAACTGAATTTACCCTCTGCAACACGGAGTTGAGGGGAAAGAGTTAGGCTGGCAGCCTTCCCCACTGGTGATGATGCTATAGTCCTTGAGGGGAGATGAAGGAAGAGGGAATCTGCCTTTTTGGCTACACTCACTCATAATGTTACCACACAAAGATGGGATTCTCCTACCTGGTGCACATAAGAAAGCCAATTATCGCAGAATCAGCTTTTGGGTAAAGAAAACAGCTTTATTCCAACATCAATCTGCAAGGAGACAGGAGGCATATGCTCTCAGATCTTTCTCCCCAATCCAGGACATGGGGCAAATTTATGGAATGAAGGGCAGAGTGGTCTGAAGTTTGGAGATAGATGATTGGAGGTAAGGAGAAGCAAGGTAATTGATGATCTGTGCAAGCATAGTCAAGCTTCATGGCTCTTCATAGGATGCATGTTCACAAAATAGTGGCATTAGTATGATCTGTGGGTGGAGTTTTCAGCCCTTTGACATGAAAAGGGTCACATTTCGAGCATTTGCAGAGGCCCAGTTGATGGGTTGGTGTTCTCAACTGCCCTGGACTGGACAAGAGGAGACTCTCAGATCCTGAAAAACAGCTCTTAGTTACTCTATTGATAAGATGGGGTCAGTTGAACTGGTCCTAGAGGGCGCATGGTTACAATAATGCTACTTTCAACACGCAGAGCTGGGGCGGGTGGTCGGCTGGGTGGGGATCATAGGGTAGTTCAGATCCCACAGACTCTTGTTTTGACTGATATTAGGTTTATTTTCTTGAAGAAATGTATTTTTATTATCCATTCACATTGACAAAAATAGAAATTTATTTCTTGCTTCTCTGGGACCATAAGAGAAGATGTCGTAGGATCCTTAACTGGATAGACCTTACACGGACTTGGTTTTAAGTTCTAGTCTCAATTACTAACTCCAACATCAGAGAGGCCATGAATGCTGACATCCCTGAATGGTCACTAAAATGTCATCCCCACATCCCACAGCCACTATTCCATGTCTCTCTGGGCTGCTCATGTACCAGAATAAATCTTAGGCTCTGGCTTTAAGGCTCTTCTTTGTTTCTGATACCTATGAAGTTTACTTTATGTCATTCAAGCTCAGTTATTGATTTAAATATTATTTTTCTAGAATATCTCCTTGTTTTTTTAAAAAAAAAAATGGTAGTAGGCCTTTGGAAAACTGTCAGAGAGCCAAGGAGGTGCCAGGTTCTGCACTTAATACTTGATGCCAGGGCAAACAACACAGTCCATCTGGTCCTCCCAACAATTCAAGTCCCCCAGGGATGACGGGCAGTTTAATTGCAAATAGAGTGGATGAACTGGAAGGATATGATCAGGACTCCTTGGAGTCAGAGGATATCTCCAGGAAGAAATAACATGTCAGCTAAATAAGGAAAGACAAATCATCTATGACAGGGACCAGTCCTCCACACCCTCTTGGACCCTCCTCCCACCTTCACCCCAAAGACCTCACCACTACACTTTCACCATTCAATCAAGCCCACAGAAAAGAGAATTCTCATGTGTGTTGATATTCCATCAGTGTCTGGAGGAGAAGAGGGCCAGGACATGAAGATCCCGTGTGATCAACCTGGGTACCCTGACAACCACCCATTGGAAAGATGGTTCCTTTCATGAAAGGAAAACAAGATCACATCTGCAGAGAAAGTGTTTTATTGATTGAACCCATGCACAGTGGGAACATGGTGGTGTTGGAGGGAAAAGATTTCACCTCTATCGCACAGAGCATCACCTTCATACTTGAGGTTTCTTGATTTTCTTCACTTAGATTTCAAAGCCTTGATTGCATCCATGGACATGGGTGGACGCACTCTACAGTAATTTAACATGGTATTGACGTCAATGTTAATGAATTCTATTTATTTTTCTAGACATTCACGTAAGTGCAATGGTCTGTTTCTCTTCTCCTCTTTCTTCTCTCTCTCTCTGCTCTTCCCCATTTCTACTCCTGCTCTCCCACACTTACTCAAAAGACTATGTTGTACTCTCTCTTCCCCTCTCCAAGCTTCTCTCTCCCTACCTTCTCATGCTACTAATCCTCCCTATATCCTCCTACTTCCATTTATTACCCTGCAAACTCTCTTTCTTCTTCCTTTCCTAACTCTTGTCTCTCTATCTTTTGCATTTTGCCTTTTGTCTCTTACTCTCTTTCTGACTTTTCTCCCCTTTCTCCTCTCTCTTCTCTACAAACTCTGCTCCTCACTCTTTCTCCTGCATCCTTTCTACCTTGAACCATCCTTTCACCTGTCTCCTCTTGCCTTCTCACTCCTCTCTGTCACCTTGCTCCATCTGTTTATCCAGCTCTATCTCTTCCCTGATCACTCCCACCTTTTCTCATCCTCCCCTAGCCACTTACCCTTTATTACGGGCAATACCTCCAAGCTTTATGTTGGTCATAGTTAGGAGTGATTGAGCACCAATAATTCCAAAACAAACTCCCAGCAGTTGTGCAACTGTTATATGTTTTGCCACGATAGATAAAGGGAAAGACACATGGGGCGTAATCTGAAAAGTACAGGGAATTGGTGAGAAAGTGCTTAGTAGAAAAATTTTCCTCATGTTATCAAGAGAAGGGGATATGAAAGGTAAATGGATAGGATGAGGTAATGTCTGAGGCTTCCATCTAGGGAGCAACTAAGGAAGTTTCCACTTCAACTGGAAAGCCGTGTATTCCTCATGTGAGGAAAAGCTGCATACTCACCTTCATCAACACAATATCTCCATATCCCAGAATAAATTTCAGTCAGAGAACACCAAGCCCATAGGGAATTCTCCTTAGTGCAATCAAAATACTGGTTGCCTCCATAAATGAATGGGAAAACACACTTATTATCTGTAAAATGCAAAGACATTCTCTTCATTAGCTTTTTAGGGTATCATTATTTCTGCATTAACTCTGGCAAAGATTCTGTTCCAGCTAGCTCATCGTCACCAAGGGCCTGCCATTTACAAAGTCCTTTACTAAGTATCAGGGATGCCAATGTCAACATGATGTGGTCTCTACCCTCAGGGACTAGGAAAGGCTCTTTAACTTCCATTGACATGTTACTTAACCGGAGACATTTCCCATGGATATTGGAGCTCCAGGCAACAGACAAGCTTGCTAGATAAAGAAGCAGACCAATTTGAGATCATCATTTTTATCACCTGTTATTCTGTTTTGTCTAGAGCTACAGACTCTGCTTTCCCAGATTCAATACCAAAAGTTTAAAGAGATTTTATATCTGTGAACACAGGCAATTTCTTGTTCTTGCCATTAATATTCTGCCACACATCATATGGAAGCCTGATTTTTATCTGTGCCACATTCATGGCATATCTAAGATAGTTTCAGTGTGCACTGACTTAGCCATTTTAGTGGACTGAAGATGAAAATTACAGGAAGCCAGAGGGCTTTGTGTCTATGTGGACCTGGCCAAGGCATCTGTAGCCTGGATGAATTCTCTCTGCCTCATCACTGGATTTACTGGTCACAAATATCAACCCTCCACAACTCACGTGCATATTTCTGTTTGAATACTATCTCCCCTCCCAATCCCTCCTGATGCCTCTTGGACAGCTCCTGTATTAGAACACCATCCCTTGGAATGAGGCCTTATCTACACCTTGGCATATGACACCAGCCCTGAAGCCCTGACCTGGGTTCAGATTCCTGTCCCACTATCTACAGGCTGCTTGTCCTTGATGAGTAAACACCTCTAGGAACGGCCCCTTGTTCCTCACATATAGCCTGGGGATGTGCCCAACTGCCTTGTCCCATTTCTGAGAGGGTAAAATTAGCTCTTGCATGTAAAATATCTCAGAAGAATCTCAATCACTGTTACCACCCCACACATTTTAGTTTTGTTTGGTTGTTGTTTTGTTTCATTATTTTCTGAATCGATTACCTGGTATCGTTTCAGCAAAATGGCCGGTCTCAGTCTTCTCTTGAACTGGAAGAAATTCAGTAGAGAAGATGGACGGAGAAGGAGAAAGAACAAACTTAAGGCGATCTGAATACATTCTATAGTAGGACCCACTCTGCGTCTCTAACTTGCTTTTTTCCACACTAAAATTTTATAATTTTTTATTGTGGTAAGAACACTTTACACAAGGTTTTCCTACTAAACACATTTCTAAGTATAGGATCTAGTAATCTACTATACAATGTAGTGATGAGAATTTGCAATACTGTATTTTTTTTCACATTTTGACATCCATGTTTGTTTTAAACAGCTACACTCTGGATGTGTGTACTAGAGGGCTAAACATAACAGATGAGTAAGAATCTTACACTTTCTCACTGCTATCATACTGACATACGTAAATTACACCACAGTAATCATAAGATGTTACCTGAGATTACACCTTTTCTCTTATTCCAATCATTAAACCCTATTTACATCAAACACTCTTCCTTTGAACAATATAACTAACCCTGTATATAGGCTGCCCATGTCTGGCACATTGAAACGGACATTTAGGAATGAGGCAGCTGTCATGAGCATTGATAGCCAACAACACCATGGGCTTTTGAGTAATATTGTTAGGTTTACATTTCAAAGACTTGTTTGAAAATTAAATACAATGTAAAGCCCTTAATAGTGTCTAGTCCTTGGGACATACTCAAGTGTTGGCAGATATATTTCTTACCACTATTACTACTACTCTATTACACATCAACCCATTTCTGGTACAGGTTCTTCCACACCAATTCCAGCCCATCTCCTCTCCCTCACCTCCATCCACATGGTCCAGTTGTAGAAAGACACAGGCACCAGCCCAAATCAGAAAGATTCCCAAATGCAGAGCCATGACAGCTTGCCTTCCTGGGTCTGACAAACATCAACTGCCACTGCCTTTTTATCTACCCCCTTACACCTTACACCACTCCCCCTCAACCTGATAAGAATCAACCTCACCAGAAGAGTGTTTGTGCATTCCTAAGCCTGAGAGCATTAAGTTCAAGTTCATCTCTCAGGTAGCATTCACAGGACATTGGCCAGCAGTATAATGTCACTGAGCCTCAATAGTTAAAAATGAGGCAAAAATGTTTGTAAAATCTTTTCAGTTCCAGTGTTCTATACCAGGCAAATGGATGAGGGAGTGATAAAGAAGACCATTTTCTCTCACGGGTGTTCAACAGCATCCATCTCATTTCCTGGTCACAGACGCAGCATCAGACACAAGGTCAACCAGCATCCTGTTGGAGCCTCAAAGCAACCTGATTAGGCAGCCATGCAAGTCTCCGTTTGAAGGATGGGGAAACTAAGGCTCAGAGAACTGCTCAAGGACACAAGGTGCATTGGGGCAAGGCCACTATTGGACCTCCCCGGCCTAGTGGACATTTTCAGAGTTAAAGTTTCCCTGCCATCAAAAAACCACATGGCCATGGACATTGTCAAAAACAATAGCAACCTCCAGGGGCAAATTTTAAGAGGGATCCACATCACAACAAGGTTGTAGGGCTGGTTGGGCAAAAAACAGAGCAGCAGACTAGGCACGTTTTAACAGAGAGATCTAGGGAACAAGATGGTCCCAGTAGGACTTACTATGCTGCCTCATATCCTTGGGGATCTAGAAGTCTGTGCTCATGTGCAGGTCTGCATGAGAGCAAAGAGCACTCACTCTAGCTGTCTACTTCTTCCTGGCTAAATGTAAGGCTTTGTGTCTCCAAAAGTAAAACCTGGTGTATAATTGTCCACTGCCCAAAACTTAAATGTGTGTCCCAGTTCATGCAAAGAACCACCAGAACATGGTGGAAGCTGAACTGACTCAAGATATTTCAACACTACCTCTGACCAATCACTGGCTCCCCACTAAGCTATGCTGAAACAGAGGTGTCTCCTGAGAAGCCATGTTTAAAGAGACAAACAATAACTTATAAAAGAGCAACGGAGCAGGGATATCAGCAGTCGTGGAAGGGTAAGCAGACTCCACAGAATTAGTCCATTCAAGGGGTTACCCCAACAAATAAAGAGCAATATAAATAATCCCAGGTTAGGGAGTGAATCACAATCCAGAGTGGTGACAATCTATCATCTAAAATGCCCCATTTTTGACAAAAAGTTATGAGATATGCAAAGAAACAGAAAAAAAGGTCCTCTACACAGGAAAAAAAGCAATCAGTCGGAGGTATCTCTGAGCAGTGCAGATAGTGGACTTACAGACAAACACTCCAAAGCATATATTATGTATATATTCAAAGAAGGAAAAGAGACCATCTTATAGAAGTAAAAGAAAATAGGATTACATTGACCCATTGTGTAGAGAATACCAATGGAGAATTAGAAATTAGTTTTTCAAAAAGGACCAAATGGAAATTCTGGAATGTGGAAGTATAACAACAAAAATTAAAAACTCACTAGAGGAGCATCACAGCAGATTTGAGCGAGCAACAGAATCAGTGAACTTGATGATAGATAAATAGAGATTATCCAATCTGAAGAAAAGAAAGAAAAGAGTAAGGAAGAGAGCCTCAGAGCCCTATGGGACACCAAGAGGAATAGCAACATACGCATAATGGGAGCACACAAAGGAGAAGAGAGGAAAGGCCAGAGACAATAATAAGATCCATTTGGGGAAAATTGCCATCTTAACAATGTTAAGTCTACTCATCTATGAACATGGGATTTCTTTCCATTGATTTAGGTCTTCTTAAACTTCACTCTACAATGTTTTGTACACTTCAAACAGGTGGATTTCATGGTATGCAATTTATATTTCAGCGAAACTCTTATTAAAAACAAGAGTAAAGGAAAGTTTCTTGGATGCTTATACTGGGTCCCATGGCCTGGATCATTATTCAGTCAGCAGGAGGGATGGACACTGAGTTTTTCTCTTCCAGGAATTGAATGTTCCTGATACTCATCAGAAAGTCCTAGGCATCTCCCCATGTTTTGATCTATACACATATTAACCCCCTGCACCAACCTCATGAATTTTCATGATACGATTTTTCCATCAAACTTAAAGAACCAGGGGACACCTCCTCCTCTTATTACCACAAAGTCTGTCTCCTACATCCTCTGCTTATTCATTCTGCTCCTGAGTGCCACAACCATGTGTCCATGGGGAGTGTCCGATGTCCTCCTCCTGCAGGTCGTGAAAATGTGTGACTTCTATGCTGCTGTCAATCTCCTCTCTGCAGATGTTATGTGTTCAGTCATCTCATTCTATTTAAGGTGAGGTATCCCTCCCTCACCGATGGAGTCAATACGAGGTGATCAGAACAAGATGGCTATTTCCCTCATGATCCTACCAGTACCATCAAAGTGAAGGAGTAGAAGCAATGGTCCACTTCTTTGGTAACCTTCAGACACCCATCCTTCTCCTACTATGGGGAATCTGCTATGACTCTCATTGTTTCTCTTCTCATGTCCCACACTGAAAAAAAGAAAAAAAGAAAAAAACTGTTTTCTCTCTCTATCCTCTCTGTCCTCCCTCCATCTCCATCCTTCTCTCTATCAATTTCTATCTCTCAGACCTGATGCAAATTTCTCAGTGACTTCATGATTCCACAAAATACAGGAGGTTATTAGCAACACTCGAAGATGCTAGGAAAAGATTCACTGGGAGTCTTGGCTTAACGGAGTTTCTACCTATTCATTTTTTTGGAGGGGAATATAGTAGGAATGTTTTAGTGGGGCATAGAAATCTTGTGTTGTATGTGAGTTTCAAAATTGAATTATCAAAATTTACTGTGTTTATTGTGGGCTTTCCACATCAGTTACTCTTATTATAGGAGTAAAAAGCTACTGCTGGAGAGAGAGTGATAAAGGTAGAAGATTAAAGAAGACTGTTACTCCTGCTTGCTTTTTGCCATTTTCCCTTGTGGCCCTGACACATTCCTGCCTTCAAGGAAGAACCATGTTTGTTTATTAATTATCACCCCCACCCTAATGCAAGAAATGAGCTAACCTTGTTGCTCACCTTGTCTTGAGTCAATTATGTCACAGATACTTTCAGCAGATGTGGTATCCGTTTCAGCTGATCATGGTCTTTCGTTGCACCACCATTACTCCTTTCTACTCAACGTCAACCACACTTAATTCTCCCAAGAAGACAACTCTTAGCTATTTCTCCTAGTCAAGGAAACTAGCGGTTTCATAAAATAAAAGAGGTGACAAGGGGGTTAGTGATGAGGAATGAGAGAAGATGAGGTGGTGATGGGGTGGGTGTTGGGAGGAAAGAGAGGAGAGGAGATGGAAGGGAAAGAGGAGGTGAGAGCATGGAAGGTGGGGAGACGGAGAACAGTCTGAAGAGGAAGTGGAGACAAGGCTGGAGGAACAGGAAGGGAACTGGAGAGAGAAAGAGACAAGCTGTAATATGAACTATGTGCCCAACACTGGGGGAAGAACTTTACCTCATAGAGTCTCACCTCAGTCCCAGTGGAAGGACTAAAAAATCACCATTTTATGTATAAGATAGAAAAAGCTCAAGAAAGTTAAATAATTGGCCCAGGATGTAACAGCCAATAAAATGTGGGGCTGAAAATCAGACCCAGGAGTATCAGACTCCAAGTCCTAAATCCATATATACTGTGCAACCTTCAGGATGGTTTTAAAACAAGTAGAGGCCAAACACTGAAGGGATAAAGTGATGTAGTCCTAAGACTATTTGCTCCAAATTCAATCTTGCCAATAAAATTATCCTTTACGAGTCTCAGTTTTCCCTTCTATATATGGTAACAATCAACTTTGCTTGCAAGATTTTGGTGGGGATTCTATGAGTTCATGTCCCAGAAGGTAGTACATAGTCAAGTGCTCAATAAACAAACCCTCCCTCCTCCAGTGGTATTGATTTGGGTACACGTGAGCTCAAGCAGGCTTGGGATGGGTCAAAGAGAGCGAGTTGTGGATCATCAAGTCAGAGGACAGCGACCTGAAGTAAGGAAAAGAAAAGAGACATTTCCAAGATTATTTCTTCTGGTTCATAGAATTCTAACCAGATTAAAGGTAAAACATGATTTTGAAATCAAGGAATAACAGCTAATAGAAAAACAAAGGGGTAGAAATGAGAATATGCAGAGGAGGAAGCTAGAAACATTTCAAGATATCTAAATCTAAGTTAGTGAAAAGCCTTTCATGTAGAGAAAGACAGTGAACCAAGAAGCAAAAGGCAGAGAAATATCTAGATTGAGATATGAGAGGTGGACAAAGCGCACTTTCTTTGTTTACAGAGCGGAGAAAAGCCACCTTCACAAATTCTCTCACGTTACTTTCTTTCTTTAAAAAAAAAACCTATTGGATTTTCTGCATAAATATTATCTCATCACAAAAAATAGAATGCCACAATATATTAGAAGGTTAATAGACCATATCCAAGTTGAATTTTTCTAGGCACAGCAATGCAGGCTCAGAATTAGAAAATCTAACAATTATAGCAATACATTAAATACAAATATCACACAAAATTGGTAGCATGGGATAATGTGATTCAAGTTCCCCTTCCATCAGCCTGGGGAACTTTGAATTTGGAATTGCTGACTCATGGACCAAATTGATATCAATAATAGCTAGCATTTACAGAACACTTGCCATGAGGTAAGCGTAGGCTAAGAGTTTTGGAGGCATTCTCCATTTAATACTCACAACCTTTAATTGCCATGCTATCCTTGAGCCAGGTATTATTTATAAAGTTTTTGACATAGAAGGAAATGAAGCCTCAGACAGTTCCTGTAACTTGCCCAAAGTCACACAGTGAAGAAGTAAGTGAGCTCAGAATGAAACCCAAGATTTCATTTTTGTTTTGGTTTTTTAGCAGTAGAACCCTTAAAGAAAACCTAGAATCTACGTCAAAATGCTCAATATAAAATACGGCGGCACTGTGTGTGATGGCCCTTAAGAGAGTGAGAAAACACTTATAATTATAATTAATAAACACATCTTGAATTCCTCTCTTAAAAGTTCCTCTGTCAAACAGCTATGCCACGCCCCAGTGCTCAGAACACCTGGCTCTAGAAAGCATTCAATAAATACTGCTGAATGAAGAAATATATATATCACAAATAATCATCTCAACAGTTGTTAAAATATGTTTGGTAAATTTTTTCTCGTATCAATGCTATTTGATAAATTTTAAATATTTCCCCGTTATTAATAAAGACCCTTAAAGAAGAAAGAAAATATTTCTTTAACTTGCTAAGAAAGATATACCTTTCTTAATATCTTTTCCAAATCAACAGCCAACATCATAATTAATGGTAAAACACAAGAGATATTATTATTAAAGCAAAAATCCACTAAAGATTAAGCTCCAAAACAAGGGGACCACCTTTAGGAACTTTGGCATAAATCACTAGGACAGAATAAAGAAGCATAGTACATAAACATTCAAAAGGAAGGTAAAATATTAAAGATACTTTTTGTTAGTTGAGGTTTTAGCTTTTAACATTATGTTAATGGTAACATAATGTTATATTAAGATGAGTGACTTCATAATCACTAGATTCCTTTTTCCTTCTAACTTCTATCTTTAATCCATATTAAGTATGTCTTTAATATACTTACCTGTCTTGTTTTTGCTAGTTGGTTATGAGCTCCTGGGGAGAAAGAGTGCTGATTGCTATCTGGGTATTCAGGGCTCAGTAGCAGGTGTTAACCTTGAAAATAAAGCAGTCAGTTATTTTCCCAGCAAAAGCAGCAAAAAAAGTTTATTTGGGAATAGCCAAAGAATTGCAATTCCAGATGTGCATACTATGGCAGACTATAGGCAAATCCAACAACCAAAGGAGATGAGTGTTGTTTTATACAGAAAAAGGAGAAAATTGGGAGGGGTTGTTTTGAACAAAAGTCCATCGGACAAAAGCAAGAGTTCAGGGTTCTGATGGTTTCACACTGGCTGAGTTTCCAGGGTAATGATTTCCATTTGGGGTGCAAGGTACATTTCTTCCTGTAATTGACATTCTTTCCTCTTGAGGACTTCTTTCTGTTGGGGTCTGTAATTGACTATCTTCCCTGTATGTGACCTCCAGTGGTACTGCATGGGAGCTCCGTTTCTGGCCTCCTGACTTCATTTTGAATGAGCTTACCTTTTATTAACTTTCACACTGGGAAATTTATGCCTAATAAACAAATGGATGAGTGCTATATTTTTGGGTGCTGGGGAGGCAACAAACACTACTCTCCTAGGTATGAGACATTTTGACAAATTCTAAAAGAACAAAGCTTTAAATTCTCAAGGTTTTTCTTTTCTATAACCACACAATGTGTGAGGGATGGTTGTGATCTCAAACCCCATCCACAGGCCAGGAAGGCATCAATCACCATGACATACAATCAGAAAGTGTATGGTTCACACATGTGCTCATCTCTGAAACAGTGATTGGTCACTCCGATCAAAACTCTGCTCACTCTCTGAGAATCCATCAAGACCTCAAGAGGTCTAAATCATTTGCTCTTTTCCCTGCTAAATATTTTAATAGGCTTTATTTTTTAGAGAAGTGTCAGGTTCACAGCAAAATGAGGGGAAAGTGAGAGATTACCCCCCACCCACCACAAGTATAGCCTCCCCCATTAACAATATCTTGCACCAGAGTGAAACATTTCTTACAACTGATGAGTCTACATTGACACATCATTATCACCCAGAGTCCGTAGTTTACATAAGAGTTCACTCCTGCTGTTGTACCTTCTATGGATTTGGACAAATGTATAATGACATGTATCCATCCCCTTAAATTTTAATGACCTCCTTTATATTGCCCTTTCACCAAAATTTATATTAGAAAATTTTTATACACATTGAAAATTTAACGAATAGAACATCACATAACCACATACTCTCCACCCAGATCCAACAATTGTTAACTCTTTGCCATATTTGCTTCCTCTCAGGTCCTCCTCACCATTTGTGTTGTTGTCAAACCTTTTGAAAGTAAGTTTCAGACATCATGAATTTTCACAACTAAACATTTCAACATGCTTCTTCCAAGAATAAGCATAACCTTCTAGGTAACCACAATACAATTGATACCAGCACAAGACAAGGTTGACATAAGGGAAGCCATATTGTAGAAAAGAAAAACTCTATTGTAACTTTGAATGACCTCTGACAAACTAACCCAGCTGAATATGCATCCTCCAGGAGATCTAATTGCTCTGTAGATTTTACAACCCGACTTGTTCATGTACCTCCTAGCTGCGATAAGACGATAATTGCTTTTTTGAGTTCCTTGGGAATGTGATGACCCCTGAACAGAGAATCTACGCTGACAGCCATCATCAGTGAAAACTGAAAGATCTGGTGTGGCACTCCCAGTCTATAACACCAGAAGGTCAACATTCCTAATCCCCTCCCCAATAACCCAATGGCCTATATAACTGCTGTAAGATTTCATGCCCCCTTAAGATGGTTCTTTTGGACATGAGTCGGCAATCTTCCCTCTTGCTAGCAAGATGTAATTAAAAGTCCATTTTCTCCTACCACCTTGCCTCTTGACTATTGGCATGTCTTGCAGTGAGTGGAAGGCCACACATTGGGTGGTAACATAATTATCACATATTAAAAATAAAAAGTCATAGTGACATCAGTGTCATGGCGGAGTGAGCTTTCCCGTAAACTCTTCCCCTGATAAGATACAACAAAAGGAACAGTCACAGACCAGCAACAGATGCCTAGACAGCAAAAAGGATGATTGAAAAGATCCACACTGCCACACATCTGAGAGTGGAACGTGCTGGGGCCCCCGGAGGAAGTGGGGAGAGGTAAGGAGAACTCCTCTCCCTCCCCATCAGATCAGCGATCCCAGTCTGCACGGATCCCAGAGAGGGGGGAGGGGTGGCCCTCTGCAGGGAAACTGTAGCTCTTTGGGCTCTCTCAGCCAGTGGGAAACTCCCACACAGAGGACTCAGAACTGCTACAGGGGTACCATCAACATCTGAGCACCCCAGGGGAGCAGATAACGAGGGGTGAGCAAGAAGCACCCATGCCAAGGACATAGCAGGCAAAAGAGAGAGCCCCCCCTCCCCACAAGCCGGACACTGCAGCTCGGCCGACCAGACCAGAACAAGCTGCCGGCCGGCCGATCTCAGCGAGCCACTGGCGCAGAGTGCAGGGGACTCAGATTACGCAGCCCTTAACCCCCACACGGTGGCAGCAGGTGGAAATTGCAACCAGATATTTCCAGGATGAGGAAAAACAAAGCCAACACAGGAACCACAATGCAAAGGTACATGAAATCACCAGACCAGAAGGAAAATGACAAGCACCCAGAAACCAACCCTGAAGACACAGAAATCCGTAACCTAAATGACAGAGATTTCAAAATAGCTATCATAAAAACACTCAATATGGGGCCGGCCCGGTGGCGCAAGCGGTTAAGTGCTCGAGCTCCGCTGCGGCGGCCCGGGGTTCACTGGTTCGGATCCCGGGCGCGCACCGACGCACTGCTTGGTAAGCCATGCTGTGGCGGCGTCCCATATAAAGTGGAGGAAGATAGGCACAGATGTTAGCCCAGGGCCGTCTTCCTCAGCAAAAAAAGAGGAGGATTGGTGGATGTTAGCTCAGGGCTGATCTCCTCACAAAAAAAAAAAAAAAACACTCAGTGAAATACAAGACAACACAGATAAACAATTCAATGAGATTAGGAGTTTCTTCACAAAAGAGATTGAAATCATAAAGAAAAACCAATAAGTACTGATGGAGATGAAGAACACAATGGAGGAGATAAGGGAGAATCTGGAATCTTTAAAGAACAGAGCTGACAATATGGAGGAAAGAATTAGCATTATAGAGGATAGGAATACAGATATGCTCCAGATGGAAGAGGAGAGAGAACTAAGACTAAAAAGAAATGAAGAAATTCTCCGAGAAATATCTGACTCTACTAGGAAATGTACCATAAGAATTATAGGTATTCCTGAGGGGGAAGAGAGGGAAAGAGGAACAGAGAGCCTATTTAAGGAAATAATAGCTGAGAACTTCCCAAACCTGGGGAAGGAGCAGGAAATACCAGTAAGCAAAGCCAACAGATCACCTAAATACGTCAACAGGCAAAGGCTCACTCCACGACACATAGTGGTAAGGCTGGCTAAAGTCAATGACAAAGAAACAATATTAAGGGCAGCTAGACAAAAACAAAAAATAATGTACAAAGGAACTCCCATCAGGGTCTCAGCGGATTTCTCAACAGAAACTTTACAGGCTAGGAGAGACTGGAATGATATATTCAAAATACTGAAAGACAAAAACTTTCAGCCAAGAATACTCTATCCAGCAAAAATATCCTTCAAATATGATGGAGAAATAGTAACTTTTCCAGATAAACAAAAGCTAAGGGAGTACATGGCCATGAGACCCTCACTACAAGAAATACTCAAGCAGGCCCTCAGGCCTGAAAAAAAGAAGAGAAAGGGAACACAAAGCTTGGAGCAAGGAGAAAAATAGGTAGACAAAATCAGAAAAATAGTAGATCTTTACTGGAATTGGTTAGCAACCACTTAAATACCAAAATCAAAGATCAAAGGAAGGAATTCACCAAAAATAAATATAACCTCATCACTGTAAACACACACCCGCAACACAAGATAGAATAAGGTATAACAAGAATGACCTAGAAGGGGAAGAGGAAAGTGATTGAATTGACTTGGTATAAGGAAATAAGAGGCCATCAGATAATGGACCATCTCATACACAAGATTTTTTGCCCAAACCTCAAGGTAACCACTAAACAAATAATCAAAACAAAATCACATATGATTAACAAAGAGAAAACTAGAAGAGTCATAAGACAGAACGACCAAACTGAATTGGCAGTCCAAAACAAATGGGACAAGAAACAAAGGAAATGCAAAAGGACTGGAAAATAAGTGACAAAACAGCAACATTAAGCCCTCATATGTCAATAATTACCCTAAATGTAAATGGATTGAACTTTCCAATCAAAAGATACAGAGTGGCAGGATGGATTAAAAAGCAAGACCCAACAATATGCTGCCCCCAGGAAACACATCTCAGCTCTAAAGACAAGCACAGGCTCAGAGTGAAAGGATGGAAGATAATACTCCAAGCTAATGGCAAACAAAAGAAAACAGGCATTGCCATACTCATATCAAACAAAGGAGACTTCAAGATAAAACAGGTTAAGAGGGACAAAGAAGGGAAATATATAATGATAAAAGGGACACTCCACCAAGAAGGCATATCAATTATAAATATATATGCACCCAACATAGGAGAACAAAAGTACATAAAGTAACTATTAACAAACCTAAAAGGAGACATTAACAATAAAACAATAATAGTAGGGGATCTTAATACCCCACTTACATCAATGGATAGATCATCCAGACAGAAAGTCAATAAAGAAACAGTGGACTTGAAAAACTGGACGAGATGGACCTAGTAGACATACATAGAGCACTCCATCCAAAAACAGCTGACTACACATTCTTCTCAAGCACACACGGAACATTCTCAAGGATAGACCATATGTTGGGAAACAAAGCAAGCCTCAATAAATTTAAGAAGATTTAAATCATAACAAGCATCTTTTCAGACCACAATGCTATGAAAATGGAAATCAACCACGAAAAAAAACTGGGAAAGTGACAAAAATATGGAGATTAAAGAACATGCTACTTAACACCCAATGGATCATTGATGAAATTAAAGGAGAAATAAAAAAATCTGGAAAAAAACGAAAATGAAAATATACCATGCCAAATCATATGGGATGCAGCAAAAGCAGTCTTGAGAGGGAAACTCATAGCGATACAAGCCCACCTTAACAAACAAGAAAAAGCACAAATGAGCAACCTTAAATTACACCTAACAGAACTACACAAAGAAGAACAAACAAAGCCCAAAGTCAGCAGAAGTAGAGAAATAACAAAAATCAGAGCAGAAATAAATGAAATTGAGACCAAAAAAACAGTAGAAAGGATTAATGAAACAAAGAGTTGGTTCTTTGAGAAGATAAACAAAATTGACAAACCGTTAGCCAGGCTTACTAAGAAAAAAAGAGAAAAGGCTCAAGTAAATAAAATTAGAAATGAAAGAGGAGAAATTACAATGAATACCACGGAAATACAAAGGATTGTAAGAGAATACTATGAGAAATTATATGTCAAAAAGTTGGACAATCTAGAAGAAATGGATAAATTCTTAGACTCATACAACATCCCAAAACTGAACCAAGAAGAAATGGAGAATCTGAATAGACCAATCACAAGTAAAGAGATTGAAAGAGTAATCAAAAACCTCCCCAAAAATAAAAGTCCAGGACCAGGTGACTTCTCTGGTGAATTTTACCAAACATTCAAAGAAGATTTAATACCCATCCTTTTCAAACTATTCCAAAAATAGAGGAAGATGGAACACTTCCTAACTCATTCTACGAGGCCAACATCACCCTGATACCAAAGCCAGACAAAGACAGTACAAAGAAGGAAAATTACAGGCCAACATCACTGATGAACACAGATGCAAAAATCCTCAACAAAATATTGGCAAACAGAATACAGCAATACATTAAAAACATCATACACCATGATCAAGTGGGATTTATACCAGGGATGCAGGAATGGTTCAACATCCACAAATCAATCAACGTGATACACCACATCAACAAAACAAAGAATAAAAACCACATGGTCATCTCAATAGATGCAGAGAATGCATTTGACAAGATACAACATCCATTTATGATAAAAACTCTCAACAAGATGGATATAGAAGGAAAGTGTCTCAACATAATAAAGGCTATTTATGACAAACCCACAGCCAACATCATGCTCAACAGGGAAAGACTGAAAGCCATTCCTCTGAGAACAGGAATGAGGCAGGGTTGCCCACTCTCACCACTGTTATTCCACATAGTACTGGAGGTTTTGGCCAGAGCAATTAGGCAAGAAAAAGGAATAAAAGGAATCCAAATATGCAATGAAGAAGTGAAACTTTCATTATTTGCAGATGACATGATTTTACATATAGAAAACCCTAAAGAATCCATTGGAAAACTATTAGAAATAATCAACAACTACAGCAAACTCACAGGGTACAAAATCAATCTACAAAAATCAGTTGCATTTCTGTATGCTAATAATGAACTAACAGAAAGAGAGCTCAAAAAGATAATACCACTTACAATCGCATCAAAAAGAATAAAATATCTACAAATAAATCTTACCAAGGAGATGAAAGACCTATACAATGAAAACTACAAGACATTATTGAAAGAAATCAATGATGACATAAAGAAATGGAAAGACATCCCATGCACGTGGTTTGGAAGAATAAACATAGTTAAAATGTCTATATTACCTAAAACAATCTACAGATTCAATGCAATCCCAATCAGAATCCCAATGACATTCTTCAAGGAAATAGAAAAAAGAATACTAAAATTCATATGGGGCAACAAAAGACCCCGAAGAGCTAAAGCAATCCTAAGAAAAAAGAACAAAGCTGGAGGCATCACAATCTCTGACTTCAAAACATACTACAAAGCAATAGTAATCAAAACAGTATGGTACTGGTACAGAAACAGACACACAGATCAATGGAACAGAATTGAAAGCCCAGAAATAAAACCACACATATACGGACAGCTAATTTTTGACAAAGGAGCTAAGAACACACAATGGAGAAAGGAAAGTCTCTTCAATAAGTGGTGTTGGGAAAACTGGACAGCCACATGCAAAAGAATTAAAATGGACCATCTGTTATCACCATTCACAAAAATTAACTCAAAATGGATCAAAGACCTGAAGGTGAGACCTGAAACTATAAAACTCATAGAAGAAAATATAGGCAACACACTCTTTGACATTGGTCATAAAGGAATCTTTTTGGATGACATGCCTACCCAGACTAGGGAAACTAAAGAAAAAATAAGCAAGTGGGACTTATCAGATTAAAGAGCTTCTACAAGACAAATGAAACCAGAATCAAGATGAACAGACAAAACACCAGCTGGGAGAAAATATTTGCAAAACATATGTCTGACAAGGGGCTAATCTCCATAACATATAAAGAACTCACACAACTGAACAACAAAAAAAACAAACTACTCAATCAAAAAATGGGCAGAGAAAATGAACAGACACTTCTCCAAAGAAGATATACAGATGGCCAATAGGCACATGAAAAGATGTTCAACATCACTAATCATCAGGGAAATGCAAATCAAAACAACACTAAGATATCACCTCACATCCGTTAGAATGGCTATAATCACCAAGACAAAAATATTGGAGAGGATGTGGAGAAAGAGGAACCCTCATACACAGCTGGTGGGAATGCAAACTGGTGCAGCCTCTGTGAAAAACAGTATGGAGATTCCTCAAAGAATTAAAAATAGAAATACCCTATGATCCAGCTATCCCATTACTGGGAATGTATCCAACAAACCTGAAATCAACAATCCAAAGAGGATTATACACCCCTATGTTCATCACAGCATTGTTCACTATAGCCAAGAAGTGGAAGCAACCTAAGTGTCCCTCGACTCATGATTGGATCAAGAAGATGTGGTATATATATACACTGGAATACTAATCAGCCATAAAAAAGACAAAATCGTCCCATTTGCAACAACATGGATGCGCCTGGAGGGTATTATGTTAAGTGAAATAAGCCAGAAAGAGAAAGACAAACACTGTATGATCTCACTCATATGTGGAATATAAACCAAGACATGGACAGAAAAAACTGTAGTGTGGTTACCAGGGGCAATGGGGGTAACGGGTGGACAAAAGGGGTGAAGGGAGACAGATATATGGTGATGGACAAACGAAAATATACAACCCAAAATTCCACAATGTTATAAACTTTTAAAACATCAATAAAAAAATAAAAAGTAAAAAAATAAAAAGTCAATGGAAATTCACGTATCTATATACACGTTTCATTAAAACGAGTGTCTCACTATCATTACTTTAGAAACAACAGGGCTGTTGCTTGCAATTAGTTTTCTACCCTTGGTAATAGAAACCATTTCCAATAAACATTGTAAAAATAAGAGGGCAAAATTATCATACTTATCAAATTAAAATAACAAAAAGTTAATATTTCCAAAATATCATTGAATATCTGTTCTTATTCAATCATCCCCAATTGTTCTAAGAATATCTTTCAAAGCTTTTCTGTTTTTTAACTAACAGATAATCTAGGTCCAGGCACTACATATCATTATGTCTCTGTAGCTTCTTTCATTTAGGATAACACTCACAATTTTCTTGGGCAAGACTTAAAGAGGGCACATTAGAGAGTGTCCCACACATACACACACCCACACACACACACACGAAATGATTTAAGAGCACACTGGTGCCTCTCTCACTCATGATCTGGCACTCAGCAATGGCACTATGCAACCATAACCCTAAACACCAACTCTTCTGTCTAACACCAGTCAGGCCTCAGAGAAATGCTTCTCCACAGCCCTTGCCCTGTATCCTTGAAACAAGCACCATCAAGTCCTGTGATTTGCACCATTACCAAAGTCAGACATGAACACTCTCTCAAGCTTCGAAGAATGGGAAGGTTTTGAGTGGCAGTAGCACTTAGGTAACAGAAAAAAGAAATTTTCCTCTCAGACAACTGATCACCAAAGTTTATTGGATAATGAAATATCACTTCCCAGCAGTGAAAACCATTCTCTTTTTCTTTTTAAATAGTCCAAATTATAGTTCCAGAGGGATTCATATATGAGTACAATATTTGCAACAATTCCTCAAGGTAGCTATAGTAGGTTGAATAGCGTCCTCCCAAAATTCATGTCCACCCAGAACTTCAAAATGTGACCTTCTTTGGAAATAGGGTCTCTGCAGATATAATCAGTTAAGATAAGGTCATATTGGATTAGAGTAGGCCCTAAATCCAATGACTAGTTTCTTTATAAGGAGAGGAGAGCACACAAAAAGACAAAATACACAGAAGAAAGTCATGCGAAGATGGAGGTGGAGATTGGAGTGATGCAGCTACAACCCAAAGAACGCCAAGGAATGCCAGGAGCATTCATTTCTTTCAACAATGTTCTGTGGCTTTCATTGTACAGATCTTTCATCTCCTTAATTAAGTTAATTTCTAAGTATTTTATTCTTTTTGATGCTATTGTGAGGAGAATTGCTTTGTAACTTCCTGTTCAGATTGCTCATTGAATATATATAGAAATGCAACCGAGTTTCATGCATTGACTTTGTATCCTGCTACTTTGATGAATTCATTTGTTAGCTCTAACAGATTTTTTTTTTTTGAATCTTGAGGATTTTCTACATATAAGATCATGTCATCATCAAATGGAGATTTTTGTTTGTTTGTATGTTTATTGCAGTAACCTTGGTTTATAACATTGTATAAATTTCAGGTGTACATCATTATACTTCTGTTTCTGCATAGATTACATCATGTTTACCACCCAAATACTAATTACAACCCATCACCACACACATGTGCTAAATTATCCCTTTCGCCCTCCTCCCTCTCCCCTTCCCCTCTGGTAACCACCAATCCAATCTCTTTAAATAGAGATAATATTAAGTCTTCCTTTTCAATTTGGATGCCTTTTATTTCTTTTTCTTGCCTAACTGGTCTGACTACAACTTCCCTAGTACAATATTGAATAGAAGTGGTGTAAGTAGACATCCTTGCCTTGTTCCTGATCTTAGAGGAAAAGTTTTCAGTCTTTCAACAGTGACTGTGATGACCACTGTGGGTTTTCAGATACAGCTTTTATTATGTTGCAGTAGTATCCTTCTATTCCTAGTGTGTTGTTTGTTATCAACAAATTTTGAATGAAATCATGAAACGTTGAATTTTCTCAAGTGCTTTTTTGCATCAATTGAGATGATCATATGGTTTTTCTCTTTCATTCTGTTGATGTTGTATATTACATGGATCAGTTTCCTTTTGTTGCACCATCCTTGCATTGCAGGAATTGATCCCAGTTGGTCATGGTGTATAATCCTTTTATTATGCTGATGAATTCTGTTTGCTAGCATTTTGTTGAAGAGTTTTGAATCAAAGTTCATATGGGATATTGATGTGTAGTTTTCTTTTCTTGTGGTGTCCTTGTCTGGCTTGGTATTGAGGGGAATCTGGGCCTCATTAAATGAGTCAAAATATATTTCCACTCTTCAAGTTTCTGAAAAGTTTGAGAAGGGCTTGTCTTGGTTCTTTAAACATGTGATAGAATTCACCAGTGAAGCCATCATGTCCAGGGCATTTCTTTATTGGGAGATTTTTAATTACTGATTCAAGCTCCTTACTAGCCATACCTCTATTTAGATTTTCTATTTCTTGATGATTTAGTCTAGGTAGGTTTTGTGTGTCTAGGAACTTGTCCATTTCATCTACATTATTCAATTTATTGGTGTCCAGTTGCTCACCATACTCTCTTATAATCCTTTTTATTTCTGAAGAATCAGTTATAATGTCCCCATTTTCATTTCTGATTTTAGTAATTTGAGTCTTCTCTCTTTTTTTCTTAGTCCACATAGTAAAGGTTTCTCAGTTTTGCTGATCTTTTCAAAGAAGCAACACTTGGTGTCACTGATTTTTTCTGTTGTTTTTCTATTCTCTATTTCATTTATCTCTAATCTAATATTTATTCTTTCCAACCTTCTGTTAGCTTTGAGTTTACTCTGTTATTCTTCCTGTAGTTCCTTAAGTTTCAACGTTAGATTGTTGATTGATAATATTAACTTTTTTTCTTTTTTTGGTAAGGAAGATTGGCCCTGAACTAAAGTCCTCTATTTTGTATGTGGGATGCTGTAACAGCATGGCTTGATGAGTGGGTGCAGGGCTGCATCCAGGATCTGAACTCTTGAACCCTGGGCTGCTGATGCAGAGCATGTGAACTTAACCACTATGCCACTGGGCCGGTGCCTCTTCTTGTTTTTATTTTTTATATTTTTTGTGAGGAAGATTAGTCCTGAGCAAACATCTGATGCTAATCCTCCTCTTGTTTGTTGCGGAAGACTGGCCCTAGGCTAACACCAGAGCCCATCTTCTTCTACTTTATATGGGACGCTGCCACAGCATGGCTTGACAAGCGGTGTGTCGGTGCATGCCCAGGATCCAAACATGCAAACCCCGCACCTCTGAAGCAGAGTGCATGCACTTAACCGCTGCACCACCAGGCAGCCACCTCTTCTTGTTTTTAATCTAAGCATTTACAGCTATAAATTTCCCCCTTAGTACTGTTTCTGCTGTGTTCCATAAATTTTGGTATGTAGTGTTTTTGTTTTCATTCATCTCTAACAATTTTCTAGTTTCCCTTGCAATTTCTTCTTTGATCTGTTGCTCGTCTTAAAGTGTGCTGTTTAACTTCCATATTTTGGAATTTTCCAATTTTCCTTTTGTTACTGATTTCTTTTTGTTTCGTTTTGTTTTGTTTATTTATTTTTATTTTTTTATTTTTTTTAATTTTTTGTTTATTGCAGTAACATTTGTTTATAACATTGTATAAATTTCAGGTCTACATCATTATACCTCTATTTCTGCATAGATTACATCATGTTCACCACCCAAATACTAATTACAACCCATCACCACACACCTGTGCCGAGTTATCCCTTTCGCCCTCCTCCCTCCCCCCATCCCCTCTGGTAACCACAAATCCAATCTCTGTCTCTATGTGTTTGTTTATTGTTGTTATTATCTACTACTTAATGAAGGAAATCATACGGTATTTGACCTTCTCCCTCTGACTTATTTCACTTTGCATAATACCCTCAGTGTCCATCCATGTTGTCACAAATGGCTGGATTTCATGCTTCTTATGGCTGAGTAGTATTCCATTGTGTACATATACCACATCTTCTTTATCCATTCGTCCCTTGATGGGCACTTAGGTTGCTTCCAAGTCTTAACTATTGTGCATAACGCTGCAATGAACACAGGGGTGCATGTATCTTTACGCACTGGTGTTTTCAAGTTCTTTGGATAAATACCCAGCAGTGGAATTACTGATTTCTAACTTCATCCTGTTGTCATCAGAGAAGATATTTTACATGATATCTATCTTTTTAAATG
The DNA here is from genome assembly GCF_020826845.1 of Diceros bicornis minor. Taxonomy (NCBI): domain Eukaryota; kingdom Metazoa; phylum Chordata; class Mammalia; order Perissodactyla; family Rhinocerotidae; genus Diceros; species Diceros bicornis. The sequence continues at coordinate 17,907,434 of NC_080773.1, forward strand.
TATTGAGACTTCATTTGTGACCTAATATATGTTCTGTCCTGGAAAATGTCCCATGTGTACTTGAACAGAATGTGTATTCTGTTTTTGTTGGGTAGAGTGTTCTGGATCTGTTACAAATCTCCTAGATGTAGGTGGTTTATTGTGTTGTATAAGTCCTCTGTTTCCTTACTTATCTTCCATCTTCTTATTCTATTAATTATCATGAGTGGGATATTGAAGTCTCCAACTATTACTTTCTATCTGTCCCTTCAATTCTGTCAGATTTTGCTTCATATATTTTGATGGTCAGTCATTAGGTCCACAAATGTTTATAATTGCTCTATCTTGTTGCTGTATTGAAATACTTATTAATAAATAATGTCCTTTTTTTGTCTCTTATTACATTTTTTTATTTAAAGTCTATTCTGTCTGCTATTAGGCATCCCTGCTTTCTTTTGGGTACTATTTGCAGTACTCAAGATGGAAGATGGAATATCTTTTCCCATCCTTTCCCTTTCAACCTATTTGTGTCTTTGGATCTCAACTAAGTCTCTTATAGACAGCATACAGTTGAATCTTGTGTTTTTATCCATTCTGCCTTGCTCTGTGTTTTGATTGGAGAATTTAATCCATTTACATTCAGAGTAATTACTGATAAGGAAGGACTTACACCTATCATAGTGGTATTTGTTTTCTATATGCCTTACAGTTGTTTTGTCCCTTGTTTCCTGCATTACTGTCTTCTATTGTGTTTAGCTGATTTTTTTGTAGTGAAATGTTTCAATTCCTTTTTCATTTCCTGTAGTATATTTTCTATAGCTATTCTCTTTGTGGTTACCATGGGGGTTACATTTAACATCGTAAAGGTTTAAGATGCTAATTTGAATTTATACAGGTAAACTTCAATAACAAATTGTTTCAATGACAAATTGAAGTTTAAATACAAAAACTCTGCTCCTTTGCAGCTCCATCCACACCTCTTTAGATTGTTGAAGTCAGAAAGTTTCATCTTTACACATTGTGCGCCAAAAAAATGAATAATTATTTTAAATGGATTAGTCTCTAAAATTAGGTAGAAAACAAGATTTGGAGTTACAACCCAAAGTTACTGGAATACTAGCTTTTACACCAATAATTGTTTTTCTTTTCCTTAAATGTATCAGTCTCTTATATCATGTATAAATCAAAGAGTGCAGTTATAAATTATTGTTACAATAATAGTATCTTTTACAACTGCCAGTGTATTTATATATAATGAGATGTTTATTTCTCCATATGGCTTTGAGTTACTGCCTAGTGTCTCTTTGTTTCCCTTTGCAGGACTTCCTTGAGGATATCTAATACTGGGCCCTAAGTTCATCATTTTGCATGTGGATGGCCAGTTGTCCCAGCACCACTTGTTGAAAAGTCTATTCTTTCTCTAGTTGAATGGCCTTGACACACTTGTCAAAAATCATCTGACCATAAATATGAAGGTTTAGTCCTGTTCTCTGAGTTCTATTCCATGGTCTTTCTGAAGGTCAGAACCACACCATCTTGATTACTCTGGCTTTGTACTAAGCTTTGAAATTGGGAAGTAGGAGTCCTGCAATTTGGTTCTTTCACTTTAACACTGTTTAGGCTATTCAGGGTCCCTTGAATTTCCATGCAAATTTTAGGATCAACTTGTCAATTTCTGCACAGAAGACAGCTGGATTTTTTATAAGGATTGAATTGCATCTGTAGATAATTTAGGAGTATTGCCATCTTAACAATATTTTGTCTTCCAATCCATGAACATGGGATCTTTCTATTATTTAGGCCTTCCTTAATTTCTTTCAATAATATTTTGTAATTTTTATAACTTTTATGCTTCTTTGGTGAAAATTTTCCTAGGTATTTTATTACTTTGAATATTAGTGTAAATGGAATAGTTTTCATCATTTTGTTTTTGGATTATTCATTGCTGTATATACAAATACAATTGACTTTCCAATTTTATTTTGTACCCTGCAATTTTGTGTATGAGTCACACATTCTTATATCCTTATGTGCTGCATTTTTTTTTAAACAAGTTTGGTTTTTTTTCCGGGAAAGATTCACCCTTGGCTAACATCTGTTGCCAATCTTCCTTTCTCTTTTTTTTCCTCCCCAAAACCCCAGTACAGACTTCATATTCTAGTTGTAGGTCCTTCTAGTTCTTCTGTTAGCCACCACCACAACATGGCCACTGACAGACAAGTGGTGTGGTTCTACACCTGGGAACTGAATCTGGGCTGCCAAAGCAGAGCACGCTGTACTTTAATCACTAAGCCATCAGGGCTGGCTCTGCCTCACTTTTTTAATTGAAACCTGGACATTTTATATAATATATCATCCCAACTCTGGACACTGATTACTACCTACCCAGGGCTTGTTGTTTGTTCACTTGTTTAGTGACTTGGCTGGACAATTTCAGTGATGTCTATTTCCTCTGCAGGGCACCTCTTTGGGCATACACACGCTAACCCTGGAAAGACAGTGATTCTAGCAGGGCTGACTGTCTTCCCCAATCTCTCTGTTAAACTCTCTGCCACTATTCTCTCACCCAGCTTTTAGGTTGCACTAGTTTGCCGACTGATTATTCTATTGTTTTCAACAGTGCTTTGGAACATAAATTGCTTCACAATTAGATCCTATTAAATTCAGGCAGAGATTGCTTCTGAGGTCAATCTTTGAAGTTTCTTCTGACCCCAGGAGGACTCCTCTTAGCTGTCTCTTTCCCTAGTTCTCTCCAGTTAATTCACTAGTATGGGTTTAGCTTGTTGATCACATGGAGCTACTAATCTCCTTTTCAGTGCTTACCCCCAAAATCTCCATTGTTTACAAGAGTGCCCTTAGTCATGAACTTCCCTCCATTCTGTGCCAAATAAAGTCATTTTCTGTGGGAAGAACTTTGAAGCTCTCTGTGCTTCTTGGTATTTCTAAGCCACAGCTTGGGAGCTGGAGGCAAGGACAGAGGAGGGCTTCTCTCAGAATGTCACTCTTGCCTTACAAATAGGACACTGCTGAGCAGGGGCAGTACCCTCTCACCTTCTTGGCGTGCTTCTCCCTGCATGGAAAATCTTCATGGCAAGCAAGCTGGGGCAAGGGTGATAGAGATCCCACTATTCTCAGCCTGCTCATGCTGTGCAGAGCCTGGGATCTATGAGTGATGTCTTGGTGGAGTAGAGAGTCTCTAACCTCTCCATCACATGGGACTAAAATTACCATCTGCAACATGGAACTGAGGGGGAAGAGAGGCTGGCAATACTATAGTCCTTGACTGGGAGATGAAGGAAGATGGAATCTGTGTTTTGGCTACACTCACTCATACTGTTCCTGCACAAAGATTGGGTTCTCCTATCCAATTGTGTTCTCCTACCCAAAGAGTGGTGCATAAAAAAGCCAATTATTATGGCATCAGCTTTTGTGAAAAGAAAACAGCTTTAGTGCAACATTGATCTGCAAGGACACAGGAAGCACAGGCTCTCAGATCTGTCTCCTCAATCCAGGACTTGGGGTAAAATTTTTGGGAAAAAGGGCAAAGTGGTCTGAAGTTTGGAGATAGATGATTGGAGGTAAGGAGGAATGAGATAATTGATGATGTGTGCAAGCATAGTCAAGCTTCATAGCTCTTCATAAGATGCGTGTTCACAAAATAGTGGTGTTAGTATGATGTGTGGGTGGAGTTTTCAGGCTTTTGACATCAAAAGGATCATGTATCAGTATTTGCACAGGCCCAGTTGATGGGTTAGCAGTTTCACCTGGACTGAACTGGTGACGCAGGGACTCTCTTATCCTGAAAACAACTCTTAATTACTCTATTGAGAAGACGGGGTCAGTTGAAATGGTCCTAGAGGGCCGGTGGTTACAATAATGGTAGTTTTATCACACAGAGCTGTGAGTGGGTGGTGAGCTGGGTGGAGATCATAAGGTAGTTCAGATCCCACAGACTCTTGTTGTTATGACTGATATTTAGTATATTTCTTGAATAAATGCATCTCTATAATCCATTCAAAGGGACAAAAATAGAAATTTGTTTCTGGTTTCTGGGACCGTAAGAGAAGACTTTTTAGGCTCCTTGACAGCTGGCCCTTACATTGACCTGGTTTTAAGCCACTATTACAACCACTATGACATATCTCTCTGGACTTCTCATGCACCATTAGAAAGCTTAGGCTTTAACTTCAAGGCCCTTTTTAATTTCTGGCACACGTGAATTTAAATTTGTCTCATTCAAGCCCAGATATTTACTTAAATATTATTTTTCTATAATACCTCCTTTTTGTAAAAAAAAAAAAAAAAAAAGGATAGTATGTCTTTTTTTTTTTTAATTTTTTGTTTATTGCAGTAACATTGGTTTAGAACATTGCAAAAATTTCAGGTGTACATCATTGTACTTCTATTTCTGCATAGATTACATCATGTTCACCACCCAAATACTAATTACAACCCATCACCACACACATGTACCGAATTATCTCTTTCACCCTCCTCCCTCCCCCCTTCCCCTCTGGTAACCACCAATCCAATCTCTGTCCCTATGTGTTTGTTTATTGTTGTTATTATCTACTATTTAATGAAGGAAATCATACGGTATTTGACCTTCTCCCTCTGACTTATTTCACTTTGCATTATACCCTCAATGTCCATCCATGTTGTCACAAATGGCTGGATTTCATCGTTTCTTATGGCTGAGTAGTATTCCATTGTGTATATATACCACAGCTTCTTTATCCATTCGTCCCTTGATGGGCACTTAGGTTGCTTCCAAGTCTTGGCTATTGTGAATAACGCTGCAATGAACACAGGGGTGCATGTACCTTTGCAAATTGGTGTTTTCAAGTTCTTTGGATAAATACTCAACAGTGGAATAGCTGGATCATATGGTAGTTCTATCCTTGATTTTTTGAGGAATCACCATACTGTTTTCCATAGTGGCTGCACCAGTTTGCACTCCCACCAGCAGTGTATGAGAGTTCCCTTCTCTCCACATCCTCTCCAACACATGTTGTTTCCTGTCTTGTTAATTATAGCCATTCTGACGGGCGTGAGGTGATATATCATTGTAGTTTTGATTTGCATTTCCCTGGTAGTTAGTGATTTTGAACATCTTTTCATGTGTCTGTTGGCCATCTGTATATCTTCTTTGGAGAAATGTTTGTTCAGGTCTTTTAAAAAATGTCTGAGGACCAAGGATGCACAGGTTCTGCAATTAGTAGTTGATGCCAGGGCAAAGAACACAGTGCATCTTGTCCTCCCAAAGCTTTCAGTCCTCCAGGGAAGATGGACAGTTTAATTACAAGTAGAGAGTGGAAGAACTGGAAGGATATGATCAGGGCTTCTTATATTGGGGAGTCAGAGAATATCTCCAGGAAGAAATAAAATTGCACCTAAGTCAGGAAAGACAAACCCTTTATGACAGGGACCAACCCACCATACCGTCTGGGACCCTCCCCCCACTCTTACCCCAGTGGCCTCACCACTACACTACCATTCACTCAAGCCCAGAATTCTTTTGTGTGTGTGTGTGTGTGTGTGTGTGTGTGTGTGTGTGTGAGGAAGATTAGCCCTGAGCTAACATCCATTTCCAATCCTCCTCTTTTTTGATGAGGAAGATTGGCCCTGGGCTAACATCTGTGCTCATCTTCCTCTACTTTATACAGATGCTGCCACAGCATGGCTTGAGAAGCAGTGCGTCATCCCTGCTAGGGATCCGAACCCATGAACCCCAGGCAGCAGAAGTCGAGCACACGAGCTTAACCACTACACCACCAGGCTGGCCCCAAGCCCACAACTCTGATGTGTGTTGATGTTCCACCAGGGTCTGGAAGAGGAGAGGACCAGAACATGAAGATCCTCTCTGATCAACTGGGCATGCTGAGACCCTTCCATTGGAAAAATGGTTCCGTTCATGAAAGGAAAACAAGATCACACCTGCACGGTAAGTGGTTTATTGATTGAACCCATGCACAGCAGGCACATGGTGGAGTTGCAGGCAAAGGATTTCACCTCTGTCATGCAGAGCGTCACCTTCATGCTTGAGATTTCTTGATTTTCTTCACTTAGGTTTCAAAGGCTTGATTGCATCCATGGCCATGGGTAGATGCACTGTACAGTAATTTAACACGGTGTTCATGTCAATGTTAGCGAGTTCTATTTCTTTTCCCAGACAGTCACATGAGTGCAAAGGTCTGTTTCTCTTCTCCTCTTTCGCCTCTTTCTCTGCTCTTGCCCATTTCTACTCCTGCTCTCTCACACTTGTTCAAAAGACGATGTTATACTCTCTCTTCCCCTCTCTAACTTTCTCCACCCCTACCTTCTTGTCCCACTAGTACTCTCCAGATCCTCCTCCTTCCATTTCTTTACCCTGCAAACTCTTTTTCCTCTTCCTTTCTTAAATCTCCTCTCACTATCTTCTGCATTTTCCCTTTTGACTATTAGTCTCTTTCTGACCTTTTCCCTTTTCTTCTGTCTCTCCTCTCCAAACCTCTGCTACTCACTCTTTCTCCTGCATCCTTTCTACCTCATCCCATCCCTCCACCTTTCTCCTCTTGCCTTCTCATGCCTCTCTGTCACCTTGCTCCCTCTCTTTATCCAGCTCTATATCTTCCCTAATCACTCCCATCATTTCTCAATCTCCCCCAGACACTTACCCTTTATTACTAGCACTATTTACAACCTCCATCCACCTTATAGTTAGGAGTGACTGACCACCAAATCATCCCAACCACACTCCCAGCAGTTGTGCAATTGCCATTTGTTTGACCACAATAGATAGAGGGAAAGACACACTGGGCATAGTCTAGAGTCTGAGGAATGGGTGAGAAAGTGCTTCACAGAAAAATTTTCTTCATGTTATCAACAGAAAGGGACATGAATGGAACACATTGGGGAAGACGAGGTAATGCCTGAGGCTTCCATCTAGGGAGCAGTTATGGAAGAACCCCCTTCAACTGGGAAGCCACGTGCTCCTCATGTGAGGAAAAGATGCATTCTCACCTTCCTCAACACAATATTTCCATCTTACTGAAAAATTTTCAGTTATAGAACACCAATAGTATAGGGAATCTACCTTAGTGCAATCAAAATATGATTTGCCTCCATAAGTGAATGGAAAAACACATTTATTATCTGCAAAAAGCAAAGACATTCTATTCATTAGCTCTTCAGGCTATCATTATCTCTGCAGTAACTCTGGCAACATTTCTGTTCCAGCTAGCTCATCATCACCAAGGGCCTGTTGTGTACAGAGCTCTTTCCTAAGCATCATGGATGTCAAGGTCAACATGATGTGGTCTCTACCATCAGGGACTAGGAACGACTCTTTAACTTCCAGTGACATGTTATTTACCCAGAGACATTTCCCATGGATATTGGAGCTTCAGGCAATGGATAAGCTTGTTGTGCAGAGAGCTTTAGTTTCTGCTTTCCCAGATTCAACACCAAAAGTTTAAAAAGATTTTATATCTGTGAGCACAGGCAATTTCTTGTTCTTGTCATTAATATTCTGCCACACATCATATGGAAGCCTGATTTTTATCTGTGCCACATTCATGGCATATCTAAGATAGTTTCAGTGTGCACTGACTTAGCCATTTTAATGGACTGAAGATGAAAATTACAGGAAGCCAGAGGGCTTTGTGTCTATGTGGACCTGGCCAAGGCATCTGTAGCCTGGATGAATTCTCTCTGCCTCACCACTGGATTTACTGGTCACAAATATCAACCCTCCACAATTCACGTGCACATTTCTGTTTGAATACTATCTCTTCACCCAATCACACCTGGTGCCTCTTACACAGGCTCCCTTATTAGAATGCCATCCCTTGGAATGAGGCCCTATCTATGCTGGCACGTGGCACCAGCCCTGAAGCCCTGACCCGGGTTCAGATTCCAGTCCCACTATCTACACTATGCTTGTCCTTGATGAGTAAACACCTCTATGAAGGGCCCCTTGTTCTTCACAGAGAGCCTGGGTATGTGTACCTGCATCCTCCCATTACTGTGATGGCAAAATTAGCTCTCACATGTAAAATATCCCAGAAGAATCCCAGTCACATTTACCACCCCACACATGTTAGTTTCTTTTATTTGACTGTTGTTTTGGTTCATTATTTTCCAAATCAGTTTCCTGGTTTCTTTGCAGGACACTGCCAGGTCTCAAACAGCTGCCAAACTAGAAGAAATTGAGGAGCAGAGGAGATGGATGGAGGAGGAGAGAAAACAAAAGTAAGGCAATCTGAATACATTCTACAGTAGGACCTGCTCTGAATCTCTTTCTTTTTTTTACATGAAAATTTTACAACTTTTTTATTGTGGTAAGAACACTTAATATGAGCTCTTCCCACTTAACACATTTTTAAGCATAAATTCTATTAATCTACTATAAAATATAGTGATGAGGATTAGCAATAATGTATTTTTTTTCACATTTTGATGGCCGTGTTTGTTCTAAACAGATACACTCTGGAAGTGTATACTAGAGGGCTAAACATAAGAGATGAGTAAGAATCTTACCCTTTCACACTGCTATCATACGGACACACATGAATTACACCACACTAATCAAAAGATGTTGCCTGAGACTACACTTTTCCTCTTCTTCCAAACATTAAATCCTATTTACAACAGAAACTCTTCCTTTGAACAATATAACTAACCCTGTATATAGGCTGCCCATGTCTGGGACATTGGAATGGATATTTAGGAATGAGACGGCTGTCATGAGGATTGATAGCCAATAACACTGTGGGCTTTTGAGTAAGATTGACTAGGTTTACATTTCAAAGGCTTGTTTGAAAATTAAATACAATGTAAAGCCCTTAATAGTGTCTGGTCCTTGAGACATACTCAAGAATTGGCAGATATATTTCTCATCAATACTCTTCTTATTATTCTATTACACATCAACTCATTTCTGGTACAGGTTCTTCCACACCAATTCCAGCCCATCTTCCCTCCCTCACCTCCATCCACATAGTCCAGTTGTAGAAAGACACAGGCGCCAGCCCAAATCAGAAAGATTCCCAAATGTGGTGGCATGACAGCATGCCTCCTGAGACTGACAAAAGGTCAACAGCTGTTGCCTTTTTATCTAGCCCCTTACACCTTACACCACTCCCCCTCAAGCTGATAAGAATCAACCTCACCAGAAGAGTGCCTGTGCATTCCTAAGCCTGAGAGCATGAAGTTAAAGTTTATCTCTCAAGTAGCATGCACAGGACATTGGCTAGTAGTGTAATGTCCCTGAGCCTCAATAGTTTAAAATGAGGGCAAAATGTCTGTAAAATCCTTTGCACTTCCAGTATTCCATGACCAGAAAAGGAGAGGAGGGGCAGATGAAAAAGACCATTTGGTCTCATGGGTGCTCAACAGCATCCACCTCATTTCCTGACCACAGACTTAACATACGCACAAGGCCCAACCAGCATCCTGTTGCAGCCTCAAAGTAACCTGATAAGGCAGCCATGCAAGTCTCCATTTGAAGGAGGATGAAACTGAGGCTGAGAGAACTCCTCTAGGACACAGGGGGAGTTGGGGCAAAGCCACAGTTGGACCCACCTAGCCTAGTGGACATATTCAGATAGGAAGGTTCCTGCCATGTGTCACTCTCAACCATATTGATCTCCCCTAATCAGCTTCCCTATTCTGGCTCAAAGCTCAAGAAACACTGGAAACACAGCCCATATTCTAGATGTGGGTAGAAAGACCTGGAGCTCTCCTTGACTAATTATGAAACGCTTCCCTTGCTCTGAGCCTCAGTTTTCTCACTCGCAAAATGCACATAACAATCCCTTCTTTACAGTGCAATGTGAGTTCTGTATACTGAGAACTGTAAGATGGTGTGGGGACTACATACAGTAGGTTCCTCCGTGAACACCAGATCACCATGGGTGGGAATCCATGGGTCCTTCTGTCTGTCCTCCATGCCTCCTTCTACCCCTCAAACTTAGCCACATACTGTGTACTGAAAAGTAGACTATCTCAACTCTCACCTTGAAAAATGTCACCTTTTGAAGGTAACTCTCTAGGCCTAAGTGTCAGCACACCTCTCCTAGATGACCTCAATTACCAACTCATCTTCCTCGCTGCTTCAGCCATAACAAATCACATACCCATGGACACTGTCAAAAACATTAGCAACCTCCAGGGTCAAACTTTAAAAGTGATCCACATCACACAAGGCTATGGGGCTGGTTGGGGGAAAATCGAGCAGCAGACTAGCCATGTTTTAACACAGAGATCTAGGGAACAAGACAGCCTAAATAGGACTCGATAAGCTGCCTCATATCCTTGGGGATCTAGAAGTCTGTGCTCATGTACAGGGCTGCATAGAGCAAAGAGTACCCAAATTTTCTAATTCTTTCTGGCTGAATGTAAGGTTTTGTGTCTACAAAAGTAAAACCCAGTGTATAATTGTCCACTGCAGAAACTTTAAATGTGTTATCCAAATCATATGGTGATCCAGCACATGATGGAAGCTGAACTCATTCAAGATATTTAAACAGTATCTCTGACCAACCACTGGCTCACCACTAAGCTACATTGTAGCATAGACGTGCCTTGAGAAGCCAGGTATAAGAGACAAACAAGAACTTATAAAACAACAACTGCTCAGGGATACCAGAAGTCACAGCAGGGCAACTAGACTCCATAGAATTTGTCCAGGAAAGTGACTAAACCAAGAAATAACAACATAAATAACCCTTGGCTGGGGAGCAAATCAAAATCCAGATTGATGACACTCTATTATCTAAAATGTCCTATGTTTGACAGAAAGTTATTAGATATTCAAAGAAACAGGAAAAAAGGTTCTCTACACAGGAAAAAAACAATCAGTAGGAGCTGTCTCTGAGTGGTACACATGGTGGGCCTACTAGACAAAGACTCTAAAACATATATTATGAATATGTCCAAAGAATGAAAAGAAGCCATGTTATAGAATCAAAATAAATTATGATGTGAATTTCCGGGAAGATGGCAGCATGAGAAGACTCTGAACTCACCTCCTCCCATGGACACAACAAATCTACAACTATATGTGGGACAATTTCCTCTGAGAGAGAACTGGAAACTGGATAAAAAGAACCCCCACAACAAGGGACAACACTGGCAGTGGTGGTAGAGGCAGAAATACCTTTCTGCTGACGGAAAAACCACATTCTAACCATGGCACCTCACAGCCTGGAGCAATCTTAAGGTACAAACATTTTCTTGGAAGAGTAAGGGATTTGAGCAGGAGAGCTATGCCACAATAAGCAGCCTTGAATTCAGCCCAACTGAGATGAGTGCCATAATACCTTGTTTGGCTGGATATTAAAAGCAAGGTGGAATGCCCACAAAACTATCAAGCATAAGAGATAGAAAAGCCTGCTCTTAAAGGACCCATCCACAGATTCACCCATTCTGGAAAAGAAAGTATGATGACATTGACCCATCAAATAGAGAATAACAATAGAGAATTAGAAATTATTTTTTTCAAAAGGACCAAGTGGATATTATGGAATTTAAAAGTATACTAACAAAAATAAAAAAGTCACTAGAAGGGCTCCACAGCAGATTTGAGCTAGCAAAAGAATCAGCAAATTTGATGATAGATCAATAGAAATTATCTAACCTGAAGAACACAAAGAAAAAGAATGAATAAAAGTGAACAGAGCCTCAGAGCCCTATGGATGCCATCAGGTCTAGTAACACATGCATAATGAGGGCACCAGAAGGAGAGGAGAGGAAATGGCAGAGACAATAACAAGACCCATTTGGAGAGTACTGTCAACTTAACCACATTAAGTCTCCTCATCCATGAACATGGGATGTCTTTCCATTGATTTAGATCTTAAATTTCTCTCCACGAGGTTTTTGTACACTTCAAACAGGTGGACTTTATGGTATGCAATTTATATTTCAGTGAAGCTCTTTTTAAAAACAAGAGTGAAGGGAAGTTTCTTGGGTTCTTACACTGGGTCCCACAGCCTGGATCATTATTCAGTAACCAGGAGAGATGGACACTGAGGTTTTCTCCTCCAGCTTTTGAATGTTCTTGATGCTAGTTAGAAAGTCCTAGACATTTCTCCAAGGAATAATCTATACACATATTACTCCCCTGCATCAACCACATGTATTTTCACAACTGGATTTCTCCGTTGAACTAAGATAACCAGGGGACACCTCCTCCTCTTATTACCACAAAGCCTGCTGCCTAAAGCCCCTGCTTATTCACTCTGCTCCTGAGTGCAACTCCCAGGTGGCCCTGTGGGGTGTGCCAAGTCCTCCTCCTCCAGGCTATCAATGTAGATTATTTCTATACTGCTGTGAATCTTATCTGTGCTGGTGTTGTGTGTTTGGCTGTCTCATTCTATTGTAGTTAGAGTATCCCTCCCTCACCAATGGAGTGAATAGAAGGTGATCAGAACAGCATGGCTATTTCCCTCATGATCCTACCAGTACTATTGAAGTGCAAGGAATGGAATCAGTGGTCCGCTTCTCTGGTAACATGCAGACATCCAACCTCCTCCTAGTGTTGGGAATCTGCTATGACTCTCACTGTTTCTGTTCTCATACCCCACACTGAAAAAAGAAAAAAGATTAAAAAAAACCTTCTGAGAGAGAGTCAAGATGGTGGCATAGGCAGACTCTGAGCTCACCTCCTACCATGGACACAGCCGCCCTACAACTACCCTTGGAACAATTACCCCTGAGAGAGAACTGAAAACTGGATAAGAGGAACTCCTGAAACAAGCCACATTCTTGAGGTAGAAGAGCCAGAAATTCCCTTCTGGAGAGAAAAAAAGCCACCCTCACAAGCCACAGTGCTTCACGGCTGCCCAGGAGCAATCCAAACATATGCAGCCTTCTCTGGAGGAGTGGGGGACCTGAGCTGGGGAGCACTGCCACTATAAGCATTTTTTGGACCCAGCACAACTGAGATGAGTGTCATAATATCTGGTTTTGCTGGCTACTAACAACAATGGGGAATACTCCCAGAAAAGCTGGGACATAAATTAAAGCTAGCTCTTAAAAGGCCCATGCACAAATTCACCCATTTCGGAAAGCAATCTAAAATCACCAGAAAGAAAGGTGCATGGTCCTTTGGTGGACCTCATCTGATAGGCTCTGGGTGCATCTCAGTGAGAGGTGAGACCTCTCCAGGGACTGGGACAATGGCGGCAGCCATTGTTGTGACCTGGTGTGGGCATGATGACACAGACACTGGCAGACGCCATTGGAATTCTCCCTGTGGCTTGCTAGCCCAGGGTCTGCCCACCCACTAGAGCACTAATTTAATCCAGCTCAGCCAAGGAAAGCAGCCTGCCCTAGGGACTGGTCCCACCCAACAACAAGCCCTTGGGCAATGTCTGGGCCTGCTAAGCAAGCTGCCTGGATTCTCTGCAGCCTGGCAAGTAGGTCCACCTCTGTGGGGCAGGGGATGCATGAGGAGCAGGTGGAGAGTGTGGGGCCTCTGCCGTGGGGCGAGTGGGTCCACTTCAGGTGGTTGGGGTGCACACATGGGGCAGGACTGTGTAGACTGTATGTGTGACCCTGTGGGCAGTGGGGCTTTTCAGCTGCAGAAGACTTGTGCTTCTCAAACAGCCACATAAGGGATCAGCTCCACCTTACAAAGCCTGAAACAATTGGGTGCTCCTGTGTCTGGGGCCAGCCCCACCCAGCTGCAATCCTCAGAGAGCTGACAAGAGCCTTATAGGCCAGAGGCCTATAGCAATTGTAAGCCCCTGAGCCTAACAACCAGCCACACTGGGGGCCTACTCTCTTAAAAGAAAAACTGCAACAAGAATGTGCTATTAGATCTTGCAGCCAACTGTGCTGGGGCTCCCCACACCTGACAAAGAGACTGAAGGGTCCACAACCACCACACACAGGTGAGCATTACAACCAGCCAGCTAGGGGGACAGATAAGCCTCCCCGGGCACCTACAGCAAGAGCAACCCTACCACAAGAGGAGGACATACATAGCCCACAGAGGGGTGTAGGAGATAAAAATTGGCCAACTCAAAATATGTCTCATTATCTTGATTATTTTCTCTGAAGGACATTTGACCTTCCTCTCCCAAACTGCCTGAAGAATTTAATATAGAAAGATTGTTCCAGGAAGGAGCCACTACTGTATGATACATGTAGTATAATGTAAAATAGATGTGATAAGAAAGGCACCAACAAGCCCATCTTATCAAAAATTCTGTCTCTCCAGCCACATTCTCTATAGGTGACCCTGTAAAGAGTTGTCAGACAAACATTTGCATTTCCATCTCCATGTGAACTGTCTTCTTCCCTTCTGAAATCCCAAACCACTACCCCATGATCCTCTATCGGAATATGCTATTTAAGGTGAAAACCTCTGCCATTTGTAGAGAAACTCAGTTTCCCTGGTTTCTCCCATCTATACATGTTATAAAGCTTTGTTTGATGTTCTCCTGCTATTCGGTCTCATGTCAATTTAATTTGTAGCCCAGCCAGAAAGGACCCAGAGTGGACAGAGGATAGTCTTCACCCCCTCCAGGGGTCACTCCTGGAACATTTGGAACTGGTGACAAGAGGGAAGCACACTACTAGGCCTCATGAGTCATCACTTACATAAGGTCACCTCTCCAAGATCAGGAGACATAGCTTACTTACATAATACATAAATACAACAACAGAGAAAGAGGCAAGATGAGGAGGCAAAGGAATATGTTCCAAGTAGGGGAACAGAACAAAACCCAGAAAAGGAACTAAATGAAACAGAAATGAGCAATCTACCTGGCAGAGAGCTCAAACAAAGAGTCATAAGGTTGCTCTTGGGAGAAGAATGGATGAACTCAGTGATAATGTCAACAAAGAAATGAAAGATATAAAAAAGAACCAATCAGAAATGAAGAATACAATACTGGAAATGAAAAATTCCCTAGAGAGACTAAAAAGCAGAGTAGAGGATACAGAAGAATGGATCAGCAAGCTGGATGAAAGACTAGAGGAAATGACCCAAGCTGAACAGATAAAAGAAAAAAGAATTTAAAAGAGTGATGACAGTCTAAGCGACCTCTGGGACAACATCAAGCACACTAACGTCCATGTTATAGGTGTCCCAGAAGGAGAAGAGACAGACCAAGAGGCAGAGAATCTATTTGAAGAAATAATAGCTGAAAACTTCCCTAACCTAAGGAAAGAAACAGACATCCAGGTACAGGAAGCACAGAGAGCAACAAACAAGATAAATCCAAAGAGGCCCATACCAAGACACATCATAATTAAAATGTCCAGAATTAAAGATAGAGAATCCTAAAAGCTGCAAGAGAAAGGCAACAAGTGACATACAAAGGAAACTCCATAAGGCTATCAGCTGACTTCTCAGCAGAAGCCTTACAGGCTAGAAGGGAGTGGCATGATATATTTAAAGTGCTAAAAGGAAAAAAACCTACAGCCCAGAATGCTCTACCCAGCAAAATTATCATTCAGGATGAAAGGAGAGATAACGAGTTTTCCAGACACGCAAAACTTAAGAGTCTATCACCAAGAAACCAGTCCTAAAATAAATGCTAAAAGGACTTATTTAAGGGAGAAAAAGAAAACCACAAATAGGAAAAAAATATCTATTTTCATGATAAGAGGATAACGGACACAAACATACTTAAAAAAAGGAGGTTAGGTATGACATCAAAAACATAAAATATGGAAGGAGGGGAGTAAAAGAGCAGAGCTTTTAGAAAGAGGTCAAACTAAAGAGACCATCAACTTAATATAGATTGCTATATACACAAGTTATTATATATGAACCCCATGGTAATCACAAATCAGAAACGTATAATAAATACACAAAAAACTAAGAGAAAGGAACCCAAACATAAGACTAAAGAGAGTTATCAAACCACAAGAGAAGAAAGGAACAGAGAAGAACTACTAAAACATCCAGAAAAAAAGTTAAAAAATGGCAGTAAGTACATACTTATCAACAGCTACTTTAAACGTCAATGGACTAAATGCTCCAATCAAAAGGCATAGAGTGGCTGATTGGATAAAAACACAAGACCCATGTATATGCTGCATACAAGAGACACACTTCAGATCTAAATACACTCACAAACTGAAAGTGAAGGGATGGAAAAAGATACTCCATGCAAATGGCCAGGAAAAGAAAGCTGGGGTAGCAATACTCAAATCAGACAAAATAGACTTCAAAACAAAAACTGTAACAAGAGACAAAGAAGGGCACTATATAATGATCAAGGGAACAATCCAGCAAGAGGATATAACACCTGTAAATATCTATGCACCCAACATAGGAGCACCTAAATATATAAAGCAATTATTAACCGACATAAAAGGAGAAATAGACAGTAACACAATAATAGTAGGGGATTTTAACACTCCACTTACACCAATGGATAGATCATCCAAACAGAAGATCAATAAGGAAACATTGGCCTTAAATGACACACTAACCCAGATGGACTTAGTAGATATATCAGAACATTCCATCCAAAAACCAAAGAATAGACATTCTTTTCAAACGCACATGGAACAGTCTCCAGGATGGATCACATATTAGGCCACAAAACAAGTCTCCATAAATATAAGAAGATTGAAATAATACCAAGCATCTTTTCTGACCACAGTGGTATGAAACTACAGATCAGTTATAGAAAGAAAATCAGAAAAACCACAAATATGTGGAGATTAAACAAAATGCTACTGAACAATGATTAGATCAATGAAAAAATCAAAGGAGAAATCAAAAAATACCAGGAGACAAATGAAAATGAAAATAAGACATGCCAGAATTTATAGGATACAGTAAGAGTAGTTCTAAAAGGGAAGTTTATAGCAATACAGCCTATCTCAACAAACAAGAAAAATCCCAAATAAACAACCTAACAGTGCACCTGAAGGAACTGGAAAAAGAAGAATAAACAAAGCCCAAAGTCAGTATAAGGAGGGAAATAATAAAAATCAGAGCAGAAATAAATGAAACTGAAACAAACAAGAAAAAATTAATAAAACCAAGAGCTGGTTCTTTGACAAGATAAACAAAATTGACAAACCTTTAGCTAGACTCACCAAGAAAAAAAGAGAGAAGGCTCAAATAAGTAAAATCAGAAATGAAAGAGGAGACATTACATCAGACACCTCAGAAATACAACAGATTATAAGATCATATACAACTATGAAAAGCTATATGCCAACAAATTGGATAATCTGGAAGAAATGGATAAGTTCTTAGAATCATACAACCTTCCAAAACTGAATCAAGAAGAAATAGAGAATTTGAATAGACCAGTCACCAGAAAGGAGATCAAAACAGAAATCAAAAACCTCCCAAAAAATAAAAGTCCAGGACCAGCCTTCTTCCCTGGTGAATTCTGATAAACATTCAAATGAGACATAATACTTGTCCCTCCAAAATATTGAAGAGGAGGAGAAGCTTCCTAACTCATTCTACGAAGCCAACATCACCCTGATACCAAAACCAGGCAAGAACAACACAAAAAAAAGAAAATTAAAGGCCAAGATCACTGATGAACATCGATGCAAAAATCCTCAACAAAATCCTAGCAAATCCCATGCAACAACACATTAAAAAGATCATACACCATGATCAAGTGGGATTTATTCCAGGGATGCAGGGATGGTTGAACATCTGCAAATCAATCAACATGATACACCGCATGAACAAAATGAAGAATAAAAATCACATGATCATCTCAATCAATGCAGAGAAAGCATTTGACAAGATACAGCATCCATTTATGATAAAAAACTCTCAATAAAATGGGTAGAGAAGGAAAGCACCTCAACATAATAAAGGCCATAAATAACAAACCCACAGCTAATATCATCCTCAATGGTGAAAAACTGAAAACTATCCCTCTAAGAACAAGAGCCAGACAAGGATGCCCACTTTCACCACTCCTATTTAACACAGTATTGGAAGTCTTAGCCAGAGTAGTCAGGCAATAAAAAGAAATAAAAGAGATCCAAATTAGAAAAGAAGAAGTGAAACTGTCACTATTTGCAGATGACATGATTTTATATATAGAAAACCCTAAAGAATCCACCAAAAATCTTTTAGAAATAATAAATGAATAAGGTAAAGTTGCAGGATACAAAATCAACGTGCAAAAGTCAGTTGCATTTCTATACACTAACGACGAAGCAGCAGAAAGAGAAATTAGGAATACAATCCCATTCACAATTGCAACAAAAAGAATAAAATACCTAGGAGTCAACTTAACCAAAGAGGTAAAAGACCTGTACACTTAAAACTATAAAACATTGCTGAAAGAAATTGAAGAAGACACAAAGAAATGGAAAGGTATTCTGTGCTCTAGGATTGGAAGAATTAACATCGTTAAAATGTCCATACTTCCTAAAGCAATCTACAGATTCAGTGCAATCCCTATCAAAGTTCCAACAACACTTTTCACAGAAATAGAACAAAGAATCCTAAAATTTATACAAAACAACAAAACACTCCAAATAGCCAAAGGGATCCAGAAAAGAACAAAGCTGGAGGTATCACACTCCCTGACTTCAAAATATGCTGTAATGCTATAGTAACCAAAACAGCATGGTACTAGCACAAAAACAGACACACAGATCAATGGAATAGAATCGACAGCCCAGAAATAAACCCACACATCTATGGACAGCTAATTTTTGATAAAGGAGCCAAAAACGCACAATGGAGAAAGGAATGTCTCTTCAATAAATAGTGTTGGGAAAACTGGACAGCCACACGCAAAAAAATGAAAGTAGACCATTATCTTGTACCATATACAAAAATTAACTCGAAATGGACTAAAGACTTGAATGTAAGACCTGAAACCATGAAACTTCTAGAAGAAGTCATAGGCAGCATGCTCTTCGACATCTGTTTTAGCAACATATTTTCAAGTACCATGTCTAACTGGGCCTGGGAAACAATAGAAAATTAAACAAATGGGACTACATTAAACAAAAAAAGCTTCTGCACAGCAAAGGAAACCATCAACAAAATGAAAAGACAACCTAATTGAGGGAAGATATTTGCAAACCATATATCTGCACACCACAACCACAAAAAGAGGTTAATCTCCAAAATATATAAGAACTCACACATCTCCACAACAAAAAAAACTAACAAGCCAATTAAAAAATGGGCAAAAGACCTGAACAGACATTTTTCCAAAGAAGATATACAGATGGTCATCAGGCACATGAGAAGATGTTCAACATCATTAACCATCAGGGAAATGCAACGCAAAACTACAGTGAGACATTACCTCATGCCTGTCAGAATGGCTATAATTAACAACAGAGGAAACAATAAGTGTTGGAGAGGATATGGAGAGAAGGGAACTCTCATACATTGCTGGTGAGGGTGCAAACTGGTGCAGCCTCTATGGAAAACAGCATGGAGATTCCTCAAAAAGTTAAGAATAGAACTACCATATGATCCAGCTATTCCACTGCTGGGTATTTATCCAAAGAACATGAAAACACCAGTGGGTAAAGATACATGCACCCCTGTGTTCATTGCAGCATTATTCACAACAGCCAAGACTTGGAAGCAACCTAAGTGCCCATCAAGAGACGAATGGATAAAGAAGATGTGGTGTATATACACAATGGAATACTACTCAGCCATAAGAAATGATGAAATCCAGCCATTTGTGACAACATGGATGGCCCTTGAGGGTATTATGCTAAGCGAAATGTCAGAGGGAAAAGGTCAAATTCTGAATGATCTCACTCAGAAGTAGAAGATAAAAACATCAGCAAACAAACACACAGAGACAGAGATTGGATTGGTGGTTACCAGAGGAGAAGGGGAGAGGAAGGAGGGTGAAAGGGATGATTAGGCACTTGTGTGTGGGGATGGATTATAATTAGCATTTGGGTGGTGAACATGATGTAATCTATGCAGAAATATAAGTATAATGAGGTACACCTGAAATTTATACAATTATATAAACTTATAAACCAACGTTACCACAATAAAAAAATAAAACCAAAGAAAAAGAAAGAAAAGGCCTTCTCTCTTCTTTCTCCCTCTGTTCCTCATGTCTCCATCTCTATTTCTCTAAGAATCTACTTCTGTATGTCTGACCTGACACACATTTTCCCGTGAGATCAGTGGTCCACAAAATACAGAAAGTTATTGGTAACACTCAAAGATGCTAGGAAAAGATTCTCTGGGAATCTTGGCTTAATGGAGTTTCTACCTATTTTCTTTTTTTAGGAGGGGAATATAGTAGGAATTTTTTAGTGGGACGTACAAATATTATGGGTTACATGTGAGTTTCAAAACTGAATTATCAAAGTTCACTGCATTTATTGTGGGCTTTCCACATTAGTTACTCCTATTGTATAAGTAAAAGGCTACTCCTGGAGGAGAGTGATAAAGATAGAAGATGCAAGAAGCCTGTTACTCCCACTTGCTTTTTGTCATTTTCCCTTCTGGACCTGACACATTCCTGTCTTTAAGGAAGAGCCATGTTGTTTATTAATTATCACCCAATCCTAACACAAGAAATGAACTATCCTTGACAATCACCTTGTCTTGAGTCAATTATGTCATTGATATTTTCGGTGGATGTGGTATCTCTTTCAGCTCATCATGACCTCTTCTTACACCACCATTATTTCTTTCTACTCAATGTCAATCACACTTAATACCCCCAGGAACGTATCTCTGAGTTACTTCTCTTAGTTGTGGAAGGTAGCAGCTACAAAAAATAAAAGAAATGAAAAGGGGGTTAGTGATGAAAAATGAGAGAAGAGGTGATGAGGAGGGTGTTGGGAATGATAGAGAGGAGATGTAACGGAAGGGAAAGAGGAGGTGAGAGCAAAGAAGGTGGGGGGATAGAGATAAGTGGAAAGAAGAGGAGAGGGGGGCTGGGGAAGGGAACAGAACAGAGAGAGAAGGTCTATAATATTAACTATGTGCCCGATACTGTGGTAAGAAGTTTACCTCATAGAATCTCACCTCAGTGCTAGTGAAAAAACTAAAAATATCATCATTTTATATATATGATAGCAAAAGGTCAGAAAAAGTTAAATAATTCACCCAGGATGTAACTGCCAATAAAAGGTGGGGATGAAAATGAGACCCAGGAGCAGCAGAATCAAAATCCTGAGTGTATATGTACTGTGCAAACCTTCAGGATGGATTGAAGACATATAGATGCCAAACACTGAAGAGATAATGTGATGTAGTCATAAGAATGTTTGTCCCAAACTCCGTCTTGCCAATAAAAGTATCCTTTTTGAGTCTCGTTTTTTCCCTGTGTATATGATAACAGTCAACATCCCTTGCAAGATTTTGGTGGGGATTCTATGAGTTCATGTCCCAGAAGGTGGTACATAGTCAGGTGCTCAATAAATAAGCCCTTTCTTCCTCGTAGTATTGATTTGGGTACACCCAAGGTCAAGCAGGCTTGGGATGGGTGGCAGAGAGCAAGTTGTGGATCTTCAAGTCAGAGGACAGCAACCTGAAGTAAGGAAAAGGAAAGAGAACATTTCCGAGATGATTTCTTCTGGTTCAGAGAATTTTAACCAGATTAAGGTTAAAGACATACTTTTGAAGTCAAGAAATATCAGCTAATAAAAGAACAAAGAGGCTCAAAAGAGAATATGCAGAGAAGGAAGCAACGAGCATTTCAAGAGATCTAATTGTAAGTTAACAAAGAGCCTTTCGTGTAGAGAAAGACAGTGAACCAAGGAAAAAAATACAAAGAAATATCCAGATTCATATATCAGAGCTGGACAAAGAACACTTCCTTTGTTTCCAGAACAGAGAAAAGCCACTCTCACAAATTCTCTCACTTTACTTTCATTTTTTAAAAAAAAAAAAAAACACTCTATTAGATTTGCTGCATAAATATATATCTCATCACAAAATTGAGAATGCCACAATATATTCAATATATACATAAGTTGAGTTTTTCTAGGCAAAGAAATCTCGGCTCAGAATTAGAAAACCAAATGATTATATCAATAGATAAAATACAAATATCACACAAAATCAGTAGCAAGGAGGAACATGATTCAATTTCCCCTTCCACCAGCCTGGGGAACTTTGAATTTGAAATTGCTGACTCATGGATTGAGAAGTGATGTCAATAATAGCTAACATCTACAGACTTACCATAAGGCAAGCATCGCCTAAGAGCTTTATAGACATTCTCTATTTAATACTCACAATGTTTAATTCCCATGCTATCCTTTAAGCAAAATATTGTTTATTAGCTTTTTTACATAGAGGGAAATGAAGCCTCAGAGAGTTCATGTAACTTGCCCGAGGTCACAAGGTGAAGAAGTAGGTGAACTAGCAATGAAACTCAAGCTTTCATTTTCATTTTTGTTGTTTAGCAGTGGAACCCTTAAAAAAAAAAACTAGAGTGTATGTCAAAACTCTGTAAAAAATAAAGCAGCACTGTGTGTGACGGCCCTCAAGACAGTGATAAAAAACTGATAATTATAAGTAAGAAACATATCTTGAATCCCTCTACTAAAAGTACCTCTGTCAAACAGTTATGCCACGCCCCAGGGCTCAGAACAACATCTAGCTCTATAAAGCATTTGATAAATATTTCTGAGTGTACAAATATATATCACACAAATAATTATATCAATGGTTGTTAAAATATATATGATAATTTTTGTCTTCTGTTAATTATTTTTGATAAATTTGAAGTAACTCCCCATTATTAATAAAGACCCTTAGCACAGAAACAAAATATTTCTTTAACTTGCTAAGACAGTAATATCTTTCTTAATATCTTTCCAAATCAACAGCCAGCATCAGAATTACTAGTGAAACACAAGAGACATTATTATTAAAGCAAGAGTCAACAAAGATTAAGCTCCTAAAACCAGGACACCAGCTTTAGGAAATTTGGCATAATTCACTAGGACAGAATAAAGAAGCCTAACACATAAACTTTCAAAAGGATGGTAAAATATTAAGGATATACTTTGTTAGTTGAATATTTGGTTTTAACATTGTGTTAACTTTAACATAATATTCTGTTAACAGCGGAGTGATTTCTTCATCACTATATATCTTTTTGCTTCTAACTTCTATCTTTATCTAAGTATATCTTTAATAAACTTACCTATCTTGTTTTTGCTAGTTGGCTATAAGCTCCTGGGGAGCAAAGAATGTTGGATTGCTATCTGGGTATTCAAGGCTCAGTAGCAGGTGTCAACCTTAAAATAAAACAGCCAATTGTTTTACCAGCAAAACAAGTTCATTTGGGAAAAGCCAAAGAATAGCAATTTGGGATATGCCTGCTACGGCAGACCATAGGAAAATCTAACAATCAGAAAAGAGGAATGTTATTGTATATAGGGAAAAAGGAGGAAATTGGGAGGGGTAGTTTGGAACAAAAGTCCATTGGAGAAAAGCAAGAGTTCAGGGTAGTGATGGTTTCTTACTGGCTGCGTTGCTGGGGTAGCGGATTTCTGTTTGGGATGCAATGTACATTTCTTCCCGTAATTGTCACTCTTTCCTGCGTATGACTTCTTTCTGTTGGGGTCTATAGCTGACTATCTTCCTGTAATGGGCCTTCAGTAGTACCACACAGGAGCTCCCCTTTCTGGCCTCCTGACTCAATTTTAAGTGAGGTTACCTTTTATTAATTTTCACACAGGGAAATATACGCCTAATAAACAAAGGAATGAGTGCTATGCTTAGGGTGCTGCGGAGGCAACGAACACCATTCTCATAGGTATGAGATATTTGAGAAATTCTAAAATAGCAAACCTTTAAATTCTCAAGGTTTTTTTTTTTCTATAACTAAACAATGTAGAGGGATGGTCACCCCAACCCCCATTCCCAGACTTGGGGGGCATCAGTCACTATTACATACAATCAGGGGGTATATGGTTCCCACATGAGCTCACCTCAGAAATAGTGATCACTCCAATCAAAACTCTGCTCACTCTCTGAGAATCCATCAAGTCTTCAAGAGTTCTAAACCATTTGCTATTATTTCTGCTTAATTTTTTTTTTTGAGGAAGATTGGCCGTGAGCTAACATCTGTTGCCAATCTGCCTCCTCTTATTTTGTTTCCTTTTTGCTCCCTAAAGCCCCAGTATATATTTGTATATCGTAGTTGTTTTCTATTGCTCTGTGTGGGGCACCAGCCCGGCATAGCTTGGTGAGCGGTATGTAGGTCTGCGCCCAAGATCTGAACCAGCGAACCCCGGGCTACCAAAGCAGAGTGCTCATACTTAATTGCTACACCACCAGGCCAGCCTCTCCCCCTAAATTTATTTAATAGACCTTATTTTTGAGAGAAGTGTTAGGTTCACAGCAAAACTGAGGGGAACACAGATTTCCCATCTACCCCATGCCCTCATACACATAGCCTCCCCCATTTACAACTTCCTGCACCAGAGTGGAACATTTGTTACAACTGATGAACCTACACTGACACATTATTATCACCCAGAGTCCATAGTTTACATTAGGATTCACTCCTGGTGTTGTATATTCTATGGGTTTGGACAAATGCATAATGACATGTATCCATCCCCTTAAATTTTAATGGCTTTTCTCCTTTATATTCCTCTTTTCCAAAATTTGTATTAGAAAATTTTCATACACGTAGAAAAATTTTGTTACTGTTCAAAGGGCTCAATCTGCTCACCACAAGTCCAAGCCAATTAGTTGAGAGGCAAGACAATGGTAGAGAAAGGACTTTATTAGATGATGAGCTAGCAGATCAGAAGATGGCAGACTAGCATCCTACAAAAAAACATCTTAAGAGAGTACAGAACATTGAAGCAGTTATGTAGAGCCAGTGGGCTATAGGGCAGGGGGTCAGGAATGTTGACCTCCTGGTTTTGCAGACTGGGAGTCATGACAGCAGACTTTTCACTTGTCGTTGATGATGAATAGCAGTATAGAATATTTGTCCAAATGTCATTACATTCCTAAGGAACTCAAAAGAACAAAGTTATTTCCTTTCTGCAGTTGGGAGGCATATACATAAGTAGGAGTCATAAAACATACAGAGCATGCGTATTTCCCAGGGAGTGGTCATTAATCAGCTAGATTATGTGCAGCCTTAAATGAGCTCTGGGGGAGTGAAACAAAGGTTACAGAGAGTTCTAAGATGGCTTCCCTTAGGCCAAGTCTGATTTGGTCTGTAACAATTTCCCACTGTCAGTTTTCTATTCCACAATCTTAGGGAATCAGGATGACATATCACATCTGGGTACTTCCTGCTGTATTGGGGTGTTGAAGAGGCATCATCATCTGAAATAACTTGATGCATTCATGAGAAAGGTCTTTTTCCTCCCTTTTCTTTGAGTGAGGTTGGCACATCACAAATTTTTTTTTTTTTGGTAGTTTTGGTTATGTGAGAGCAGCCTTTGTTGATACAGCAAAGTATTAACTTTAGGAGAATATATGTCCCTAGGAAGAGTAGAAGCTTGGTTAACCCCAGCCTGAATAGACCACCTAAGAAGGATTGAATGCCTGAAGGTATCCAGGAAAAGAGACCAGAAAACCAATCTGTGTCAAGGTTGAAAGGGGAGCTAGCATGTTCTACAGTTTGTTGGAACCACGTGGCTTGTTCCCTGATATTATTCTAATTGCAGTAACAGTAGTATAACATATAAATTTTGGGTGGGCATCATTATATTTTGATTTCTGTGTAGACTGCATCATGTTCACCACCAAAAGACTAACTACAATCCATCACCATGCACATGTGCCTAATCACCTCTTTTGCTCTCCTCTCTCCCCCTTCCCCTCGGTAACCACTAATCCATTCTCTGTCTCTATGTGATTGCTGTTTTTATCTTCTATTTATGAGTGACATCATACTATATTTGACTTGCTCCCTCCAACTTATTTTGATTAGAATAATACCCTCAAGGAGAAGTCAAGATGGCAGCATAGGCAGACTCTGAACTCACCTCCTCCCACAGACACAGCCAATTTACAACTACTGGTGGAAAAATTACCCCTGAGACAGAACTGAAAACTGGATAAGAGGAACTCCTGCAACAAAGGACAATCCTAATTGAGGTGGAAGAGGCAGAAACCCCCTTCTGGAGAGAAAAAAATGCCGCCTTCACAAGCCGCCAGCTTCATGGCCGCCCGGGAGCAGCCCAAAGGTATGCAGCCACCCTGGAGGCGCGGGACCCTGAGCTGGGGAGCGCCCCCGCTGTTGGCATTTTGTGGACCCAGCACAATCGAGGCGAGTGGCATAATATCTGACTTTGTCTGCTACTAAAACATTGGGTAGTACCCCCAGAAAACCTGGTTCACAAAGAAATTAAAACTGGCTCTTAAAGGGCCCACGTGCAAACTCACCCATTTCAGAAAGCACCCTAAAATCACCAGAAAGAAAGGTGCACAGTGCTGTGGTGAAAAGAGATTCATCTGATAGGCCCTGAGTGCATCTCAGTGAGAGGTGAGACCTCTCCAGGGACTGGGACATTGGCGGCGGCCATTGTTGTGGCCTGGTGTGGGCGTGCTGACACAGAGGCCATTGGAGTTCTCCTTGAGGTCTGCTAGCCCAGGGTCTGCCCCACCCACTAGAGCACCAATTTAATCCAGCTCAGCCAGGACAGGCAGCCCACCCTAGGGACTGGCCCCACCCAACAATAAGCCCTCAGACAACTTGTGGGCCTGCATAGATTGGTGACTGTATTCTCTGCAGCCTGGCAACTGAGCCAAATTCAGTGGGGCAGGGCGTGCACAAGGAGCAGGTGGAGAGTGTGGGGCGGTGGTGGAGTGTGTGGGAGACTGTGTCCACTTCGGGAGGTCGGGGCGCACACACAGGGCAGGACTGTGTTGACTGTGTGTGTGGACCTGTGGGCGGCAGGGCTTGTCAGCTGCAGAAGACTTGTGCTTCTCAAAGACCCACATAGGGGGTTTGCCCCACCTTCCAAAGTCTGAAACAACTGGGTGCTCCTGTGCCTGAGGCCAGCCCCACCCAGCTGCAATCCTCAGAGAGCTGACAAGAGACCTAAAGGCTGGAGGCTTATAGCAATTGTAAGCCCCTGAGCCTAACAACCTGCCACGCTGGGGGCCTACTCACTTAAAAGAAATACTGCAACACAAATGTGGTATTAGAACTCGCAGCCAACTGTGCTGGGGCTCCCCACACCTGATAAAGAGACTGAAGGGCCCACAACAACTACAAACAGCTGAGCATTACAACAGCTGACCAGGAGAATAACTCGGCCCACCTGGGCACATACAGGGAGAGCAAACAGACCACACAGAAGGACACACGTGGCCCACATAGGGGTCACCCCTGGAACATTGATAACTGAGGGTAGCACACTGTAGGACTCCTAAGGCATCACTTGTATAAGGTCACCTATCCAAGAGAAGCAGACATAGCTGACCTACCTAATACGTAGACACAAGCACAGGGAAAGAGGCAAAATGAGAATGTAAAGGAATACATTCCAAGTAAGGGAACAAGACAAAACCCCAGAAAAGGAACTAAGTGAAACAGAAATGAGCAACCTACCTGACAGAGTGTTCAAACAAAGAGTGTTAAGGATGCTTACTGATCTGGGGAGAAGAATAGATGAACTCAGTGAGAATGTCAACAAAGAAATGGAAGATATAAAAAAGAGCCAATCAGAAATGAAGAATATGATACTGGAAATGAAAAATTCGCTAGAGGGACCCAAAAGCAGAGTAGAGGATACAGAAGAATGGATCTTCGAGCTGGATGAAAGACTAGAAGAAATTATCCAAGCTGAACAGGTAAAAGAGAAAAGAATTAAAAAGAATGAGGACAGTCTAAGGGACATCTGGGACAACATCAAGCATACTAACATCTGTGTTATAGGTGTCCCGGAAGGAGAAGAGCGAGACAAAGGGGCAGAGAATCTATTTCAAGAAATAATAGATGAAAACTTCCCTAATCTAAGGAAGGAAACAGACATCCAGGTACAGGAAGCACAGAGAGCCCCAAACAAGATAAACCCAAAGAGGACCACACCAAGACACATCATAATCAAAATGTCTAGAATTAAAGATAAAGAGAGAATCCTAAAAGCTGCCAGAGAAAGACAAGTTACATACAAAGGAAAGCCCATGAGGCTATCAGATGACTTCTCAGCAGAAACCTTACAGGCTAGAAGAGAGTGACACGATATATTTAAAGTGCTAAAAGGAAAAAACTTACAGCCAAGAATACTCGACCCAGCAAGGTTATCATTCAAAATGGAAGGAGAGATCAAAAATTTCCCAGACAAGCAAAAATTAAAGGAGTTTGTCACCAAGAAACCAGTGTTACAAGAAATGTTAAAGGCACTTATTTAAGGGGAAAAGAGAAGACCACAAATAGGAAAAATTATCTATTTCCATGATAAGAGGGTAATGGATACAAACGCACAAAAAAGAGGTTAGATATGATATCAAAAACATAAAAGGAGGGAGGAGGGGAGTTCAAGAGTAGAGCTTTCAGACAGAGGTCAAACTAAAGAGACCATCAATTCTGTATAGAAGGAGAAAGGAACAGAGAAGGACTACTAAAACACTGAGGAAAAAAAGGTAAAAATGGCAGTAAGTACATACTTATCAATAGGTTCTTTAAACGTCAATGGACTAAATGCCCCAATTAAAAGGCATAGGGTGGCTGATTGGATAAAAAAGCAAGGCCCATATATATGCTGCATACAAGAGACACACTTCAGACCTAAAGACACTGACAAACTGAAAGTGAAGGCATGGAAAAAGATACTCCACGCAAATGACAATGAAAAGAAAGCTGGGGTAGCAGTACTCATATCGGACAAAATAGACTTTGAAACAAAAGCTCTAAAAAGAGACAAAGAAGGGCATTACATAATGATCAAGGGAACAATCCAACAAGAGGATATAACACTTGTAAATATCTACGCACCCAATGTAGGTGCACCTAAATATATAAAGCAAGCATTAACAGACATAAAAAGAGAAATAGACAGTAACACAATAATAGTAGGGGACTTTAACACTCCACTTACACCAATGGATAGATCATCCAAACAGAAGATCAATAAGGAAACATTGGCCTTAAATGACACACTAGAACAGATGGACCTAGTAGATATATACAGAGCATTCCATCCAAAAAACTGAAGAATACATGTTCTTTTCAAATGCACATGGAACATTCTCCAGGATTGATCAAATATTAGGCCACAAAACAAGTCTCCATAAATTTAAGATGATTGAAATAATACCAAGCATCTTTTCTGACCACAACGGTATGAAACTGGAAATCAACTATAGGAAGAAAATCAGAGAAGCCACAAATACGTGGAGATTAAACAAAATGCTACTGAACAACGACTGGGTCAACGAAGAAATCAAAGAAGAAATCAAAAAATATCTGGAGACAAATAAAAATGAAATTACGGCATGCCAGAATATATGGGATACAGCAAAAGCGGTTCTAAGAGGGAAGTTTATAGCAATACAGGCCTATCTCAACAAACAAGAAAAATCTCAAATAAACAATCTAACAATGCACCTAAAGGAACTTGAAAAAGAAGAACAAACAAAGCCCCAAATCAGTAGAAGAAGGGAAATAATAAAAATCAGAGCAGAAATAAATGAAATAGAGACTAAAAAAAATAGAAAAAATTAATAAAACCAAGAACTGGTTCTTTGAAAAGATAAACAAAATTGACAAACCTTTAGCTAGACTCCCAAGAAAAAAAGAGAGAAGGCACAAATAAGTAAAATCAGAAAGGAAAGAGGTGAAATTACAACAGACACCTCAGAAATACAAAATATTATAAGAGAATACTATGAAAAGCTATATGCCAACAAATTCGACAATCTGGAAGAAATGGATAAATTCTTAGAATCATACAACCTTCCAAAACTGGATCAAGAAGAAGTAGAGAATTTGAATAGACCAATCACCAGTAAGGAGATCAAAGCAGTAATCACAAACCTGCCCAAAAATAACAGTCCAGAAACAGATGGCTTCCCTGGTGAATTCTACCAAACATTCAAAGAAGACTTAATACCTATCCTTCTCAAACTCTTCCAAAAACTTGAGGAGGGGGGGAAACTCCCTAACTCATTCTACAAAGCCGACATTACCCCGAAACCAAAACCAGACAAGGACAACACAGAAAAAAAGAAAATTACAGGCCAATATGACTGATGAACATCAATGCAAAAATCCTCAACAAAATACTAGCAAATCGCATACAACAATACATTAAAAAGATTATACACCATGATCAAGTGGGATTTATTCCAGGAATGCAGGATGGTTCAACATTCCCAAATCAATCAACGTAATACACCACATTAATAAAATGAAGAATAAAAATCACATGATCATCTCAATAGATGCAGAGAAAGCATTTGACAAGACACAGCATCCATTTATGATAAAAACTCTGATTAAAATGGGTATAGAAGGAAAGTACCTCAACATAGAATAATACCCTCAAGGTCCATCCATATCATGAATGGCCATATTTCATCCTTTCTTACGGCTGAGTAGTACTCCATTGTGTATATATACCATATCTTCTTTATCTATTCATCCCTTGATGGGCACGTAGGTTGCTTCCGAGTCTTGGCTATTGTGAATAATGCTGCAATTAACATAGGTGTGCACATATCTTTATGCATTCATGTTTTCATGTTCTTTGGAGAGGTAGCCAGCAGTTGAATAGCTGGATCATATGGTAGTTCTATTCTTAATTTTTTGAGGAATCTCCATACTATTTTCCACAGTGGCTACACCAGTTTGTACTCCCACAAGCAGTGTATGAGAGTTCTCTTTTTCCACATCCTCTCTGATACTTGTTATTTCCTGTCTTGTTAATCATAGCCATTCTCATGGGGATGACTTGATATCTCATTGTAGTTTTGATTTGCATTTCTCTGATGAGAAGTGATGTTGAACATCTTTTCATGTGCCTGCTGGTCATCTGTATATCTTCTTTGGAGAAATGATTGTTCAGATCTTTTGACCATTTTTTAATTGGGTTGTTAGGGTTTTTTTGTTGTTGTTGAGATGTATGAGTTCTTTATATATTTTGAATATTAACACTTTGTCAGATATATGCTTTGCAATATCTTCTCCCAATTGTTAGGTTGTCTTTTCATTTTGCTGATGGTTTCCTTTGCTATGCAGAAGCTTTTTAGTTAGATGTAGTCCAATTTGTTTATTTTTTCTATTGTTTCCCTTGCCCGGTCAGATGTGGGACTTGAAAATTTGATGCTAAGACCAATGTGAAAGAGCGTATGGCCTATGTTTTCTTCTAGAAGTGTCGTGGTTTCAGGTCTTACATTCAAGTCTTTAAACCATTTTAAGTTAATTTTTGTGTGTGGTGTAAGAATGGTCTACTTTTATTCTCTTACTGTCCAGTTTTCCCAACACCATTTATTGAAGAGACTTTCCTTTCTCCATTGTATGTTCTTGGCTCCCTTGTTGAATATTAGCTGTGCATAGATGTGTGGGTTTATTTATGAGCTCTTAACTCTGTTCCATTGATCTGTGTATCTGTTTTTGTGCCAGTACCATGCTGTTTTGATTACTAGAGCTTTATAGTATACTTTGAAATCAGGGAGTGTGATACCTCCAGCTTTGTTCTTTTTGCTCAGGATTCCTTTGTCTATTCGGGGTCTTTTGTTATTCCAAATAAATTTTAGGATTCTTTGCTCTATTTCTGTGAAAAATGTCATTGGAAATTTGATAGGGATGCACTGAATCTGTAGATTGCTTTAGAAAGTATTGACATTTTAACTATGTTAATTCTTCCAGTTCAAGAGCACGGAACGTCTTTCCATTTCATTGTGTGTTCTTCTATTTCTTTCAACAATGTTTTATAGTTTTCAGTGTACAGGTCTTTCACCTCTTTGGTTAAGTTGATTCCTAGGTATTTTATTCTTTCTGTTGCAATTGTAAATGGGACCATATTATTAATTTCTCTTTCTGCCACTTCGTTGTTAGTGTATAGAAACCCAACTGATTTTTGTATGTTGGTTTTGGATCCTGGAACTTTACCATATTCCTTTACTATTTCTAAAAGTTGTTTGGTAGATTCTTTAGGGTTTCCTATATATAAAGTCATATCATCTGCAAATACTGACGGTTTCACTTCCTCCTTTCCAATTTGGATCCCTTTTATTTCTTTTTCTTGCCTGATCGCTCTGGCTAGGACTTCCAATACTATGTTAAATAAGAGTGGTGTAAGTGGTCATCCTTGTCTGGTTCATGTCCTTAGAGGGATAGCTTTCAGTTTTTCTCCATTGAGAATGATATTAGCTGTGGCCTAATTTTGTTAATACTAGTTTCTGCTTGTGAGGAGGTATTGATGTAAGAACAACAGGAGGTATTGGCCACTACACAGACTCTCCCTTGTTTGGCTAGAATACAATCCAGAGAAATTCTATTGTCTAGACCTACTTTAGCTAAAGAGTCAAAGGAATTCTGTAAATTTGCAAGGGATTTGGCAGTCTCGTTGTCTATAACCATAAGAGTATGGAATAAATTTCTCAGCACATGCTGATGGACCGCTACTCCTCAACATAGAGCAGGGCATCACCAAAGAAATAGGTATCTCCATCATATATTCCTTCCAGAAGGTCTCACGTTACCCAGGAAAATAATTTATGGGAACTCACCCAATGTTTGGTTTCACTTGAGTCGTGTACAGAGAAAGGAGTGATTAGATATCCTAATAGACAGGTACATCCTCTGTGCCAGTTATCAAGGCAATTACAGACCCACAGTTAGTGATCATATCCACAGACAATGACATATCCTAAGGGGGCACATAGAATACCAGTCATGTTGTTAAAACTTAGGCCTTCATGTTTAGGAATTTTATCTAGGATCAAGTCAAGTCAAGGTCAGTATAAAGCAGTGTCCAGGAGGGAAAATTTAATCCACAAATTGGCAGAGAGGTGGGTGATCCTTGAAGGTGCACTTGGTACTTTTCATTAAAATCTTGACATAATTAGGTGGACCTATAGTTTGAAGACTTAGGTTTCGTGCACTTTTCCCTGACCAGAGAGTAAGAGACAGGAAGTGAGAAGTAAATGCCATTAAGCAAATAGGTAAGTTTAGTTCATTCATCAGCAAATGTCTGGTTCTTATGGTCATAGACTGTTTATCTTTACATTTTTCCCTGAAAACCATTATAGGTTGCTTTGTGGCAGGTGGTATAAAGAAACAGGGGACAGGAGATCTCCTGTGGATTAACCTGACCCTATAGGTTACATCTGAAGGTTTTATAACATAGGTCACAGTAAAATTAGGTATACTTGAGAAATTGACTACTGGCATTACTATAGGGTCACCATGATCATGTACTGAATAGGGCCTTGGGTGACAGATCCAGCCGTCAGTTACCTTGGTGGAGGAAGCTATAGCTTGGGAAATCCATACCAAAGAGTTATCTCCCACCATATAGTGACAGGTACAAAGACCAGTGTGTATAGATTAAGTAGACTTATGAAATACATAACTTAGATCCTGTATGGACTTGCATGTCCATGTTGGGGTTTTGGGTGGATCTGGCACTTCTTTCAGCCAGGCTTACTTTATTCGAGTATGATGTATCCATAGCTTAACTCCAGTAAGTTTGACGGATGAGTGGGTGGTCAGTAGCACATCAAAAGGACCCCTCCACTTGGTTGCCAGTTGATTTTCAGGTCCTTGTTCTCTCCAGGTCTTTAGTAAGACTCTGTCACTGGGACAGAAAGGGTGTAAGGACACATCAGACAGGTGATTTGACTGGCTGGAAGCAAACTCATGAATAGAGGTTAGTATAGAACTCAAAGATTTAACATATGGGGCTGGCCCGGTGGCATGGCGATTAAGTGCACGTGCTCCACTTCAGCGGCCTGGGGTTTGCAGGATCGCATCCCAGGTGCGCACCCAGGCACCGCCTGTCAAGCCATACTGTGGCAGCGTCCCAAATCAAGTAGAGAAAGATGAGCACTGATGTTAGCCCAGGGACAATCTTCCTCGGCGAAAAGAGGAGGACTGACATTGGATGTTAGCTCAGGGCTAATCTTCCTCACAAAAAAATTAAAAATAAAATAAATAAATAAATAAATACATAAAATTTTTTTAAAAGATTTAACGTAAGTTGTGATCGTAATGTCTTTTAGGGTCTCAAGGGATCCTCCGGCAAAAGAAGAAGTCTGAAATGGCATGCTGTATAGAATTTCAAAGGGCCTTAACTTAAGCCTACTTCAGGAAGCCACCCTAATCCATAGCAGGGCAATGGATAGTGCCTTATCCCACGTTAATTGTGCTTCCTGACATGTCTTTGCAATGCTTCTCTTTAAAGTGTGGTTCATCTTTTCCATTTTCTGGTTGACTGGGGTCTCCACATCAAATGTAACATCTATTTGATGTTCAGTGCCTTGGATACCTGTTGTGTGACTTGAGAAATAAAGGTAGGTCTGTTGTCACTCTGTAGAGTGTTAGGCAGGCTAAATCTAGGAATAATTTATTTTAATAAGAGACAAATTACTTCAGATGCTTTTTCAGTTCAGGTGGGGAAGTTCTCCACCCACCCAGAGAAAGTGTCCACAAACACTAACAAGCACCAGAAGTTTGCAACTATTTGTGGCATTTGAGTAAAGTCTATTTGCCAGTCTTCAGTAGGCCAGTCCCCTTTATGTTGGATACCCATGCAAGGGAGTCCTGGAGCTGCCTTAGCGTTGTTTCTGGCACAAGTCATGGAATTTTTACTTACTTCTCTTATGGTTTTCCGTAAATTAGGTCCCATGATGTACTTCT
This sequence comes from Diceros bicornis minor, assembly GCF_020826845.1. NCBI lineage: Eukaryota > Metazoa > Chordata > Mammalia > Perissodactyla > Rhinocerotidae > Diceros > Diceros bicornis. Next base: position 17,942,146 of record NC_080773.1, read on the forward strand.
GGACCCATTGTAAGGTAGCCTCTCTTCCACAACAGGTGCTTTCACATAAGCATTTTAAAATTGGGTGCAGAAGAGCCCAGGAATTAAAATTATTCCCCATGCATTACTTTTACAGCCTATTAAACACTTAGAGATGAAACCCCATTCTTTTGCCCAATTTAGGTCTTTTTCTGAGTATGCTGGCTGGTATCCAGATAAATCTACCCGAGGTAGCAAAGAGCCCATCATAACAAGGGTCTCTGTCTTTGCTGCCCTTTTTGCTGCTATGTCAGCCAATCGATTTCCCTTAGTTATAGCAGTTTCACACTTTTGCTGGCCAAGGCAATGCATTTGGCCACCTGAGAGGGCTCATGGATTGCCTCCAATAATTGTGATATATCTGGAGCATGTTTAATTTCCTTTTTGTTGGTGCCTAGAAGCCCTCTTTCCTTCCAGATACCTCCACAGGCATGGACCATTGAAAATGCATACCAGGAATCTGTATAGATCTTCACCCTTTTCCCTCATGATAAGAGTAAAGCTCTGGTCAGGGCGATGATCTCAGCCTTCTGGCCTGAAATCCCTGGGGGGAATACCTTGGCCTCTATGAGTCTTTATTCAGATTACAACGGAAGACCCAGCACGCCTCTTACCTTGGTCCATGAAGCTACTACCATCTACGAAAAGCTCCAGTTTGGGTTCTTCTAATGACTGGTCCTTTAGATCTGGCTAGCTGGAATAAACTATTTCTACCATCTGTAAGCAGTCATGTTCTAAAGCTTGTGAGGTCCCACTGGGGAGCAAGGTGGCCAGGTTTAGAGTTGAGGTGACTTGTAACCTGACATTAGTATTGTCCAAAAGGATGGCTTGATATTTGCCCATCCTTCCTGAGGTGAGTCAGTATCCCCTTTTCTGTTCCAGTAATGTGAAGACATGGTGGGGCACATATACCGTGGTAGGTTGGCCTAGAGTAACTTTTTCACCCTCTTGAAGAATGTCACATGTGGTTGCTACTGCCTGGAGGCAAGGGAGCCATCCCTTCACCATTTGATCCAATTGTTTAGAGAAACAGACAACAGGCCTAGAGATTGTTCCCAACTTTTGAGTTGGTACTCCTAGATTTATGCCTTGTCTCTCATACACATAGAGACTGAAGGGTTTGTCCAGGTTTGGCAAACCTAAGGCCGGAGCTGAGGTCAGCTTGGCCTTAACAGTGTCAAATGTTAGCTGGCATTCTTTAGTCCAGTCCAAAGGTTCTGAGTCTAGGCCCCTCAGAGCCTCATACAGGGGCTTTACTATAAGCCCATAATTAGGAATCCAGATTCAACAGAAACCTACCATTCATAAGAAATCTCGCAGCTGTCAGTGAGTTTGGGGAGGAGTTAAGCAGGCTATTGCCTTTTTTCAATCGAGTAATAATTCTCTTCGTCCCTTGGATGTGGCAAATCCCAATATGTGACCTTTTGTTTACAAATCTGAGCTTTATTTTGAGAGGCCTTGTATCTGCATTCTGCCAAGTAATTTAAAGTCTCAACTGTGTTGGTCAGAAATTGTTTATCACTGGGGCTTCCTATTAGTGAGTCATCCACATATTGTAATAACAGTCCTTCCTATAGTCTTAGATGACTTAAATCTCTGGCCAGTGCTTCCCCAAATAAAGGGGAGAGTTCTTAAACCCTTGGGGAAGCAAAGCCCAACAACATGTGTTGTGTTGTCTGAGAGTCTGGATCACACCATTCAAAGGCAAACAACTGTTGGGCCTCCTCAGCCAATTGTATGCAGAAAAATGCATCCTTTAGGTCCGACCCTGAGAATCAACCATATTCTCCTCGTATATTTGTTAATATGGTGTAGGGCTGGGCACCACAGGGTGCAATTCTTGAACCACCTCATTTATGGCACGCAGATATTCAACAAAGGGATATTCATTAGAATTGCACTTCTTCACCAGGAAGATAGGGGTAGTGCTGTTGTATGGAGGCTGACAGGGTCTAATGAATCCTGCCTCTAAGAATTTTTTGAAAATAGGCTGTATTCCTCTCTGATTTTCTTGTTTTAGCAGATATTGTTTTAGATTAGGCTTTACTTTTTCCTCTTTTAAGGGTAGTTTTACTGTTTGGGGATTCTTTGCCTTCCCTGGGGTCCCGTTTGCCCACACATCAGGTCTTTCCTCCTCATAGATTTCAGGCGGTGACAGTTGCAGCTCTGACTCTGGGATCCACAGGAAGGCCATCTGCAAACTTAGGGACTGTTCTGGAGGAACTCGTATATTGAGTTGTCATGTTGCAAAAGTTACTTGCACATTTAATTTACAGAGAAGGTCTCGACCCAGAATTGGGATGGGGCATTTTGGCATGTATAGGAAACTGTGTTTCAGGGTCAGGTTCCCCACCTGACACTCTAAGCATTGTAGAAATGAACGATCTTGGATTTCACCAGAGACTTCCATAGTTGGGATCGATCTTGACTTCTTTTGTTAACTTAGTGTTTAGGACAGAATAGGTAGCACCAGTATCAACTAAAATGTCAATCAGTTTGTTCCCCACTGTCAATTGTATCCAGAGCTCCTGTGGGGAAATCTGGATGGGGAGTTTTAAGTTCAAAGGAGCCCATGGGCCCCTTTTGGTCCTCATCAGAACATTCTCCTCCATTGACCGTCAGGTCAATTTCCTTCCTCTTTCCATCTGCACCTTCTTTCTCTTTCTTAAGGCATTCCCTTTTGCACTTCCCTTCTTCTTTGCAAAAAGCACATTGGTTTTTTTTCCCAGGGGATGCTTATATCCCTTTGGCTGGCCTGGCTTTCCTCTCAGGTGGCTCAAGTTCTGCCCACCCAGAGCAGCAGCCAGGAAAGCAGCGTTCCTCTTGATATCTTCCTGCATGGTTCGACGCCCCTGTTGTTTTATACCTTAAAGGCAATATCTACAAGCTGAAAGGGATTCATTCTTAATGTCCCATGTAGGTTTTGTAATTTCTTCCAAATATCTGGACCACTTTGCCCTATAAAGATCACATTAACCATTTTAAGGTTTTCAGGGGCGCCCAGAGCAGCATCCATATAGAGCTCACAGGCTTGGTATATCCTTTCTAGGAAGTCAGAGAGGCCTTGTAATGCTCAAGCCTGATTCTCACTGCAGCATCATTATGGTCTCAGGCTGGTTCAGCTATTGGGACTGCTGTGTTAGCCTCAAGTGTGCTGGTAGGGTCCGCTAGATGGAGGTGGTGAGCCTCCTTTCTGGTTTTGTTTATTATCAATCTTTTTTCATCTCCCATTAGGAGCATATTCATTAAAATATGAATATCTGCCCACAATAGATGATAGGTAGGAAAGATCAAAGAAAACAATTCTGTCATCCACAGGGGATACTCCCAGTATGCTGGATTATTTTTCCAGTTAAATAGATAAGAGGTGGAGGAGGCGTTATGCATCCATCTGATTCCAGCAGGCTGTCCTTGCACATTCAACCCTGTGGGGTATTGCCATAATGGGAATCTGAGAGCCAATCGCCCCCTGGGGAGATCACCTTGACCAAATTGGGTTCCCTTTCTAGTGCAGGAGGGTGAAATCCAGCCCACTGTCCCTGGGTCCCTTTCAGCCTTCCTCTCATAGGAGGGCAAAGCACCTCCCTCAGTTACCGAGGACACCTCTGGAGGCACTGAGGGGTATTGGCGGAGACAACTGCAAAGGCTGGTGCCTGTGCAACTGGGGGAGGATTAAGGGTTTGTAATACCACTACATCATCATCATCCTCTTTAACATCCTGTATAACAGATCCCCTTTGTTCTTTCTCTGCTTTCTGTACCACGAGGAAATCCTTCCCTTCTTTTTTCTCATCTTGGTACAGCAACACAGAAGCTTGTACATAGGGGACTGTGTCATTTTTTTACCTCTTTTACAAAACAATTCTAATGTAAGTGTAATAATTCAGTGAGCCATTAAATGACCAGTGCACACTGGATCCCAAAGAATATTGTGGCCATGCAGTATTACAGTAGAAAATCATCACTGTCTTAGGCATAGGCTCATAACTATAATCAGACCATCTATTCTGAATCAGCCCCAATGGGCTCTGCTTAGCGACAGGTGGCTTGTTTCCCAGTCTGACACACAGAGATGGACAAACACACACACAGACACAGAAAGACCAGACAGAACTGAACCAGTTCCCAGATTCTGGGTAAAAGTCCTACAACTATGCCCACACCAGCAGAGTACCCTATCAAACAGATGGTCCTAGCTCTCAAAGAAGGAGGACCCCAAATGGAAAGAAAGGGAGTTCTCAGTTATGCACATGGAGGTGACTTATGCTATTCCAGATATGAGTCCATTGACTCACCAGAAATATTCATTTCTCTTTCCACCATAGAGAGCATTGGAGGCAGCTGAGAGTGGAGGGAAACTGACAGGGAGCATCCCTGAGACAAAAAGAGCCTCGGCACTGCTAGGGACTTTCCCAACAATTCCTCCAAGGTCAGCTAGCCATGGGCAGACTCATGTGTCCCTTCATGGTCACCAATTTTATTACCACACAAAGAACTCAATCTGCTCACTACAAGACAAAACCAATTAGTCAAGAAGCAAGATGGCGACAGAGAAAGGACTTTACTGGATCATGAGATAGCTGATGGGAAGGTGGCGGACTAGCATCCTAAAAAACGTCTTAAAAGGGTACAGAATCTTGAAGCAGTTATATAGGGCCAATGGGCTATAGAGGAGGGGGTCAGGAATGTTGACCATCTGGCAGTGCAGACTGGGAGTCATGACACCAAACTTTTCACCTCTTGTTGATGATGGATACCAGTATAGAATATTTGTCCCGAGGTCATTAGATTCCTCAGGAATGCAAAAGAACAAAGTTATCCCCTTCCTGAAGCTGGGAGGCATATAGGTAATCAGGAGTCATAAAACCTACAGAACATGCATGTTTCCCAGAGAGTGGTCCTTAATCAGCTGAACTATGTGCAGCCTTAAATGTGCTCTGGGGGTGGGGAGTGAAACAAAGGTTACAGAGAGTTACAAGACAGCTTCCCTCAGGCCAAGTCTGGCTAAGGTTGTAACAGGTTAATGAATAGAACGACACATACCCTCTACCCAGATCCAACAATTAACTCTTTGCCGCATTTGCTTCCTCTCTCTGTTTCCCTGTTACTTGTGTTATTGTTGAACCTTTGAAAGTAAGTTTCAGACATCATGACATTTCACCCATAAACATTTCAACATGCATCTTCCAAGAATAAGGAGTTTTCTAGATAGCCACAATATAACTATCACTTATAAGAAAATTAAAGTTTCTGGAAATTCATGTATGTATATGCATGTTTCATTAAAATGAGTGTCTCACTTTCATTACTTTAGAAACAATATGGTTGTTACTTGCAATTAGATTTCTACCTTTGGTAACAGAAATCATTTTCAATACACATTGTAAAAATAAAAATGGCAAGAGAGGGCAAAATTATCAGATTCATCACATTAAAATAAAAAGTTAACAATACTTCCGAATTATCACTGAATATATATTCTTATTCACACATCCCCAGTTGTTCTAAGATTGTCATTCAAAGATTTGGTTGTATAACTAAAAGGTAATCTAGGTCCATGCACTGCATTTGGTTGTTCTCTCTCCTTAGCTTCTTTCATTTAGAATAACGCTCACAATTTTCTTGGGCAAGCCTTAGACAAGAGGTCACATTTTAGAGTGTCCCACACACAAATTATTTGGGAGCACACTGGTGCCCTTATGACTCATGATCTGGCACTCAGCAATGGCACTATGCAACCATAACCCTAAACATCCACTCTCGTGTCAAATACCAGCCAGGCCTCAGAGAAATGCTCCTCCATAGCCCTTGCCCTGTGTCCTTGAAACAAGCACCATAAAGTCCTGTGAGTCACACCATTACCAAAGTCAGACATGAGCACTCTGTCAAGCTTTGAAGAATGGGAAGGTTTTAGCAGCAGAAGCACTTAGGTAACAGAAAAGAGAAATTTTCCTCTCAAACAAAAGACCACCAAAGGTTGTTGCATAATGAAATATTATTTCCCAGCAGTGAAAACCATTCTTTCTCTCTTTTTTAATAGTCCAAATTATGGTTCTGGAGGGATTCATAAATGAGTCCAATATTTGCACCTGTTGCTCAAGGTAGCTATAGTGGGTTGACTAGTGTCCTCCCAAAATTCTTGCCCACAAAGAACTTCAAAATTTGACCTTATTTAGAAAGAGGGTCTTCGCAGATGTAATCACTTAATATAAGGTCATATTGTATTAGTGTGGGCCCTAAATCCAGTGACTAATGTCTTTAGAGGAGAGGACACACAGAGACACACACAGAAGAAAGCCAGGTGAAGATTGAGGTAGAGATTGGATTGGTGCAGCTACAAGCCAAAGAATGCCAAAGAATGCCAGGAGCATTCTTTCATTTCTTTCCACAATGTTCTGTAGTTTTCATTACACAAATCTTTCACGTCCTTGGTTAATTCCTAAGTATTTTATTAATTTTGATGGTATCGTAAAGAGAATTGTTTTTGTAACTTCCTTTTCAGATTGTTCATTGTTCCTATATAGAAATGCTACTGATTTTTGTGTGTTGACTTTGTATCCTGCTACTCTGATAAATTCATTTATTAGCTCTAACAGGTTTCATGTGGAATCTTGAGGGTTTTCTACATATAAGATCATGTCATCTGCAAACAGAGATGATTTTAATTGTTCCTTTCCAATTTGGATGCCTTTTATTTCTTTTTCTTGCCTAACTGCTCTGACTATAACTTCCCTAGTACTGTATTGAGTAGAAACAGTGAGACTTGACACCCTTGCCTTGTTCCTGATCTTAGAGGAAAAGCCTTCAGTCTTTCACCGCTGAGGTTGATGTTCATTATGGGTTTTTCATATACAGCTTTTGTTGTGTTGAAGTAGTTTCCCTGTATTCCTAGTTTGTTGAGTGTTTTTTATCATAAAAGTATGTTGAATTTTGTCAAATTATTTTTCTGCATCAATTGAGATGACCATATGGTTTATTTTCTTTCATTCTGTTGATGTGATATATTACATTGATCAGTTTTCCTATATTGAACTGTCGTTGCATTCCAGGAATAAATCCCACTTGGTCATAGTGTATAATCCTTTTAATATGTTGATGAATTCTGTTTGCTAACATTTTGTTGAAGATTTTTGCATCAATGTTCAAGAGATATTGGTCTGTACTTTTCTTTATTTGCAGTGTCTTGGTCTAGCTTTATCAGAGTTTCTGGCCTCATAGGATGAGTTAAAAGTACTTTCACTCTTCAGTTTTTGGAGAAGTTTGAGAAGGGTTGGTATTAGTTCTTTAAACATGTGGTAGAATTCACCAGTGAAGCTATCAGGTCCAGGGCTTTATTTTACTGGGAGATTTTTGATTCCTTACTGCCTATAGTTCTATTCAGATTTGCTATTTCTTCATGATTTAGTATTGGTAGATTTTGTGTTTCTAGGAACTTGTCCATTTCATCTAGGTTATCCAATTTGTTGTTATCCAATTAGTCATAGTACTCTCTTATAATCATTTTTATTTCTTTTTTTTAGGTTTAATTTTTGTTTATTGCAGTAACATTGGTTTATAACATTGTATAAATTTCAGGTGTACATCATCATACTTCTATTTCTGCATAGATTACATCATGTTCACCACCCAAATACTAATTACAGTCCATCACCACACACATGTGCCGAATTATCCCTTTCACCTTCCTCCCTCCCCCCTTCCTCTCTGGTAACCACCAATCCAATCTCTGTCTCTATGTGTTTGTTAGTTGTTGTTATTGTCTACTACTTAATGACTGAGATCATACGGTATATGACACTCTCCCTCTGACTTATTTCACTTTGCATAATACCCTCAATGTCCATCCATGTTGTCACAAATGGCTGGATTTCACCATTTCTTATGGCTGAGTAGTATTCCATTGTGTACATATACCACATCTTCCTTATCCATTCGTCCCTTGATGGGCACTTAGGTTGCTTCCAAGTCTTGGCTATTGTGAATAACGCTACAATGAACACAGGAGTGCATATATCTTTACACATTGGTGTTTTCAAGTTCTTTGGATAAATACCCAGCAGTGGAATAGCTGGATCATATGGTAGTTCTATCCTTAATTTTTTGAGGAATCTCCATACTGTTTTCCATAGTGGCTGCACCAGTTTGCACTCCCACCAGCAGTGTATGAGAGTTCCCTTCTCTCCACAACCTCTCCAACACTTATTGTTTCCTTTCTTGCTAATTGTAGCCATTCAGACGGGCGTGAGGTGATATCTCATTGTAGTTTTGATTTGCATTTCTCTGATAGTTAATGATGTTGAACATCTTTTCATGTGCCTATTGGCCATCTGTATATCTTCTTTGGAAAAATGTCTGTTCAGGTCTTTTGCCTATTTTTTAATTGGGTTGTTAGTTTTTTTTGCTGTTGAGATGCATCAGTTCTTTATATATTTTGGAGATTAAGCCCTTATCAGATGTATGGTTTGCAAATATGTTCTCCCAATTGTTAGGTTGTCTTTTCATTTTGTTGATTGTTTCCATTGCTGTGCAGAAGCTTTTTAATTTGTTGTAGTCCCATTTGTTTATTTTTTCTATTGTTTCTCTTGCCCGGTCAGACATGGTGCTTGAAATTTTTGTATGTTGATTTTGTATCCTGCAACTTTACCGTATTCGTTTACTACTTCTAAAAGTTATTTGGTGGATTCTTTGGGTTTTCTATATATAAAATCATGTCATCTGCAAATAGTGAGAGTTTCACTTCTTCCTTTCCAGTTTGGATCCCTTTTATTTCTTTTTCTTGCTTGATTGCTCTGGCTAGGACTTCCAGTACTATGTTAAATGGGAGTGGTGAGAGTGGGCATCCTTGTTTGGTTCCTGTTCTTAGAAGGATAGGTTCAGTTTTTCACCATTGAGGATGATATTAGCTGTGGGTTTGTTACATATGGCCTTTATTATGTTGAGGTACTTTCCTTCTATACCCATTTTATTCAGAGTTTTTATCATAAATGGATGCTGTATGTTATCAAATGCTTTCTCTCCATCTATTGAGATGATCATGTGATTTTTATTCTTCATTTTATTAATGTGGTGTATTACGTTGGTTGATTTGCGAATGTTGAACCATCCCTGCATCCCTGGAATAAATCCCACGTGATCATGGTGTGTAATCTTTTTAATGTATTGTTGTATGCGATATGCTAGAATTTTGTTGAGGATTTTTGCATTGATGTTCATCAGTCATATTGGCCTGTATTTTTCTTTTTTTGTGTTATCCTGGTCTGGTTTTGGTATCAGGGTAATGTCGGCTTCGTAGAATGAGTTAGGGAGCTTCCCCCCTCCTCAATTTGTTGGAAGAGTTTGAGAAGGATAGGTATTAAGTCTTCTTTGAATGTTTGGTAGAATTCACCAGGGAAGCCGTCTGGTCCTGGACTTTTATTTTTGGGGAGGTTTTTGATTACTGTTTCGATCTCCTTACTGGTGATTGGTCTATTCAAATTCTCTATTTCTTCTTGACACAGTTTTGGAAGGTTGTATGATTCTAAGAATTTATCCATTTCTTCCGGATTGTCCAATTTGTTGACATATAGCTTTGCATAGTATTTTCTTATAATCTTTTGTGTTTCTGAGGTGTCCATTGTAATTTCTCCTCTTTCATTTCTGATTTTACTTATTTGAGTTTCTCTCTTTTTTTCTTGGTGAGTCTAGCTAAAGGTTTGTCAATTTTACTTATCTTTTCAAAGAACCAGCTCTTTGTTTTATTAATTTTTTCTATTTTTTTTTTTTTTAGTCTCTATTTCATTAATTTCTGCTCTGATTTTTATTATTTCCCTTCTTCTACTGATTTGGGGCTTTGTTTGTTCTTCTTTTTCCAGTTCCTTTAGGTGCATTGTTAGATTGTCTATTTGAGATTTTTCTTGTTTGTTGAGATAGGATGTATTGTTATAAACTTCCCTCTTAGAACCACTTTTGCTGTATCCCATAAATTCTGGCATGTCGTATTTTCATTTTCATTTGTCTCCAGGTATTTTTTTATTTCTTCTTTGATTTCTTCATTGACCCATTCGTTGTTCAGTAGCATTTTGTTTAATCCTCACGTATTTGTGGCTTTTCTGATTTTCTTCCTATATTCATTTCTAGTTTCATACTATTGTGGTCAGAAAAGATGCTTGGTATTATTTCAATCATCTTAAATTTATGGAGACTTGTTTTGTGGCCTAATATTTGATCAGTCCTGGAGAATGTTCCATGTGCATTTGAAAAGAACATGTATTCTTCAGTTTTTTGGATGGAATGCTCTGTATATATCTACTAGGTCCATCTGTTCTAGTGTGTCATTTAAGGCCAATGTTTCCTTATTGATCTTCTGTTTGGATGATCTATCCGTTGGTGCAAGTGGAGTGTTAAAGTCCCCTACTATTATTGTGTTACTGTCTATTTCTCTTTTTGTGTCTGTTAATTATTGCTTTATATATTTAGGTGCACCTACATTGGGTGCGTAGATATTTACAAGTGTTATATCCTCTTGTTGGATTGTTCCCTTGATCATTATGTAATGCCCTTCTTTGTCTCTTTTTAGAGCTTTTGTTTCAAAGTCTATTTTGTCCGATATGAGTACTGCTACCCCAGCTTTCTTTTCATTGTCATTTGCGTGGAGTATCTTTTTCCATGCCTTCACTTTCAGTTTGTCAGTGTCTTTAGGTCTGAAGTGTGTCTCTTGTATGCAGCATATATATGGGCCTTGCTTTTTTATCCAATCAGCCACCCAATACCTTTTAATTGGGGCATTTAGTCCATTAACATTTAAAGTAGCTATTGATAAGTATGTACTTACTGCCATTTTTTAACTTTTTTTTTCTCAGTGTTTTAGTAATCCTCTATACAGAATTGATGGTCTCTTTAGTTTGACCTCTGTCTGAAAGCTCTACTCTTGAACTCCCCTCCTCCCTCATTTTATGTTTTTGATATCATATCTAACCTCTTTTTTGTGCATTTGTATCCATTACCCTCTTATCATGGAAATAGACGATTTTTCATATTTATGGTCTTCTCTTTTCCCCTTAAATCAGTCCTTTTAACATTTCTTGTAGCACTGGTTTCTTGGTGACAAACTCCTTTAATTTTTGCTTGTCTGGGAAAATTTTGATCTCTCCTTCCATTTTGAACGATAACCTTGCTGGGTAGAGTATTCTTGGCTGTAAGTTTTTTCCTTTTAACACTTTAAATGTATCGTGCCATTCTCTTCTAGCCTGTAAGGTTTCTGCTGAGAAGTCAGCTGATAGCCTTATGGGGTTTCCTTTGTATGTAACTTGACATTCTCTTGCGGCTTTTAGGATTCTCTCTTTATCTTTAATTCTGGACATTTTGATTATGATGTGTCTTGGTGTGGGCCTCTTTGGGTTTATCTTGTTTGGGGCTCTCTGTGCTTCCTGTACCTGGATGTCTGTTTCCTTCCTTAGGGTAGGGAAGTTTTCACCTACTATTTCATCAAATATATTCTCTGCCCCTTTGTCTCGCTCTTCTCCTTCTGGGGAACCTATAACACAGATGTTAGTGTGCTTGATGTTGTCCCAGAGGTCCCTTAGACTGTCCTCACTCTTTTTTATTCTTTTTTCTTTTACCTGTTCAGCTTGGGTGATTTCTTCTAGTCTTTCATCCAGTTCACAGATCCATTCTTCTGTTCCTCTACTCTGCTTTTGAGTCCCTCTAGCGAATTTTTCCTTTCCAGTATTGTATTCTTCATTTCTGATTGGTTCTTTTTTATATCTTCCATTTCTTTGTTGACATTCTCACTGAGTTCATCTATTCTTCTCCCCAGATCAGTAAGCATCCTTAACACTCTTTGTTTGAACACTCTGTCAGGTAGGTTGCTCATTTCTGTTTCACTTAGTTCCTTTTCTGGGGTTTTGTCTTGTTCCCTTACTTGGAATGTATTCCTTTACCTTCTCATTTTGCCTCTTTCTCTGTGCTTCTGTCTGTGTATTAGGTAAGTCAGCTACATCTCCTGCTCTTGGATTGGTGACCTTTCATAAGTGATGCCTTAGGAGGCCTGCAGTGTTCTTCCCTCAGTTCTCAATATTCCAGGAGTGACCCCTGTGTGGGCTACATGTGTCCTTCTGATGTGGCCTGTTTGCTCTCCCTGTAGGCACCCAGGGAGGCTGAGTTATGCTCCTGGCCAGCTGTTGTAGTGCTCAGCTGCTTGTACTTGTTGTGGGCCCTTCAGTCTCTTTATCAGGTGTAGGAAGCCCCAGCAGAGTTGGCTGCAAGTTCTAATACCACATTTGTGTTGCAGTATTTCTTTTAAGTGAGTAGGCCCCCAGCGTGGCAGGTTGTTAGTCTCAGGGGCTTACAATTGCTATAAGCCTTTAGGTCTCTTGTCAGCAGGTGTAAGGATTACAGCTGGGTGGGGCTGGCCTCAGGCACAGGAGCACCCAATTGTTTCAGGCTTCGAAGGTGGGGCAAACCCCCTATGTGGGTCTTTGAGAAGCACAAGTCTTCTGCAGCTGACAAGCCCCACCGCCCATAGGTCCACACACACAGTCAACACAGTCCTACCCCGTGTGAGGACCCCAACCTCCTGAAGTGGACCCAGTCTCTCCACAGCGGGAGCCCCACACACTCCACCACCGCCCCACACTCTCCACCCACTCCTTGTGCACGCTCTGCCCCACTGAAGTAGGCTCAGTCACCAGGCTGCAGAGAATCCAGTCACCAGTCTATGCAGACCCACAAGTTGCCTGAGGGCTTGTTGTTGGGTGGGGCCAGTCCCTAGGGTGGGCTGCCTGCCCTGGCTGAGCTGGATTAAACTGGTGCTCTAGTGGGTGGGGCAGACCCTCGGCTAGCAGGCCCCAGCGAGAACTCCAATGGTGTCTGTGTCAGCTCGCCCACAGCAGGCCGCAACAATGGCCGCCGCCAATGCCCCAGTCCCTGAAGAGATCTCACCTCTCACCGAGATGCACTCAGAGCCTATCAGTTCAGTCTCTTTTCACCAAAGCACTGTGCACCTTTCTTTCTGGTGATTTTAGGTTGCTTTCTGAAATGGGTGAGTTTGCGTGTGAGCCCTTTAAGAGCCAGTTTTAATTTCTTTGTGAACCAGGTTTTCCCCAATGTTTTAGTAGCAGGCAAAGTCAGATATTATGCCACTTGTCTCAATTGTGCTGGGTCCACAAAATGCCTACAGCGGTGGCACTCCCCGGCTCAGGGCCCTGCTCCTCCCGGGAAGGCTGCATACTTTTGGGCTGCTCCTGGGTGGCTGTGAGGCACTGCAGCTTGTGAAGACTGTGTTTTTTCTCTCAACAAAGGAGTTTCTGCCTTTTCCACCTCAATTAGGATTGCCCTTTGTTGCAGAAGTTCCTCTTATCCAGTTTTCAGTTCTCTCTCAGGGGTAATCTTTCCACCAGTACTTGTAAATTGGCTGTGTCCACAGGAGGAGGTGAGTTCAGAGTTTGCGTACGCTGCCATCCTGACTTCCTTCCTCCCATTTTTATTTCTGAAGAACCAGTAGTAATGTCTCCACTTTCACTTCTGATTTTAGTAATTTGAATCTTCTCTCTTTTTTTCTTAGTCCATCGAGTTAAAGATTTCTCAATATTGTTGAACTTTTCAAAGAAACACCTTTTGGTTTCATTGACTTTTCTCTATGGTTTTTCTGTTCTCTATTTCATTTATCTCTGTTCTAACCTTTACACCTTCCTTCTTTCTGTTAGCTTTTGGTTTACTCTGTTATTCTTTCTCTAGTTCCTTGAGTTTCAAAGTTAGGTTGTTGATTGGAGATCTTTCTTGTTTTTAATGTAAGTGTTTCTACCTATAAATTTCCCTATAAGTACTCCTTCTGCTGTCTCACATAAATTTTGGTATGTTGTGTTTTTGTTTTCATTCATCTCTAAGCATTTTCTAATTTCCCTTGCAATTTCTTCTTTGATCTGTAGCTTGTTTAAAAGTTTATAGTTTACTCTCCGTAATTTTGTGAATTTTCCAATTTTACTTTTGTTATTCATTTCTATCTTCATCCTCTTTGGTCAGAGAAGATACTTTGTATGATATCTATCTTTTTTAAATGTCTTGAGACTTCATTTTTGCCCTAAGATATGGTCTATCATGAAAATGTCCCATGTGTACTTGAATGTGTATTCAGTTGTTGTGTAGAGTGTCTGTATCTGTTATAAATTTGTTAGATATCGCTGGTGTTAAGTACTCTGTTTCATTACTTATCTTCTGTCTTGTGGCTCTATTCATTATCATAAATGGGGTATTGAAGTCTCCTGTCTCCTATGAAGTATTCCTGTCTGTCTCTCTCTTCAATTCTGCCAGATTTTGCTTCATACATTTTGATGGTCTGCCATTAGGTCCAGAAATGTTTATAATTGTTATATCTTGTTTCTGTATTGAAACTTTTGTTAACAAATAGTGTCCTTTTTGTCTCTTGTAACCTTTTTTTGATTTGAAGGCTATTTTGTCTGATATTAGCCACCCTTACTCTCTTTTCAGTACTATTTGCATGAAGATCTTTTCCCATCCTTTCTCTTCAACCTGTTTGTCTTTGGATCTCAAGTGAGTCTCTTGTAAACAGCATACAGTTGAATAATGTGTTTTTATCAATTCTACCAATATTCGTCTTTTGATTGGAGAGTTCAAACTGTTTACATCTAAAGTAATTGCTGACAAGGAGGGACTTAACTCTGTCATTGTGGTATTTGTTTTCTATATGCCTTGTAGCTTTTTTGTACCTCATTTCCTGTGTTATGGTCTTCTTTTGTGTTTAGTTGATTTTTATCTGGGGAAGTGTTTCAATTCCTTTCTAAATTCCTTTCTATATATTCTATAGCTATTTTCTTTGTGGCTACTATCGAATTACATTTAATATCCTAGGGTATGACTCTAATTTGAATTTATACCACCTTAACTTCAACGACATACAAACACTCTGCTCCTTTACACCTCCATCTCCACCCCTTTAGATTGTTGATGTCACAAAATTACATCTTTATACATTCTGTGTACAAAAAATGAATAGTTATTTTAAATTGATTAGTATATTAAATTAGGTAGAAAATAAGATTGGGAGTTACAACCTGAAGTTACAAGAATACTAGCTTTTACACTAATAATTGTTTTTCTTTTCTTTCAGTGTATTAGTCTCTTAAATCATGTAGGAAACAAAGAGTACAGTTACAAATCATTGTTACAATAATATTACCTTTTATAATTACCTGTATATTTACCTATATTGAGATGTTTATTTCTCCATATGACTTTAAGGTGCTGTCTAGTGTCTCTCTGTTTCATGTTGAAGGACTCCCTGAGCATTTCTGATACAGGGCTTTACCTTCATTCTTTTGTATGTGGGTAGCCAGTTGTCCAGGGACCATTTGTTGAAAAGTCTATTCTTTAGCCCATTGAATGGTCTTGGCACACTTGTCAAAATCATTTGACTGTAAATACGAAGGTTTATTTCTGGCCTTTCAGTTCTATTCCATGGACTTATGTCTCCCAAAGGTCAGAACCACACTGTCTTGATTACTCTGCCTTTACACTAAGCTTTGAAATTGGGAAATGTGAGTCCTACAATTTAGTTCTTTCATTTCAAGACTGTTTAGGCTATTCGGGGTCCCATCAATTTCCACACAAATTTTAGGATCAGCTTCTCAATTTCTGCATGGAAGACAGCTGGAGTTTTCATAGGGATTGAATTGCATCTGGAGATCGATTAAGGAGTATTGCCATCTTAACAATATTAAGTCTTCCAATCCATGAACATGGGATCCTCCCATAACTTAGGCCTTCCTTAATTTCTTTTGATAACATTTTGTAATTTTTATGAGTATAACTTTTACGAAGCTTCAGTTAAATTTTCTGTATTTTATTATTTTAGATAATATTGAAAATGGAATACTTTTTTTAATTCTTTTTTTGATTATACATTGCCAGTGTACATAAATACAATTGATTTTTAAATTTATCTGGTATCTTGCAATTTTCTGTATGAGTCACACTTTCTTATATCATTGTAGGCCTCACATTTTTTAAAGAAACCTGTACATTTTATATAATATATTGTCCCAACTCTGGACACTAATTACTACCTACCTAGGGCTTGTTTTTGTTGTTGTTGTTGTTTTACTTGATTAGTGAGTTGGCTGGAATATTTTCATGATGTTTATTTTCTCTCCAGGGCGCCTCCCTGGGCATACACAGTCACACTGGAAAGACAGTCATTTTAGCAGGGCTGTCTGAGTGTCTTTTCCCCTGATCTCTCTGTTAAGCTGTCTGCCTCTGTTGTTATCACATCCAGCTGTTAGGTTCCACTAATTTGCTGGCTGATTATTCTATTGTTGTAAACAGTGCACTGGGACATACATTACTTCACAAGTAGATCATAATAAATTCAGGAGTGGTTGCTTCTGAGGCCAAGCTTTGAGGCTTCTTCTGACCCCAAGAGGACTCCTCTTAGCTGTCTCTTTCCCTAGTTCTGTCTAGTTAAATCACCAGCCTAGGGTTTAGCTTGTGGATAGCACGGAGCTACTAATTTCCTTTTCATTGCTTACCTCCAACATCTCCATTCTTTACAAGAGTGCCCTTAGTCATGATCTCCCCCTGACCATTCTGTGCAAAATAACGTCACTTTCCGTGGGAAGAACTTTGAAGCTATCTGTGCACATCAGTGTCTCTGAGCAACAGCTTGGGAGTTGGAGGCAGGGACAGTGGAGGGCTTCTCTCAGGATGTCACTCCTGCCTTACAAACAGGACACTGCATAGTGGTGGTAGCCTCTGGCCTTTTGTCTTCCTTCTCCTTGTGTGGAAAACCTTCATGGCAAGCAAGCTGGGACAAGGATGATGGAGACCTCAGTATTCTCATCCTGCTCTCGTTGGGCAGAACCTGAGTTCTATGAGTGATGTCTTGGTGGAGTAGAAAGTCCTTAACCTCTCCATCACATGGAACTAAATTACCCTTTGCAACATGGAGTTGAGGGGTAAGAGTTAGGCTGGCAGCCTGTCCCAGTGGTGGCGATGCTACAGTCCTTGTGAGAAGGTGAAGGAAGAGGGACTCTGTCTTTTGGCTACACCCACTCGTAATATTACCACACAAAGATGGGATTCTCCCACCTGGTGCACATAAGAAAGCCAATTATGACAGCATCAGCTTTTGGGAAAAGAAAACAGCTTTATTGTGACATCAATCTGCAAGGAGACAGGAGGCATATGCTCTCAGATCTTTCTCCCCAGTCCAGGACGTGCAGCAAATTTATGGGATGAAGAGCCAGGTGGTCTGAAGTTTGGAGATGGATGATTGGAGGTAAGGAGAAGTGAGGTAACTGATATGTGTGCAAGCATAGACAAGCTTCATGGATCTTCATAGGATGCATGTTCGCAAAATAGTGGTGTTATTATGATCTGTGGGTGGAGTTTTCAGCCCCTTGACGTCAAAACTGTCACATTTCAGGCATTTGCAGAGGCACAGTTGATGGGTTGGTGGTCTCAACTGCCCTGGACTGGACAAGAGAGGACTCTCAGATCCTGAAAAACAACTCTTAATTAATCTATCGATAAGATGGGGTCGGTTGAACTGGTTCTAGAAGGCCCACTCTTACAATAATGCTGTTTTCATCACAAAGAGCTGGGGTGGGTGGTGGACTGAGTGGGGATCATAGGGTAATTCAGATCCTACAGCCTCTTTTTTTTTTTAATTTTTTATTTATTGCAGTAACATTGGTTTATAACATTGTATAAATTTCAGGTGTACATAATTATACTTCTATTTCTGCATAGATTACATCATGTTCACCACCCAAATATTAATTACAACCCATCACCACACACATGTGCCGAATTATCCCTTTCGCCCTCCCCCCTTCCCCCTTCCCCTCTGGTAACCACCAATCCAATCTCTGTCTCTACGTGTTTGTTAATTGTTGTTATTATCTACTACTTAATGAAGGAAATCATACAGTATTTGACCTTCTCCCTCTGACTTATTTCACTTTGCATAATACCCTCAATGTCCATCCATGTTGTCACAAATGGCTGGATTTCATTGTTTCTTATGGCTGAGTAGTATTCCATTGTGTATATATACCACATCTTCTTTATCCATTCATCCATTGAAGGGCTCTTAGGTTGCTTCCAAGTCTTGGCTATTGTGAATAACGCTGCAATGAACACAGGGGTGCATGTATCTTTATGCATTGGTGTTTTCAAGTTCTTTGGATAAATACCCAGAAGTGGAATAGCTGGATCATATGATAGTTCTATCCTAAAAACAAGGCATTTTAGATAATTGTCACCACTCTGGATTGTGATTCACTCCCTATTCTGGGGTTATTCATGTTGCTCTTTAATTATTGGGTTAGCCCCTTGCCTGGACTAATTCCGTGAAGACTGCTTACCCTGCCATGACTGCTAATATCCCTGTTCAGTTGTTCCTTTATAAGTTATTGTTTGTCTCTTTAAACCTGGCTTCTCAGGAGACACCTCTGTTTCAGCATAGCTTAGTGGGGAGCCAGTGATTGGTCAGACGTAGTGTTGAAATATCTTGAGTTGGTTCGGCTTCCACCATATAATGGTGGATCTTTGTATGAACTGGGACACATATTTAAAGTTTAGGCTGTGGACAATTATGCCCCAGGTTTTACTTTTGGAGACACAAAGCCTTACATTCAGCCAGGAAGAAGTAGACAGCTAGGGAGTTCTTGGCTGTCACGCAGCCCTGCACATGAGCACAGACTTCTAGATCTCCAAGGATATGTGGCAGCTTATCAAGTCCTATTTGGGCTGTCTTGTTCCCTACATCTCCAAGTTAAGAAGCTCCTAGTATGTTGCACTGTTTTTTTGCCCAGCCAGCCCGACAACCTTGTGTGATGTGGATCCCTCTGGAAGTTTGCCTCTGGAGGTTGCTTCTGTTTTTGACCATGTCCATGGGAATGTGATTTGTGATGCTTGAAGCAGCAAGTAAGATTAGTTGGTAACTGAGGTCATCTAGGAGAGGTGTGCTGACACTTACTCCTGGAGAGTTACATTCAAAGGTGACACTTTTCAAGGTGAGAGTTAAGATACTCTACTTTTCAGTACACAGTATGTGGCTAAGTTCGAGGGGTAGAAGGAGGCATAGAGGACAGACAGAAGGAACCATGGATTCCCACTCACGGTGAGCTGGTGTTTATGGAGCACCTAGTGTACATGTAGTCCCCACACCAGCTTAAAGATCTCAATATACAGAACTCACATTGTACTGTAAGGAAGGGATTGTTATTTGCATTTTGCAAGTGAGAAAATTGAAGCTCAGAGCAAGGGAAGCATTTCAAAATGAGTAAAGGAGAGCTCCAGGCCTTTCTTATCTTGTCTGGAAAATGGTCTGTGTTTCTAGTGTTTCTTGAGCTTTGAGGCAGGATGGGGAAGCCATTTGCAGGAGATAAGTATGGTGTAATGTGGCAAATGGCAGGGAATCTTCCTCTCTGAAAATCCACTAGGTTAGTTGGGTCCAAAAGAGCTTGGCCTCAACTCCCCTGTGTCCTTGAGGAGTTCTCTGAGCCTTAGTTTCCTCGTCCTTCAAATGGAGACTTGCATAGCTGCATTATTAAGTTTCTTTCATGCTTCTACAGCATGCTGCTTGAACCTTGCCCCTGATGCTGAGTCTGTGGTCAGGAAATGAGGTGAATGCTGTTGAATACCCATGAGAGAAAATGGTCTTCTTTATCACTCCCTCAACCTTTTGCTTGTTCATGGGACACTGGAACTGAAATGAATTTTACAGACATTTTTGCTGCATTTCAAACTATTGAGGCTCAGCGATATTATATTGACAGCCAATGTTCTGTGCATGCTACCTGAGATATAAACTTGAACTTCATGCTCTCAGACTGAGGAATGCACAGGCACTCTCCTGGTGAGGTTGATTCTTATCAGGTTGAGGGGGAGTGGTGTAAGGTGTAAGGGGGTAGATAAAACCACAGTGGAAGATGATGATTGTCAGTACCAGGAAGGCAAGCTGTCATGGCACTCCATTTGGGAATCTTTCTGATTTGGGTTGGTGCCTGTGTCTTTCTACAAGTGGACCATGTGGATGGAGGTGAGGGAGAGGAGATGGGCTGGAATTGGTGTGGAAGAACCTGCATCAGAAATGGGTTGATGTGTAACAGAAAAATAATAATATTCGTGGTGAGAAATGTGTCTGTCAATTCTTGAGTATGTCCCAAGGATTGGACACCATTAAGGGCTTTACATTGTATTTAATTTTCAAACAATCCTTTGAAATATAAACTTAGTCAATCTTACTCAAAGACCACACTGTTATTGGCTATCAACACTCATGACAGCTGCCTCATTCCTAAATATTTATTCCAATGTCCCAGACATGGGCAGCCTATATACAGGGTTAGTTATATTCTTCAATGGAAGAGTTTTTGATGTAAATAGGATTTAACGTTTGGAATAAGAGGAAAGGTGTAGCCTCAGGTAAGATCTTCTGATTAGTGTGGTGTAAGTCATGTGTCAGTATGATAGCAGTGAGAAAGTGTAAGATTCTTATTGATCTGTTATGTTTAGCCCTCTAGTACACACATCCAGAGTGTATCTGTTTAGAACAAAGATGGACGTCAAAATGTGAAGAAAAATACAGTATTGCTAATCCTCATCAGTACGTTGTATAGTAGATTACTAGAACTTATACTTAAAAATGTGTTTAGTATGAAGATGTTGTGTTAAGTGTTTTTTCCATAATAAAAAATTATAAAATTTTAGTGTAAAAAAATAAAGTTAGAGATGCAGAGTGTGTCCTACTATAGAATGCATTCAGATTGCCTTACTTTTGTCCTCTCTCCTCCTAATCCCTCTCCTCTACTCCTGAATTTCTTCCAGTTCTGCAGCTGCTTAAGACCTGTGGTGTTGCTGGAAAGAAACCAGGTAATCGATTCTGAAAATAATGAAACAAAACAACAATCAAATAAAACAAACTAACATGTGTGGGTGGTAACTGAGATTAAGATTCTTCTGAGATATTTTACATGCAAGAGCTAATTTTGCCTTCTCAGTAATGTGAGGAGGCAGGTGGACACATCCCCAGGCTCTTTGTGAAGAACAAGGGGCCCTTCATATAGGTGTTTACTCATCAAGGACAAGCAGCCCATAGATAGAGGGACTGGAATCTGAACCAGGTCATGACTTCAGGGCTGGTGCCATATGCCAATGTAATACGGCCTGATTCTAAGGGATGGGGAAATGTTCTAATGATGGAGCCTGTCCAAGAGGCATCAGGAGGGATCAGGTGGGAAGATCGTATTCAAAGAGAAATATGCACGTGTGTTGTGGAGAGTTGATATTTGTGACCAGTAAATCCAATGATGAGGCAAAGAGAATTCATCCAGGCCACAGATACCTTGGCCAGGTCCACATAACCACAAAGCCCTCTGGCCTCCTGTAATTTTCATCTTCAATCCATTAAAATGGTTGAATGGAACCATTAAAATGTTTGAATGGAAGACTGAATGGTTACTGGTCAGTGCACAGTGAAACTATCTTAGAATAAGATAGACAAGAACAAGAAGTTGCCTGTGTTCACAGATATAAAATCTCTTTAAACTTTTGGTATTGAATCTGAGAAAGAAGAATCTATAGCTCTAGACACAACAGAAGAACAGGTGATAAAAATTATGATCGAAAATCAGGCTGCTTTGTTGTCTAGTAAGCTCGTTCGTTGCCTGGAGCTCCAATATCCATGGCCAATGTTTCTGGGTAAATAACATGTCACTGGAAGTTAAAGATCCTTTCCTAGTCCCTGAGGGTAGAGACCACATCATATTGACGTTGACATCTCTGATGGTTAGTAAAGGTCTTTGAACATGGCAGGCACTTTGTTATGATGAGCTAGGTGGAAGAAAAGCTTTGCTAGAGTTAATGCAGAAATAATGATACCCTCAAGAGCCTACGAAGAGAATGTCTTTGCATTTTGCAGATAATAAATGTGTTTTCCCATTCACCTATTAAGGCAAACGGTATTTTGATTGCACTAGGACGAAATCCCTAAGGCGTTGGTGTTCTCTAACTGAAAAGTATTCAGGGAGATGGAAATATTGTGAGGATGGAGGTGAGTATGCAGCTTTTCCTCACATGAGGAGCACCTGGCTTTCCAGTTGAAGGGGAAACTTCCATAATTGCTACCTAGATGGAAGCTTCAGGCATTACCTCATTTTGCCCAACATTGTCTTTCATGTCCCTTTTCCTTGATAACATGATAATATTTTTCTACGAAGCACTTTCTCACCCATTCCTTGTACTTTTCAGACTATGCACCATGTGTCTTTCCCTTTATCTTTCGTGACAAAACATATGACAAATGCACAACTGCCGGGAGTCTACCTTGGAATTATTGGTGCTCAGTCACTCCTAACTATGACCAACATGGGGCTTGGAGGTATTGCTAGTAATGAAAGGGTAAGTGTCTAGGGGAGAGTAAGAAAAGGTGGGAGTGACCAGGAAAGAGATAGAGGTGGATAAAGAGATGGAGCAAGATGACAGAGGGAGTGAGAGGCAAGAGGAGACGAGTGGAGGGATGGGATGAGGTAGAAAGGATGTAGGAAGAAGAGTGATGAGTAGAGGTTTGGAGAGGAGAAAAGGGAGAAAAGTTGGAAAGAGAGTAAGAGACAAAAGGCAAAATGCAAGAGATAGAGAGATGAGAGTTAGGAAAGTAAGAAGAAAGAGTGTTTGCATGGTAATTAATAGAGGGAGGAGGATCTGGGGAGGATTAGTAGCCAGACAAGGTAGTGGGAGAGAAGTTTAGAGAAAGGAAGAGACAGTACAATACAGTCTTTTGAGCAAGTGTGACAGAGCAGGAGTAGAATTGGGGAAGAGCATAAAAAGAGAGGAGAAAGAAGAGAAGAGAAAGAGAACTTTGCACACATGTGACTGTCTGGGAAAATAAACAGAATTCATTAACATTGACATCAACACCACGTTAAATTACTGTACAGTGTATCTAGCCATGGCCATGGATGCAATCAAGCCTTTGTAACCTAAGTGAAGAAAATCAAGAAATCTCAAGCGTGAAGGTGGTGCTCTGCGTGATAAATTGAAATCTTTTCCCTACAACTCCACAATGATCCCCCTTTGCTTGGGTTCAATCAATAAAACACTTTCTCTGCAGGTGTCGTCTTGTTTTCCTTTCATGAAAGGAACCATATTTCCAATGGGAGAGTCTCTGTGTGCTCCAGTTGATCACACGTGATCTTCATGTCCTGGCCCTCTCCTCCTCTAGACCCTGATGGAACAAGAACAGACGTCAAAATTGTATTTTCTGTTGGCTTGATTGAATGGTGAAGGTGTGTTGGTGAGGTCACTAGCGTGAATGTGCGAAGATGGTCCCAGAGGGTAGTCCCTCTGGGGGGAGTATGATAGGGCTAGTCCCTATCATAAATAATTTGTCTTTCCTAACTTAGGTGAAATGCTATTTCTTCCTGGAGATATCCTCTGACTCCAAGGAGTCCTGATCATGTCCTTCCAGTTCATCCACTCTCTACTTGCAGTTAAACTGTCCATCTCCTCTGGGGGACTGGAATCTTTGGGATGACGAGTTGAACTGTGTTGTTTGCCCTGGCATCAACTATTAAGTGAAGAACCTTGCACCTTCTTTGCCCTTAGACAGTTTTCAAAAGGGCTACCACCTTTTATTTAAAAAAACAAAAGGGAGATAATCTAGAAAAATAATATTGAAGTCAATAGCTGGGCTTGAATAACACAAAGTAAACTTAATAGGTATCAGAAACAAAGAAGAGCCTCAAAGCCAGAGCCTAAGCTTTATTCTGGTACATGAGCAGCCCAGAGAGACATGGAATAGTGTCTGTGGGACGTGGGGATGACATTTTACTCACCATTCAGGGATGTCTGCATTCGTGGCCTCTGTGATGTTGGAGTCAGTAATTGAGACTAGAACTTCAAATGAAGTCAATGTAAGGGCTATCCAGTTAAGGACCCTAGAAAATACTCTCTTATGATCCCAGAGAGGCAAGAAAGAAATTTCTATTTTTGTCAATCTGAATGTATTATAGAGAGATATTTATTCAAGAAAATATACTAAACATCAGTCAGAACAAGAGTCTGTAGGTTTCTGATGTTGAGATGCATGAGGTCTTTATATATTTTGGAGATTAACACCTTATCAGATGTATGGTTTGCAAATATCTTCTCCCAATTGTTAGGTTGTCTTTTCGTTTTTTTGATGGTTTCCTTTGCTGTGCAGAAGCTTTTTAGTTTGATGTAGTCCCATTTGTTTATTTTTTCTATTGTTTCTCTTGCCCGGTTCGGGTATTATGCAAAGTGAAATAAGTCAGAGGGAGAAGGTCAAATACCGTATCATTTCCTTCATTAAGTAGTAGATAATAACAACAATAAACAAACACACAGAGACAGAGATTGGATTGGCGGTTACCAGAGGGGAAGGGGGAAGGGGGGAGGGCGAAAGGGATAATTCGGCACATGTCTGTGGTGATGGGTTGTAATTAGTATTAGGTGGTGAACATGATGTAATCTATGCAGAAATAGAAGTATAATGATGTACACCTGAAATTTATACAATGTTATAAATCATTACTGCAATAAATAAAAAATTAAAAAATTAAAAAATAAAATGCCTTATTTTTCACAAAAAGTTATGAGATATGCAAAGAAACAGGAAAAAAGGTTCTCTACAACGAAAAAAAAGCAACCAGTAGGAGCTATCTCTGATTGGTGCAGATGATGGACTTACCACCAAAGACTCCAAAGCATATGTTATGTATATGTTCAAAGAACAAAAATAAGCCACGTTATAGAATTAACAGAAGGGAGGATGACATTGACCCATAGAGTAGAGAATACCAATAGAGAATTAGAAATTATTTTTTCAAAAAGGACCCAGTAGAAATTCTGGAGTGTAGAAGTATGATAACAAAAATTAAAAATTCACTAGAGGGGCTCCACAGCAGATTTCAGCTAGCAAAAAAAAACCAGTGAACTTGACGATAGATCAATAGATATTATCCAATCTGAAGAAAAGAAAGAAAAGAGTGAAAAAGAGCCTCAGAGCCCTATGGGACACCATCAAGTATAGCAACATATGCATAGTGGGAGCACACAAAGGAGAAGACAGGAAAGGGCAGAGACAATAACAAGATCCATTTGGGGAGTACTGCCATCTTAACAATGTTGTCTCCTCATTCATGAACATGGGATGTCTTTCCAGTGATGTAAGTCTTCTTAAATTTCTCTCTGCAATGTTTTGTACACTTCAAACAGGTGGATTTTATGGTATACAATTTATATTTCAGTGAAACTCTTATTTTAAAAGAGTAAGAGAAGTTTCTTGGATGCTTACACTGGGTCCCATGGCCGGGATCATTACTTAGTCAGCAAGAGAGATGGACATTGAGTTTTTCTCTTCCAGGGATTGAATGTTCTTGATACTTATCAGAAAGTCCTAGACACCTCCCCAAGGATTCATCTATACACATATAACCGCCTGCATCAACCTCATGAATTTTCATTATAGGATTTTTCCATCGAACTAAAAGAAGCAGTGGACACCACCTCCATTATTACCACAAAGCCTGCCTTTTCAGCCCCTGCTTATTGACTCTGCTCATGAGTGCCACACCCAGGTGGCCCTGGGGGTGTCTGATGTCCTCCTCCATCAGGCTGTGAATATGTATGACTTCTATACTGCTGTCAATCTCATCTGTGTAGGTATTGTGTGTTCTGTCATCTCATTCTATTTAAGGTTGGGTATCCCTCCCTCACCTATAGAGTGAATGCGAGGTAATCAGACAAGATGGACTATTTCCCCCATGATCCTACCACTGCAGTCAAAGTGTAAGGAGTGGAATCAATGGTCCACTTCTATAGTAACCTGCAGATCTCCATCCTCCTTCTAGTATGAGGAATCTGCTATGACTCTCACTGTTTCTGTTCTCATGTCCCACACTGAAAAAAGAAAAAGGAAACTGCCTTCTCTCTCCTTCCTCTTGGTCCCCCCCTCCGTCTCCATATCTCTGTCTCTGTTCATCAATTTCTCTCTCTCAGACATGATACAAATTTCTCACTGAGTTCACAATTCCACAAAATACAGGAGGTTATTTGTAACACTCAAAGATGCTAGCAAAAGATTCACTGGGAATCTTGGCTTAATGGAGTTTCTAGCTATTTGTATTTTTTAGGAGGGGAATATAGTACAAATGTTTTTAGTGTGACTTACAAATACTATGCTTTGCATGTGAGTTTCAAAACTGAATTATCAAAGTTAACTGTGTTTATTTTGGGCTTTCCACGTTGGTTACTCTTATTATAGGACTAAAAAGCTACTCCTAGAGAAAGAGTGATAAAGATAGAAGATGAAAGATGACTATTACTCCCATTTGCTTTTTGCCATT
Source organism: Diceros bicornis minor (assembly GCF_020826845.1). Classification (NCBI taxonomy): domain Eukaryota; kingdom Metazoa; phylum Chordata; class Mammalia; order Perissodactyla; family Rhinocerotidae; genus Diceros; species Diceros bicornis. Next base: position 17,968,527 of record NC_080773.1, read on the forward strand.
TTTCCTTGTGCCCCTGACATGTTCCTGTCTTCAAGGAAAAGCCATGTTTGTTTATTAATTATCACCCCACGCTAACACAAGAAATGAGCTATCCTTGTTGCTCACTTTGCCTTGAGTCAATTATGTCACTGATACTCTCGTGGATGTGATATCTGTCTCAGCTGATCATGGTCTCTCCTTGCACCACCATTACTCCTTTCTACTCAACGTCAACCACACTTAATTCTCCAAGGAACACACCTCTTAGTTATTTCTCCAACTCAAGGAAGCTAGCCGCTTCATAAAATAAAAGAAGTGACAAGGGGGTTAGTGACGAGTAATGAGAGAAGAAGAGGAGATGATGGAGTGGGTGTTGGGAAAGAAAGAGAAGACAGCAGATGGAAAGGAAAGAGGAGGTGAGAGCAAGAAGGTGGGGAGGTGGGTAACAATGGGAAGAGGAAGAGGAGACAAGGTTGGGGGAAGAGCAACGGAATAGGGGAGAGAAAGAGAAAAACTGTAATATGCACTATGTGCCCAATACTGTGGTAAGAACTTTGCCTCGTAGAGTCTCACCTCAGTCCTAGTGGAAGGACTAAAAATATCACCTTTTTACACATAAGATAAAAAAAGCTCAAAAAAGTTCAATAATTTGCCCAGGATGTAACAGTTAATAAAAGGAGGGGCTGAAAATCAGACCCAGGAGTATCAAACTCCAAATCCTAAATCTGTGCAACGTTCAGGATGGCTTTAAAACATGTAGATGTTGAACACTGAACAGATAATGTGGTGTAGTCATAAGAATATTTGTTCCAAGCTCCATATTGCCAATAAAATTATCCTTTACAAGTCTTAGTTTTCCCTTGTGTATATGGTAATGGTCAACTTCCCGTGCAAGATTAGGTGGGGATTCCATGACTTCATGTCCCAAAAGATAGTACATAATAAGGTGCTCAATAAATAAACCCTTTCTGGTCACTGGTCTTGATTTGAGTACACCTGAGGTCAAACAGGCTTGGGATGGGTGGCAGAGAGTGAGTTGTGAAACTTCAAGTCATAGGACTGCAACCTGAAGCAAGGGAAAGGAAAGAGACATTTACAAGGCGATTTCTCCTGATTCTGAGGATTCTAACCAGACTAAAGATAAAGACATGATTTTGAAGTCAAGAAATGTCAGCTAATAAAAGAACAAAGAGGCACAAAGGAGAATATGCAGAGAAGGAATCTAGAAGCATTTCAAGATATCTAATTCTGTTAAGTTAGTGAAAAGCCTTTGATGTAGAGAAAGACAGTGAACCAAGAAGCAAAATGCAGAGAAATATCCAGATTGAGATATGAGAGGTGGAAAAAGAACACTTTCTTTGTTTCTAGAACAGAGAAAAGCCACCTTCACACATTCCTTCACTTTACTTTCTTTTTTCCAAAAAAAAAAAACCTATTGGAGTTTCTGCATGGTTATTATCTCATCACAAAAAAGAGAATGCCACAAGATCTTAAAAGATGAATATACCATATCCAAGTTGAACTTTTCTAGGCATGGCAATGCAGGCTCAGAATTAGAAAATCTAACAATTATAGCAATGGATTAAATATAAATATAACACAAAATCAGTAGTGCCAGAGAACAATTCAGTTTTCCCTTCCAGCAGCCTGGGGAACTTTGAATTTCGAATTGCTGACTCATAGACTGAGAAGTGATGTAGATGACTGCTAACATTTACAAAACACTTACTGTGAGATAAGCATAGGCTAAGAGCTTTGGAGGCTTTCTCCATTTAATTCTCACAGCCTTTAATTCCCATGCTATCCTTTAAGTGAGACTTTATTTATTAAGTTTTTTCACATAGAATGAAATGAAGGCTCAGAGAGTTCATGTAATTTGACTAAGGTCACATACTGAAGAAATAGGTGAGCTCAGAATGAAATCCAAGCTTTCATTTTTGTCTTGGTTTTTAGCAGTAGAACCCTTAAAAAAAAAAAACACTAGAACCTATGTCAAAACCCTCTATATAAAATAAAGCAGTACTGTGTGTGATGGCCCTTAAGACAATGAAAAGACACTGATAATTATAATTAAGAAACATATCTTGAATTCCTCCAATAAAGGTACCTCTATCAAACAGTTATGCCATGCCCCAGGGCTCAGATCAACACCTGACACCTAGAAAACACTCAGCAAATATTAGTGTGTGAAAAAAATATATGTTGGGAGAGAAGTCAAGATGGCAGCATAGGCAGACTCTGAACTCACTTCCTCCGAGGGACACAGACAACTTACAACTACTTTTAGAAGAACTACCCCTGATAGAGACCTGAAAAGTGGATAAGAGGTACCCCTGCAACAAACAACAATCCTAATTGAGGTGGAAGAGGCTGAAATTCCCTTCTGGAGAGAAAACACGCCATCTTCATTAGCCACAACGTTTCACGGCCACCCAGGAGCAGCCCAAAGGTACATAGCCTTCCTTAGAGGAATGAGTTCTTGAGCCAGGGAGTGCTCCCATGATAGACATTTTTTGGACCAAGCACAATCGAGATGAATGACATAATATCTGACTTTGCTTGCTACTAACAACATTGGGGAATACCCCCAGAAAATCTGGTTCACAAAGAATTAAAGCCAGCTCATAAAGGGCCTATGCACAAATTCACCCATTTCAGAAAGCAGCCTAAAACCACCAGAAAGAAAGGTGCACAGTCCTTTGGTGAAAAGAGACTCACCTGATAGGCTCTGAGTGCATCTTTGTGAAAGATGAGACCTATCCAGGTACTGGGACATTGGCGGTGGCCATTGTTGTGACCTGGTGTGGGCGTGCTGACACAGATGCCATTGGAGTGCTCCCTGAGGCCTGCTAGCCCAGGGTCTGCCCCACCCACTAGAGCCCCAATTTAATCCAGCTCAGCCAGGGCAGGCAGCCCAACCTAGGGACTGGGCCCACCCAACAACAAGCCCTTGGGCAACTTGTGGGCCTGCTAAGTGAAATGCCTGAATTCCCTGCAGCCTGGTGAGTGGGTCCACCTCTGTGTGGCAAGGCATGTAAAAGGAGCAAGTGGAGAGTGTGGGGCGGTGGTGGAGTGTGTGGGGTTCTCGCCTTCGAGAGACTGGGTCCACTTCAGGAGGGTGGGGCACACACATGGGGCAGGACTGTGTTGACTGTGTGTGTGGACCTGTGGGAGGTGGGGCTTGTAAGCTGCAGAGGACATGTGCTTCTCAAAGAGCCATATAGGGGATTAGCCCCACCTTCAAAGCCTGAAACAATTGAGTGCTCCCATGCCTGAGGCCAGCCCCACCCAGCTGCAATCCTCAGAGCTGACAAGAGATTTAAAGGCTGGAGGATTATAGCAATTGTAAGCCCCTGAGCCTAACAACCAGACATGCTGGGGGCCTACTCACTTACTTGAAATACTACAACAGGAATGTGCTATTAAATGTTGCAGCCAACTGTGCTGGGGTACCTGACACCTCATAAAGAGGCTGAAGGGCGCACAACAACTACATGCAGCTGAGCATTACAACAGCTGGCCCGGGGACAGCTTAGCCTCCCTGGGCTCCTATGGGAAGAGTAACCCCCCCACAACAGAAGGACACATGTAGCCCACACAGGGGTCACTCCTGGAACATTCAGAACAGGTGACAAGAGGGAAGCACACTGTAGGACCTCATAAGGCATCCCTTATATAAGGTCACCTCTCCAAGATCAGGAGATGTAGCTGACCTACCTAATACATAGACACAAACACAGGGAAAGAGGCAAAATGAGGAGGCAAAGGAATCCATTCCAAGTAAGGGAAGAGGACAAAACCCCAGAGCAGGAACTAAATGAAACAGAAATGAGCAACCTACTGGAAGAGAGTTCGAACAAAGAGTGTTAAGGATGCTCACTAATCTTTGGAGAAGAATGGATGAACTCAGTGAGAACATGAACAAAGAATAAGAAGATATAAAAACGAACCAATCAGAAATGAAGAATGCAATATTGGAAGTGAAAAATGCACTACAGCATCTCAAAAGCAGAGTAGAGAACACAGAAGAAAGGATCAGCAAGCTGGATGAAAGATTAGAAGAAATCACCCAAGCTGAACAGATAAAAGAAAAAAGAATTAAGAAGGGTGAGGACAGTCTAAGGGACCTCTGGGACAAGATCAAGCACACTAACACCCATGTTATAGGTGTCCCAGAAGGAGAAGAGCGAGACAAAGGGGTAGAGAATCTATTTGAAGAAATAATAGCTGAAAACTTCCCTAACCTAAGGAAGGAAACAGACATCCAGGTACAGGAAGCACAGAGAGCACCAAACAAGAAAAGCCCAAGGAGGCCCAAACCAAGACACATCATAATTTTTTTTTTCAAAGGCTGTCTTTATTAACAAGAAGTAAACAAAATTGCACTTTGGCTATGTAGAAAGACACACAGAGAAAGCATGGAAAAACTTCTCAAGCAGGCAGGATGGACAAGTTTCTGTGGTACAAATAGCAAACTAACATGGTTTCCAAGCAGAGTATTACAGACTTTCTTGAATCACATTGCAGATTTGAAGTATCAATTTTTAAGAGAAGGTCCTGGATTGTGTGTATATTTTAATATTTTAAAATAGATTGTGACATTAAATTTATAAATGCTTTGACCCTATTTTTACAAATAAAGTCTTAGGACTTGGGTAACTTTAACTTTCTTTCCCCCCTATACAGACCAACAGCTAATCACTTTTATAGTTTGATGCAATGTTGTTTTGGAAAAAAAATTAGTTTAGATTATATTACCACTAAAAGCACTGCCTGTTCTTCCATTTATTTTTTTTTAATTATTTGTTTATTGCAGTAACATTGGTGTATAACATTGTATAAATTTCAGGTGTACATCATTATACTTCTATTTCTTCATAGATTGCATCATGTTCATCACCCAAATACTAATTACAACCCATCATCACACCCATGTGCCGAATTATCCCTTTCGCCCTCTTCCCTCCGCCCTTCCCTCTGGTAACCACCAATCCAATCTCTGTCTCTATGTGTTTGTTTATTGTTATTATCTACTACTTAATGAAGGAAATCATACGGTATTTGACCTTCTCCCTCTGACACATCATAATTAAAACGTCCAGAATTAAAGAGAGAATCCTAAAAGCTTCAAGAGAAAGGCAAGTTATATACAAAGGAAACCCCATAAGGCTATCAGCTGACTTCTCAGGAGAAACCTTACAGGTTAGAAGAGAGTGGCATGATATATTTAAAGTGCTAAAAGGAAAAAACCTACAGCCAAAAATACTCTACCCGAGGTTGTCATTCAAAATGGAAGGAGAGATAAAAAGCTTCCCAGACGAGCAACAATTAAAGGAATTTGTCACCAAGAAACCAGTACTAGAAGAAATGCTAAAGGGACTTATTTAAGGGGGAAAGAGAAGACCACAAATAGGAAAAATTATCTATTTCCATGATAAGAGGGTAATGGATACAAACGCACAAAAAAGAGGTTAGTTAGGATATGAAAAACATAAAATGTGGGAGGAGGGGAGTTAAACAGTAGACCTCTCAGATAGAAGTCAAACTAAAGAGACCGTCAACTTAACATAGATTGCTATATACGTAAGTTACTGTATATGAACTCTACGGTAATCAGAACAAGAAACCTCTAATAAATACACAAAAAACTAAGAGAAAGGAGCCAAAACATAATACTAAAGAAAGTCATCAAACCACAAGAGAGCAAAAGAAGAAGAAAGGAACTGAGAAGAACTACCAAAATATCGAGAAAAAAATTTAAAAAATGGCAGTAAGTACATACTTATCAATAGATACTTTAAACATCAAAGGACTAAATGCTCCAATTAAAGGGTGGCTGATGGGATAAAAAAAAAACAAGACCCATATATATGCTGCACACAAGAGACACACTTCAGATCTAAAGACTCTCACAAACTGAAAGTGAAGGGATGGAAAAAGATACTCCATGCAAATGGTCAGGAAAAGAAAACTGAGGTAGCAATACTCATATCAGACAAAATAGACTTTAAAACAAAACCTGTAACGAGAGACAAAGAAGGGCACTACATAATGATCAAGGGAACAATCCAACAAGACGATATAAAGCTTGCAAATATCTACACACACAACGTAGGAGCACCTAAATATATAAAGCAATTATTAACAGACATGAAAGGAGTAATAGACAATAACACAATAATAGTAGGGGACTTAAACACTCCATTTACACCAATGGATAGATCATCCAAACAGAAGATCAATAAGGAAACCTGGGCCTTATACAACACACTAGCCCAGATGGACTTAGTAGATATATCAGAACATTCCATCCAAAAACCAAAGAATACACGTTCTTTTCAAATGCACATGGAACATTCTCCAGGATTGATCACACATTAGGCCACAAAACAAGTCTCCATAAATTTAAGAAGACTGAAATAATACCAAGCATCTTTTCTGACCACAATGGTATGAAACGAGAAATCAACTATAGGAAGAAAATCAGAAAAGCCACAAATACGTGGAGATTAAACAAAATGCTAGTGAACAATGATTGGGTCAATGAAGAAATCAAAGGAGAAATCAAAAAATACTTGGAGACAAATGAAAATGGAAATATGACATGCCGAAATTTATGGAATACAGCAAAAGCGGTTCTAAGAGGGAAGTTTATAGCAATACAGGCCTATCTCAACAAAGAAGAAAAATCTCAAATAAACAATCTAACAGTGCACCTAAAGGAACTAGAAAAAGAAGAACAAACAAAGCCCAAAATCAGTAGAAGAAGGGAAATAATAAAAATCAGAGCAGAAATTAATGAAATAGAGACTTAAAAAACAAGAGAAAAAATTAATAAAACCAAGAGCTGGTTCTTTGAAAAGATAATCAAAATTGAGAAACTTTTAGCTAGACTCACCAAGAAAAAAAGAGAGAAGGCTCAAATAAGTAAAATCAGAAATGAAAGAGGAGAAATTACAATGGACACCTCAGAAACACAAAAGATTATAAGAAAATACTATGCAAAGCTATATGTCAACAAATTGGACAATCCAGAAGAAATGGATAAATTCTTAGAATCATATAACCTTCCAAAACTGAATAAAGAAGAAATGGAGTATTTGAATAGACCAATCACCAGTAAGGAGATCGAAACAGTAATCAAAAACCTCCCCAAAAGTAAAAACCCAGAAACAGATGGCTTCCCTGGTGAATTCTACCAAACATTCAAAGACGACTTAATACCTATCCTTCTCAAACTCTTCCAAAAAATTGAAGAGGAGGGGAAGATCTCTAACTCATTCTAGGAAGCTGACATTACCCTGATACCAAAACCACACAAGGACAACACAAAAAAAAGAAAATTGCAGGCCAATATCACCGATGAACATCAATGCAAAAATCCTCAACAAAATACTAGCAAATCGCATACAACAATACATTAAAAAGATTACACACCATGATCACGTGGGATTTATTCCAGGGATGCAGGGATGGTTCAACATTCGCAAATCAATCAACGTGATACACCACATTAACAAAATGAAGAATAAAAATCACATGATCATCTCAATAGATGCAGAGAAAGCATTTGACAAGATACTGCATCCATTTATGATAAAAACTCTCAATAAAATGGATATAGAAGGAAAGTAGCTCAACATAATAAAGGCCATATATATATGACAAACCCACAGCTAATATCATCCTCAACGGTGAAAAACTGAAAGCTATACTTCTAAGAACAGGAACCAAACAAGGATGCCCACTCTCACCACTCCTATTTAACATAATATTGGAAGTCCTAGCCACAGCAATCAGGCAAGAAAAAGAAATAAAAGGGATCCAAATTGGAAAGGAAGAAGTGAAACTGTCACTATTTGCAGATGACATGATTTTATATAGAGAAAACGCTGAAGAATCCACCAAAAAATTTTTAGAAGTAATAAACGAATATGGTACAGTTGCAGGATACAAAATCAACATACAAAAATCAGTTGTATTTCTGTACACTAACAACGAAGTAGCAGAAAGAGAAATTAAGAATACAATCTCATTTACAATTGCAACAAAAAGAATAAAATATCTAGGAATCAACTTAACCAAAGAGGTGAAATATCTGTACACTTACAACCATAAAACATTGCTGAAAGAAATTGAAGAAGACACAAAGAAATGGAAAGATATTCTGTTTTCTTGGATTGGAAGAATTAACATAGTTAAGATTTCCATGCTTCCTAAAGCAATCTACAAATTTAACGCAATTCCTATCAAAGTTCCAGCAACATTTTCCACAGAAATAGAACAAAGAATCCTAAAATTTATATGGAACAAGAAAAGACCCTGAATAGCCAAAGGAATCCTGAGAAAAAAGAACAAAGCTGGAGGTATCACATTCCCTGATTTCAAAATATACTACAAAGCTATAGTAACCAAAACAGCATAGTACTGGCACAAAAACAAACACACAGATCAATGGAATAGAATCGAAAGCCCAGAAATAAACCCACACATCTATGGACAGCTAATTTTTGACAAAGGAGCCAAAAACATACACTGGAGAAAAGAAAGTCTCTTCAACAAATGGTGTTGGGAAAACTGGACAGCCACATGCAAAAAAATGAAAGTAGACCATTATCTTACACCATACACAAAAATTAGGTCAAAATGAATTAAAGACTTGAATGTAAAACCTGAAACCATGAAACTTTGAGAAGAAAACCTAGGCAGTACACCCTTCGACATCAGTCTTAGTAACATATTTTCAAGCACCATGTCTGACTGTGCAAGAGAAACAATAGAAAAAATAAACAAATGGGAATACATAAATTAAAAAGCTTCCACACAGCAAAGGAAACCATCAACAAAACAAAAAGACAATCTAATTGGGAGAAGATATTTGCAAACCATATATCTGATAAGGGGTTAATCTCCAAAATATATAAAGAACTCATACATCTCAACAACAAAAAAATTAACAAACCAATTAAAAAATGGGCAAAAGACCTGAACAGACATTTTTGTGTGTGTGTGTGAGGAAGATCAGCCCCGAGCTAACATCCATGCCAATCCTCCTCTTTTTGCTGAGGAAGACCGGCTCTGAGCTAACATCTACTGCCAATCCTCCTCCTTTTTACCCCCAAAACCCCAGTAGATAGTTGTATGTCATAGCTGCACATCCTTCTAGTTGCTGTATGTGGGACGTGGCCTCAGCATGGCCGGAGAAGCGATGCGTCGGTGCACGCCCGGGATCCGAACCCGGGCGGCCTGTAGCGGAGCACGCGCACTTAACCGCTAAGCCACGGGGCCGGCCCCTGAACAGATGTTTCTTCAAAGAAAACATCTTTGTTTTCTTTGGCCAATAGGCACATGAAAAGATGTTCAACATCATTAACTCTCAGGGAAATGCAAATCAAAACTACAATGAGATATCACCTCACACCCATCAGAATGGCTATAATTAAGACAGGAAACAACAAGTGTTGGAGAGGATGTGGAGAGAAGGGAACTCTCATACACTGCTGGTGGGAGTGCAAACTGGTGCAGCCACTATGGAAAACAGTATGGAGATCCCTCAAAAATTTAAGGATAGAACTACCATACGATCCAGCTATTCCACTGTTGGGTATTTATCCAAAGAATACGAAAACACCCATGCGTAAAGATACATGCACCCCTGTGTTCATTGCAGCATTATTCACAATAGCCAAGACTTGGAAGCAACCTAAGTGCCCATCTAGGAATGAATGGAAGAAGAAAATGTGGTATATATACACAATGGAATACTACTCAGCCATAAGAAATGGTGAAATCCAGCCATCTGCGACAACATGGATGGACATTGAGGGTATTATGCAAAGTGAAATAAGTCAGAGGGATAAAGTCAAACACCATATGATCTCATTCATAAGTAGTAGATAAAAACAACAGCAAACAAACACATAGAGACAGAGATTGGATTGGTGGTCACCAGAGAGGAAGGGGGGAGGGGGGGAGGGGGAAAGGGATGATTAGGCATATGTGTGTGGTAATGGATTGTAATTAGTATTTGGGTGATGAACATGAGAACATGATGTAATCTATTCAGAAATAGAAGTATAATGATGTACACCTGAAATTTATACAATGTTATAAACCAATGTTACCCCAATAAAAAAAATTATATATATGTCATGAATAATCATAATAATGGTTGTAAAATATGATCAATAAATTATTTTCTTGTACAATGCTATTTGACAAATTTTAAATAATTTCCCATTATTAGTAAAGACCCTTAAAGCAGAAACAAAATATTTCTTTAACTTGCTAAGAAATTGTATCTTTCTTAACTTCTTTTCCAAATCAACAGCCAACATCATAATTAATGTTGAAACACAAGAGATATTATTAAAGCAAAAATCAACCAAAAATTGAGCTCCTAAAACAAAGGGACCACTTTTAGGAAATTTGGCATAAATCACTAGGACAGAATAATGAAATATAATACTTTTACATTCAAAAGGAAGGAAAATACTAAGGATAATTTTGTTAGTTGAGTTTTTAGCTTTTAACATTATGCTAACTTTAACATAATGTTCTGCTCACAGGGCAGTGATTTCACCATTACTATATTTCTTTTTCCTCCTAACTTCTATCTTTACTCTATCTTAAGTATATCTTTAATATGTGTACCTAGCTTGTTTTTGCTAGTTGGCTATAAGCCCCTGGAGAGCAAAGAATGCTGGATTGCTATCTGAGATATTAAGGGCTCAGTAGCAGTTATTAAATGTTTTTTAAAAAAAGCATGAGGGGCCGACCTGGTGGTGAAAGCGGTTAAGTGCGGGTGCTCCGCTGCAGCGGCCCAGGGTTCGCCGGTTTGGATCCCAGGCGCGCACCAATGCACTGCTTGTCGAGCCATGCTGTGGCAGCATCCCGTATAAAATAGAGGAAGATGGGCACGGATGTTAGCTCAGGGCCAATCTTCCTCAGCAAAAAGAGAAGGATTGGCACAGATGTTAGCTCAGGGCTGATCTTCCTCACAAAAAAATAATAATAATAATAATAAGGACAATCTTCTAGGTCGCCACAATACAATTATCACTTATAAGAAAATTGAAAGTCTCTAGAAACTGAAGTATCTATATACATGTTTCATTAAAATGAGTGTCTCCCTTTCATTACTTTAGAAACAACACTGCTGTTACTTGCAATTAGTTTTCTATCCTTGGTAAGAGAAACCATTTCAATAAACATAGTAAAAATAAAATGCTAAGAGAAGGCAAAATTATGATAATCATCAAATTAAAATTTAAAAAGTTAACAATATATCCAAAATATCATTGAATATCTATCCTTATTCAAAGATCCCCAATTGTTCCAAGAATGTCTTTCGAAGCTTTTCTGTTTTTTAACTAACAGGTAATCTAGGTCCAGGAACTACGTTTCACTATGTTTCTTTAGCTTGTTTCATTTAGAATAATACTCACGGTTTTCTGGGCAGGAGTTAGACCAGAGGGCACATTTCAGAATGCCCCACACCTCACACACACAACATTATTTAAGAGCACATTGGTGGCTCTATCACTCATGATCTGGCAGTCAGCAATGGCACTATGCAATCCATAACCCTAAATATCCCTCTTCTGTCTAACACCAGTCAGGCCTCAGAGAAATGCTTCTCCGTAGCCCTTGCCCTGTGTCGTTGAAACAAGCACCATCAAGTCCTGTGAGTTGCACCATTACCAAAGTCAGACATGAAAAGTCTCTCAAGCTTTGGAGGATAGGAAGGATTTGAGTGGCAGAAGCAGTTAGGTAAGAGAAAAGAAAAAATTTCCCCTCAGACAAAAGACCACCAAAGATTATTGCATAACAAAATATCACTTCCCAGCAGTGAAAATTATTCTCTCTCTCTTTTTTTAATAATACAAAATGTGATTCTGGAGAGATTCATAAATGAGTCTAATATTTGCACCAGTTGCTCCAGATAGCTGTAGTGGGTTGAATACTGGCCACCCAAGATTCAGATCCACCAGAACTTCAAAATGTGACCTTATTTGGAAATTGTGTCTTTGCAGATATAATCAATTAAGATAAGGTCAGATTGGATTTTGGTGTGCCCTAAATCCAATGACTTGTGTCTTTATAAGGTGAAGAGAGGACACAAAAAGACAAAATACACGGAAGAAAGCCATCTGAGGATGGAGGCAGAGACTGGAGTGATGAAGCTACAAGCCGAGGAACGCCAAGGAATGCCAGGAGTATTCTTTCATTTCTTTCTGCAATGTTCCATAGTTTTCATTGCGCAAATCTTTCACCTCCTCGGTTAATTCCTAGGAGAACTATAAAAGGAAGAATTAAAATCATCTCTGATGATCTGAGATGATTTTAATTCTTCCTTTCCAATGCAGATGTCTTTTATTTCTTTCTCTTGCCTAACTGATCTGACTACAACTTCCCTAGTACTATATAGAATAGAAGTGGTGAAACATCACTGATTTTAGACACTTTTGCCTTGTTCCTGATCTTAGAGGAAAAGCTTTCAGTCTTTCACCATTGAGGATGATGTTCACTACGGGTTTTTCATATACAGCTTTTGTTATGTTGAAGTAGTTTCCTTCCATTCCTAGTTTGTGGAGTGTTTTTTATCATGAAAGTGTGTTGAATTTTGTCAAATGATTTTTCTGCATCAATTGAGGTGACCATATGGTTTATTTTCTTTCATTCTGTTGATGTGATATATTACATTGATCAGTTTTCCTATGTTGAACCATCTTTGCATTCCAGGAATAAATCCCACTTGGTCGTAATGCATAATCCTGTTAATATGCTGATGAATTCTGTTTGCTAACATTTTGTTGAAGATTTTTGCATCAATGTTCATAAGGGGTATTGGTCTGTAGTTTTTTTTTTTTTTTTGTAGTGTCTTGGTCTCGCTTTGATATCAGGGTTGATGGCCTCATAGGATAAGTTAAAAGTATTTTCAGTCTTCAGTTTTTGGAGACGTTTGAGAAGGGTTGGTATTACTTCTTCTTTAAACATGTGGTAGAATTCACCAGTGAAGCCATCAGGTCCAGGGCTTTTATTTACTGGGAGATTTTTTATTACAGCCTCAATCTCCTTACTACCTATAGTTCTATTCAGATTTGCTATTTCTTCATGATTTAATCTTGGTAGGTTTTGTGTTTCTAGGAGCTTGTCCATTTCATCTAGGCTATCCAATTTGTTGGTATCCAATTAGTCACAGTACTCTCTCATAATCTTTTTTATTTCTGAAGAATCAGTAGTGATGTCCTCACTCTCATTTCTTTTTATCCCCCCCAAGCCCCAGTAAATAGTTGTATGTCATAGTTGCACATCCTTCTAGTTGCTGTATGTGGGACATGGCCTCAGCATGGCCGGAGAAGCGGTGCATCGGTCCGCGCCCGGGATCCAAACCCGGGCCGCCAGCAGCAGAGCGCGCGCACTTAACCGCTAAGCCAAGGGGCCGGCCCAGTCACTTTCATTTCTGATTTTAGTAATTTGAATCTTCTCTCCTTTTTTCTTAGTGCATCTAGCTAAAGGTTTCTCAATTTTGTTGATCTTTTCAAAGAAATACTTTTTGGTTTCATCAATTTTTCTCTATGGTTGTTCTGTTCTCTATTTCATTTATCTCTGCTCTAACCTTTATACTTTCCTTCTGTTAGCTTTTGGTTTACTCTGTTATTCTTTCTCTAGTTCCTTGAGTTTCAAAGTTAGATTGTGGATTGAAGATCTTTCTTGTTTTTAATTAAGTGTTTATATATATAAATTTCCCCATTAGCACTCTTTCCACTGTGACACATAAATTTTGGTATGTTGTGTTTTTGTTTTCATTCATCTCTAAGTACTTTCTAATTTCCCTTGCAATTTCTTCTTTGATCTATTGCTTGTTTAAAAGTGTGTTGTTTACTCACCACAATTTTGTGAATTTTCCAATTTTCCTTTTGTTATTCATTTCTATCTTCATTCTGTTGTGGTCAGAGAAGATACTTTGTATGATATCTATCTTTTTAAATGTCTTGAGACTTCATTTTTGCCCTAAGATATGGTCTATCATGAAAATGTCCCATGTGCACTTGAATGTGTATTCAGTTGTTGGGTAGAGTGTTCTGGATCTGTTATAAACTTGTTAGATCTCGCTGGTGTTGTTTAAGTACTCTGTTTCATTACTTATCTTCTGTCTTGTGGTTCTATTCATTATCATAAGTGGGGTATTGAAGTCTCCTGTCTCCTATCAAGTATTCCTGCCTGTCTCTCCCTTCAATTCTGTCAGATTTTGCTTCATACATTTTGATGGTCTGCCATTAGGTCCAGAAATGTTTATAATTGTTATATCTTGTGTCTGTATTGACACTTTTATTAATAAATAATGTCCTTTTTGTCTCTTGTAACCTTTTTTTTTATTTGAAGGCTATTTTGTCTGATATTAGCCACCCTTGCTCTCTTTTCAGTACTATTTGCATGAAGATCTTTTCCCATCCTTTCTCTTCAACCTGTTTGTCTTTGGATCTCAAGTGAGTCTCTTGTAAACAGCATACAGTTGAATAATGTGTTTTTATCCATTCTACCAATCTTCATCTTTTGATTGGCGAGTTCAAACTATTTACTTCTAAAGTAATTGCTGACAAGGAGGGACTTACCTCTGTCACTGTGGTATTTGTTTTCTATATGCCTTGTAGCTTTTTTGTCCCTCATTTCCTGTGTTATGGTCTTCTTTTGTGTTTAGTTGATTTTTTTCTGGTGAAATGTTTCAATTCCTTTTTAATTTTCTTTGCATATATTCTGTAGGTATTTTCTTTGTGGCTAGTGTGCGAATTACATTTAATATCCTAGGGTATAAGACTCTAATTTGAATTTATACCACCTTAACTTCAATGACATACAAACACTCTGCTCCTTTACACCTCCATCTCCACCCCTTTAGATTGTTGATGACACAAAATTACGTCTTTATACATTCTGTGCACAAAAAATGAATAGTTATTTTAAATTGATTAGTATATTAAATTAGGTAGATAATAAGATTTGGAGTTACAACCCAAAGTTACAAGAATACTAGCTTTTACGCTAATAATTGTTTTTCTTTTCTTTAAATGTATTAGTCCTTAAATCATGTAGGAAACAAAGAGTACAGTTACAAATCATTGTTACAATAATATTACCTTTTATAATTGCCTGTATATTTACCTATATTGAGATATTTATTTCTCCATATGGTTTTGAGGTACTGTCTAGTGTCTCTTTGTTTCATGTTGAAGTACTCCCTGAGCATTTCTGATACGGGGCTTTAACTTCATTCTTTTGTGGGTAGCCAGTTGTCCAGGGACCATTTGTTGAAAATTCTTTAGCCCATTGAATGGTCTTGGCACACTTGTCAAAATCATTTGACCGTAAATACGAAGGTTTATGTCTGGCCTTTCAGTTCTATTCCATGGACTTATGTCTCCCAAAGGTCAGAACCACACTGTCTTGGTTACTCTGCCTTTACACTAAGCTTTGAAATTGGGAAATGTGAGTCCTCCAATTTAGTTCTTTCATTTCAAGACTGTTTAGGCTATTCGGGGTCCCATCAATTTCCATACAAATTTTAGGATCAGCTTCTCAATTTCTGCACAGAAGACAGCTGGAGTTTTCATAGGGATTGAATTGCATCTGGAGATCAGTTAAGGAGTGTTGCCATCTTAACAATACTAAGTCTTCCAATCCATGAACATAGGATCCTTCCATAACTTAGGCCTTCTTTAATTTCTTTCGATAACATTTTGTAATTTTTATGAGTATAACTTTTACGCTGCTTCAGTTAAATTTTACGTATTTTATTATTTTAGATAATATTGAAAAAGGAATACTTTTCTTAATTCTTTTTTTGATTATTCATTGCCAGTGTACAGAAATACAATTGATTTTTAAATTTATTTGGTATCCTGCAATTTTGTGTATGAGTGACACTTTCTTTTTTTTTATTTTATTTGTTTATTAATTTTTCCCCCAAAGCCCCAGTAGATAGTTGTATGTCATAGTTGCACATCCTTCTAGTTGCTGTATGTGGGACGCAGCCTCAGCATGGCCAGAGAAGCGGTGCATCGGTGCGCGCCCAGGATCCGAACCCGAGATGCCAGCAACGGAGCGTGCACACTTAACCGCTAAGCCACGGGGCTGGCCCTGAGTGACACTTTCTTATATCACTGTAGGCCTCACATTTTTTAAAGAAACCTGTACATTTTATATAATATATTGTCCCAACTCTGGACACTAATTACTGCCTACCTAGGGCTTGTTGTTGTTGTTGTTTTGTTTGATTAGTGAATTGGCTGGAACATTTTCATGATGTTTATTTTCTCTCCAGGGCGGCTCCTTGGGCATACACAGTCACACTGGAAAGACAGTCATTCTAGCAGGGCTGTCTGAGTGTCTTTTCCCCTGATCTCTCTGTTAAGCTGTCTGCCTCTGTTGTTATCACATCCAGCTGTTAGGTTCCACTAATTTGCTGGCTGATTATTCTATTGTTGTTAACAGTGCACTGGGACATACATTACTTCACAAGTAGATCTTATTAAATTCAGGAGAGGTTGCTTCTGAGGCCAAGTTTTGAGGCTTCTTCTGACCCCAAGAGGACTCCTCTTAGCTGTGTCTTTCCCTAGTTCTGTCTAGTTAAATCACCAGCCTAGGGTTTAGCTTGTGGATGGCACGGAGCTACTAATTTCCTTTTCATTGCTTACCTCCAACATCTCCATTCTTTACAAGAGTGCCCTTAGTCATGATCTCCCCCTGATCATTCTGTGCAAAATAACGTCACTTTCCATGGGAAGAACTTCGAAGCTCTCTGTGCACATCAGTGTCTCTGAGCAACAGCTTGGGAGTTGGAGGCAGGGACAGTGGAGGGCTTCTCTCAGAATGTCACTCCTGCCTTACAAACAGGACACTGCGTAGTGGTGGCAACCTCTAGCCTTTTTGTCTTCCTTCTCCCTTCGTGGAAAACCTTCATGACAAGCAAGCTGGGGCAAGGGTGATGGAGACCTCAGTATTCTCATCCTGCTCTCGCTGGGCAGAACCTGAGTTCTATGAGTGATGTCTTGGTGGAGTAGAAAGTCCTTAACCTCTCCATCACATGGAACTAAATTACCCTTTGCAACATGGAGTTGAGGGGTAAGAGTTAGGCTGGCAGCCTGTCCCAGTGGTGGTGATGCTACAGTCCTTGTGAGAAAGTGAAGGAAGAGGGAGTCTGTCTTTCGGCTACACCCACTTGTAACGTTACCACACAAAGATGGGATTCTCCCACCTGGTGCACATAAGAAAGCCAATTATGACAGCATCAGCTTTTGGGAAAAGAAAACAGCTTTATTGTGACATCAATCTGCAAGGAGACAGGAGGCATATGCTCTCAGATCTTTCTCCCCAGTCCAGGACGTGCAGCAAATTTATGAGATGAAGAGCCGGGTGGTCTGAAGTTTGGAGATAGATGATTGGAGGTAAGGAGAAGTGAGGTAACTGATATGTGTGCAAACATAGACAAGCTTCTTGGATCTTCATAGGATGCATGTTCACAAAATAGTGGTGTTATTATGATCTGTGGGTGGAGTTTCAGCCCCTTGACATCAAAACGGTCACATTTCGGGCATTTGCAGAGGCCCAATTGATGGGTTGGTGGTCTCAACTGCCCTGGACGGGACAAGAGGGGACTCTCAGATCCTGAAAAACAACTCTTAATTACTCTATCGATAAGATGGGGTCGGTTGAACTGGTTCTAGAAGGCCCACTCTTACAATAATGCTGCTTTCATCACAAAGAGCTGGGGTGCGTGGTGGACTGAGTGGGGATCACAGGGTAGTTCAAAACCCACAGACTCTTGTTGTTCTGACTGATATTTAGTATATTTTCTTGAATAAATATGTCTCTATAATACATTCAGATTGACAAAAATAGAAATTTCTTTCTTGCTTCTCTGGGATCATAAGAGAAAATTTTCTAGGGTCCTTAACTGGATAGCCCTTACATTGACTTCATTTGAAGTTCTAGTCTCAATTACTGACTCCAACATCACAGAGGCCACGAATGCAGACATCCCTGAATGGTGAGTAAAATGTCATCCCCACGTCCCACAAACACTATTCCATGTCTCTCTGGGCTGCTCATGCACCAGAATAAAGCTTAGGCTCTGGCTTTGAGGCTCTTCTTTGTTTCTGATACCTATTAAGTTTACTTTGTGTCACTCAAGCCAAGCTATTGACTTCAATATTATTTTTCTAGATTATCTCGGTTTTTTTAAAAAAATAAAAGGTAGGAGGCCTTTTGAAAACTGTCTAAGGGCAAAGAAGGTGCAAGGTTCTTCACTTAATAGTTGATGCCAGGGCAAACAACACAGTTCAACTCGTCATCCCAAAGATTCCAGTCCCCCAGAGGAGATGGACAGTTTAATTGCAAGTAGAGAGTGGATGAACTGGAAGGACATGATCAGGACTCCTTGGAGTCAGAGGATATCTCCAGGAAGAAATAGCATTTCAGCTAATTTAGGAAAAGCAAATTATTTATGATAGGGACTAGCCATCCATACCCTCTGGGACCATCCTCCCACCTTCACCCCTGTGACCTCACCAATACACCTTCACCATTCAATTAAGCCCACAAAAAATACAATTTTGATGTCTGTTGTTGTTATATCAGGGTCTAGGGGAGGAGAGGGCCAGAACATGAAGATCATGTGTGATCAACTGGAGCACACAGAAACTCTCCCATTGGAAAGATGGTTCCCTTCATGAAAGGAAAACAAAATCACACCTGCAGAGAAAGTGTTTTATTGATTGAACCCAGGCAAAGCGGGAACATGGCGGAGTCGTAGGGAAAAGATTTCAATTTATCACGCAGAGCACCACCTTCATGCTTGAGATTTCTTGATTTTATTCACTTAGGTTTCAAAGGCTTGATTGCATCCATGGCCATGGGTAGATACACTGTACAGTAATTTAACGTGGTGTTGATGTCAATGTTAATGAGTTCTGCTTATTTTCCCAGACAGTCACATGTGTGCAAAGCTCTCTTTCTCTTCTCTTCTTTCTCCTCTCTTTTTATGCTCTTCCCCATTTCTACTCTTGCTCTGTCATGCTTCCTCACAAGACTACATTGTACTCTCTCTTCCTCTCTCTAAACTTCTCTCCCCCTACCTTGTCTTGCTACTAATCCTCCCCAGATCCTCCTCCCTCCATTTATTATCCTGCAAACTCTCTTTCTTCTTACTTTCCTAACTCTCATCTCTCTATCTCTTGCATTTTGCCTTTTGTCTCTTACTCTCTTTCCAACTTTTCTCCCTTTTCTCCTCTCTCTCCTCTCCAAACCTCTACTCCTCACTCTCCCTCCTGCATCCTTTCTACCTCATCCCATCCCTCCACCCGTCTCCTCGTGCCTCTCACTCCCTCTGTCATCTTGCTCCATCTCTTTATCCACCTCTATCTCTTTCCTGGTCACTCCCACCCTTTGTCATCCTCCCCTAGACACTTACCCTTTCATTAGTAGCAATACCTCCAAGCCCCATGATGGTCATAGTTAGGAGTGACTGAGCACCAATAATTCCGAACTAGACTCCCATCAGTAGTGCACTTGTCATAGGTTTTGCCACGAAAGATAAAGGGAAAGACACATGGAGCATAGTCTGAAAAGTACAAGGGATGGGTAAGAAAGTGCTTAGTAGAAAAATTTTGTCATGTTATCCAGGAAAAGGGACATTAAAGGACAATGTTGGGCAAAATGAGGTAATGCCTGAAGCTTCCATCTAGGTAGCAATTATGGAAGTTTCCCCTTTAACTGGAAAGCCAAGTACTCCTCATGTGAGGAAAAGCTGCATACTCACCTCCAACCTCACAATATTTCCATCTCCCCGAATAGTTTGCAGTTAGAGAACACCAATGCCATAAGGATGTCTCCTTAGTGCAATCAAAATACCGTTTGCCTCCATAAGTGAATGGGAAAACACATTTGTTATCTGCAAAATGCAAAGACATTCTCTTCGTAGGCTCTTGAGGCTATCATTATTTCTGCATTAACTCTAGCAAAGTTTTTCTTCCACCTAGCTCATCATAACAAAGTGCCTGCCATGTTCAAAGACCTTTACTAACCATCAGAGATGTCAACGTCAACATGATGTGGTCTCTACCCTCAGGGACTAGGAAAGGATCTTTAACTTCCAGGGACATGTTATTTACGCAGAGACATTTCCCATGGATATTGGAGCTCCAGGCAACGGATGAGCTTGCTAGACAACAAAGCAGCCTGATTTTGGATCATAATTTTTATCACCTCTTATTCTGTTGTGTCGAGAGCTATAGATTCTTCTTTCCCAGATTCAATACCAAAAGTTTAAAGAGATTTTATATCTGTGAACACAGGCAACTTCTTGTTCTTGTCTAACTTATTCTAAGATAGTTTCACCGTGCACTGACCAGTAACCATTCAATCTTCCATTAAACCATTTTTAATGGATTGAAGATGAAAATTACAGGAAGCCAGAGGGCTTTGTGGTTATGTGGACCTGACCAAGGCATCTGTGGCCTGGCTGAATTCTCTCCACCTCATCACTGGGTTTACTGGTCACAAATATCAACTCTCCACAACACACGTGCATATTTCTGTTTGAATACGATCTTCCCACCCGATCCCTCCTGATGCCTCTTGGACAGGCTCCATCATTAGAACATTTCCCCATCCCTTAGAATCAGGCTGTACTACATTGGCATATGGCACCAGCCCTGAAGTCATGACATGGCTCAGATTCCAGTCCCACAATCTACGGGCTGCTTGTCCTTGATGAGTAAACACCTCTATGAAGGGCCCCTTGTTCTTCACAAAGAGCCTGGGGATGTGTCCACCTGCCTCCTCACATTACTGAGAAGGCAAAATTAGCTCTTGCATGTAAAATGTCTCTGAAGAATCTTAATCTCAGTTACCACCCCACACATGTTAGTTTGTTTTATTTGATTGTTGTTTTATTTCATTATTTTCAGAATCGATTACCTGGTTTCTTTCCAGCAACACCACAGGTCTTAAACAGCTGCAGAACTGGAGGAAATTCAGGAGTAGAGGAGATGGATTAGGAGGAGAGATGACAAAATTAAGGCAATCTGAATGCATTCTATAGTATGACACGCTCTGCATCTCTAACTTTATTTTTTTACACTAAAATTTTATAATTTTTTATTGTGGAAAAAACACTTAACACAACATCTTCACACTAAACACATTTTTAAGTATAAGTTCTAGTAATCTACTATACAATGTACTGATGAGGATTAGCAATATGGTATTTTTCTTCACATTTTGATGTCCATCTTTGTTCTAAACAGATACACTCTGGATGTGTGTACTAGAGGGCTAAACATAACAGATGTATAAGAATCTTACAACTTTCTCACTGCTATCATACTGACACATGACTTACACCACACTAATCATAAGATCTTACCTGAGGCTACACCTTTCCTCTTATTCCAAACATTAAATCCTGTTTACATCAAAAACTCTTCCTTTGAACAATATAACTAACCCTGTATATAGGCTGCCCATGTCTGGGACATTGGAATAAATATTTAGGAATGAGGCAGAAGTCATGAGTGTTGATAGCCAATAACACTGTGGTCTTTGAGTAAGATTGACTAAGTTTACATTTCAAAAATTTGTTTGAAAATTAAATACAATGCAAATCCCTTAATGATTTCCAATCCCTGGGACATACTCAAGAATTGGCAGACATATTTCTCGCCACTAATATTATTATTTGTCTGTTACACATCAACCCATCTCTGGTGCAGGTTCTTGCACACCACTTCCAGCCCATCTCCTCTCCCTCACCTCCATCCACATGGTCCACTTGTAGAAAGACACAGGCACCAACCCAAATCAGAAAACTTCCCAAATGGAGTGCCATGACAGCTTGCCTTCCTGGTACTGACAATCATCATCTTCCACTGCGGTTTTATCTACCCCCTTACACCTTACACCACTCCCCCTCAACCTGATAAGAATCTACCTCACCAGGAGAGTGCCTGTGCATTCCTCAGTCTGAGAGCATGAAGTTCAAGTTTATATCTCAGGTAGCATGCACAGAGCATTGGCTATCAGTGTAATATCCCTGTGCCTCAATGGTTTGAAATGCAGCAAAAATGTCTATAAAACTCATTTCAGTTCCAGTGTCCCATGACCAAGAAAAGGGTTGAGGGAGTGATAAAGAAGACCATTTTCTCTCATGGGTGTTCAACAGCATTCACCTCATTTCCTGACGACAGACTCAGCATCAGGGGCAAGGTTCAAGCAGCATCCTGTAGGTTCCTCAAAGAAACTTATTAAGGGAGCCATGCAAGTCTCCATTTGAAGGACGAGGAAACTAAGGCTCAGAGAACTCCTCAAGGACACAGAGTGAGTTGAGGCCAAGCTGCTGTTGGACCCAACTAACCTAGGGGACATTTTCAGAGAGGAAGTTTCCCTGCCATTTGCCACATTCCACCATACTGATCTCCTACACATGGCTTTCCCATCCTGCCTCAAAGCTCAAGAAACACTGGAAACACAGACCATTTTCCAGACAAGATAAGAAAGGCCTGGAGCTCTCCTTTACTCATTTTGAAATGCTTCCCTTGCTGTGAGCTTCAATTTTCTCACTTGCAAAATGCAAATAACAATCCCTTCCTTACAGTAAAATGTAAGTTCTGTATATTGAGAAATTTAAGCTTGTGGGGACTACGTATACAGTAGGTGCTCCATAAGCACCAGCTCACCGTGAGTGGGAATGCATGGGTCCTTCTGTCTGTCTTCCATGCCTCCTTCTACCCCTCGAACTTAGCCACATACTGTGTACTGAAAAGTAGAGTATCTTAACTCTCACCTTGAAAAGTGTCACCCTTTTGAATGTAACTCTCCAGGAGTAAGTGTCAGCACATCTCTCGTAGATGACCTCAGTTACCAACTAATCTTACTTGCTGCTTCAAGCATCACAAATCACATACCGATGGACATTGTCAAAAACAGTAGCAACCTCCAGAGGCAAACCTCAAGAGGGATCCACATTACACAAGGTTGTTGAGCTAGCTGGGCAAAAAGCAGTACAGCAGACTAGGAACTTCTTAATTGGAGATGTAGGGAACAAGACAGCCCAAATAGGACTTGATAAGCTGCCACATATCCTTGGAGATCTAGAAGTCTGTGCTCATGTGCAGGGCTGCGTGACAGCAAAGAGCACCCTAGCTGTCTACTTCTTCCTGGCTGAATGTAAGGCTTTGTGTCTCCAAAAGTAAAACCTGGGACATAATTGTCCACAGCCTAAACTTTAAACATGTGTCCCGGTTCATACAAAGATCCACCAGTGCATGGTGGAAGCTGAACTGACTCAAGATATTTCAACACTACGTCTCACCAATCACTGGCTCCCCACTAAGCTATGCTGAAACAGAGGTGTCTCCTGAGAAGCCATGTTTAAAGAGACAAACGATAACTTATAAAAGAACAACTGAGCAGGGATACCAGCAGTCATGGCAGGGTAAGCAGTCTTCACAAAATTAGTCCAGGCAATGGGCTAACCCAATAATTAAAGAGCAACACGAATAACCCCAGAATAGGGAGTGAATCACAATCCAGAGTGGTGACAATTATCTAAAATGCCTTGTTTTTGAGAAAAAGTTATGAGATATGCAAAGAAACAGGAAAAAGGGTTCTCTACAAAGAAATAAAAGCAATCAGTAGGAGCTATCTCTGATTGGTTCAGATGATGGACTTACCACCAAAGACTCCAAAGCATATATTATGTATATGTTCAAAGAACAAAAATAAGCTATGTTATAGAATTAACAGAAGGGAGGATGACATTGACCCATAGAGTAGAGAATACCAATAGAGAATTAGAAATTATTTTTTTAAAAAGGACCCAATGGAAATTCTGGAGTGTAGAAGTATGATAAGAAAAATTAAAAATTCACTAGAGGGGCTCCACAGCAGATTTCAGCTAGCAAAAAAAACCCAGTGAACTTGATGATAGATCAATAGATATTATCCAATCTGAAGAAAAGAAAGAAAAGAGTGAAAAAGAGCCTCAGAGCCCTATGGGACACCATCAAGTATAGCAACATATGCATAGTGGGAGCACACAAAGGAGAAGACAGGAAAGGGCAGAGACAATAACAAGATCCATTTGGGGAGTACTGTCATCTTAACAATGTTGTCTCCTCATTCACGAACATGGGATGTCTTTCCAGTGATGTAAGTCTTCTTAAATTTCTCTCTGCAATGTTTTGTACACTTCAAACAGGTGGATTTTATGGTATATAATTTATATTTTAGTGAAACTCTTATTTTAAAAGAGTAAGAGAAGTTTCTTGGATGCTTACACTGGGTCCCAGGCCTGGATCATTATTTAGTCAGCAGGAGAGATGGACAATGAGTTTTTCTCTTCCAGGGATTGAATGTTCTTGATACTTATCAGAAAGTCCTAGACACCTCCCCAAGGATTCATCTATACACATATAACCGCCTGCATCAACCTCATGAATTTTCATTATAGGATTTTTCCATCGAACTAAAAGAAGCAGTGGACACCACTTCCATTATTACCACAAAGCCTGCCTTTTCAGCCCCTGCTTATTGACTCTGCTCATGAGTGCCACACCCAGGTGGCCCTGGGGGTGTCTGATGTCCTCCTCCATCAGGCTGTGAATATGTATGACTTCTATACTGCTGTCAATCTCATCTGTGTAGGCATTGCGTGTTCTGTCATCTCATTCTGTTTAAGGTCTGGTATCCCTCCCTCACCTATAGAGTGAATGCGAGGTAATCAGACAAGATGGACTATTTCCCCCATGATCCTACCACTGCAGTCAAAGTGTAAGGAGTGGAATCAATGGTCCACTTCTATAGTAACCTGCAGATCTCCATCCTCCTCCTAGTATGAGGAATCTGCTATGACTCTCACTGTTTCTGTTCTCATGCCCCACACTGAAAAAAGAAACTGCCTTCTTTCTCCTTCCTCTCGGTCTCCCACTCCATCTCCATATCTCTGTCTCTGTTCATCAATTTCTCTCTCTCAGACATGATACAAATTTCTCACTGAGTTCACAATTCCACAAAATACAGGAGGTTATTTGTAATACTCAAAGATGCTAGAAAAATATTCACTGGGAATCTTGGCTTAATGGAGTTTCTAGCTATTTGTATTTTTTAGGAGGGGAATATAGTACAAATGTTTTTAGTGTGACTTACAAATACTATGCTTTGCATGTGAGTTTCAAAACTGAATTATCAAAGTTAACTGTGTTTATTTTGGGCTTTCCACATTGGTTACTCTTATTATAGGACTAAAAAGCTACTCCTAGAGAAAGAGTGATAAAGATAGAAGATGAAAGACGACTATTACTCCCATTTGCTTTTTGCCATTTTTCCTTGTGCCCCTGACATGTTCCTGTCTTCAAGGAAAAGCCATGTTTGTTTATTAATTATCACCCCACGCTAACACAAGAAATGAGCTATCCTTGTTGCTCACTTTGCCTTGAGTCAATTATGTCACTGATACTCTCGTGGATGTGATATCTGTCTCAGTTGATCGTGGTCTCTCCTTGCACCACCATTACTCCTTTCTACTGAATGTCAACCACACTTAATTCTCCAAGGAACACACCTCTTAGTTATTTCCCCAACTCAAGGAAGCTAGCCACTTCATAAAATAAAAGAAGTGACAAGGGGGTTAGTGACGAGTAATGAGAGAAGAAGAGGAGATGATGGAGTGGGTGTTGGGAAAGAAAGAGAAGACAGCAGATGGAAAGGAAAGAGGAGGTGAGAGCAAGAAGGTGGGGAGGTGGGGAACAATGGGAAGAGGAAGAGGAGACAAGGTTGGGGGAAGAGCAACGGAATAGGGGAGAGAAAGAGAAAAATTGTAATATGCACTATGTGCCCAACACGGTGGTAAGAACTTTGCCTCGTAGAGTCTCAGCTCAGTCCTAGTGGAAGGACTAAAAATATCACCATTTTATACATAAGATAGAAAAAGCTCAAAAGGGTTAAATAATTTGCCCAGGATGTAACACTTAATAAAAGGAGGGGCTGAAAATCAGACCCAGGACTATCAGACTCCAAATCCTCAATCCATATAAACTGTGCAACCTTCAGGATGACCTTAAAACATATAGATGCTGAACACTGAAGAGATAATGTGATATAGTCATAAGAATATTTGTTCCAAACTCCATCTTGCCAATAAAATTATCCTTTACTAGTCTCAGTTTTCCTTTCTATATATAGCAATGGTCAACATCCCTTACTAGAGTTTGTTGAGAATTCTACGAGTTCATGTCCCAGAAGGTAGTACATAGTAAGGTGCTCTAAAGAAAACTTTTCTTAACCAGTGCTATTAATGTGGGTGCACCTGAGGTCAAGCAGGCTTGGGCTGGGTGGCAGAGAGTGAGTTGCGGATCTTCAAGTCAGAGGGCAGCAACCTGAAGGAAGGAAAAGGAAAGAGACATTTCCAAGATGATTGCTCTGGTTCGGAGAATTCTAACCAGATTAAAGGAAAAGACATGCTTTCAAAGTCAAGAAATATCAGCTCATAAAAGAACAAAGAGGCAGAAAAGAGAATATGCAGAGGAGGAAGCAATGAGCATTTCAAGATATCTAAATCTGTTAAGTTAATGAAAAGCCTTTCAAGTAGAGAAAGACAGTGAACCAAGGAACAAAATACAAAGAAATATCCAGATTGAGATATGAGAGCTGGAAAAAGAACACTTCCTGTGTTTCCAGAACAGAGAAAAGTCACCTTCACAAATTCTCTCTTTACTTTCTTTTTTTAAAGAATAATCTGTTGAATTTTTTGCATAAATATTATTTCATCACAAAAAAAGAGAATGCCACAATATATTAAAAGATTAGTATACCATATCCAAGTTGAATTTTTCCAGGCACAGAAATACTGGCTCAGAATTGGAACATCTAACAATTACAGCAATAGGTTAAATACAAATATCACACAAAATCAGTAACACAGGAGAACATGATTCAATTTCCCCCTCCACTAGCCTGGGGAACTTTTAATTTGGAATTGCTGACTTATGGATCAAGAAGTGACATTGATAATAGCTAACATTTGAAGAACACTTACCTCAAGATATGCATATGCTAAGAGCTTCTGAGGCTTTCTCCATTTAATACTCACATTTAATTCCCATGCTATCCTTTGAGTGAGATATTATTTAACGTTTTTTACTTAGAATCAAACGAAGGCTCAGAGAGTTTGTGTAACTTGCCCAAGGTCACACAGTGAAGAAATAGGTGAGCTTGGAAGGAAACTCAAGCTTTCATTTTTGTTTTGTTTTTTTAGCAGTAGAACCCTTAAAAAATAAAAACCAGAGTCTATGTCAAAACCTTCTATATAAAATAAAACAGCACTGTATGTGATGGCCATTAAGACAGTGAGAAAACACTGATAATTACAATTAAGAAACATATCTAGAATCCTCTACTAAAAGTACCTCTATCAAACAGTTATGCCATGCTCCAGACCTCAGAACAACACCTGACACCTAGAAAGCATTCAATAAATATTGCTGAGTGAAAAAAATATGTGACAAATAATCATCTCAATGGTTGTTAAAATATGTTTGATAAATTTTTTCTTGTATCAATGCTATGTTAATAAATTTTAAATAACTCCCCATTGTTAATCAAGTCCCTTAAAGCAAAAACAAAATACTTCTCTTACTTGCTAAGCAAGTTGTATCTTTCTTAATATCTTTTCCAAATGAACATCCAACATGATAATTAATGGTGAAATACAAAAGATATTATTATTCAAGCAAAAATCAACAAAAGATTAAGCTCCTAACCCGGACACCACTTTTAGGAAATTTGACATAATTCACTAGGACAGAATAAAGAAGTATAATACATAAACATTCAAAGGAAGGTAAAATATTAAGGATCATATTTTTAGTTGAGTTTTACCTTTTGACATTATGTTAAAGCTAACGTTCTGCTCAGAGGGCAGTGATTTAATCATCACTATATCTCTTTTCCCTTCTAACTTCTATCTTTAATCTATCTTAAGTATATCTTCAGTAAATTTACCTATCTTGTTTTTGATAGTTGGTTATAAGCTCCTGGGGAGCAAACAATAATAGATTGTTATCTGGGTATTCAGGGCTCAGTAGCAGGTGTCAACCTTAAAAATAAAACAGGCAGTTGTTTTACCAGCAAAACAAGGTCATTCAAGAAAAGCCAAAGAATTGTACTTTGCGGTGTGCATGATTTGGCAGACCATAGACAAATCCAGCAACAAAAGAAAGGAATGTTATTATATAGAGATAAATGAGGAAATTGGGGGTGTTAGTTTGAACAAAAGTCCATTATAGAAAAGCAAGAGTTCAGAGTGTTGATGGTTTCTCATTGGCTGATTTGCTGGAGTAGTGAATTCTCTTTTTGAAGAACTGTAATTGACATTCTTTCCTGATGAGGACTTGTTTCTGTGGGGGCCCGTAATTGACTATCTCCCTGTAATTCACCTCCAGTGGTACTGCATGGGAGCTCCGTTTCTGGCCTCCTGACTTCATTGTAAACGAGGTTACCTTTTATTAATTTTCAAACTTGGAAATTTGGGCCTAATAAACAAATGGATGAGTGCTATATTTTTGGGTGCTGGGTAAGCAACAAACACTATTCTCCTAGGTATGACACTTTTTTGACAAATTCTAAAAGCACAAACCTTTAAATTCTCAAGGTTTTTCTTTTCTATGACTACACAATGTGTCATGGATGGTTGTCAACCCAAACCCCATCCACAGGCCTGGAGGGCATCAATCACCATGACAAACAATCAGGGGGTGTATGGTTCCCACATGTGCTCATCTCCGAAATGGTGATTGGTCACTCCAATCAAAACTCTGTTCACTCTCTGAGAATCCATCAAGTCCTCAAGAGTTCTAAACTATTTGCTATTTTTCCCCCTAAATTTTTTAATAGGCTTCATTTTTTAGAGAAGCGTCAGGTTCACAGCAAAATGAGGGGAAGGTACAGAGACAACCCCCAGCCTCCCACAAGCATAGCCTCCCCCATTAAAAACATCCTGCTCCGTAGTGAAACATTTGTTACAACTGATGAATCTACATTGATACGTTATTATCAACCACAGTCTAGTTCACTCCTGTTGTTGTACCTTCTATGGATTTGGACAAATGTATAATGATATGTATCTATCCCCTTAAATTTTAATGACCTTTCTCTTTTATATTCCCATTTCTCCAAAATTTCTATTAGAAAATTTTTATACACATAGAAAAGTTTAATGAGTAGAACTACACATACCCACATACTCTCCACCCGGGTCCGACAATTGTTAACTCTTTGCCACATTTGCTTCCTCTCACTTTCTTCCCAGCATTTGTGTTGTTGTCAAACCTTTCGAAAGTAAGTTTCAGACATCATGACTTTTCACAACTAAACATTTCAACATGCATCTACAAGAATAAGGACAATCTTCTAGCTAGCCACAATACAATTATCACATAAGAAAATTGAAAGTCTCTGGAAATTCAAGTATCTATATACATGTTTCATTAAAATGAGTGTCTCACTTTCATTACTTTAGAAACAACATGGTTGTTACTTCAATTAGTTTTCTACCCTTGGTAACAGAAACCATTTTCAATAAACACTGTAAAAATAAAATGGAAAGAGAAGGCAAAAGTATCATAATCATCAAATTAAAGTAACGAAAAGTTAAAAATATTTCCAAAATATCATTGAATATATTTTCTTCCTCAAACATCCGCAATTGCTCTAAGAATGTCTTTTGAAGATTTTCTGTTTTTTAACTAACAGGTAATCTAGGTCCAGGCACTGACTTTTGTTACATTTCTTTAGCTTCTTTCATTTAGAATAACACTAACAATTTTTTAGGGCTAGATTTAGACAAGATGGCATATTTGAGACTGCCCCACACATCTCACACACACACGAACACACACGAAATGATTTAAGAGCACATTGGTGCCTCTATTGCTCATGATCTGGCACTCAGCAATGGCACTGTGCAATCCATAACACTAAAGATCCACTTTTCTGTCTAACACCAGTCAGGCCTCAGAGAAATGCTTCTGCACAGCCTTTGCCCTGTGTCCTTGAAACAAGCACCATAAAGTCCTGTGAGCTGCACCATTACCAAAGTCAGACATGAGCACTCTGTCAAGCTTTGGAGCATGGGAGGGATTTGAGTGGCAGAAGCAATTATGTAGGAGAAATGAAAAAATTTCCTCTCAGACAAAAGACCACCAAAGGTTATTGCATAATGAAATATCACTTCCCAGCAGTGAAAAGCATTCTCTCTCTCTTTTTTAAATAGGACAAATTGTGATTCTGGAGGGATTCATAAATGAGTCCAATGTTTGTACCAGTTGCTCCAGATAGCTGTAGTGGGTTGAATACTGTCCTCCCAAAATTCTTGTCCACCCAGAACTTCAAAATGTGACCTTGTTTGGAAATAGGGTCTTTGCAGATACAATCAGTTAAGAGGAGGTCATATTGGATTTGGTTAGGCCCTAAATCCAATGTCTAGTGTCTTTATAAGGAGACAAGAGGACACAAAAAGACAGAAGACATGTGAAGATGGAGGCAGAGACTGGAGTGATGAAGCTACAACCCAAGGAATGCCAGGAGCGTTCTTTCATTTCTTTCAACAATGTTCTGTAGCTTTCCTTGTGCAAATCTTTCACCTCCTTGATTACATTAATTCCTAACTATTTTATTCTTTCTGATGCTATTGTAAAGAGAATTGTTTTTGTAATTTCCTCTTCAGATTGTTCATTGTTCGTGTACAGAAATGCAACCGATTTTTGTGTGTTGACTTTGTACCTTGCTACTTTGATGAATTCATTTATTAGTTCTGACGGGTGTTTTGTGGAATCTTGTGGATTTTCTACATATAAGACCATATCATCTGCATACAGAGATAATTTTAATTCTTTCTTTCCAATTTCAATTCATATTATTTCTTTTTCTTGCCTAACTGCTCTGGCTAGAACTTACCTCATACTATATCGAATAGAAGTGGTGATAGTAGACATCCTTGCCTTCATCCTGATCTTAGAGGAAAAACTTTCAGTCTTTCACCAGTGACTATGATGCTCACTGTAGGTTTTTCATATATGGCTTTTGTTATGCTGACGTAGTATCCTTCTATTCCTAGTTTGTTATTTTTTATCACGAAATTTTGAATGAAATCATGAAATGTTGAATTTTGCTTTTTCAGCATCAATTGAGATGATCGTACAGTCTTTTTTCTTTCATTCTGTTGATGTGGTATATTACATGAGTCAGTTTTCTTTTGTTGAACCGTCCTTGAACTGCAGGAATTAATCCCAGTTGGTCATGGTGTATAATCCTGTTAATATGCTGATGAATTATCTTTGCTAGCATTTTACTGAAGATTTTTGAATCAAAGTTCATAAGGGATATTGATCTGTAGTTTTCTTTTCCTGTAGTGTCTTTGTCTGGCTTTGGTATTGGGAGAATGTGGGCCTCATAAAATGAGACAAAATATGTTTCCACTCTTCAAGTTTCCGAAAAGTTTGAGAAGGATTGGTATTGGTTCTTCTTTAAACACGTGGTAGAATTCACCAGTGAAGCTGTCAGGCCCAGGGCTTTTTTTTATTGGGAGATTTTTGATTACTGACTCAAGCTCCTTACTAGTTATAGGTCTATTCAGATTTTCTATTTCTTCGTGGTTTAGTCTAGGTAGGTTTTGTGTGTCTAGGAACTTGTCCTTTTCATCCGGGTTATCCAATTTATTGGTGTCCAATTGCTTATCATACTCTCTTATAATCCTTTTTACTTCTGAAGAATCAGTAGTAATGTCCCCACATTCATTTCTGATTTTAGTAATTTGAGTCTTCTTTCTTTTTTTCTTAGTCCACCTAGCTAAAGGTTTCTCAATTTTGTTGATCTTTTCAAAGAGGCTACGTTTGGTTTCACTGATTTTCTCTATTGTTTTTCTAGTCTCTATTTCATTTACCTCTGCTCTAATCTTTATTCTTTCCTTCCTTCGGCTAGCTTTGGGTTTATTCTGTTATTCCTTCTCTAGTTTCTTAAGTTTCAAAGTTAGCTTGTTGATGGAAGATCTTTCTTGTTTTTTTTTTCTTGGTGAAGAAGATTGGCCCTGAGATAACCTCTGTCACCAATCCTCCACTTTTTGCTTGAGGAAGATTGTCCTTTTGCTAACATCTGTGCCAATAATCCTCTACTTTGTGTGTGGGACACCACCACGGCATGGCTTCATGAGCAGCTCATAGGTCCACACTTAGGATCTGAACCCATGAACCCCAGGCCGCTGAAGCAGAGTGCAAGAACTTAACCACTATGCCACTTGGCCAGCCACTCTTTCTTGTTTTTAATATAAGTGTATATAACTATAAATTTCCCTCTTGGCACTGCTTCCACGTGTTTCATAAATTTTGATATGTTGTGTTTTTGTTCTCATTCATCTCTAACTATTTTCTAATTTCCTTTGCAATTTCTTCTTTGATCTATTGTTTGTTTTAAAGTGTGTTGTTTAATTTCCATAATTTTGGAATTTTCTAATTTTCATTTTGCTACTGATTTCTAACTTCATCCTGTTGTGGTCAGAGAAGATACTTGGTATGATATATAACTTTTTAAAGGTGTTGAGCCTTCATTTGTGACCTAATATGTGGTCTGTCCTGGAAAATGTCCAATGTGCACTTGAAAAGAATGTGTATTCTGTTGTTCAGTGGAGTGTTCTGGATCTGTTATAAATCTCCTAGCTATAGGTGTTTTATTGTGCTGTATAAGTCTTCTGTTCCCTTACTTATCTTCCGTCTTGTTGTTCTAATTCATTATCATGAGTGGGATATTGAAGTCTCCAACTATTACTGTCTATCTCTCCCTTCAATTCTGTCAGATGTTGCTTCATATACTTTGATGGTCAGCCATTAGGTCTACAAATGTTTATAATTGCTCTATCTTGTTGCTGTATTGAATCTTGTATTAATAAACAATGTCCTTTTAGTCCCTTAAACATGTTTTTATTTAAAGTCTATTTTGTCTGATATTAGCCACCCCTGCTCTCTTTTGGGTACTATTTGCATGAATATCTTTTCCCATTTTTTCCCTTTCATCCTGTTTGTCTTTGGATCTCAAGTAAGTCTCTTGTACACAGCACATAGTTGAATCCTGTGTTTTTTATCCATTCTACCTTGCTTTGTCTTTTGATGGGAGAATTTAATCCATTTACATTTAAAGTAATTACTGTTGAGGAGGGACATACTCCTATCATTGTGGTATTTGTTTTCTATATGCCGTATAGTTGTTTTGTCTGTCATTTCCTGCATTACTATCTTCTTTCGCGTTTTATTTTTTTGTGGTGAAATGTTTCAATTCCTTTTTCATTTCCTTTTAAATATATTCTATTTCAGTTTTTGTGTGTGAGGAAGATCAGCCCTGAGCTAACATCTGATGCCAATCCTCCTCTTTTTTGCTGAGGAAGATTGGCCCTGGGCTAACATCGGTGCCCATCTTCCTCACTTTATATGGGATGCTGCCACAGCATGGCTTGACAAGCAGTGCATTGGTGCCTGCCCAGGATCCGAACCTGCAAACCTCAGGCCACCGAAGCAGAGCAAGTGCACTTAACCACTGTACCACTGGGCCAGCCCCTTATATAGATTCTACACCTATCTTCTTTGTGCTTGCCGTGGAAGATACATTTAACATCGTAAAGGTATAAAACTCCAATTTGAAATTATACCAGGTTAACATCAATAACATACAAAAACTTAGCTCCTTTACAGCTCTTTCCCCACCCCTTTGGATTGTTGATGTCATAAAATTATATCTTTATACATTATGTGCCCCAAAAACCAATAATTATTTTCAATGGATTAGTCTCTAAAATTAGGTAGAAAATGAGATTTGGAGTTACAACCCAAAGTTACAGGAATACTAGCTTTTACACTGATAATTCATTTTCTTTTCTTTAAATTAGTCTCGAGAATGACATCAGCAACACAGTGGAGAGAGCTGCTCCCTTTGCCTCTCCCCCTTTGAACTACAACTAAATAGACATTCATTGATCAGCAGAGGATACCCACAGAGCACATCAGGACAACTGAGAGACCCGCGCAGCTTTACACCTGAAGGTGGATGGACTACCCCCGGGGAGGTGGTGGAGATAGGTGAGCACTCTCCAGCTCCCAGGCAGCCCAGTACCCATGTGTGACTACTGTCTCAGCTGGAGTGCTCATAGCACCACTGTGGCCCTGAGGTACGTCTTGGAATGACTGCAGAAACAGGTAATGACAGATCTGAGCCCCTGTGTGATCACTTCCTCATGTGGTGGGAGAGGCTACAGGGATGCACAGTCCACAGGAAGTGGATCAGGCTCAGACCCAGTGGGAAGGCCCTGCCCACCAAGCACAATGGCTGGTGCAACTTAGGAGCAGATGGTGGTGGAGCTGTGCACCCAGGCAAATCAGATCCCAACTGCCTCAAACACCCATAGTATTGCTGTGGCCCTGAAGAGGGGAGCACATCTTAGTGGGTATCTGAGAGCAGATGGCAGCAGCCCTGAGCCCTCATGTTATCACACTCTACACCAGTGGGAGAGCCCACAGTCCCATCGTGGCCCCAGGTAGTGACTCTGGCTTGGACCCAGTGGGGAGGCCCCCCCCACCAAGCACAACAGCTGGGGTGACCTAGGAGCAGGCCTAGGAGCAGAGAGTGGTGTATCTGAGGCCCAGGCAAACAAGCTCTCAGCTGTTGCAAACACCCATAGTACTACTGCATCCCTGAAGGGGAGAGCACAACTAGGTGAAACTGTGGGAGCATGCATCAGTAGCCCTGAGCCTCCATGTGATTGCTCTCTCATCCATTGGGAAAGCCCACAGTCCCAGCACAGTCCAAGGAGTCGCTCTGGTTCAGACCCCATGGAGATGCCCCACCTAACAAGCACAAAAGCTGGTCTGACCAAGGAGCAGATGGTGGTGGAGCTGC
Organism: Diceros bicornis minor; assembly: GCF_020826845.1. NCBI lineage: Eukaryota > Metazoa > Chordata > Mammalia > Perissodactyla > Rhinocerotidae > Diceros > Diceros bicornis. The sequence continues at coordinate 18,003,498 of NC_080773.1, forward strand.
ACACCTTGGCAATCAAGCTCCCAGCTGCTTTGAACCCCCATAGTACCACTTCAGCCCCAAAGGGGAGAGCGCATCTTGGCAGGACTCTGGGAGAAGTGCCAGCAGCTCTGAGCCCCCATGTGATTGCCTCCGCATTCAGTGGGAGAGCCCACAGGGCCACTGCATTCCCAAGGAATGGCCCAGGCTTGGAAAAGCACAGCTGACAGTGATCACAGTGGGGTCAGATTACACAGCTCCGGCCCCCTGCCCCAGTGGGAGCAGGTGGAACCTGTGACCAGATACTATCACTATGTGATGGCACAAATCCCCTCCATCAAATAGTGTGAAGAAATATATTAATACTCCAGACCAGAAGGAAAAAGACAAACACCCAGAAATCAATCCTAAAGTCACAGAAATCTACAATTTAATGACACATAATTCAAAATAGCTATCATAAAAAACTCAAGGAGTTACAAGAGAACTCAGAAGGATAGTTCAATTAAATCAGGAACAAAATTAATGAACAGAGGGAATTCTTCACAAAAGACATTGAAACTATACAGAGCACTCCATCCAAAAACAGGTGACTACACATTCTTCTCAAGTGCACATGGAACATTCTCAAGGATAGATCATATGTTGGGAAACAAGGCAAGCTTCAATAAATTTAAGAAGATTGAAATCATAACAAGCATCTTTTCAGACCATGATGCTATGAAACTGGAAATCAACTACAAGAAAAAAATCTGGGAAAATGACAAAGATGTGGAAATTAAACAATATGCTACTGAACAACCAATGGATCAGTGATGAAATTAAAGGAGAAATAAAAAAAATACCTGGAAAAAACGAAAATGAAAATATGCAATACCAACTCATAGGGGATGCAGCAAAAGCAGTCTTGAGAGGGAAATTCATAGCAATACAGTTCAAACATCAACAAAGAAGAAAAAGCTCAAATAAGCAACCTTAAATTACACCGAACAGAACTAGAAAAAGAAGAACAAACAAAGCCCAAAGTCAGCAGAAGGAGAGAAATAATAAAAATTAGAGCAGAAATAAATGGAATTGAAACCAAAAAAAAAAAAACAGTAGAAAAGATTAGTGAAACAAAGAGTTGTTTCTTTGAGAAGATAAACAAAATTGACAAACCCTTAGCCAGACTTACTAAGAAAAAAAGAGAAAAGTCTCAAATAAATAAAATTAGAAATGAAAGAGAGGAAATTACAACAGAAACCACAGAAATACAAAGGATTATAAAAGAATACTATGAGAAACTATATGCCAACAAATTGGACAATCTAGTAGAAATGGATAAATTCTTAGACTCATACAACCTCCTACAACTGAACCAAGAAGAAATGGAGAATCTGGATAGACCAATCACAAGTAAAGAGATTGAAATAGTAATAAAAACCTCCCCAAAAATAAAAGTCCAGGACGAGATGGCTTCTCCAGTGAATTTTACCAAAGATTCAAAGAAGATTTAATACCCATCCTTCTCAAACTATTCCAAAAAATAGAGGAAGATGGAACACTTCCTAACCCATTCTACAAGGCGAACATCACCCTGATGCCAAAGCCAGACAAAGACAATACAAAGAAGGAAAATTACAGGCCAATATAACTAATGAACATAGATGCAAAAATGTTCAACAAAATATTGGCACACCTAAAACAGCAATACATTAAAAAGACCATACACCATGATCAAGTGGGATTTATACCAGGGACACAGGGATGGTTTGACATCTGCAAATCAATCAACGTGATACACCACATCAACAAAACGAGGAATAAAACCACATGGTCATCTCAATAGATGCAGAGAAGGCATTTGACAAGATACAACATCCATTTATGACAAAAACTCTCAACAAAATGAGTATAGAAGGAAAGTACCTCAACATAATAAAGGCTATCTATGATGAACCCACAGCCAACACCATACTCAGCAGGGAAAGCATGAAAGCCATTCCTCTGAGAATAGGAACGAGGCAGGGCTGCCCACTCTCACCACTCTTATTCCACATAGTACTGGAGGTTTTGGCCAGAGCCATTAGGCAAGAAAAAGGAATAAAAGGAATCCAAATAGGCAACGAACAAGTGAAACTCTCACTATTTGCAGATGACATGATTTTCTGTATAGAAAACCCTAAAGAATCCATTGGAAAACTATTAGAAATAATCAACAACTACAGCAAACTCACAGGGTACAAAATCAATCTACAAAAATCAGTTGCATTTCTGTATGCTAATAATGAACTAACAGAAAGAGAGCTCAAAAAGATAATACCATTTACAATTGCATCAAAAAGAATAAAATATCTACGAATAAATCTTACCAAGGAGGTGAAAGACCTATACAATGAAAACTACAAGACATTTTTGAAAGAAATCAATGACGACATAAAGAAATGGAAAGATATTGCATGCACATGGTTTGGAAGAATAAACATAGTTAAAATGTCTATATTACCTAAAGCAATCTTGCAATCCCAATCAGAATCCCAATGACATTCTTCATGGAAATAGAAAAGAGAACACTAAAATTCATAAGGGGCAACAAAAGACCCCGTATAGCTAAAGCAATCCTAAGAAAAAAGAACAAAGCTGGAGGCATCACAATCCCTGACTTCAAAATATACTACAGAGCAATAGTAATCAAAACAGCATGGTACTGGTACAAAAACAGATACACAGATCAATGGAACAGAATGGAAAGCCCAGAAATAAAACCACACATATACGGACAGCTAATTTTTGACAAAGGAGCTAAGAACATACAATAGAGAAAGGAATGTCTCTTCAATAAATGGTTCTGGGAAAACTGGACAGCCACATGCAAAAGAATGAAAGTGGACCATCTGCTATCACCATTCACAAAAATTAACTCAAAATGGATCAGAGACTTGAAACTATAAAACTCATAGAAGAAAATACAGGCAACACACTTTTTGACATTGGTCATAAAGGAATCTTTTCAGATGCCATGCCTACTTTGACTAGGGAAGCTAAAAAGAAAATAAGCAAGTGGGACTTCTCAGATTAAAGAACTTCTACAAGACAAATGAAACCAGGATCAAAATGAATGGACAACCCACCAGCTGGGATAAAATATTTGCAAAACATATATCTGACAGGGGTTAATCTCCATAATATATAAAGAACTCACACAACTGAACAGCAAAACACAAACAACCCAATCAAAAAATGGGCAGAGGAAATGAACAGACACTTCTCCAAAGAAGATACACAGATGGCCAACAGGCACGTGAAAAGATGTTCAACATCACTAATCATCAGGGAAATGCAAATCAAAACAACACTAAGATATCATCTTACACCCGTTAGAATGGCTATAATCACCAAGACAAAAAACAACAAATATTGGAGAGGATATGGAGAAATGGGAACCCTCATACACAGCTGGTGGGAATGCAAACTGGTGCAGCCTCTATGGAAAACAGTATGGAGATCCCTCAAAAAATTAAAAATAGAAATACCCTATGATCCAGCTATCCCACTACTGGGAATCTATCCAACAAACCTGAAATCAACAATCCAAAGAGGCTTATGCACCCCCTATGTTCATTGCAGCATTGTTCACTATAGCCAAGAAGTGTAAGCAACCTAAGTGTCCCTCGACTGATGATTGGATGAAGAAGATGTGGTATATATACAATGAAATACTACTCAGTCATAAAAAAAGACACAATTGTCTCATTTGAAACAACATGTATGGACCTGGAGTGTATTATGTTAAGTGAAATAAGCCAGAAAGAGAAAGACAAACACCATACGATCTCACTCATATGTGGAATATAAACCAACACATGGACAGAGAACACTGTATTGTGGTTACCAGGGGCAATGGGGGGGGGTGCAAGGGGTGAAGGGAGACATGTATATGGTGATTGACAAACAAAAATGTACAACCAAAATTTCACAATGTTATAAACTATTAAGACATCAATTTAAAAAGAGAGAGAGATTGAAACTATAAAGGAAAACCAATGATATTTGTTGGAGATGAAAAACACAATGGATGAAATAAAGAAAAATCTAGAGACCTTAAATAATGGAGCTCAGATTATGGAGGATAGAATTACCAATCTAGAGGATAGAAGAACAGAAATGCTTCAGATGGAGGAGGAGAGAGAGCTAAGACTAAAAAGAAATGAAAAACTTCTCCAAGAAATATCCAACTCAATTAAGAAATGCAACGTAGGGATTATGGGTATTCCAGAGGGAGAAAGGAGCAGAGAGCTCGTTCAAAGAAGTAATAGCTGAGAACTTTCCAAACCTGGAGAAGGAGCTGGAATTACACGTAAATGAAGACAATAGAACTCCTAATTACATCAATGTAGAAAGACCTTTTCCAAGGCATATATTAGTAAAACTGACAAAAGTCAATGATAAAGAAAACATTATTAAGGGCAACAAGGCAGAAGAAAATAACCTACAAAGGGACTCCTATCAGGCTTTCAGTGGATTTCTCAGCAGAATCTTTACAGGCTATAGAGACGGGAATGATATATTTAAAATTCAGAAAAACAAAAACTTTCAGCCAAGAATACTATATCCAGTGAAAATATCCTTCAGATAGGATGAAGAAATAAAAACTTTCCCAGATAAACAAAAGCTGAGGGAGTTCATTGCCACCAGACACTCCTACAAGACATGATCAAGAAGGCCCTCATACCTGCAAAAAAAAAAAAGAAGAAGAAAGGGTTTACAAAGCCTTGAACAGGAGATAAATAGGCAGAAAATCAGAAAATTATAACTCTCTAACAGAACAGATAAGAAAACACTTAGTTGTAGCTCTAAAGATAAACGGAAGGAAAACATCAAAAATAAATATAATCACTTCATTTTAACCAAAAAATCGCAACACAAAACGTAATAAGTTGTGACAACAACAACTTAGGAAGAAAAGAGGAGAGGGATAGAACCAGCTTAGACTAAGGGAATAAGAGGCTACCAGATAATGGACTATCTCATCTACGAGATCTTTTGTACAAACCTCATGGTAAAACTAAGCAAAAAATCAGAACAGAGACACAAATGATAAATAAAGAGAAAACTGAGAAAACCGTCATAGAGAGCCACCAAACTGAATTGGCACTCTGAAATACACAGAACGAGAAACAAGAGAATACAGAACAACTGGAAAATAGTGAAAAAATGGCAGCATTAAGCCCTCATATATCAATAATCACTCTAAATGTAAATGGAATGAATTCTCCCATCAAAAGACACAGAGTGGCTGGATGGATTAAAAAACAAGACTCAACAATATGCTGCCTCCAGGAAATACATCTCAGCTCTAAATGCAAACACAGGCTCAGAGTGAAGGGATGGAAGATGATACTCCAAGCTAATGGCAAACAAAAGACAGCAAGTGTTGCCGTACTTATATGAGACAAAGTAGACTTCAAGATAAAAAAGACAATGAGAGACAAAGAGGGGCACTTTAAAATGATAAAAGGAACACTCCACCAATAGGACATAACACTTATAAATACATACGCACCTAACACAGGAGCACCAAAGTATATAAAGCAACTATTAACAGACCTAAGGGAGAAATTAACAGCAACACAATAACAGTAGGAGACCTCAATATCCCATTTACATCAATGGACAGATCATCCAGAGAAAAAGTCAACAAGGAAATAGTAGATTTAAATGAATCACTTGATCAGATGGACTTAGATATATACAGAGCATTCCATCCAAAAACAGCAGAATATACATTCTTCTCAAGTGAATACGGATCATTCTCGAAGACAGACCATATGTCAGGAAACAAGGAAAACTTCAATAAATTTAAAAAGATTGAAATCATCCCAAGCATCTTTTCTGACCACAATGTTATGAAACTAGAAATCAACTACAAGAAAAAAACTGGGAAAGTCAGAAACACGTGGAGACTAAACAACATGCTACTGAATAACCATTTGATCAATGAAGAAATCAAAGCAGAAATTTAAAAATACCTGGATACAGATGAAAATGAGAATACAAATACCAACTCCTGATATAGCAAAAGCTATCATAAGAGGGAAATTCAGAGCAATACAGGCCCACCTCAACAAACATGAAAAATCTCAAATAAGTAACCTTAAATTGCACCTAACAGAACTACAAAAAGAACAAACAAAGGCCAAAGTCAGCAGAAAGAGGGAAATAATAAAAATCAGAGCAGAAATAAAGGAAATAGAGACTAAAAAACCAGTGGAAGGGATTAATGAAACTAAGAGCTGGTTCTTTGAGAAGATAAACAAGATTGACAAACCTTTAGCCAGACTCACTAAGAAAAAGAGAAGGCTCAAATAAATAAAATCAGAAATGAAAGAGGAAAAATTACAACAGATTCTGCAGAAATAAAAAGGATTATAAGAGAATACTATGAAAAACTATATTCCAACAAATTGGATAACCTAGAAGAAATGGATAAATTATTAGAATCATACAACCTCCCAAAAGTGAATCAAGACGAAATAGAGAGTCTGAATAGACCAGCCCCAAGTAGAGATTGAAGCAGTAAATAAAACCTCCCAAAAAACAAGTGTCCAGGACCAGATGGCTTCTCTGGAGAATTTTACCAAACATTCAAAGAAAATCTAACACTCATCCTTCTCAAACTATTCCAAAAAATTGAAGCAGATGGAATGCTTCCAAACTCATTCTATGAGGACAACATTACCCTGATACCAAAACCAGAAAAGGACAACACAAAGAAGGAAAATTACAGGCCAATATCACTGATGAAGATAGATGCAAAAATCCTTAACAAAATATTGGCAAACCGAGTACAGCAATTCTTTAAAAGGATCACACACCATGATCAAGTGGGATTTATTGCAGGGGTGCAGACATGGTTCAACATCCACAAATCATTCAATGTGATACACCACATTAACAGAATGAGGAATAAGAACCACATGATCATCTCAACAGATGCAGAGAAAGCGTGTGGCAAGATCCAACATCCATTTATGATAAAAACTCTCAACAAAATGGTTATAGAAGGAAAGTACCTCAACATAATAAAGGCTGTATATGACAAACCAACAGCCAACATCATACTTAATGGTGAAAAACTGAAAGCCATCCCTCTGAAAACAGAAACAAGACAAAGGTGCCCACTCTCACCACACCTATTCAACATAGTACTGGAGGATTTGGCCAGAGCAATTAGGCAAGAAAAAGAAATGAAAGGAATCCAAATTGGAAAGGAAGAAGTGAAACTCTCACTGTTTGCAGATGACATGATCCTATATACAGAAACCCCTAAAGAATCCATCATAAAACTATGAGAAATAATCAACACCTACAGCAAAGTTGCAGGGTATAACATCAACTTACAAAAATCAGTTGCATTTCTATACACTAACAATGAACCAGCAGAAGGAGAAATCAAGAGTACAATCCCATTTACAATCACAACAAAAAGAATAAAGTATTTAGGACTAAACTTAACCAGAGAGGTGAAAGACCTATACACAAAAAACTATAAGACATTGTTGAAAGAAATTGAAGAAGACACAAAGAAATGGAAAAATGTTCCGTGCTCCTGGGTCCAGAGAATCAACACAGTTAAAATTTCCATACTACCTAAAGCAATCTACAGATAAAATACAATCCCAACTAGAATCCCAATGACATTCTTCACAGAAACTGAACAAAGAATCCTAAAATTTATATGGAACAACAAAAGACCCCGAATAGCCAAAGCAATCCTGAGAAAAAACAACAAAGCTGGAGGCATCACAATCCCTGATTTCAAAATATACTACAAAGCTGTAATAATCAAAACAGCATGATGCTGGCACAAAAGCAGACACACAGATCAATAGAACAGAATTGAAAGCCCAGAAATAAAACCACACACCTACAGACAGTTAATCTCTGACAAAGGAGCCAAGAACATACAATGGAGAAAGGAAATTCTCTTCAATAAATGGTGTTGAGAAAACTGGGCAGCCACATGCAAAAGAATGACAGTAGACCATTATCTTGCACCATACACAAAAATTAACTCAAAATAGATTAAAGACTTGAATGTAAGACCTGAAACTATAAAACTCCTAGAAGAAAATACAGGCAGTACACTATTTGACATTGATCTTAGCAGCATCTTTTCAAATACCATGTTTGACCAGGCCAGGGAAACAAAAGAAAAAGTTAACAAATTGGACTACATCAGACTAAAAAGCTTCTGCAAAGCACAGGAAACCATGAACAAAATGAAAAGACAACCCACCAACTGGGAGAAAATACATGCAAATCACTTATCCGACAAGGGGGTGATCTCCAAAATATATAAAGAACTCATACAAATCAACAACAAAAAACAAACAATCCAATCAAAAAATGGGCAGAGGATACGAACAGGCATTTTTCCAAAGAAGATATACAGATGGCCAACAGACACATGAAACGATGTTCAACATCACTAATTATTAGGGAATTGCAAATCAAAACAACAATGAGATATCACCTTACACCAGTCAGAATGGCTATAATTACCAAGACAAAAACAACAAATGTTGGAGAGGATGCGTAGAAAAGGGAACCCTCATACACTGCTGGTGGGAATGCAAACTGTGCAGCCATTATGGAAAACAGTTTGGAAATTTCTCAAAAATTAAAAATAGAAATACCATATGATCCAGCTATCCCACTACTGGGCATTTATCCAATGAACTTGAAATTGATGATCCAAAGAGATCTATGTACCCCTATGTTCACTACAGCATTATTCACAATAGCCAAGACATGGAAGCAACACAAATGCCCATCAACTGATGATTGGACAAGGGATATATGGTATATACACACAATGGAATACTACTCAGCTACGAAAAAAGACAAAATTGTCCCATTTGCAACAACATGGATGGACGTTGAGGGTGTGATGTTAAGTGAAATAAGCCAGACAGAGAAAGACAAATACTGCATGATTTCACTCATATGTGGAACATAACAAATACATGGATAAAGAGAACAGATCAGAGGTGAAGGGGGGGTGGGCAGTGGGTGAAAGAGGTAAAGGGACACATATGTGCAATGAAGGACAATAATTAGACTCCTTGGGGTGACCACGATGAAGTCTACTCAGAAATTGATAAACAAGAATGTACACCTGAAATTACTCAATGTTATAAACCATTATGATCTCAATAAAGTTACTGGAAAAAATGTATATTGGCAAACTGAATACAGCAATACATCAAAAGGATCATACACCACGATCAAGTGGGATTTATACCAGGGACACGGAGGTGGTTCATCATCCGCAAATCAATCAACGTGATACACCACATTAACAAAATGAGGAATAAATGTATTCATCTCTTAAATCATGTAGAAAACAAAGAGCGCAGTTACAAATCATTGTTACAATAATACTGCCTTTTATAATTGCCCTTGTATTTGCATATATTGAGATCTTTATTTCCCCATATGGCTTTGAGTTACTGTCTACTGTCTTTTTGTTTCCCCTTGCAGGACTCCCTTGAGGATATCTAATACTGGGCTTGAAGTTCATCATTTTGCATGTGGATAGCCAGTTGTCCCAACACCATTTGTCGAAAAGTGTATTCTTTCTCTAGTTGAATGGTCTTGGCACACTTGTCAAAAATCATTTGACCATAAATATGAAGGTTTATTTCCAGTCTCTCAGTTCTATTTCCGTGGTCTTTCCGAAGGTTAGAATCACACCGTCTTGATTACTCTGGTTTTGCACTAAGCTTTGAAATTGGGAAATGTGAGTCCTCCAATTTTGTTCTTTCTCTTCAAGACTGTTTATGCTATTAGGGTCCCTTGAATTTCCATGCAAACTTAGGATCAGCTTGTCACTTTCTGCATAGAAGACAGCTGGAGTTTTGATAAAGATTGAATTACATCTGGAGATCTATTTAGGAGTACTGCCGTCTTAATAATATTAAGTCTTCCAATCCATGAACATGTGAGCCTTCCATAATTTAGGCCCTCCTTAATTTCTTTCAATAACATTTTGTAATTTTTTGTGTGTGTGTGAGGAAGATCAGCCCTGTGCTAACATCTGCCAATCCTTCTCTTTTTTTTGCTGAGGAAGACTGGCCGGGCTGACATCCATGCCCATCTTCCTCCACATTATATGGGACGCCGCCACAGCATGGCTTGCCATGCAGTGCATCAGTGCGCACCTGGGATCCGAACCAGCAAACCCCAGGCTGCTGCAGTGGAGCGCGCACACCTAACTGCTTGCGCCACTGGGCTAGCCCCAATATTTTGTAATTTTTATGAATATAACTTTTATGCTTCTTCAGTTAAATTATTCCTAAGTATTTTATTATTTTAGAAATTACTGTAAATGGAATAGTTTTCATCACTTTGTTTTTGGATTATTCATTGCCAGTGTATAAAAATACAATTGATTTTTCAATTTATTTTGTACCCTGCAACTTTGTGTATCAGCCACACTTTCTTATATCCTTAAATGCCTCACTTTTTTTTTAAAGCGTTTTTATTTCCTGGAAAAGAGTTGCCCTGAGCTAACATCTGTTGCCAATCTTCCTCTCTTTTTTTTTTTTTCCTTCCCAAAGTCCCAGTGCATAGTTGTATGCTCTAGCTGTAGGTCCTTCTACTTCTTCTTGTGAGCCAAAGCCACAGCATGGCTACTGACAGGTGAGTGGTGTGGTTCCACGCTCAGGAACCAAACCTGGGCTGCCAAAGCAGAGTGTGCCCCACTTTAACCACTAGGCCAATAGAGCTGACTCTGTCTCTTTTTTTTTCACTGAAACCTGGACATTTTATATAATATCTTGTCCCAACACTGGACACTGATTACTACCTACCCAGGGCTTGTTCTTGTTGTCGTTTGTTCATTTGATTAGTGACTTGGCTGGACAATTTCAGTTATGTCTATTTTCTCTGCAGTGCACCTACTTAGGCATACACACACTCACCGTGGAAAGACAGTGATTCTAGGAGGGCTGTCTGACTGTCTTCCCTGATCTCTCTGTTAAGCTATCTGCCTCTTTTGTTATCCCACCCAGCTGTTAGGTTACACTAATTTCCTGGCTGATTAGTCTATTGTTGTAAACGGTGCCCTGGGACAAGAATTACTTCACAATCAGATCCTACTAAATTCAGTCAGGGGTTTCTTCTGAGGCCAAGATTTGAGGTTTCTTCTGGCCCCAGGAGGACTCCTCTCAGCTGTCTCTTTCCCTAGTTCTCTCTGGTTAAGTCACTAGCCTAGGCTTTAGCTTGTTGATGGCATGGAGCTACTAATCTCCTTTTCATTGCTTACCCCGCAAATCTCCATTATTTACAAGAGCGCCCTTAGTCATGAACATCCCCCCGATTCTGTGCAAAATAATGTCACTTTCTATGGGAAGAACTTTGAAGCTCTCTGTGCTTATCAATGTCTCTGAGCCACAGCTTGGGAGTTGGAGGCAGGGACAGTGGAGGTCTTCTCTCAGAATGTCACTCCCGCCTTACAAACAGGGCACTGCTGGGCAGCGGTGGCACCCTCTGACCTTCTTGGCTTGTTTCGCCCAGCATGGAAAATCTTCATGGCAAGCAAGCTGGGGCAAGGATGATGGAGATCCCAGTATTCTCAGCCTGCTCTTGATGGGCAGATCTTGGGTTCTATGAGTGATATCTTGGTGGAGTAGAGAGTCCCTAACCTCTCCATCACATGGAACTGAAGTACCCTCTGCAACATGGAGCTGAAGGGGATGAGTTAGGCTGGCAGCCTGCCCCACTGGTGATGATGCTATAATCTTTGACTGGGAGACGAAAGAAAAGGGAATCTGTCTTTTTGGTTACACCCACACATAATGTTACCACACGAAGATTGGGTCTTCTACCCAAAGAGTGGCACATAAAAAAAACAATTATTATGGCATCAGCTTTTGGGAAAAGAAAACAGCTTTACTGCAACATCAATCTGCAAGGAGACAGGAGGCATATGCACTCAGATCTATCTCCCCAATCCAGGACTTGGGGCAAAATTTATGGGATGAAGGGCGGGGCAGTCCGTAGTGTGGAGATAGATGATTGGAGGTAAGGACAAGTGAGGTAGTTGATGATCTGACGAACGTAGTCAAGCTTCATGGCTCTCCATAGGAAGTATGTTCACAAAATAGTGGTGTTAGTATGATCTGTGGGTGGAGTTTTCAGCCCTTTGATGTCAAAAGGGTCACATATCAGACATTTGCACAGGCCCAGTTGATGGGTTAGTGGTCTTAACTGGCCTAAACTGGACAAGTGGGAACTCTCAGATCCTGAAAAAAACTCTTAATTGCTCTATTGAGAAGATAGGGTCAGTTGAAATGATCCCAGAGGGCCAGTGGTTACAATAATGGTACTTTCATCACACAGAGCTGGGGGATTTTGGTGGGCTGGGTGGGGATCATAGGGTAGTTCAGATCCCACAGGCCATTATTGTGCTGACTGATACTTAGTATATTTTCTTAAATAAATGTGTCTCTATAATCCACTCAGAGGGACAAAAATAGAAATTTGTGTCTGGTTCTCTGGGACCACAAGACAAGGCTTTCTAGGCTCCTTAACTGGCTAGCCCTTACGCTGACCTGGTTTTCAGTTCTGCTCTCAATTACTAACTCCAACATCAGAGAGGCCATGAAGGGTGACTTCCCTGAATGGTGACTGTAAGATCATCCCCCAGTCCCACAGACACTATTACATATCTCTCGTGGCTGCTCATGAACCAGAAGAAAGCTTAGGCTTTGCCTTGAAGGTCCGTTTTAATTTCCGGCACATGTGAGTTTAACTTTGTCTCATTCAAGCCTAGCTATTTGCTGAAATATTATTTTTCTAGAATATCTGTTTGTTTTTTAAAAAGGGTAGTAGATATTCTGAAAAATGTCTGAGGGCCAAGGAAGTGTGAGGTTCTGCACTTAGTACTTGATGCCAGGGCAAAGAACACAGTTCATCTGGTCCTCACAAAGATTCCAGTCCCCCAGGAAAGACAGAGAGTTTAATTGCAAGTAGAGAGTAGATGAACTGGAGGGACATGAACAGGACTCCTTATACTGGGGAGTCAGAGGATATCTCCAGGAAGAAATAACATTTCATCTAAGTCAGGAAAGACAAATCATTTATGACAGGGACCAGTCCTCCATACCCTCTGGGACCTTCCTCCCATCCACACCCCAGTGGCCTCACCACTAACTAAACAGCCATTCAATCAAGCCCACAGAAAGGACAATTACAATGTGTGTTGATGTTCCATCAGGGTCTGGAGGAAGAGAGGGCCAGGACATGAAGAGCCTGTGTGATCAACCTGTGCAGGCTGAGACTCTCCCATTGGAAAGATGGTTCCTTTCATGAAAGGAAAACAAGATCACACCTGCAGGGAAAGTGCTTTATTGATTGAACCCATGCACAGCGGGAACATGGTGGAGTGGCAGGCAAAGGATTTCACCTCTGTCGTGCAGAGCGTCACCTTCATGCTTGAAATTTCTTGATTTTCTTCACTTAGGTTTCAAAGGCTTGATTGCATCCATGGCCATGGGTTAGATGCACTGTACAGTAATTTAACATGGTGTTGACTTCATTGTTAATGAGTTCTATTTCTTTTTCCAGACAGTCACATGAGTGCAAAGGTCTATATCACTTCTCCTCTTTCTCGTCTCTCTCTACGCTCTTCCCCATTTCTACTTCTGCTCTCTCACACTTGCTCAAATGACTATATTGTACTCTCTCTTCCCCCATCTCACCTTCTCTCCCCCTGTGTTCTCTTGCCACTAACCCTACCCAGATCCTCCTCCTTCCATTTATTCCCCCAGCAAACTCTCTTTCTTCTTACTTTCCTAACTCTCCTCTATCTTTTGCATTTTGCCTTTTGTCTCTTACTCTCTTTCTGACTTTTCTCCCCTTTCTCCTCTCTCTCCTCTCCAAACCTCTGCTCCTCACTCTTCCTCCTGCATCCTTTCTACCTCATCCCATCCCTCCACCTGTCTCCTCTTGCCTTCTCACTCCTCTCTGTCACCTTACTCCATCTCTTTATCAAGCTCTATCTCTTCCCTGGTCACTCCCACCTTTGCTCATCTTCCCCTGGAAACTTACCCTTTATTCCTAGCAATATCTCCATGCTCCATCATGGTCATAGTCAGGAGTGAGTGAGCACCAAAATCTCCAAAACTTACTCCCAAAACTTGTGCATTTGTCATATGTTTGGTTACGATAGATAAAGGGAAAGACACATGGGGCATAGTCTGAAAAGTACAAGGACTGGGTGAGAAAGTGCTTCATAGAAAAATTTTATCATGTTATCAAGAGAAAGGGACAAGAAAGGAAAATGTTGGGCAAAATGAGGTAATGCCTGAGGCTTCCATCTAGGCAGCAATTATGGAAGTTTCCCCTTCAACTGGGGAGCCACATGCTCCTCATGTGAGGAAAAGCTGCATACTCACCTTCCTTAACACAATATTTGCATCTCCCCGAATAATTTCCAGTTAGAGAACACCAGTTGTATAGGGAATCCGTCTTAATGCAATCAAAATACCTTTTGCCTCCATAAGTGAATGGGAAAACACATTTATTATCTGCAAAAAGCAAAGATATTCTATTCATCAGCTCTTCAGGTTATCATTATTTCTGCATTAACTCTGGCAAAATTTCTGTTCCAGCTAACTCATCATGACCAAGGGCCTGCCATGTACAAAGTCCTTTACTAAACATCAGCGATGTCAAGGCCAACATGATGTGGTCTCTACCCTCAGGGACTAGGACAGGCTCTTTAACTTCCAGTGACATGTTATTTTCCCAGAGGCATTTCCCATGGATATTGGAGCTCCAGGCAATGGACGAGCTTGCTAGACAACGAAGCAGCCTAATTTTGGATCACAATTTTTATCACCTGTTATTCTGTTGTGTCTAGAGCTGTAGTTTATGCTTTCCCAGATTCAATACCAAAATTTTAAAGAGATTTCATATCTGTGAACAGAGGCAATTTCTTGTTCTTGTCACTAATATTCTGCCTCACATCATTTGGAGGCCTGATTTTTATCTGTGCCACATTCATGGCATACCTAAGATAGTTTCAGTGTGCACTGACTTAGCCATTTTAACGGATTAAAGATAAAAATTACAGGAAGCCACAGGGCTTTGTGATTCTGTGGACCTGGCCAAGGTATCTGTGGCCTGGATGAATGCTCTCTGCCTCATCACTGGATCTACTGGTCACAAATATCAACTCTCCACAACTCACAGCATATTTCTGTTTGAATACTATATCCCCACCCAATCCTGCCTCATGCCTCTTGGACAGGCTCCCTGATTAGAACACCATCCCTTGGAATGAAGCCCTATGTACCCTGGCATACGGCACCAGCCCTGAAGCCCTGACCTGGGTTCAGATTCTTGTTCCACTATCTACAGGCTGCTTGTCCTTGATGAGTAAACACCTCTGTGAAGGGCCCCTTGTTCTTCACATACAGCCTGGGGATGTGTGCACGTTCCTCTTCCATTACTGAGAGGATGAAATTAATTCTTGCATGTAAAATATCTCAGAAGACTATTATCTCAGTTACCACGCCCCATACATGTTAGGTTGTTTTATTTGATTGTTGATTTGTTTCATTATTTTCAGAATCAATTACCTGGTTTCTTTCCAGCAAAATAGCAGGTCTTAAGCAGCTTATGAACTGGAAGAAATTCAGGAGAAGAGGAGATGGATGGAGGAGGAGAGAGAACAAAATTAAGGCAATTTGAATACATTCTATAGTAGGACCCACTCTGCATCTCTAACTTTCTTTTTTTCACACTAAAAGTTTTATAATTTTTATTGTAGTAAAAATATTTAACACAAGATCTTCCCTCTAAAAACATTTTTAAGTGTTAGTTCCAGTAATCTACTATACAATGTACTAATAAGGATTAGCAATACTGTATTTTTTTTCATATTTTGATGTCCATATTTGTTCTAAACAGATACACTCTGGATGTGTACACTAGAGGACTAAACATAACAGATGAGTAAGAATCTTAAACTTTCTCACTGCTATCATACTGACATACATGAATTACACCACAGTAATCGTAAGATGTTACCTGAGACCACACCTTTCCTGCTATTCCAACCATTAAATTCTATTTACATCAAAAACTCTTCATTTAAACAATATAACTAACCCTGTATATAGGCTGCCCATGTCTGGGACATTGGAACAGATATTTTGTAATGCAACAGCTGTCGTGAGAGTTGACAGCCAGTAAAACTGTGGGTTTTTGAGTACAATTGACTAGATTTACATTTCAAAGGCTTGTTTGAAAATTAAATGAAATGTAAATCCCTCAATGGTGTCTGGTCCTTGGGACATGCTCAAGAATTGGCAGATATATTTCTCACCCCTATTATTCAAATTATTCTATTACACATCAACCTGTGTCCGGTGTAGCTTCTTCCATACCAATTCCAGCCCATCTCCCCTCCCTCACCTCCATCCACATGGTCCAGCTGTAGAAAGACACAGGTGCCAGCCCAAATCAGAAAGATTCCCAAATGCAGTGCCATGACAGCTTGCCTTCCTGAGACTGACAAACTTCAAAGGGTGCTGCCTTTTTATCTACCCCCTTACACCTTACACCACTCCCCCTCAACCTGATAAGAATCAACCTCACCAAGAGAGCACCTGTGCATTCCTAAGCCTGAAAGCATGAAGTTCAAGTTTATCATTCAGGTAGCATGCACACGACATTGGCTACCAGTATAATGTCCTTGAGACTCAATAGCTTAAAATGTGGCAAAAATGTCTATAAAAACAATTTCAGTTCCAGTGTTCTATACCAGGCAAAGAGATGAGAGAGTGATAAAGACCATTTTGTCTCACGGGTGTTCAACAGCATCTTCCACATTTCCCGACCACGGACTCAGCATCAGGCACAAGGCACAATGAGCTTCCTGTAGGAGCTTCAAAGAAACCTGATAAGGCAGCCATGCAAGTCTCCATTTGAAGGAGGAGGAAACTAAGGCTCAGAGAACTCCTCAAAGAGGGAGGATGAGTGGGGCCAATCTGCTGTTGGACCCAACTAGCCTAGTGGATCTTTTCAGAGTGGAAGTTTCCCTACACGTGCCACACTCGACCATATTCATCTACACCAAAGAGCTTCTCCATCCTGGCTCAAAGCTCAAGAAACACTGGAAACACAGACCATTTTCCAGACAAGATAAGAAAGGCCTGGAGCTGTCTCTTACTCATTATGAAATGCTTCTCTTGTTCTGAGCCTCTATTTTCTCACTTGCAAAATGCACATAACAATCTGTTCCTTACAGTGCAAGGTGAGTTCTGTATATTGAGAACTTTAAGCTGATGTGGGGACTACGTATACAGTAGGTGTTCCATGAAAACCACCTCACCATGGGTGGGAATCCATGCGTCCTTCTGTCTGTCCTCCATGAATCCTTCTACCCCCTCGAACTTAGCCACATACTGTGTACTGAAAAGTAGAGTATCTTAACTTTCACCTTGAGAAGTGTCACCTTTTTGAACATAACTCCCCAGGCCTAAGTGTCAGCCCATCCCTCCTAGATGACCTCAATTGCCAACTAATCTTACTTGCTGCTTCAGCCATCACAAATCACATACCCATGGACATTGTCAAAAACAGTAGCAACCTCCAGGGGCTAACTTCAGGAGGGATCCACATCACACAAGGTAGTGGGGCAAGTTGGGCAAAAAACAGAGCAGCAGACTAGCCACGTTTTTACTGGGAGATGTAGGGAACAAGACAGCCCAAATAAGACTTGATAAGCTGCCACATATCCTTGGGGATCTAGGAGTCTGTGTGCATGTGCAGGGCTGCATGAGAGCAGAGAGCACCCTAGCTGTCTACTCCTTCCTGGCTGAATGTAAGGCTTTGTGTCCACAAAAGTAATTGTCAACTGCCTAAACTTTAAACGTGTGTCCAAGTTCATACAAAGATCCACCGGTACACAGTGGAAGCTGAACTGACTCAAGATTTTTCAACACTACCTCTGACCAATCACTGGCTCCCCACTAAGCTATGCTGAAACAGAGGTGTCTCCTGAGAAGCCAGGTTTGAAGAGACAAACAATAACTTATAAAAGAACAACTGAGCAGGGATATCAGCAGTCATGACAGGGTAAACAGTCTTCACAGAATTAGTCCAGGCAAGAGACTAACCCAACAAATAAAGAACAACATAAATAACCCCAGGTTAGGGAGTGAATCACAACCCAGAGTGGTGACAACCTATTCTCTAAAAATGCCTTGTTTTTGACAAAAAGTGATGAGATATGCAAAGAAACAGAAAAAAAGGTCCTGTACACAGAAAAAAAAAAGGAATCAGTAGGAGGTATATCTCAGCGGTGCAGATGGTGGACTTACCAGACAAAGACTCCAAAGCATATATTATGTATATGCTCAAAGAATGAAAAGAAACCATGTTATAGAATTAAAAGAAAGTAGTATGACATTGACGCATCCAGTAGAGAACACCAATAGAGAATTGCATATTGTTTTTTATAAGGACCAAATGGAAATTCTGGACAGTAAAACTATAATAACAAAAATTAAAAACTCACTAGAGGGGCACCACAGCAGATATGAGCAAGCAAAAGAATCAGTAAACTTAATGATAGATCACTAGATATTATCCAATCTGAATAAAAGAAAGAAAAGTGTGAAGAGAGCCTCAGAGCCCTGTGGGACACCATCAGGTATAGCAACATACGCATAATGGGAGCACACAAAGGAGAAGAGAGGAAAGGGCAGAGACAATAATAAGATCCATTTGGGGAGTACTGCCACCTTAACCATATTAAGTCTCCTCATCCGTGAACATGGGATGTCTTTCCATTGATGTAGATCTTCCTAAATTTCTCTCTACAAGGTTTTGTACACTTTTAACAGGTGGATTTTATGGCATGCAATTTATACTTCAGTGAAACTCTTTTTAAAAACAAGAGTAAAGGGAAGTTTCTTGGATGCTTACACTGGGTCCCACAGCCTGGATCATTATTTAGTCAGCAGGAGAGATGGACATTGAGTTTTTCTCTTCCAGGGATTGAATGTTCTTGATACTCATCAGATAGTCCTAGACATCTCCCCAGGGATTAATCTATATACATATTAACCCACTGCATCAAACTCATGAATTTTCATGATTGGATTTTTCCACAGATGTAAGAGAACCAGCGTACATCTCCTCCTCTTATTACCACAAAGCCTGCCTCCTACAGCCCCTGCTTATTCACTCTGCTCATGAGTGCGCCACCCAGGTGGCCCTGGGGGGTGTCCGATGTCCTTCTCTCTCAGGCTATGAACGTATGTGACTTCTATACTGCTGTCAGTCTCATCTGTGCAGCTGTTGTCCAATCTGTCATTTCATTCTATCTAAAGTGGGGCATCCCGGGGCAGCCAGGTGGCCCAAGTGGTTAAGTGTGCGCGCTCTGCTGCAGCAGCCCAGGGTTCACCAGTTTGGATTGCGGGCGTGCACCGATGCACCGCTTGGCAACCATGCTGTGGCAGCATCCCATATAAAGTGGAGGAAGATGGGCACGGATGTTAGCTCAGGGCCGGTGTTCCTCAGCAAAAGAAGAAGAGGATTGGCAGATGTTAGCACAGGGCTGATCTCCTCAAAAAACAAAAAATGTGGGGCATCCCTCCCTCACCAATGGAGTAAATAAGAGGTAATCAGAACATGACAATTTCCCTCATGATCCTACCAGTACAGTTGAAGTATAAGGAGAGGAATCAATGGTCCGCTTCTCTGGTAACCTGCAGATCTCCATCCTCCTGCTAGTATGGGGAATCTGCTATGACTCGCACTGTTTCTGTTCTCATGACACACTGAAAAAAGAAAAAAAACTGCCTTCTCTCTCCTTCTTCTCTGTCCGCCCTCCATCTCCATCTCTCTGTCTCTATTCATCAGTTTCTCTCTCTTAGACTGGACACAAATTTCTCAGTGAGTTCACGATTCCAGAAAATACAGGAGGTTATTTGTAACATTCAAACATGCTGGGAAAGATTCACTGGGAATCTTGGCTTCATGGAGTTTTTACCTATTTGGTTTTTTCAGTAGGGGAATATAGTAGGAATTTTTTAGCATGAGAACAAATATTATGCATTGCATGTGAGTTTCAAAACTGAATTATCAAAGTTCACTGTGTTTATTGTGGGCTTTCCACATTAGTTACTCTTGTTATACGAGTAAAAAGCTACTCCTAGAGAGAGAGTGATAAAGACAGAAGATGAACGATGACTATTACTCCCATTTCCTTTTTGCCATTGTCCCTTCTGGCCCTGACACGTTCCTGTCTTCAAGGAAGAGCCGTGTTTGTTTATTAATTATCACTCCAACCTAATACAATAAATGAGCTATCCTTGTTGCTCACCTTGCCTTGAGTCAATTATGTCACAGATACTTTCATGGATGTGATATCTGTCTCAGCTGATCATGGTCTCTCCTTGCACCACCATTACTCTTTTCTACTCAACATCAACCACACTTAATGCTCCCAAGAACACACCTCTTAGTTATTTCTCCTAGTCAAGGAAACTAGCGGCTTCATAAAATAAAAGAAGTGACAAGGGGGTTAGTGATGAGGAATGACAGAAAAAGAGGAGGTGATCAGGTGGGTGTTGGGAAGGAAAGAAAAGAGAGCAGATGGAAAGAAAAGAGGAGGTGAGAGTAAGAAGGTGGGGAGATGGGGAACAATGGGAAGAGGAAGAGGAGACAAGGCTGGGGGAAGAGCAAGGGAACAGGGGAGAGAAAGAGAAGAGCTGTAATATGCACTATGTGCCCAACACTGTGGTAAGAACTTTACCTCATAGTGTCTCACCTAAGTCCTAATGGAAGGTCTAAAAATATCAACCTTTTATGTATAAGATAGCAAAATCTTGGAAAAAGTTAAATTTCCCCAGGATTTAACAGTTAATAAAAGGTGGGGCTGAAAATCAGACCCAGGAGTACCAGACTCCAAATCCTAAATTCATCTATACTGTGCAAACTTCAGGATGGCTTTAAAACATGTAGATGCTGAACAGTAAAAGATAATGTGATGTAGTCATAAGAATATTTGTTCCAAACTCAACCTTGCCAATAAAATTAGCCTTTATGAGTCTCACTTTTCCGTTCTATATATGGTAACAGTCAACTTCCCTTGCAAGATTTTGGTGGGGATTCTATGAGTTCATGTCCCAGAAGGTAGGACGTAGTAAGGTGCTCAATAAATAAACCCTTTCTACTCCAGTGGTATTGATTTGGGTACACCTGAGCTCAAGCAGGCTTGGGATGGGTGACAGAGAGCAAGTTGTGAACTTTCAAGTCGTAGGACAGCGACCTGAAGAAAGGAAAAGGAAAGAGACATTTGCAAGATGATATCTTCCAGTTCAGAGAATTCTAACCAGATTAAAGGTAAAGACACGCTTTCAAAATCAAGAAGTACCAGCCAACAAAAGAACAAAAAGGCACAAAGGAGAATATGCAGAGAAGGAAGCTAGAAGCATTTCAAGATATCTAAATCCGTTAAGTACTGAAAAGCCTTTGATGTAGAAAAAGACAGTGAACCAAGGAACAAAAATACAAAGAAATATCCAGATTCAGACATGAGAGCTGGACAAAGATCATGTCCCTTGTTTCCAGAACAGAGAAAAGCCACCTTCACAAATCCCCTCACTTCACTGTCTTTTTTTTAAAAAAAAAAAACTTATTGGATTTTCTGCATAAATATTATCTCATCACAAAAAAGAGAATGCCACAATATATTAGAAGGTTGATATACCATATCCAAGTTGAATTTCTCTAGGCACAGCAAAGTAGGCTCGGAATTAGAAAATCTAACAATTATAACAATGGATGAAATACAAATATCACACAACATCAGTAGAACAAGAGAACACGATTCAATTTCCCTTCCACCAGCCTGGGGAACTTTGAATTTGGAATTGCTGACTCGTGGGCTGAGAAGTGATGTCCATAATTGCTAACACTTACAAAACACTTACCGTGAGGTAAGCATACGCTAAGAGCTTTGGAGGCATTCTCCATTTAATACTCAGAACCTTAATTCCCATGCTATCTTTTGAGAGAGATATTATTTATTAACTTTTTTACATAGAATGAAATGAAGGCTCAGAGAGTTCATGTAACTTGCCCAAGGTCACACAGTGAAGAAGTAGGTGAGCTTGGAATGAAACCCAAGCTTTCATTTTTGTTTTGGTTTTTTAGCAGTACACCCTTAAAAAAGAAACTAAAATCTATGTCAAAACACTCAATATAAAATAAAGCAGCACTGTGTGTGATGGCCCTTAAGACAGTGAGAAAACACTGATAATTATAATTAAGAAACATATCTTGAATTCCTCTACTAAAAGTACCTCTACCAAACAGTTATGCCATGCCCCAGAGCTCAGAACACCTGTCACCTAGAAAGCTTTCAATTAATATTGCTGAGTGGAAAAAATACATGTCACATATAATCATAATAATGGTGTTAAAATGATAAATTTTTTCCTGTATCAATGCTATTTGATAAATTTTAAATAATTCCCTGTTATTAGTAAAGACACTTAAAGCAGTATGGAATATTTCTTTAACTTGCTAAGAAACTTGTATCTTTCTTAATATGTTTTCCAAATCAACAGCCAACATCACAGTAATGGTGAAACACGAGATATTATTATTAAAGCAAAAATTAACCAAAGATTGAGCTCCTAAAACAAGGGGACCACTTTTAGGAAATTTGGCATAAATCACTAGGACAGAATAAAGAAGTATAATACTTTTATATTCAAAAGGAAGGAAAATATTTTTGTGTGTGTGTGAGGAAAATCAGCCCTGAGCTAACATCCATGCTAATCCTCCTCCTTTTTATCCCCAAAGCCCCAATAGATAGTTGTATGTCATAGTTGCACATCCTTCTAGTTGCTGTATGTGGGACGCGGCCTCAGCATGGCCGGAGAAGCGGTGCTTTGGTGCGCACCCGGGATCCGAACCCGGGCCGCCAGCAGCGGAGCACGCGCACTTAAGCGCTAAGCCACGGGACCGGCCCAGGAAGGAAAATATTAAGGGTAATTTTGTTAGCTGAGTTTTTAGCTTTTAACATTATGCTAAGTTTAGCATGATGTTCTGCTCTGAGGGCAGTGATTTCACCATCACTATATCTCTTTTTCCTTCTAACTTCTATCTTTACTCTATCTTAAGTATATCTTTAATAGACTTACCTATCTTGTTTTTGCTAGTCGGCTACAAGCTCCTGGAGAGCAAAGAATGCTGGATTGCTATCTGGGTGTTCGGGGCTCAATAACAGCTGTCAACCTTTAAAAAAACAGCCAGATATTATGCCAGTAAAACACTTTTATTTGAGAATAGCCAAAGAATTGCAATTCCAGATGTGCATACTATGGCAGACCATAGGCAAATCCAACAATCAAAGGAGCAGAATGTTATAGGGAAAAAGGAGAAAATTGGGAGGGATTGTTTTGAACTAAAGTCCATTGGATAAAAGCAACGGTTCAGAGTTCTGATGGTTTTTTGTTGGCTGAGTTGTTGGAGTAGTGATTTCTGTTTGGGATGCAATGTACATTTCTTCATGTAACTGACATTTCTTCCTGTTGAGGACTTGTTTCTGTGGGGGCCTGTAATTGACTATCTTCCTGTAATTGATCTCCAGTGGTACTGCAGGGGAGCTCTGTTCCTAGCCTCCTGGCTTCATTTTAGATGAGGTTATCTTTTATTAATTTTCAATCAGGGAAATTTATGCCTAATAAAAAATGGATGAGTTCTATATTTTGGGGTGCTGATGAGGCAACAAATACTATTCTCCTAGGTATGAGGCATTTTGACAAATTCTAAAAGCACAAACCTTTAAATTCTCAAAGTTTTTCTTTTCTATAACTACACAACGTGTGAGAGATGATTGTCATCCCAAACCCCATCCACAGGCCTGGAGGGCATCAATCATCATGACATACAATCAGGGGGTGTATGGTTCCCACATGTGCTCATCTCAGAAAGGCAATTGGTCACTCCAATCAAAACTCTGCTCACTCTCTGAGAATCCATCAAGATATCAAGAGTTCTAAACCATTTGCTGTTTCCGCCCCTAAATTTTTTAGTAGGCTTTATTTTTTGGAGAAGTGTCATGTTCAAAGCAAAATGAGGGGAAGGTACAGAGATTACCCTTGGCCCCCCACAAGCATAGCATCCACCATTAACAACATCCTGCACCAGAGTGGAACATTTGCTACAACTGATGAATCTACATTGACAGATCATTGTCACCCAGAGTCCATAGTTTACATAAGAGTTCACTCCACATGTTGTATATTCTATGGATTTGGATAAATGTGTAATGACATGTATCTACCTCCTTAAATTTTAATGACCTTCCTCCTTTATATTCCCCTTTCTCCAAAATTTGTATTAGAAAATTTTTATACACATAGAAAAGTTTAATGAGTAGAGCAACACATACCCACATACTCTCCACCCAGGTCCAACAATTGTTAACTCTTTGCCATATTTGCTTCCTTTCAATTCCTCCCCAGCACTTGTGTTGTTGTCAAACCTTTTGAAAGTAAGTTTCAGACATCATGACCTTTCACATCTAAACATTTCAACATGCATCTACGAGAATAAGAACAATCTTCTAGGTACCCACAATACAATTATCACTTATAAGAAAATTGAAAGTCTCTGGAAATTCAAGTATCCATATACATGTTTCATTAAAATCAGTCTCACTTTCATTTCTTTAGAAACAACATGGTTGTTACTTGCAATTAGTTTTCTACCCTTGGTAACAGAAACCATTTCAACAAACATTGTAAAAATAAAATGCTAAGAGAAGGCAAAATTATCATAATAATCAAATTAAAATTTAAAAAGTTAACAATATTTATATTCAAATATCATTGAATATCTATTCTTATTCAAACATACCCAGTCGTTCTAAGAATGTCTTTCGAAGCTTCTCTGTTTTTTAACTAACAGGTAGTCTAGGTCCAGGCACTGCATTTCGTTATGTCTCTTTAATTTGTTTCATTTAGAATAACACTCACAATTTTCTTAGGCAAGATTTAGACAAGAAGGCACATTTGAGACTGCCCCACACATCACACACACACACACACACACACACAATGATTTAAGAGCACATTGGTGCCTCTATCACTCATGATCTGGCAGTCAGCAATGGCACTATGCAATCCATAACTCTCAACACCCACTCTTCTGTCTAACACCAGTCAGGCCTCAGAGAAATGCTTCTCCACAGCCTTTGCCGTGTGTCCTTGAAACAAACACCATAAAGTCCTGTGAGCTGCACCATTACCAAAGTCAGACATGAACACTCTGTCAAGATTTGGATGATTGGAAGGATTTGAGTGGTAGAAGCAATTAGGTAAAAGAAAAGAAAATATTGGACGTCAGCATCATGGCAGAGTGAGCTTTCCCGTGAACTCTCCCCCCCACAAGATACAACAAAAGCAACAGTCACAGACCAACAGCGGAATCCCAGACAGTGAAAAGCTAGAGCAGAGGGATCCACACTGCCGCACATCTGAGAGCAGAACGTGCTGGGCCCCCGGAGGAAGTGGGGAGAGGTAAGGAGAACTCCTCTCCCTCCCCATCAGATCAGCGATCCCGGTCCGCACAGCTCCCAGAGAGGGGGGAGGGGCGGCCCTCGGCGGGGAAACCGTGGCTCTTCGGACTCTCTCAGCCAGTGGGAAACTCCCACACAGAGGACTCAGAGGAGCCACAGGGCTACCATCAACATCTTAGCACCCCAGAGAGCAGATAAAGAGGGGCAAATGAGAAGCCTCCCACGTCAGGGACCCAGAGGGCAAAAGAGAGAGCTCCCCCCTCCCCACAAACTGGACTCTGCAGCTCAACGGACCAGACCAGACCTAGCGATCCGTGGCAGACCAGACCAAGTGATCCACGACAGACCAGACCAAGCGATCCGCGGCAGACCTGATCAAACGACTGGACCCGGGGATCGCAGCGGGGGGAAAAAAAAAAACACCTGCGGATCGCAGCAGAAAAACCGGGGCAGAGCGCAGGGGGCTTAGACTACACAGCCCTTTACCACCAGACAGTGGCAGCAGGTGGAAATTGCAACCAGAGATTTCCAGGATGAGGAAAAACAAAACCAACACAGGAACCACAATGCAAAAATATATGAAATCACCAGACCACAAACAAAATGACAAGCACCCAGAAATCAACCCCGAAGACACAAAAATCCATAAACTAAATGACAGAGATTTCAAAATAGCTATCATAAAAACACTCAACAAAATACGAGACAACACAGACAAACAATTCAATGAGATTAGGAGTTTCTTCACAAAAGAGATTGAAATCATAAAGAAAAACCAATCAGTGCTGATGGAGATGAAGAACACAATGGAGGAGATAAAGGAGAATCTGGAATCTTTAAAGAACAGAGCTGACAATATGGAGGAAAGAATTAGTACTTTAGAGGATAGGAATACAGATATGCTCCAGATGGAAGAGGAGAGAGAACTAAGACTAAAAAGAAATGAAGAAAGACTCCGAGAAATATCTGACTCTATTAGAAAACGTAACATAAGAATTATAGGTATTCCTGAGGGAGAGGAGAGGGAAAGAGGAACAGAGAGCCTATTCAAGGAAATAATAGCTGAGAATTTCCCAAATCTGGGGAAGGAGCAGGAAATACCAGTAAGCGAAGCCAACAGGACGCCTATATATATTAACAGACAAAGGCCTTCACCACGACACCTAGTGGTAAGGCTAGCCAGGGTCAACGACAAAGAAACAATATTAAGGGAAGCTAGACAAAAACAAAAAATAACGTACAAAGGAACTCCCATCAGGCTCTCAGCGGATTTCTCAACAGAAACTTTACAGGCTAGAAGAGACTGGAATGATATATTCAAAATACTGAAAGACAAAAACTTTCAGCCAAGAATACTCTATCCAGCAAAAATATCCTTCAAATATGATTGAGAAATAGTAACTCTCCCAGATAAACAAAAGCTAAGGGAGTTCATGGTCACGAGACCCCCACTACAAGAAATACTCAAGAAGGCCCTCAGGCCCGAAAAAAAGAAGAGAAAGGGAACACAAAGCTTGGAGGAAGGAGAAAAGTAGGTAGACAAACTCAGAAAAATAGTAGATCTTTACCGGAATAGGTTAGCAACCACTTAAATACTAAATTCAAAGATAAAAGGAAGAAATTCACCAAAAATAAATTTAACCCCATCACTGTAAACACACAGCCACAACACAAGATAGAATAAGGTATAACAAGAACAACTTAGAAGGGGAAGAGGAAAGTGACTGAATTGACTTAGTATAAGGAAATAGGAGGCCATCAGATAATGGACTATCTCATACACAAGATTTTTTGCCCAAACCTCAAGGTAACCACTAAACAAATAATCAAAGCCACATATGATAAACAAAGAGAAAACTAGAAGAGTCATAAGACAGAACAACCAAAATGAATTGGCAGTCCAAAACAAATGGGACAAGAAACAAAGGAAATGCAAAAGAACCAGAAAATAAGTGACAAAACAGCAACATTAAGCCCTCATATATCAATAATTACCCTAAATGTAAATGGATTGAACTCTCCAATCAAAAGATACAGAGTGGCAGGATGGATTAAAAAGCAAGACCCAACAATATGCTGCCTTCAGGAAACACATCTTAGCACTAAAGACAAGCACAGGCTCAGAGTGAAAGGATGGAAGACAATACTCCAAGCTAATGGCAAACAAAAGAAAGCAGGTGTTGCCATACTCATATCAGACAAAGTAGACTTCAAGATAAAACAGATTAAGAAAGACAAAGAGGGCCAGCCCCGTGGCTTGGTGGTTAAGTGCGCGTGCTCCGATGCTGGTGGCCCGGGTTCGGATCCTGGGTGCGCACTGAGGCACCGCTTCTCCGTCCACCCTGAGGCCGAGTCCCACATACAGCAACTAGAAGGATGTGCAGCTATGACATACAACTATCTACTGGGGCTTTGGGGGGAAAAAATAAATAAATAAAATCTTAAAAAAAAAAAAAAGACTTATCCTCTAGAAATTTACAGTGAAAACTCACGTAAAAAAAAAAAAGACAAAGAAGAGAAATATATAATGATAAAAGGGACACTACATCAAGAAGACATATCACTTATAAATATATATGCACCCAACATAGGAGCACCAATGTACATAAAGCAACTATTAACAAACCTAAAAGGAGAAATCAACAACAACACAATTATAGAAGGGGATCTTAACACCCCACTTACAGCAATGGATAGATCATCCAGACAAAAAGTTAATAAAGAAATAGTAGACTTAAATGAAAAACTGGACGAGATGGACCTAGTAGACATATACAGAGCACTCCATCCAAAAACAGCTGACTACACATTCTTCTCAAGCGCGCATGGAACATTCTCTAGGATAGACCATATGTTGGGAAACAAAGCAAGCCTCAATAAATTTAAGAAGATTGAAATCATAACAAGCATCTTTTCAGACCATAAGGCTATGAAACTGGAAATGAACCATGAAAAAAAAACTGGGAAAGTGACAAAAATGTGGAGATTAAACAACATGCTACTGAACAACCAATGGATCATTGATGAAATTAAAGGAGAAATCAAAAACTATCTGGAAACAAACGAAAATGATAACATGCCATATCAAACCATATGGGATGCAGCAAAAGCGGTCCTGAGAGGGAAACACATAGCGATACAAGCCCACCTTAACAAACAAGAAAAAGCCCTAATAGGCAACCTTAAATTACACCTAACAGAACTAGAAAAAGAAAAACAAACAAAGCCCAAAGCCAGCAGAAGGAGAGAAACAATAAAAATTAGAGCAGAAATAAATGAAATTGAGACCAAAAAAACAGTAGAAAGGATTAATGAAACAAAGAGTTAGTTCTTCGAGAAGATAAACAAAATCGACAAACCCTTAGCCAGGCTTACTAAGAAAAAAAGAGAAAAGGCTCAAGTAAATAAAATTAGAAATGAAAGAGGAGAAATTACAACGGATATCATGGAAATACAGAGGATTATAAGAGAATACTATGAGAAATTATATGCCAACAAATTGGACAATCTAGAAGAAATGTATAAATTCTTAGACTTATACAACCTCTCAAAATTGAACCAAGAAGAAATGGAGAATCTGAATAGACCAATAACAAGTAAAGAGATTGAAATAGTAATCAAAAACCTCCCAAAAAATAAAAGTCCAGGACCAGATGGCTTCTCCGGTGAATTTTACCAAACATTCAAAGAAGATTTAATACCCATCCTTCTCAAACTATTCCAAAAAATAGAGGAAGATGGAACACTTCCTAAATCATTCTATGAGGCCAACATCATCCTGATACCAAAACCAGACAAAGACAATACAAAGAAAGAAAATTACAGGCCAATATCACTGATGAACATTGATGCAAAAATCCTCAACAAAATATTGGCAAACCGAATACAACAATACATTAAAAAGATCATACACCATGATCAAGTGGGATTTATACCAGGGACGCAGAGATGGTTCAACATCTGCAAATCAATCAACGTGATACATCACATCAACAAAACAAAGAATAAAAACTACATGATCATCTCAATAGACGCAGAGAAGGCATTTGACAAGATACAACATCCATTTATGATAAAAACTCTCAATAAAATGGGAATAGAAGGAAAGTACCTCAACATAATAAAGGCCATATATGACAAACCCACAGCCAACATCATACTCAACGGGGAAAGACTGAAAGCCATTCCTCTGAGAACAGGAACGAGGCAGGGCTGCCCACTCTCGCCACTCCTGTTCAACATAGTACTGGAGGTTTTGGCCAGAGCAATTAGGCAAGAAAAAGGAATAAAAGGAATCCAAATAGGTAACGAAGAAGTGAAACTCTCATTATTTGCAGATGACATGATTGTATATATAGAAAACCCTAAAGAATCTGTTGGAAAACTATTAGAAACAATCAACAACTACAGCAAAGTTGCAGGGTACAAAATCAATCTACAAAAATCAGTTGCATTTCTGTATGCTAATAATGAACTAACAGAAAGAGAGCTCAAAAAGATAATACCATTTACAATTGCATCAAAAAGAATAAAATACCTAGGAATAAATCTTACCAAGGAGGTGAAGGACCTATACAATGAGAACTACAAGACATTATTGAAAGAAATCCATGATGACATAAAGAAATGGAAAGATATCCCATGCACGTGGATTGGAAGAATAAACATAGTTAAAATGTCTATATTACCTAAAGCAATCTACAGATTCAATGCAATCTCAATCAGAATCCCAATGACATTCTTCACAGAAATAGAAAAAAGAATACTAAAATTTATACGGGGCAACAAAAGACCCCGAATAGCTAAAGAAATCCTAAAGAAAAAGAACAAAGCAGGAGGCATCACAATCCCTGACTTCAAAACATACTACAAAGCAATAGTAATCAAAACAGCATGGTACTGGTACAAAAACAGACACACAGATCAATGGAACAGAATTGAAAGCCCAGAAATAAAACCACACATATACGGACAGCTAATTTTCGACAAAGGTGCTAAGAACATGCAATGGAGAAAGGAAAGTCTCTTCAATAAATGGTGTTAGGTAAACTGGACAGCCACATGCAAAAGAACGAAAGTGGACCATATGCTATCGCCATTCACAAAAATTAACTCAAAATGGATCAAAGACCTGAAGGTGAGACCTGAAACTATAAAACTCATAGAAGAAAATATAGGCAACACACTATTTGACATTGGTTTTAAAGGAATCTTTTCGGATGACATGCCTACCCAGACTAGGGAAACTAAAGAAAAAATAAACAAGTGGGACTTTATCAGATTAAAGAGCTTCTACAAGACAAATGAAACCAGAATCAAGATGAACAGACAACCAACCAGCTGGGAGAGAATATTTGCAAAACATACATCTGACAAGGGGTTGATCTCCATAATATATAAAGAACTCACACAACTGAACAACAAAAAAAACAAACAACCCGATCAAAAAATGGGCAGAGGAAATGAACAGACACTTCTCCAAGGAAGATATACAGATGGCCAATAGGCACATGAAAAGATGCTCAACATCACTAATCATCAGGGAAATGCAAATCAAAACAACACTAAGATACCACCTCATGCCTGTTAGAATGGCTATAATCACCAAGACAAAAAACAACAAATGTTGGAGAGGATGTGGAGAAACAGGAACCCTCATACACAGCTGGTGGGAATGCAAATTGGTGCAGCCTCTATGGAAAACGGTATGGAGATTCCTCAAAGAATTAAAAATAGAGATGCCCTATGATCCAGCCATCCCACTACTGGGAATCTATCCAACTCACCTGAAATCAACAATCCAAAGAGGCTTATGCACCCCTATGTTCATTGCAGCATTATTCACCATAGCCAAGAAGTGGAAGCAACCTAAGTGTCCCTCGACTGACGATTGGATTAAGAAAATGTGGTATATATATACAATGGAATACTACTCAGCCATAAAAAAGGACAAAATCGTCCCATTTGCAACAACATGGATGGGCCTGGAGCGTATTATGTTAAGTGAAATAAGCCAGAAAGAGAAAGACAAACACTGTATGATCTCACTCATATGTGGAATATAAACCAACACATGGACAGAGAAAACTGGACTGTGGTTACCAGGGGCAGTGGGGGTGGGGGGTGGGCACAAGGGGTGAAGGGAGTCATATATATGGTGATGGACAAACAAAAACGTACAACCCAAAATTTCACAATGTTAGAAACCATTAAAACATCAATAAAAAAAAAAGAAAAGAAAAAATTTCCTCTCAGACAAAAGTCTACAAAGTTATTGTTTAATGAAATATCATTTTCAGCAGTGAAAACCATTCTCTCTCTCTTTGTTTAACAGTCCAAATTGTGGTTCTCAGGGATTCATAAATGAGTCCAATATTTGCACCAGTTTTTCCAAGTAGCTCTAGTGTGTTGAATAGTGTCCCCCCAAAATTCATGTCCACCAAGAATTTCAAAATGTGACCTTATTTGGAAATAGGGTCTTTGCAGATATAATCAGTTAAGATAAGGTCATATTGGATTAGAGTGGGCCCTAAATCCAACGCCTAGTGTCTTTAAAAGATAAGGAGAGGACACAAAAAGACAAAATACACAGAAGAAAGCCATCTGAATATGGAGGCAGAGATTGGAGTGATAAACCTACAAGTCAAGGAGTGCCAAGGAATGCCAGGTGCATTCTTTCATTTCTTTCAAGAATAGCTTTCATTGTACAGATCTTTCACCTCCTTGACTAGTTAATTCCTATGTATTTTATTCTTTTTGATGCTATTTTAAGGAGAATTCTTTTTGTAATTTCCTTTTCAGGTTGTTCGTGTATAGAAATGCAACGGATTTTTGTGTGTTGACTTCGTATACTGATACTTTGATGAATTCATTTATTAGTTCTACCAGATGTTTTGTGGAATCTTGTGGGGTTTCTGCATATAAGATCACATCATCTACATTCAGAGATAATTTTAATTCTTCCTTTGCAATTTCGATGCCTTTTATTTCTTTTTCTTGCCTAGCTGCTCTGGCTAGAACTTCCCTGGAACTATATTGAATAGAAGTGGTGAAAGCAGACATCCTTGCCTTCTTCCTGATCTTAGAGGAAAAGCTTTCAGTCTTTCACCAGTGACTATGGCGCTCACTGTGGGTTTTTCAGAAGTAGCTTTTATTATTTTGCAGTAGGATCCTTCTATTCCCAGTTTGTTGTTTTTTATCACGAAATTTTGAATGAAATCATGAAACATGGAATTTTTTCAAATGATTTTTCTGCATCAATTGAGATGATCATATGGTATTTTTCTTTCATTCTCTTGGTGTGGTATATTACATGAATCAGTTTTCTTTTAGTGAAACATCCCCCCATTCCAGGAATTAATCCCAGTTGGTCATGGTGTATAATCCTTTTAATATGCTGATGAATTCTCTTTGCTAGCATTTTATTGAAGATTTTTGAATCAAAGTTCATAAGGGATATTGATCTGTAGTTTTCTTTTCCTGTAGTGTCTTTGTCTGGCTTTGGTATCAGGGGAATGTGGGCCTCATAAAATGAGTCAAATTGTATTTCCCCTCTTCAAGTTTCCAAAAAGTTTGAGAAGGATTTGTATTGGTTCTTCTTTAAACATGTGGCAGAATTCACCAGTGAAGTCGCCAGGTCCAGGACTTTTCTTTATCAGGAGATTTCTGATTACTGATCAAGCTCCTTACTTGTTATAGGTCTATTAAGATTTTCTATTTCTTCGTGGTTTAGTCTAGGTAGGTTTTGTGTTTCTAGGAATTTGTCCATTTCATCTGGGTTATCCAATTTATTGGTGTCCAATTGCTCATTATACTCTCTTATAATCATTTTTATTTCTGAAGAATCAGTTGTAACGTCCCCACTTTCATTTCTGATTTTAGTAATTTGAGTCTTCTTTCTTTTTTTCCTTGTCCACCTAGCTAAAGGTTTGTCAATTTTGTTGATCTTTTCAAAGAAGCAACATTTGATTTCACTGATTTTCTCTATTTTTTTTCTACTATTTCATTTACCTCTGCTCTAATCTTTATTCCTTCCTTCCTTCTGTTAGCTTTGGGTTTACTCTCTTGTTCTTTCCTTTTTTTTTTTTTTGTGAGGAAGATCAGCCCTGAGCTAACATCCATGCCAAGCTTCCTCTTTTTTTTTTTTTTTTTGCTGAGGAAGACCAGCCCTGAGCTAATATCTATTGCCAATCCTCCTCCTTTTTTTTTTTTTCCTTTTCTCCCCAAAGCCCCGGTAGATAGTTGTATGTTATAGTTGCACATCCTGCCAGTTGCTGTATGTGGGATGCCGCCTCAGCATGGCTGGAGAAGCGGTGCATCGGTGCGCGCCCAGGATCCGAACCCGGGTCGCCAGTAGCAGAGCCCATGCACTTAACCACTAAGCCACGGGGCCGGCCCCCTCTGTTCTTTCTTTAGTTCCTCCAGTTTCAAAGTTAGATTGTTGATTGGAGATCTTTCTTGTTTTTTTGGTTTTGGGTTTTTGGGGATTTTTTGGTGAGGAGAATTGGCCCTGAGCTAACATCTGTCACCAATCCTCCGCTTTTTGCTTGAGGAAGATTGTCTCTGAGCTAACATCTGTGCCAATTGTCCTCTATTTTGAATATAGGATGCCACCACAGCATGGCTTGATGAGCAGTGTGTAAGTCTGTACCTGGGATCAAAATCTCCAAACCCTGGGATGCCAAAACAGAACACACAAACTTAATCACTATGCCACCAGGCCAATCTCTCTTTCTTGTTTTTAGTATAAGCATTAATAACTATAAATTTCCCCCTTGGCACTGCTTCCACTGTGTTCCGTAAATTTTGGTATGTTGTGTTTTGTTTTCATTCATCTCTAAGTATTTTCTAATTTCCCTTGCAATTTCTTCTTTGATCTATTGCTTGTTTAAAACTGTGTTGTTTACCTTCCATAATTTTGGAATTTTCCAATTTTCCTTTTGTTACTTATTCTAACTTCATCCTGCTGTGATCAGAGAAGATATTTTGTATGACATCTACCTTTTTAAATGCATTGAGACTTCATTTGTGACAGAATATAGGGTCTGTCCTGGAAAATGTCCCATGTGCACTTGAAAAAAATGTGTATTCTGTTGCTGTTGGGTAGAGTGTTCTGGATCTGTTATAAATCTCCTAGATATAGGTAGTTTTTTGTGTTGTATAAGTCCTCTGTTTCCTTACTTATCTTCCATATTGTTGTTCTATTCATTATCATGAGTGCGGTATTGAAGTCTCCAACTATTGCTATCTCTCATGTCAATTCTGTCAGATTTTGCTTCATATATTTTGATGGTCAGCCATTAGGTCTACAAATGCTTATAATTGCTATATCTTGTTGCTGTATTGAACCTTTTATTAATAAATAATGTCCTTTTTGTCTCTTGTAATCTTTTTTTTATTTTAAGTCTATTTTGTCTGATATTAGCCACCCCTGCTCTCTTTTCAGTACTATTTGCATGAATATCTTTTCCCACCCTTTCCCTTTTGACCTGTTTGTCTTTGGATCTCAAGTTAGTCTCCTGTAGACAGCATATATTTGAATCCTGTGTTTTTATCCATTCTACCTTGCTCCATCTTTTGATTGCAGAATTTAATACATTCACATTTAAAGTAATTACTGATAAGGAGAGACATACTCCTATCATTGTGATATTTGTTTTCTAGGTAGCTTATAGATTTTTGTTCTTCATTTCCTGCATTACTATCTTCTCTTGTGTTCAGTTGATTTTTTGCCATGAAATGTTTCAATTCCTTTTTCATTTCTTTTTACATATATTCTATAGCTATTTTCTTTGTGGTTGTCATGGGGGTTACATTTAACATTGTAAAGGTATAAGAGTCTAATTTGAATTAATACCAGGTTAATGTCAATAACATACAAAAACTCCACTCCTTTACAGCTCCAATGCCACCCCTTTAGATTGTTGATGTCACAAAATTACATCTATATACATTGTGTGCCCAAAAAATGAATAATTATTTTAAATGGATTAGTCTCTAAAATTAGGTAGAAAACAAGATTTGGAGTTACAACCCAAAGTTACAGGAATACTAGCTTTTACGCTAATAATTGTTTTTCTTTTCTTTAAATGTATTAGTTTCATATCATATAGGAAACAAAGAGTGCAGTTACAAATCATTGTTACAATAATACTACCTTTTATAACTGCCTGTGTATTTACATATATTGAGATCTTTAATTCTCCATATGGTTTTGAGTCACTGTCTACTGTCTTTTTAGGAGCCCCTTGCAGGACTCCCTTCAGGATATCTAATACAGGGCTTTAAGTTCATTATTTTGCATGTGGATAGCCAGTTGTCCCAACACCATTTGTTGAAAAGTCTATTCTTTGTCCCATTGAACGGTCTTGGCACACTTGTCAAAAATCACTTGACCATAAATATGAAGGTTTATTTCCGGTCTCTCAGTTCTATTCCATGGTCTTTCCGAAGGTCAGAACCACACTGTCTTGATTACTCTGGCTTTGCACTAAGCTTTGAAATTGGGAAGTGTGAGTCCTCCAATTTTGTTCTCTCACTTCAAGACTGTTTAGGCTATTCTGGGTCCCTTGAATTTCCATACAAATTTTAGGATCAGCTTGTCAATTTCTGCACAGAATTCATCTGGAGTTTTGGTAAGGATTGAATTGCATCAGGAGATCTATTTAGGAGTATTGCCATCTTAACAATTTTAAGTCTTCCAACCCATTTACATGGGACCTTTCCATTATTTAGGCCTTCTTTAATTTCTTTCAATAATATTTTGGAATTTTTATGAGTATAAATTTTATGCTTCTTCAGTTAAATTATTGCTAAGTATTTTATTATTTTAGATATTATTGTCAATGGAATAATTTTCATCATTTTGTTTTTGGATTATTCATTGCCAGTGTATAAAAATACAATTGATTTTTCAATTTATTTTCTACCCTGCAACTTTGTGTATCAGTTACACTTTCCTATATCTTTCTATGTCTCATTTATTTTTCAAGTTTTTGTTTTGTTTTGTTTGCTGGGAAAAAATTGCCCTGAGCTAACATCTGTTGCCAATCTTCCTCTCTTTTTTTTTCCTCCCCAAAGCCCCAGTACCAAGTTGTATATTCTAGTTGTAGATCCTTTTAGTTCTTCTAAGTGAGCCACCACCACAGCATAGCCCAAACCGGGGCCACCAAAGCAGAATGCATTGTACTTTAACCACTAGGCCTTCAGAGCTGGCTCTGCCTCATTTTTTTTACTGAGAGCTGGACATTTTATATAATATCTTGTCCCAACTCTGGACACTGATTACTACCTACCCAGGGCTTGTTCTTGTTGTCGCTTGTTCATTTGATTAGTGACTTGGCTGGACTATTTCAGTTATGTCTATTTCCTCTGCAGGGCACCTGCTTGGGCTTACATACACTCACCCTGGAAAGACAGCAGTGGTTCTAGCCAGGCTGGAACACTGGAACCTTCTAGCACCCTAATCTCTCTGTTAAGCTGTCTGTCTCTTTTGTTATCTCACCCAGCTGTTAAGTTACACTAATTTCCTGGCTGATTATTCTATTGTTGTAAATGATACCCTTGGACATGAATTACTTCACAATCAGATCCTATAAAATTCAGGCAGCTGTTGTTTCTGAGGCCAAGATTTGAGGTTTCTTCTGGCCCCAGGAGGACTCCTCTTAGCTGTCTCTTTCCCTAGTTCTCTCTTGCTAAATCACTAGCCTAGGCTTTAGCTTGTTGATGGCAGGGAGCTACTAATTTCCTTTTCATTACTTATCCCCAAAGAGTCCATTATTTGTAAGAATGCCCTTAGTCATGTACTTCCCCCCGATTATGTGCAAAATAACGTCACTTTCTGTGGGAAGAACTTTGAAACTTTCTGTGCTTATCAGTGTCTCTGAACCACAGCTTGGGAGCTGGAGGCAGGGACAACAGAAGGCTTCTCTCAGAATGTCACTCCTGCCTGACAAACAGGACACCGCTGGGCAGGGGTGGCACCCTCTGACCTTCTTGGCTTGTTTCTCCCAGCATGGAAAATCTTCATAGCAAGCAAGCTGGGGCAAGGGTGATGGAGAGCCCTCTATTCTCAGCCTGCTCTCACAGGACAGATCCTGGGATCTATGAGTGATGTCTTGGTGGAATAGAGAGTCCCTAACCTTTCCATGGCATGGAACTAAATTATCATCTGTAACACGGAGCTGAGGAGCATAAGTTAGGCTGGCAGCCTGCCTCACTGGTGGTGATGCTATAGTCTTTGACTGGGAAATGAAGGAAGATGGAATCTGTCTTTTTTGATACACTCTTTCATACTGTTACTGCACAAAGATGGGTTCCCCTACCCTATTGGGGTCTCCTGCTCAAAGAGTGGCATAAAAAAGCCAATTATTATGGCATCAGTTTTGGGAAAAGAAAACAGCCTTATTGCAACATCGATCTGCAAGGACACAGGAGGCATAGGCTCTCAGATCTCTCTCCTCAATCCAGGACTTGGGGTAAAATTTATGGGAAAAAGTGTGGGATAGTCTGAAGTTTGGAGATAGATGATTGGAGGTAAGGACAAGTGAGGTAATTGATGATCTGTGCAAGCATAGTCAAGCTTCTTGGCTCTTCATAGGATGCATGTTCACAAAATAGTGGTGTTAGTGTGATCTGTGGGTTGAGTTTTCAGCCCTTTTGATGTCAAAAGGGTCACATATCAGCATTTGCACTGGCCCAGTTGATGGGTTAGTTGTCTCACCTGGACTGAACTGGAGAAGTGGGGACTCTCAGATCCTGAAAAATAACTCTTAATGACTCTATTGAGAAGATGGGGTCAGTTGAAATGGTCCTAGAGGGTCTGTGGTTGCAATAATGGTACTTTCATCACACACAGCTGGGGGTGGGTGGTGGGCTGGGTGGGGATCATAAGGTAGTTCAGATCCCACAGACTCTTGTTGTTCTGACTGATATTTAGTGTATTTCTTGAATAAATGCATCTCTATTATCCACTCAGAGGGACAAAAATAGAAATTTGTGTCTGGTTTCTGGGACCATAAGAGAAGACTTTCTAGGCTCCTTAACTGGCTAGCCCTTACACTGACCTGGTTTTAAGCCACTATTACAGCCACTATTACATAGCTCTCTGAGCTTATCATGAACTAGGAGAAAGCTTAGGCTTTGACTTCAAAGGCCTTTTTAATTTTTAGCACATATGAATTTAAATTTGTCTCATTCAAGCCCAGCTGTATACTGAAATATTATTTTTCTAGAATACCTCCTTCTTTTTTTAAAAAAGGGTAATAGGTCTTTTTAAAAATATTTGAGGGCCAAGGAGGCTCAGGTTCTGCAATTAGTACTTGACGCCAGGGTAAAGAACACAATTCATCCTATCCTCCCAAAGATTCCACTCCCCCAGGAAGAATGGACAGCTTAATTACGAGTAGAGAGTGGATGAACTGGAAGGACATGACCAGGACTCCTTATATTGGAAAGTCAGAGTATATCTCCAGGAAGAAATAAAAGTTCACCTAAGTCAGGAAAGACAAATCGTTTATGACAGGGACCAGCCCTCCATACCCTCTGGCACCCTCCTCTCACCCTCACTCCAGTGGCCTCACCACTACACTACCGTTCAATAAAGCCCACAATTCTGATGTGTGTTGATGTTCCACCATGGTCTGGAAGAGGAGAGGACCAGAACATGAAGATCCTCTCTGATCAACTGGGCATGCTTAGACCCTCCCATTGGAAAGGTGGTTCCTTTCCTGAAAGGAAAACAAGGTCACACCTGCAGGGAAAGTGCTTTATTGATTGAACCCATGCACAGCAGGCACATGGTGGAGTTGCAGGCAAAGGATTTCACCTCTGTCGTGCAGAGCGTCACCTTCATGCTTGAGATTTCTTGATTTTCTTCACTTAGGATTCAAAGGCTTGATTGCATCCATGGCCATGGGTAGATGCACTGTACAGTAATTTAACATGGTGTTCATGTCAATCTTAATGAGTTCTATTTCTTTTCCCAGACAGTCACATGAGTGCAAAGGTCTGTTTCTCTTCTCCTCTTTCTCGTCTCTCTCTACGCTCTTCCCCATTTCTACTCCTGCTCTCCCACACTTGCTCAAAAGACTATATTGTACTCTCTCTTGCCCTGTCTCACCTTCTGTCCCCGTACTTTCTCTTGCCACTAATCCTCCTCAGATCCTCCTCCTTCCATTTCTCTACCTTGCAAACTCTTTTTCCTCTTCCCTTCCTAACTCTCCTCTCACTATCCTCTGCATTTTCCCTTTCGACTATTACTCTCTTTCTAACTTTTCTACCCTTTCTCCTCTCTCTCCTCTCCAAACCTCGGCTCCTCACTCTTCATCTTGCATCCATTCTACCTCATCCAACCTTTCCACCTGTCTCCTCTTGCCTCTCACTCCTCTCTGTCACCTTGCTCCATCTCTTTGTCCAGCTCTATATCTTATCTACTTGTTCCCATCTTTTCTCATCCTCCCCCAGACACTTACCCTTTTATTACTAGCAATATTTCCAACTTCCATCCTCATCATAGTTAGGAGTGACTGAACACCAAGGCATCCCAAACACACTCCCAGTAGTTGTGCAATTGTCATATGTTTGACCACAATAGATAAAGGGAAAGACACATTGGACATAGTCTGAAAAGTACAAGGAATGGGTGAGAAAGTGCTTCGTAGAAAAATTTCCTCATGTTATCAAGAGGAGGGGACGTGAATGGAACAAGTTGGGGAAGACGAGGTAATGCCTGAGGCTTCCATCTAGGGAGCAATTATGGAAGAACGCCCCTCAGCTGAGAAGCCACGTGCTCCTCATGTGAGGAAAAGATGCATTCTCACCTTCCTCAACACAATCTTTCCACCCTACTGAAAAATTTTCAGTTAGAGAACACCAATAGTATAGGGAATCTACCTTAGTGCAATCAAAACACAATTTGCCTTCACAGGTGAATGAGAAAACACATTTATTATCTGCAAAAAGCAAAGACATTCTATTCATCAGCTCTTCAGGCTGTCTTTATCCCTGCAGTAACTCTGGCAAAGTTTCTGTTCCAGTTATCTCATCATCACCAAAGCCCTGCCATGTACAGAGCCCTTTACTAAGCATCAGGGATGTCAAGGTCAACATGATGTGGTCTCTACCCTCAGGGACTAGGAAAGGCTCTTTAACTTCCAGTGACATATTATTTACCCATAGACATTTCCCATGGATATTGGAGCTCCAGGCTATGGATAAGCTTGCCAGACAACAAAGCCGCCTGATTTTGGATCATAATTTTTACCACCTGTTACTCTGTTGTGCCTAAAGCTGTGGTTTCTGCTTTCCCAGATTCAATACCAAAAGTTTAAAGAGATTTTATATCTGTGAACACAGACAATTTCTTGTTCTTGTCATTAATATCCTGCCTCACATCATATGGAAGCCTGATTTTTATCTGTGCCACATTCATGGCATATCTAAGATAGTTTCAGTGTGCACTGACTTAGCCACTTTAATGGATTGAAAGTGAAAGTTACAGGAAGCCAGAGGGCTTTGTGATTCTGTGGACCTGGCCAAGACATCTGTGGCCTGGGTGAATTCTCTCTGCCTCATCACTGGGTCTACTGGTCACAAATATCAACTCTCCATAACCCACAGGCATATTTCTGTTTGAATACGATCTCCCCACCCAATCCCACCTGATGCCTCTTGGACAGGCTCCATGATTAGAACACCATCCCTTGGAATGAAGCCCTATGTACCTTGGCATACGGCACCAGCCCTGAAGCCCTGACCTGGGTTCAGATTCCTGTCCCACTATCTACAGGCTGCTTGTCCTTGATGAGTAAACACCTCTATGAAGGGCCCCTTGTTCTTCACATACAGCCTGGGTATGTGTACCTGCCTTCTCCATTACTGAGATGGCAAAATTAGCTTTTGCATGTAAAATATCCCAGAAGAATCCCAATCACAGTTACCACCTCCTACATGTTAGTCTGTTTTATTTGATTGTTGTTTTGTTTCATTGTTTTCCAAATGGATTACCTGGGTTAATTTTACCATCATCGCAGGTCTCAGGCAGCTGCCGAACTGGAAGAAATTCAGGAGCAGAGGAGAGGGATGGAGGAGGAGCGAGAAAAAAATTAAGGCAATGTGAGTATATTCTATAGTAGGACCTGCTCTGCCTCTTTTACTTTCTTTTTTATCATATTAAAATTTTATCATCTTTTTATTGTGGTAAGAACACTTAACATGAGATCTTCCCACTTACATTTTTAAGTGTAAGTTCTAGAGATCTACTATACAATGTAGTGATGAGAATTAGCAATACTGTATTTATTTTTACATTTTGATGTCCATGTTTCTTCCATACAGATACAGTCTGGATGTGTATTGGAGGGCTAAACATAACAGATGAGTAAGAATCTTACACTTTGCCACTGCTATCATACTGACACACATGAATTGTATGACAAAGCTGAGACTGTACACCACACTAATCATAAGGAGTTCTCTGAGACTACATCTTTCCTGTTATTCCAAACATTAAATCCTATTTACATCAAAAACTCTTCCTTTGAACAATATAACTAACCCTGTATATAGGCTGCGCATGTCTGGGATATTGGAATGGACATTTAGGAATGAGGCAGCTGTCATGAGCATTGATAGCCAATAACACCACGGGCTTTTGAGTAAGATTGACTAGGTTTACATTTCAAAGGCTTCTTTGAAAATTAAATAAAATGTAAAGTCCTTAATAGCATCTGGTCCTTGGGACATACTCAAGAATTGGTGGATATATTTCTCACCACTATTATTATTACTCTATTACACATCAACCCATTTCTGGTGCAGATTCTTCCACATCAGTTCCAGCCCATCTCCCCTCCCTCACCTCCATCCACA
The DNA here is from genome assembly GCF_020826845.1 of Diceros bicornis minor. Taxonomy (NCBI): domain Eukaryota; kingdom Metazoa; phylum Chordata; class Mammalia; order Perissodactyla; family Rhinocerotidae; genus Diceros; species Diceros bicornis. Next base: position 18,045,943 of record NC_080773.1, read on the forward strand.
TGGTCCAGTTGTAGAAAGACACAGGCTCCAGCCCAAATCAGAAAGATTCCCAACCTCGGTGCCATGACAGCATGCCTTCCTGAGACTGACAAACGTCAACTGTCGCTGCCTTTTTATCTACCCCCTTACACTTACACCACTCCCTCTCAACCTGATAAGAATCAACCTCACCAGGAGAGTGCTTGTGCATTCCTAAGCCTGAGAGCACGATGTTCAAGTTTATCTCTCAAGTAGCACTAGGACGTTGGCTAGCACTATAATGTCTCTAAGCCTCAATATTTTAAAATGTGGCAAAAAATGTTTTCAAAATCCTTTTCAGCTCCAGTGTTCCATGACTAGGCAAAGTGATGAGGGGGTGATGAAGATGACCATTTTGTCTCACGAGTGTTCAACAGCAGCCACCTCATTTCCTGACCACAGACTCAGCATCAGGTACAAGGCTCAATCAGCTTCCTGTAAGAGCCTCAAAGAAACCTGATAAGGCAGCCATGCAAGTCTCCATTTGAAGGAGGAGGAAACTAAGGCTCAGAGAACTCCTCAAGGGCACAGGTGAGTGGGGGCAGAGCCACCTGTTGGACCCATCTAGCCTAGTGGACATTTTCAGAGTGGAAGTCTCCCTGCCGCGTGTCACATTCAACCATATTGATCTTCCCCAAAGAGATTCTCCATCCTGGCTCAAAGCTCAAGAAACACTGGAAACAGACCATTTTCCAGACAAGAGCAGAAAGGCCTGGAGCTTTCCTTTACTCATTGTGAAATGCTTCCCTTGTTCTGAGCCTCAATTTTCTCACTTGTAAAAATGCACATAACAATCCCTTCCCTACAGTGCAATGTGAGTTCTGTATATTGAGAACTTTAAGCTGGCGTGGGGACTACATATACAGTAGGTGCTCTGTGAACACCAGCTCACCATGGGTGGGAATTCATGGGTCCTTCTGCCTGTCCTCTAGCCTCCTTCTAGCCCTCCATTTAACCACATATTGTGTACTGGACAGTAGAGTATCTTAACTCACCTTGAAAAGTGTCACTTTTTTTTTTTTTTGGTGAAAAAAATTGTCTCTAGGCTAACATCTGTTGCCAATGTTCATCTTTTTGCTCGGGGAAGATTGCCCCTGAGCTAACATGTGTGCCAATCTTCCTCTATTTCATATGTGGGATGCCACCACAGCATGGCTTGATGAGTGGTGTGTATGTCCATGCCCAGCACCTGAACCTTTGAAGCCCAGGCCACGGTATCATAGCACACAAACTTAACCACAATGCCACGGGCTGGCCCCAGAAAGGTGTCACCTTTTTGGAAGTAACTCTCCAGACGCAACATTCAGCACACTTCTCCTAGATGACTTCAATTGCCAACTCATCTTCCTGACTGCTCCAGCCATCACGAAAACACATACCCTTGGCCATTGTCAAAAACAATAGCAACCTCCAGGGGCAAACTTAAAGAGGAATCCACATCACACAAGGTTGTGGGGTTGGTTGGGCAAAAAACAGAGAGCAGACTAGCCACGTTTTAACTGGGACATATAGGGAACAAGATGGCCCAAAGAGGACTTAATAAGCTGCCACATATCCTCAGGGATCTAGAAGTCTGTGCTCATATGCAGGGCTGTGTGAGGTCAAAGAGCACCCTAACTGTCTACTTCTTCCTGGCTAAGTGTAAAGCCTTGTGTCCACAAAAGTAAAACCTGGTGGATAATTATCCACTGCCCAAACTTTAAATCTGTTTCCCAAATCATGCAAAGATCCAGCATATGGTGGCAGCTGAACTGACTCAAGATATTTCAACACTACCTCTGACCAATCACTGGCTCACCACTAAGCTATGCTGAAACAGAGGTGAGCCCTGAGAATCCACGTTTAAAGAGAAAAACAAGAACTTATAAAACAACAACTGCACAGGGATATCAGCAATCAAGGCAGAGTAAGCAGACTCCACAGAATTAGTCCAGGAAAGTGAATAAACCTACAATAAACAGCAACATATATAACCCTGGGTTGGGGAGTGAATCAAAATCCAGGTTGTTGACAATATATTATCTAAAACGTCCTATTCTTGACAAAAAGGTATGGGATATTCAAATAAAACAGAAAAAAAGTTCCTCTACACAGGAAAAAACAAATCAGTGGCAGCTGTCTCTGGGTGGTGCCGATGGTGGACTTACCAGACAAAAAGTCCAAAGCATATATTATGAATATGTTCAAAGAATGAAAAGAAGCCATGTTATAGAATCAAAAGAAAGTAGGATGACATTGATCCACCAAATAGAGCATACCAATAGAGAGTTAGAAATTATTTTTTTTAAAGGACCAAGTGGAAATTCTGGAGTTTAAAAGTATAATAACAAAAATTAAAAACTCACTAGAGGGGCTCCACAGCAGATTTGAGCTAGCAAAAGAATGACCAAATTTGATGATAGATCAGCAGAGATTATCCAACCTGAAGAAAAAAAAGAAAAAGAATGCAGAAAAGTGAACAGAGCCTCGGAGCCTTATGGAACACCCTCAGCTATAGCAACACATGCATAATGAGGGCACCAGGAGGAGAGGAGAGGAAAGGGCAGAGACTATAATAAGATCCATTTGGGGAGGACTGCCAACTTAACCGTGTTAAGTCTCCTCATCAATGAACACGTCTTTCCATTGATTTAGATCTTAAGTTTCTCTCCACAATGTTTTGTACACTTAAAACAGATGGATTTTCTGGTAGGCAAATTATATTTCAGTGAAACTCTTTTTAAAAACAAGAGTAACAGGAAGTTTCTTGGATGCTTACACTGGGTCCCATGGCCTGGATCATTATTCAGTCAGCAGGAGAGATGGACACTGAGTTTTTCTCTTCCAGGGACTGAATGTTCTTGATATTCATCAGAAAGTCCTAGACATCTCCCCAGGGATTAATCTATACACATATTACCCCCCAGCAATCTCATGTATTTTCATGATTGGATTTTTCCATCAAACTAAGAGAACCAGGGGCTATCTCCTCCTCTTCTTACCACCAAGCCTGCTTTCTACAGGCCCTGCTTATTCACTCTGCTCCTGAGTGCAACTCCATGGTGGCCTTGTGGGGTATGCAAAGTCCTCCTACCCCTGTGAGGGAGGCTGTGAATACATGTGACTTCTACACTGCTGTCAATCTCACTTGTGCAGGTGTTGTGTGCTTGGTCATCTCATTCTATTTAAGGTGGGGTATCCCTCCCTCGCCTATGGAGTGAATAGGAGGTGATCAGAACAACGTGGCTGGGCCAGCCCCAGTGGTTAAGTTCTACACTCTGCCTCAGCGGCCTGGGTTCAGATCCTGGGTGCGGAACTACACCACTCGTCTATCAATGGTCATGCTGTGACGGAGGCTCACATACAAAATAAAGGAAGATAGGCAACAAATGTTAGCTCAGGGTGAATCTTCTTCAGCACAAAGAGGAAGATAGGCAACAGATGTTAGCTCAGGGCGAATCCTCTTCAGCCAAAAAAAAATAAAAGAACAACATTTCCCTCATGAGCCTACCAGTACAGTTGAAGTGTAACGAGTGGGATCAGTGGTCTGCTTCTCCATCCTCCTCCTAGTGTTGGGAATCTGTTATGACTCTCACTGTTTTTGTTCTCATACCCCACACTGGAAAAAGAATAAAGAAAAAAAACTGTCTTCTCTCTCTTTTCTCTCTCTCCTACCCCCGTCTCCATTTTAGTCTCTCTATGTATCTATTTCTGTCTCTCAGACATGTTAGAAATTTCTCAGTGAGTCCAGGCTTTCATAAAATACAAGAGATTATTTTTAACACTGAAAGATTCTAGGAAAAGATTCACTGGGAATCTTGGCTTAATGGAATTTCTACCTATTTAATTTTTTAGGAGAGGAATGTAGTAGGAACTTTTAGCGGGACATACAAATATTATGGGTTGTATATGAGTTGCAAAACCAAATTCCCAAAGTTCACTGTGTTTATTGTGGGCTTTCCACATTAGTTACTCTTATCATAGGAGTAAAAAGCTACTTCTAGAGAAGAAAGCGGTGAAGTTAGGAGATGCAAAGCCGCAAAGCTACTTCCAGAGTGTTACCCCCGTTTTCTTTCTGCGTTTTTCCCTCATGGTCCTGACATGATCCTCACTTCAACAAAGAGCCATGTTTGTTTATTAATTATCACCCCCTCCTACCACAAGAAATGAGCTATCCTTGTTGCTCGCCTTGCCTTGAGTCAATCACGTCATTGATACTTTCAGTGGATGTGGTATCTCTTTCAGCTGATCATGGTCTCTCCCTTGCACCACCACTACACCCTTCCACTCAATGTCAACCACACTTAATCCTCTCAGGAATGCACTTGCTAGCTACTTCTCCTAGTCAAACAAGCCAGTGGCTTCATAAAATAAAAGAAGTGACAAGAGGGTTAGTGAGGAGGAATGAGAGAAGACGAGGAGGTGATGGGGGGGTTGGGAAGAAAAGAGAGGAGAGGAGATGGAAGGGAAAGAGGAGGTGAGAGCAAGGAAGGTGGGGAGACGGAGAAGAGTTGGAAGAGGAAGTGGAGACAAGGCTGGAGGAACAGGAAGGGAACAGGGGAGAGAAAGAGAAGAGTAATATCAACTATGCGCCTGACAGTGTGGTAAGAACTTGACCTCATAGAATCTCACGTCAGTCCTAGTGGAAGGACTGAAAATATCACCCTTTTATGTATCAGACAAAAAAAGCTCAAAGAGGTTAAATAATTTGCCCAGGATATAACTGCTAATAAAAGCTGAGGATAAAAATCAGACCCAGGAGTATCAGACTCCAAATCCTAATTCCGTATATACTGTGCAGCTCTTCTGGATGTATTTAAGACATGTAGATGCTGAACACTGAAGAGATAATATGATGTAGTCATAAGACTATTTGTTCCAAATGCAAACATGCCAATAAAAGTATCCTTTATGAGTCTTGGTTTTCCTCTCTGTATAAGGTAACAGTCAACTTCCCTTGCAAGATTTCGGTGGGGAGACTGTGAGTTCATGTCCCAGAAGGTAGTACCTAGTCAGGTGCTCAATAAATAAATCTTTCTTCTCCAGTGGTATTGATTTGGGTACACCTGAGCTCAAGCAGGCTTGGGACGGGTGGAAGAACAACTTGTGGATCATCAAGTCATAGGACAGTGACTCTAAGTAAAGACATGAAAGGAGACATTTCCAAATGATTTCTTCTGGTTCAGAGAATTCTAACCAGATTAAAGGTAAAGATGTGCCTTTGAAATCAAAAAATATCAGCTAATAAAAGAACAAAGAGGCACAGAGGGAATATGCAGAGAAGGAAGCAATAAGCATTTCAAGAGATCTAATTCTGTTAAGTTAGTGAGAAGCCTTTGATGTAGAGAAAGACAGTGCGCCAAGGAACAAAACGCAGAAAAATATCCAGCTTGAGATATGAGAGCTGGACAAAGATCACTTCCTTTGTTTCCAGAGCAGAGAAAAGCACTCTCACAAATTCTTTCATTTTAATTTCTTTTTTAAAAAAACAACACTTTATTGGATTTTCTGCATAAATATATATCTCATCACAAAAAAGAGAATGCCACAATATATTCAAAGATTAATATATCTTATCCAAGTCTAATTTTTCTAGGCAAAGCAATGCGGCCTCAGAATTAGAAAACCTAACAATTATATCAAGAGATTAAATATAAATATCACACAAAATCAGTGGCACAGGAGATGATTCAATTTCCCCTTCAACTAGCCTGGGGAACTTTGAATTTGGAATTGCTGACTCATGGACCCAAAAGTGATGTTGATAATAGCTAACGTTTACAGAGCACTTGCCATGAGATAAGCATGGGCTAAGAGTGTTGGAGGCATTCTCCATTTAATACTCACAACCTTTAATTCCCATGCTATCCTTGAGCAAGATATTATTTATTAACTTTTTTACATAGAAGGAAATGAAGCCTCAGAGTTCACGTAACTTGCCCGAGGTCACACAGTGAAGAAGTTAAGTGAGCTTAGAATGAAACCCAAGCTTTCATTTTTGTTTCGGTTTTTTAGCTATAGAACCCTTAAAAAAAACTAGAATCTATGTCCAAACCCTCTATATGAAATAAAGCAGCAGTGTGTGTGATGGCCCTTAAAACAGTAAGAAAACACTGAGAATTATAATTAGGAAACACATCTTGAATTCCTCTCATAAAAGTAACTCCATCAAACAGTTATACCAACCCCAATGCTCAAAACAACATCTGGCACCAGAAAGCATTCAATAAATACTGCTGAGTGAAAAAAATATATATCACAAATAATCATCTCAATGATTGTTACAATATATTTGATAATTTTTTTCTTGTCTCTATGTTATTTCATAAATTTTAAATAATTCCCCATTATTAATAAAGACCCTTAAAAAGGAAAGAAAAAATTTCTTTCACTTGCTAATAAAGATACACTTATCTTAATATCTTTTCCAAATCAACATGCAACATCATAATTAATGGTGAAACACAAGAGATATTATTATTAAAGCGAAAACCAACAAAAGATTAAGCTCCTAAAACAAGTGGACCACTTTTACAAACTTTGGCATAGTTCACTAGGACAGAATAAAGAAGCATAAACATTCAAAAGGAAGGTAAAATATTAAGGATAGTTTTTGTTGGTTGAGTTTTTAGCTTTTAACATTATGATAACGTTAACATAATGTTCTGCTCAGAGGAGAGTGACTTCATCATCACTATATCTCTTTTTCCTTCTAACTTCTATCTTTAATCCATCTTAAGTATACCCTTAATATCCTTACCTATCTTGCTTTTGCTAGTTGGTTATAAGCTCCTGGGGAGCAAAGAATGTTGGATTGCTATCTGGGTATTCAGGGCTCAGTAGCAGGTGTCAACCTTAAAAATAAAACAGCCAGTTATTTTACCAGCAAAACAAGTTTATTTGGGAATAGCCAAAGAATTACAATTCCAGATGTGCACAGATGGCAGACTACAGGCAAATCCAACAACCAAAGGAGAGGACTGTTATTTTATAGGGAAAAGGAGAAAATTTGGAGGGGTTGTTTTGAACAAAAGTCCATTGGAGAAAAGCAAGAGTTCAGGTGGTGATGGTTTCTCACTGGCTGAGTTGCTGGGTTAGTTATTTCTGTTTGGGATGTAATGCACATTTCTTCCTGTAATTGACATTCCTTCCTGTTGAAGACTTCTTTCTGTTGGGGTCTGTAACTGACTATCTTTCTTGTAATTGACCTCCAGTGGTACTGCATGGGAGCTCTCCTTTCCGGCTTCCTGACTCCATTTTAAATGAGGATACCTTTTATTAATTTTCACACTGGGAAATTTACACATAATAAAGAAATGGATGAGTGCTATATTTGGGGATGCTGGGGAGGCAACAAATACCGTTGGCATAGGTATGATACATTTTGACAAATTCTAAAAGCACAAACCTTTAAGTTAAGTTCTCAAGGTTTTTCTTTTCTATATCTAAACAATGTGTGAGGGATGGTGCTTACCTCAACTTTCATCCCCAGGCCTGGGGACATCAATCAACATTACACACAATCAGGGGTGTGTGGTTCCCACATGTGCTCATCTCAGAAATGGTGAGTGGTCACTCCAATCAAAACTCTGCTCTGGGCTGTCCGGGTGGCTTAGTGGTTAAGTACGCACGCTCTGCTAGTGGCAGCCCGGTTGAGATGCCGGCGCGCACCGATGCACCGCTTCTCCGGCCATGCTGAGGCCGCGTCCCACATACAGCAACTAGAAGGATATGCAACTATGACCTACAACTATCTACTGGGGCTTTGGGGGGAGGGGGGAAGGAGGAGGATTGGCAATAGATGTTAGCTCAGAGCAGGTCTTCCTCAGCAAAAAGAGGAGGATTAGCATGGATATTAGCTCAGGGCTGATCTTCCTCACAAAAAAAATAAAAGAAAAAGAAAACAAACAAAAAAAAAAACTGTGCTCGCTCTCTGATTATCCATCAAGTCCTCCAGGGTTATAAACCATTTGCTATTTTTCCCCCTGAATTTTTTAATAGACTTTACTTTGGAGACACGTGTTAGGTTCACACTAAATTGAGGGAAAGGTACAAAATTTTCACATATACACCCTACCCCCACACAAACATAGCCTCCACAGTTAACAGCATCCTGCACCAGAGTGGAACATTTGTTACAACTGATGAATCTGCATTGACACATCATTATCACCCAGAGCCATAGTTTACATAAGAGTTCACTCCTGCTGTTGTATATCCTATGGGCTCAGACAAATGCATAAGGACATGTATCCATCCCCTTAAATTTTAATGGCCTTTCTCCTTTATATACCTCGTTCTCCAAAATTTGTATTAGAAAATTTTCATACATATAGAAAAGTTTAATGAAGAGAACAATACATACTCTGCACCCAGATGCAACAATTAACTCTTTGCCATATTTGCTTCCTTCCCAGCACTTGTGTTGTTGTCGAACTTTTTGAAAGTAAGTTTCAGATATCATAACTTCTCATACATAAGCATTTCAACATGCATCTTCCAGGAATAAGCACAGTCTTCTATGTAACACCAAACTATTATAACATAGAAGGAAATTGAAAGTCTCTGGAAATTCAAGTATCTATATACATGTTTCATTAAAATGAGTGTCTGACTTTCATTACTTTAGAAACAATATGGTTGTTACTTGCGATTAGTTTTCTACCCTTGGTACCAGAAACCATTTCCAATAAACATTGTAAAAATAAAATGGCAGAAGAAGGCAAAATTATCATAATCATCAAATTAAAATAACAAAAAGTGAACAATATTTCCATAATATCATTGAATATCTATTCTTACTCAAACATCCCCAATTGCTCTAAGACTGTCTTTTGAAGTTTTTTTGTTTTTTACCTGAAAGGTAATCTAGGTCCAGGCACTGCATTTTGTTGCTATGCATCTTTAGCTTCTTTCATTTAGAATAACACTCATAATTTTCTTGAGCAAGACTTAGATAAGAGGGCACATTTGAGAGTGTCCCACACATCACAAACTCACACCCCCAATGGTTTAAGAGCACATTGGTGCCTCTATCACTCATGATCTGGCACTCAGCAATGGCACTGTGCAATCCATAACACTAAACATCAACTCTTCTGTCTAACATCTGTCAGGCCTCAGAGAAATGCTTCTCCACAGCCCTTGCCCTGTGCCCTTGAAACAAAAAACATAAAGTGCTGTGAGTCACCTCATTACCCAAGTCAGACATGAACACTCTCTCAAGCTTTGAGAAATGGGAAGGATTTGAGTAGCAGAAGCACTTAAGTAAGAAAAAACAGATATTTTCATCTCAGACACAAGATCACCAAAGTTACTGCATAATGAAATATTATTTCGCAGCCCTCACTCTCTTTTTTTTTAATATTCCAAATTGTGGTTCTGCAGGGATTCATGAATGAGTCCAATATTTGCAACAATTGCTCACGGTAGTTATAGTGGCTTGAATAGCGTCCCCTCAAAATTCACGTCCACCCAGAACTTCAAAATGTGACCTTATTTGGAATGAGGGTCTTGGCAGACATAATCAGTTAACATAAAGTCATACCGGATTAGGGTGGGCCCTAAATCCAATGACTGGTGTTTTTATAAGGAGAGGAAAGGACATACAGAGACACACACACAGAAGAAAACCATGTGACGATGGAGGCAGAGATTGGATCAATGCAGCTATAAACCAAAGAATGCCAAGGAATGCTAGGAGCACTCTTTAATTTCTTTCCACAATGTTTTGTAGTTTTCATTGTACATCTTCAGCTCCGTGGTTAACTCAACTCCTAAGTATTTTACTCTTTTTGATGCTATTGTAAATAGAACTGTTTTTGTCATCTGCTTTTCAGATTGTTCATTGTTCATGTATAGAAATGCAACTGATTTTTGTGTGTTGACTTTGTCTCCTGCTACTTCATTTATTAGTTCTAACAGGCATTTTGTGGGATCTTTAGAGTTTTCTACATATGAGATCATATCATCGGCAAATAGAGATAATTTACTTCTTCTTTTCTAATTTGGATGATTTTTATTTATTTTTCTTGCCTAATTGCTCTGGCTAGAACTTCTCTGGTACTATATTGACCAGCAGTGAAAGCAGACATCCTGGCCTTGTTCCCTGTCTTAGAGGAAAAGCATTCAGTCTTTCACCAGTGAGTATGAGGCTCACTGAGGGTTTTTCATACATGGCTTTTATTATGTTGAGGTAGTTTCCTTCCAGTCCTAGTTTTTTGTTTTGTTTTGTGAGGAAGATCAGCCCTGTGCTAACATCTGCCAATCCTCCTGTTTTTTTGCTGAGGAAGACTGGCCCTGGGCTAACATCTGTGCCCATCTTCCTCCACTTTATATGGGACGCTGCCACAGCATGGCTTGCCAAGCAGTGCATTGGTGCGTGCCCAGGATCCAAACCGGCGAACCCTGGGCCACTGCAGCAGAGCATGCGCACTTAACCGCTTGCACCACTGGGCCGGCCCCCCTTCTATTCCTAGTTTGTTGAGCGTTTTTTATCATGAAATTTTGAGTGAAATCATGAAATGTTGGATTTTTTTCATACTTTTTCTGCATCAATTGAGATGATCATATGATTTTTTTTCTTTCATCCTATTGATGTGATAGATTACACTGCTCAGTTTTCATATGTTGAACCATCCTTGCATTCCAGGAATAAGTCTCATTTGGTCATGGTGTATAATCCTTTTAATGTGCTGATGAATTCTGTTTGCTCGCATTTTGTTGAAGATTTTTGAATCAAAATTCATAAAGGATATTGATCTGTAGTTTTCTTTCCTGTAGTGTCCTTGTCTGGCTTTGGTATCAGGGGAATGGGGGCCTCATAAAATGAGTTAAAAAGCATTTCCACTCTTCAAGTTTCCAAAAAGTTTGAGAAGGACTGGTATTAGTTCCTCTTTAAAGGTGTGGTAGAGATCACCAGTGAAGCCATCAGATTCAGGCCTTTTCTTTATCGGGATATTTTTCATTACTGATTCAAGCTCCTTACTAGTTATGGCTCTATTAAGATTTGCTATTTCTTCACGATTTAATATTGGTAGGTTTTGTGTTTCTAATTTGTCCATTTCATCTGTGTTATCCAATTTGTTGGCATCCAATTGTCCATAGTACTCTCATAATCCTTTTGATGTCTGAAGAATCAGTAGTAATGCTCCCACTGAAATTTCATTTCTCATTTCGGTAATTTGAGTCTGCTCTCTTTTTTCGTAGTCCATCTAGCTAAGAGTTTCTCAATTTTGTTGATTTTTTCAAAGAACCAGCTTTTGGTTTCATTGATTTTCTCTATTGTTTTTGTATTCTCTATTTCATTTATCTCTGCTCTAATCTTTATTCTTTCTTTCCTCCTGTTAGCTTTGGGTTTACTCTCTTACTCTTTCTCCAGTGCCTGAAGCTCAAAGTTAGATTGTTTATTGGAGGTCTTTCTTGTTTTTAATGTGAGAGGTTATAGCTATAAATTTCCCCCTTATCACTGCTTTCACTGTGTTCCATAGTTATAGTATGTTGTGCTTTTGTTTTCATTCATCTCTAAGTATTTTCTAATTTTCTTCGCAATTTCTTCTTTATCCATTGCTCATTTAAAAGTGTGCTGTTTAATTTCCATAATTCTGTGGCTTTTCCAATTTTTGTTTTGTTACTGATTTCCAACTTCATCCTATTGTGGTCAAATAAGATACTTTGCATGATATATATCTTTTTAAATGTATTGAGACTTCATTTGTGATTAAATATGCGGTCTGTCCTGGAAAATGTCCCATGTGCACTTGAAAAGAATGTATACTCTGTTGCTGCTGTTTAGAGTGTTCTGTATCTGTTATAAATCTGTTAAATCTAGTTGGTTTATTGTGTTGTTTCAGTCCTCTGTTTCCTTACTTATCTTCTGTCTTGTTGTTATTTTCATTATCATGAGTGGGGTATTGAAATCTCCAACTATTCCTGTCTCTCCCTTCAATTCTGTCAGATTTTGCTTCATACATCTTTATGGTCTACCATTAGGTCCAAAAATATTTATAAGTGTTACATCTTGTTGCTGTATTGAAACTTCTATTAATAAATAATGTCCTTTTTTGTCTTTTATAATCTTTTTTTATTTGAAGTCTATTTTCTCTGATATTAGCCATCCCTGCTCTCTTTTGGGTACTATTTGCATAAATATCTTTTTCCAGCATTTCCCTTTCAATCTGTTTGTGTCTTTGGATCTCAAGTGAGTCTCTTGAGGACAATATATAGTTGAATCATGTGTTTTTATCCATTCTACCAATCTCTGTCTTTTGATTGCAGAGTTTAATCCGTTTACATTTAGAGTAATTAATACTCTGGTTTCTCTTCAAATTGTATAAATCTTTCGCCTTTTACATTTAGAGTAATTACTGATAAGGAAGGACATACTTTTGTCATTGTTGTATTTGTTTTCTATATGCTTTAAAGCTTTTTTGTCCCTCATTTCCTGCATTACAGTCTTCTTTAATTGATTTTTGTAGTAAAATATTTAAATTCCTTTCTCATTTCCTTTTGTATATATCTGTAGCTCTTTTCTTTGTGTTTACCATGAGAATTACATTTAACATTCTAAAGTTATGACTCTAATTTGAATTCATATCAGTTTAACTGCAATAACATACAAAAACTCTGCTCCTTTGCAGCCTCATTCCCACTTCTTTAGATTTTTTATGTCACAAAATTACATCTTTATACATTGTGTGCCCAAAAAACTAATAATTATTTTAAATGAATTAGCTTCTTAAATTAGGTAGAAAACAAGATTTGGAGTTACAAACCAAAGTTACAGGAATACTAGCTTTTACACTAATATTTTTTTTCTTTAAATGTATTAATCCCTTAAATCATGTAGAAAACGAAGAATGCAGTTACAAATCATTGTTACACTAATACTACATTTTGTAATTGCCCATGTATTTACCTATATTGAGATCTTTATTTCTCTATATGGCTTTGAATTGCTCTCTAGTGTCCTTCTGTTTCACCTTGCAGGACTCCCTTGAGCATTTCTTGCAAGGAAGATCTAGGGGTCATGAACTCCCTCAGCTTTTGTTTATCTGGGGATGTCTTAATTTCTGTCTCACTTTTGAATGACAGTTTTGTCAGATATAGGATTCTTGGTTGACAGTTTTTTTCTTTTAGCACTTTGAGTGTATTGGCCCATGGTCTTCTGGTCTCCAACTTTCTGATGATGAATCTGTTGAAGATCTTATTGAGGATCCCTTGTATGTGATGATTCACTTCTCTCTTGCTGCTTTCGAGATTCTCTTTGTCTCTGGCTTTTGAAAGTTTGATTATGTGTCTTGGTGTGGGTCTCTGAATTCATCATACTTGGAGTTTATTGAGCTTCTTGGACGTTTATATTCATGTCTTTCATCAAATTTGGGAAGTTTTCAGCCATTATTTTTCCAAATACTATCACTGCTCCTTTCTCTCTCTCTTCTCTTTCTGGGAGTCCCTTGATGCATATTTTGGTTCACTTGATGTTGTCTCACCAATCCCTTAGGCTCTGTTCAGGTTTTTTTCAACATTTTTTATGTGTGTGTGTGTGTGAAGAGGACCAGCCCTGAGCTAACATCCAATGCCAATCCTCCTCTTTTTAGCTGCGGAAGGCTGGCCCTGGGATAACATCCGTGCCCATCCTCCTCTACTTTATATGGGATGCTGCCACAGTATGGCTTAACAAGCAGTGCATCAGTGCATGGCCAGGATGCAAACCGGCGAACCCCAGGCTGCCACAGCAGAGCACGTGCCCTTAACCACTTGTGCCACCAGGCCAGCCCCTCAACATTTTTTTCTGTCTCAGACTCAATAATTTCCATTGTCCTATATTCGAGTTTGTTGATCCTTTCTTCTCCCTGCTCAAATCTGCCTTTAAATCCCTTTAGTGAAATTTTCATGTCAGTGATTGTACTTTTCAGCTCCAGAATTTCTTTTTGGTTTCTTTTTAGGTTTTCTGTCTTTTTATTGAAATTTCCACTTTGTTTACACATTGTTTTCTTTCCTTTCTCCACATCTGACTTTAGTTCTTTCTTTGAGCATCTTTAAGATAATTGTTTTCAAGTTTTTGTCTAGCATGTCTGCCATTATGTCTTTTGGGGGGACAGTTTCTGTTGATTTATTTATTTATTTTCAGTGGCCATACTTTCCTGTTTCTTTGTATGCTTTGTGATTTTTAGTGGAAAACTTGACATTTGAATCTAATAATACAGTAACTCTGGACATCAGATTCTCCTCTTTCCCGAGGGTTTGCTGGTTTTATTTTTGTTTATTGTTTTCTTTTTGTTGTTGTTGTTGTAGGCTGTCTCTGTGCTGAGGATCAGCTTGAGGTGTAAACTGAAGGTCTTCTCAAGTCCTTTCTAAGCCTTTCCCTGGACATGCACAGTCACTTTCTCATTTTCCCCATACGTATGTTGTTTTTTAATGTTCTAGCCTTTAATGTCTGGCTCCCAAAAGGGTAAAAAGTGAAAAGAAGGGGAGAAAAAAATGGCACTAGCCCTTTAAATTCCCTGGAAGTCACTTCAGCTGGAGGAAGAGGGATTTGCAACAATGGGGGAGGTGCAGCAACAATGGCTGTCCACCTCTTTGTCTGCTCCTCTGTGACCAGAGGCAGCAATTAGTGATCAGAGCACATATCCCCAATATTTGGGGTACAGGGTCCTTATTACCCACGTTGGCTCCTACAAGCTGCATGTAAGCTCCTTCAGGAACATGCGCACAGCTGCCTGCCATGTGGCTAGGGGTGATGATGGGTAGCTGCATCTTAGCTGTGCTAAGAGCTGAAATTAACCACAATTTACCATCCAAGTCTTCCCCTGGAAGTTTCAAGCCTTCAACAGACTCCAGAGTTCTAAAATACTTACATCAGACAGATTCTGCCAGTGCAATTGTTGTAGACGTGGGGAGATAGATTCGTGGTGCTTCCCATTCTGCCCTCGTCCTGCTGTTTGGCATATTTGTTAAGCTAAGTAGCTTAGATAAGTAGTTCTAACTACTAAGTTAAAGGGAATTCATGGGGCAAAGGAGCGTGTTAAATGATACCATGGGGACACGGTCAGCAAAATCCAGATGTGGCTTTGCCAAAATTATTTTTAGGGAAAAAGGAAAGAGGAAAAGATATAGTTTAAGAGAGATTTAAACACACAAAATCAAGTGCTGTGTGTGGACCTCACTTGGATCCTAACTTGAAAAACCAGCAAAAATATTTTTAAGAGACAAGGGAGGAAATCTACTGATTGCTTGGCTATTTAACCATATTAGGTATTTTAAATTCTGTTAGATGTGAGAACTGAGACTATGCATTTCAACATAACTGTTCCACGAAAGTCTTGCCTAGGAGGAGAAGTCTGTAAAACAATGAAGAACTCATTTGCTCCAGGAAATTCCTGCAAAACACTTTATCTAGGCAAACAGTTTATTCACTTGGGCAAATAGCTCTCCTGTGAGGATAACAGATTGCTCACCTGGGCAAAAAGCCACTTATCAGACAAGAGGTTGCTTATCAAGACTTGCTTCAAGACCCTCATGTTGTTGTGCTCACCAATCCTAAACTATTGTGTCATGATCCTTGCCCAATCCTAGCCAGTTACTTGCTTTGAAGAATCCGCCTCAAATAGCCTTACTTAATTTTCCCCTTTGTGGCACTACTCAGACTCTGGTGGTCTTTGTGAGAGAGTCAAATGTTAACAGGTATAATAATAGTTTTGTGGCATGTTTATTTAAAAAGGGGGAATTTAGGGGGCCAGCCCGGTGGTGTAGTGGTTAAGTTCACATGCTCTGCTTGGGCGCCCCAGGGTTCGCAGGTTCGGATCCCCGGTGTGCACCTACACACACCGCTCATCAAGCCATGCTGTGGCAGCATCCTATACACAAAACAGAGGAAGATTGGCACAGATGTTAACTCAGGGCCGATCTTCCTCCCAAAAAAGAAAGGGGTGGGGGGGGAACTTAACCTTTGAAGAAATATACTGAAGGATTTACAAACTAGATGAAATAAAGTCTAAGATTTGTTTCAGTATAATATGGATGGAGAGTGGGTGGGGGCACAGAAGAAACGAAATTGACCATAAGGTGATAACTGTTGAAGCTGGTTGGTAGCTCCGTCAGGTTTCCTATACTATTTTTGTCTACTTATGTACGTGTTTGAAATAGTCCATAATAAAAGGGTTTTTAGGGCCGGCCCGGTGGCTTGGCGGTTGGGTGCACGCGCTCCGCTGCTGGTGGCCCGGGTTTGGATCCCGGGCGCGCACCAACACACCGCTTCTCCGGCCATGCTGAGGCCGCGTCCCACATACAGCAACTAGAAGGATGTGCAACTATGACATACAACTATCTACTGGGGCTTTGGGGGAAAAATAATAAATAAATTTAAAAAAAAAAAAAGGGTTTTTAAGTGTGTTACTCAGACCACAACATTGATGTTATGCTTGATCTTCCTCTCTTCCTTTCCTATCCTATATCCAATCATTTGTATATCCTACCTTCAAAATTCCTCTAGAATCGGACCATTTCTCATTACCTCCACCATTACTTCCCTGGCCCCAACCACCACCTTTTCCCACCTTGATTATTGCAAAAGCCAGTGTCTAAGCTTCAAACTTTGCACACCCCCAATCCCAACCTATTCTTAATACAGCAGCCAGAGTGATCCTTTTTTTTTTTTTTTTTTGGCTGAGGAAAATTGGCCCTGAGCCAACATCTGTGCCCATCTTCTTCTATTTTGTATGTGGGACACCACCATAGCACGGCTTGATGAGCAGTGTGTACGTCTGTGCCCGGGATCCAAACCTGAGAACCCTGGGCCACCAAAGTGGAGCCTGTGAACTTAACCACTAGGCCACCAGGCTGGCCCCCAGAGCAATCCTTTTTAAAAACAAATCTATGGGGCCGGCTGAGGGGTGTAGTGGTTGGGTTTGGCATGCTCCACTTCAGTGGCCCATGTTCGTGGGTTCCGTTCCTTGGTGCAGACCTACACCACACATCAAGCCATGCTATGGGCACATCCCACATACAAAATAGAGGAAGATGGGCACAGATGTTAGCTCAGGGCTAATCTTCCTCAAGCAAAAAGAGGAAGACTGGCAACAGGTGTTAGCTCAGGGCCAGTCTCCCTCACCAAAAAATAAATAATAAAAATAAAAACAACTCTAAACCTTCTTCTCAAAACTCTGCAATGGCTCTCCATTCCACAAAGAGTCAAAGTCAGAGTTCTTACCACGGCCTAGAAGGTCCTAGACTCTGTACCACCCCTTTATCTCTCTGATCTCATCTCCTAAGACACATCCCTTAGGTCACTCTACTCCAGCCACACTGGCCTTCTTCCTGTTCCACCAATGCACCAGGGACACTCCCACCTCAGGACCTTTGCACCTGCTGTTCCTTCTGTTCCATGGAGCACTCTTTCACCTTCTTCCATGTCCCCTTCTCAATGAGACCTTCTCTGACCACCCTATTTAAAACTGCAACCATCCTCCCCAGCCCAGGCACTCCTTCTTCCCCACGTTTTTTCTCTCCTTTGTACTTATTGCCATCATATATCATACTTGTTTATAGTATTTATTGTCTCCCTCCTTAGAAAACAATCTCCGCAGGAGTAGGGATTTCTGTCTGTTCTTTCCCTGCTGTAGCCCCAGTGACTAGAACAGTGCCTGGAACAGAATAGATGCTCAGTAAGTATTTATTCAATGACTTTGATCACTGGTGTCTTCCATACAGTCTCCTCGGCCACTGCACTATTCCTCCAGAGTTCATATTCAGGTGTTAGGTCCAGATGGGATAATTAGGAGAGAAAGTCTTGATTTTTTTTTTAATTCTCCTAAGGGAAGAGAGGTAGGACCCTAGCACAGTCTACAGTGGTCTATGGAAACAATGCACCTGGAGCAGAATTGTGTGAAGGGTGCCTCTGGGGTGGCACCCCTCGGTGGACCCAGGCCTTTAGACAATGGCATTACCCCTAAATGATCTAACGTGCTAGGAGATTGGAAAAGATGTTCAATTTCCCTCCCTAGGAACCCAGGAAATGGAAACTAAAACAACATGTTATTTTGACAGCTTTACAAACAAAGGAAGGAAATAGTTAGAAATAAGAAGACTGTTCAAGACAAACTTTCAATGCAGTGTTTGCTTTTCTGGGTATGTCTCAAGACAAATAACTCAGATTTCTGACTCTTTAAAATACTGAAATAATTATAGCATGGAATCAAAAGTACAAGTATGCACTTTGTAAAAAATGTTTGGCAGTACCTACTAAGACTACACATACGGATGCCCTATGATCTAACAATTCCACATCACGGTGCACACCCAAGAAAAATGATTGCATCTATCCATGTGCAAGAATGCTCATGGAAGCTCTACTCATAATTGCTAAAAACTGGAAACAGCCCAAAAGTCCATCAACAATAGACTTGGGTAAATAAATGTGGTATATTCATAAAATGAAATGCTTCACAGCAATTTTAAAAAAATAACAACACTTCTACGTGCAACAACATGGTTGACTCTCATGACATAATGTTGAGTGAAAGAAGCCCAAAGACAAAAGATTACCTAATTGTATGATTCCTTGTATATAAATATCAGAAACAGGCAAATCTAACTCATGGTGAGAGAAATCAGAAAGCAGTTACCTCTGGGTGGTATTGACTGGAAGGGGGCACGAGGGAACCTTCTGGAATTATTAGAATGTTCTATATCTTGACCTGGGTAGTGGTTACACGGATGTACACATACATATAAATTCACTGAGGGCTGGCCCTGTGGCTTAGCGGTTAAGTGCGCACACTCTGCTGCTGGTGGCCCGGGTTCAGATCCTGGGCGCACACCAATGCACCGCTTCTCCGGCCATGCTGAGGCCACGTCCCACATACAGCAACTAGAAGGTTGTGCAGCCATGACACACAACTATCTACTGGGGCATTGGGGTAAAAAATAAATAAATAAATAAAATTAAATTCATTGAGCTGAACACTTCAGTTTTGTGCTCTAAGTTAGACCCCAATAAGTTAAATTCTTAAAAATTTTAAATGAATTTAGATTAAATGACTAATACGGCAATATTTTTAAGACAAAATACCAAAATGCAGGACTGGTCCTGTGGAGTGTACACGTGGAGAACTGGGCCCAGGTTCCCAGATTCCCTCTCTCACCACAAGGTGGCTCTCTCTCCTCTCTCAAGTCTCTCTTCCTGTCCTCTGGGAAAACTCAGGAATGTCACTAGAGGAGAAGGGTCACATGCCCCTGAAAAGAAGAGCTTCGGCCTGGGGTGAGAATGCTATGTAATGATGCGGGCTCATTACAGAAGAGTGCAGCCTTGGGCCGGCCCGGTGGCTTAGTGGTTAAGTGCGCACGCTCCGCTGCTGGCGGCCGGGTGTTCGGATCCCAGATGTGCACCGATGCACCGCTTCTCGGGCCATGCTGAGGCCGCATCCCACATACAGCAACTAGAAGGATGTGCAACTATGAAATACAACTATCTACTGGGGCTTTGGGGGAAAAATAAATAAATAAAATTAAAAAAAAAAAAAAGAGTGCAGCCTTTTCAAAGCAAAGGCTTGAATACAAGCTCTGCCATTTCCTAGCTGTGGGACTTTGGGAAGGTTCCTTAACTTCTCTGTGCCTCAACATCCTCATTTGCACAGTGGAAACAATAATAGTACATACCTTGAGGTGTGGTTGGTGGTGGTGTGAAATGAGTTAATCCTCATGAAGCTCTTAGAACATCATCTGGCACAGAAGAACTCAATGTCGTTATTTGAATTAATATTAAGAGATGAAATCTCTGTCACCAATAGGGGAAGACCAGGCATCCCACTTCTTCAAGGGCTGACTAGGTATTGGGAGCCTGGCTGAGCTGGAGATGAGAGATCCCATTCGGGCTTTTATGTTCTTTTCCAGAATCTGATGGCTCACTCACAGTGGCAACAGCCAGTGCTGGTCTACATTTGTGGCCCACAGGGGTTCACCAGTCTTTCTGTAGCTTTCAAAGCTGTGTACCTCAATGTGGGAGACAGAATAATGGCACCCCAAAGATTTTCATATCCTAACTCCCAAGACCTCTGAATATGTTCCCCTACATGGCTGTGGGGACTTTATAGGTGTTGTTAAGGATCTTGAGATGAGGAGATTATCCTGGATTATCAGGAAAGGTCCAGTGTAGTCACCTGGGTCCTTACAAGAGGGAAGCAGGAGCATCAGAGAGTCAGAGAAGGCGATGTGACAATAGAAGCAGAAGTCAGACTGATGTGGCTAGGAGCCAACGAATGCAGGCAGCCTCTGGAAGCTGGAAAAGTTAAGGGGCAGATTCTCCTTATAGAACCTCTATATGGAACACAGCCTTTGATTTTTTTTTTTTTTTCAGGGAGGCTCACTCTGAGCTAACATCTGTTGCCAATCTTCCTCCTTTTTTTTAATTATAATTTTATTTATTTATTTATTTTCCCCCCCAAAGCCCCAGTAGATAGTTGTATGTCATAGCTGCACATCCTTCTAGTTGCTGTGTGTGGGATGCGGCTGGAGAAGCGGTGCGTCGGTGCACGCCTGGGATCCGAACCCCGGCCACCAGCAGCAGAGCACACGCACTTTACCACTAAGCCATGGGGCTGGCCTCTTTTTTCTTTTCTTTTTTTTTTTTTTTAATGTAAGCCACCGCCACAGCATGGCCACTGACAGACGAGTGGTGTAGGTCCATGTCTGGGAACCAAACCTGGGCCACGAAAGTGGAGTGCACTGGACTTAACTACTAGGCCACTGGAGCTGGCCCAACAGCCTTTCATTTTAACCCTGTGAGACCTATTTAAGATTTCTGACCTCCAGAACTGTCAGATAATAAACCTGTGTTGTTTTAAGCCACTAAGTCTGTGGTATTTGTTACAGCAGCAATTGGAAACTAATACACTCAACTTCAAGCAATGTCTGGGCAACTTGGTGGTGTTTGTAGATGTACATCTTAATTTTCTTTCTTTATTTAAACAGGAAATACAATCTCATGGTTCAAAATTTAGTAAGTATATACAACCACATCGAAAAACTGTTTGTCAGAATTTAGCTGAACATATGCGTGCCCTTGGACCCTGCACTTTCAGTCCTGCCTAGATACTCAACAGAACTGCATAAGTATATCCACCAAAGGACCGTACAGGAATGTTCCTAGCAGCGCTATTTGTAGTTGCCAAAATTGGAAGCAATTCAAATGCCTGGTAGTAGTAGAAAGGATGAATAAATACACTCATCATTTCACACACAGCCATCTTGAGCCAGGAACCCTTCTCTTTCTCAGCGCTCACAGTGGGAGGAGTGAATATCAATGTGCCTGGAAGAGTCTAACCCCTTGCAAGTAATTACAATATCAATAGTCAGTATCTATGGAGTGCTTACCAGCACAGCAGTGTCTGAAGCACTTCACACGTGTCAGCTCATTTCATCCTCACAACAACACTATGAGGTCAGTGATTTTATTATCCTCATTTTACAGATGGGGAAACTGAGGCACAGAAAGTCTAAATAAGATGTTGTGGGGGATCACAGAATTGGCCACCCCAAAATGTGTCTCTTTGGCCTGATTATTTTTAAGAACAAAAGACTCTGGAAGAAACTTTGACCTTCCCCCTAACCACCCAAAAGAATTGAAGATAGGAGGGCCTCTTCCAGGAAGGAGCTAATACCATAAGATAACTGTAGTATAATGTAAAATAGATGTGATAGACAGAAAGGCACCAGCAAGCCCATTTTTATCAAAGTTTTTCTCTCCGGTCGCATTGCCTATAGATGGCCCAGTAAATGCTTGTTTAACAAACATTTGCATTTCCATCTCCATGTAAATTGCCTTCCTTCTCTTTGAAGTCCCAAACCACTACCCTCAACATCCTCCTCTGTCTTTAGCTGAGGATTATATTTAAGGTGGTGGCTTCAGCCATTTTGGTGAGTTACTCAGTTTTCCTGGGTTTCTCCCACGTATACATGTTATTAAACTTTGTTTGATTTTCTCCTGTTATTCTGTCTCATGTCAATTTAATTCTTAGACCAGCCAGAAGGACCTAGAGGGTAGAGGAACTGTCTTCCTCTCCTATAATGCCAAAGCCTGCTTACTTATGCAGAACGAGGATTTGTTTTTTTGTTTGTTTGTTTGTTTTTAAGATTTTATTTATTTATTCTTCCCCCAAAGCCCCAGTAGATAGTTGTATGTCATAGCTGCACATCCTTCTAGTTGCTGTATGTGGGACGCAGCCTCAGCATGGCCGGAGAAGCAGTGCGTCGGTGCGCGCCTGGGATCCGAACCTGGGCTGCCAGAAGCGGAGCGCACGCACTTAACCACTAAGCCACAAGGCCGGCCCCAGAACAAGGATTTGAACCCAAGCAGTCTGGCTCCACTATGAGAGTGTGAGATGCAGAAAGCCAGGAGTGGGATGGAGCCTGGGAGCAGAAAGCTTGCCCCCATCATGGCCGGGAAATGTGGAACCTCAGGACCCAGCAGCAGGAGACCAGCTGCCTTGGTGCCCTGTCTGGAAGCACTTTCTAATCCTCGACCTGTCCCTATACATGGGCAGCCTTCCCAATAGGTTGGTGGGCACAGGCTAGGGGTGCCAGGGTGTGAGGCTGATAACGCCCTTTCCCGCTCCAAGTGGGGTGAAAGGACATTGGTTCCTGGTCTGATGGCCAGTGCCGAAGAACCCCTTAGGGCCGCAGTGATGGGCATGATGGGAGCTGGGAGTAATTTCAATATTGCAAAAGCCCACCACGTGATCCAGGTTCTTTGTTCCAGGCTGGAATATCTCTGAATGGCCAGGAGACTGGTTGTCTCTGAGGACACAAAATAACCAATAACCATTCTATAGATAAGAGAAATAAGGTTGGTTTTACTTGAGCCAGAGTAAGGATTATAACATGGGAAGGCCTTAGAAAGCGTTCTGGAGAAGCATGGTTTTCAGCCCAGGCTTTTTTTTTTCTGAGGAAGATTCACCCTGAGCTAACATCTGCACCAATCTTCCTCCGTTTTGTACGTGGGTCACCACCACAGCATGGCCACCGACAAGTGGTGTAGGTCTGTGCATGGAAATGAACCTGGGCCCTTGAAGCAGAGAACACCAAACTTAACCACTAGGCTATGGGGCCAGCCCCTCAGCACAGTTTTATATCTTTTTAGAACAAAGACCATAGATTAAACACACCCAGGATACTTTTCAAAGTTTCAAAGAGGTATTCAGTTGCAAATTAGCAAGTCAACATGACCCTGATGTCAGGAAAGGGACTAATCCAGGCGTTACCAATAGGGTGTTACCGATAGAGTGTAGGAGGGGAACTATGCATTCTTATCTCAAGAGAGTGTATTCTTTACTTTGCTGGTTAAGCAGATGTACAATGTATGTTTGATAGGCCATAAGTCAGGCGTCTTTAGTTCAAGCCAAATCAGTTTTGAACCCGAATAGTTACCCCATATACCTCAATATGTGAAAATCGCTTGTCATCTCCCACTGCTCAGAAAGCAAGGACAGAAAAAACTGAGTTCTGATTGGTAAAACACAGGGAAATTAATTAACACTCCTAAGGCACCATGAGGGACAGTAAATCTTCCAACTGTGGAAGACTGGGTTTGGGTTAACCAGATTAACTGTGAAAACATCACTGTTTTGACAGATGTGAGCCTCTCAAACTCTGTGAGCCCTGAGGACAGGGAGGGCACTCCAGGAGACCAGGAGCCGGGAAAAACCCACACCCACAGTTACTGTAAGAGTGACAGCTACAGACAAGACCGGTCCCTCCGTTTTACATCCTGTGGTGCTGGCGAGATGGGAGTGTGCCGGACCCTGCCTCAGGCCCCTGGGCCAGGACAGCTGTCCCTAATCTGCTGGTGACAGCCCAGCTTCACTTTACCCAGGGAAGTTCTAGAATCATCTGGGTCTGATTATTTTTACAAGCAACAAAAGTCCTGGGAAATTAGCTCGTGCAAACTCCTCAATTTCCTTCATTTGTAAAATGGAGATCATCATTGTTCTGGCTTTACAGAGCTGTCACGATGATTAAGTGGCTTCCGCATGTCACGTGCATGGAACTGCGCTGGAATGCAGGTTTACGAGGCCCGAAGCTTACACAAGAACTATGAGGAAAGATTTTAAAAGGAACTCAAAAGACCTTGGGATGCATGAAAACTTCATCTGCACCTTTATTGACAAACAAATGCTTAATTGGACTAAAGGCAAAAATTAAGAAAAACATAGATAGATCCATGTATCATTGATAGACAGATCTAAATTAATCTATATAAATTGAAAACCCCAAAACAGGGCTGGTCCCGTGGCTTAGCGGTTAAATGTGCACCCCGCTTCTGGCTGCCCGGGGTTCGGATCCTGGGCGCGCACCGATGCACCGCTTCTCCGGCCATGCTGAGGCCACGTCCCACATGCAGCAACTAGAAGGATGTGCAGCTATGACATACAACTATCTACTGGGGCTTTGGGGGGAAAAATAAATAAATAAAATTATAAAAAGAAAAAAAGAAAACCCCAAAACAGGTACTGCAGTGACTATGCTCAAATACTGTCAGGGCATTCACTCATCAACCAGCAAATGTAGATGCTTTCCAAGCTTCCTGCCAGCTTCCTCCAGACAGCCACACCCAAACAAGAAATGCAGACACAACAGCCCCTTCGCTCAGCCACCCTCTACCACTCTCTTAAGTTACCCACACAAACCCCATCCACCACGAGCCTCAGAGTTTCCTTCAGAGAAGTGGTACATGGGAGCTCCCTGGGGTCCTCTCCCAAGTTGCCTCCGACCTCTCCTGTTGGGCAGGAGAGCCTAAGAACTTTGAGCTGGTGGGAACTATGGTAGACTATACTGTGGCCCCAATTCCTCACCCCTCCCTGTATCCGTCCGTGCTCTTTACCATGCAACTTCGTAGTTATATGACTCTGGCTTGCTTTCATCAACAAAATGAGGTGAAAGTGACAGAAAGCCACTTTGAACATGTCGATTGAAATAAAGAGTCCGGGTAAAGGTTAATTAAAGGAGTCTCTTTGATAATCAAGGTGAGGAATTCAAATCCCGGGAAACAGTTCAACAGAGTGCTCTGCTGGAAGTGCTCCGAGGTGTGTGACTTTAGGTGCCCCTTACATCTCTTTCACAAAACAGTGTACGTGCAGGGAAGAGGAAGGAAACTTACAACTAGATTTCATATATGTCAAAAAAGGGATAGAGTACATTTGGTTTTTCGCTAGATTATACATTGAAGGTAACATAAGCAAGAATTTCTTGGTTATACATCAAACAAGTTCAGAGATGTTGACATTATCTATGTGTGGAGGGAAGCAAGGATGAGGGTCGTTCATTATTCCCTCCATCTCTAAGAAATGCAGCTGGGAAATGTGAGATCGAGCTACGCTTTTTCTTTTCCTGTTGTGGATCTGTCCAGCTGGCATCTTCGGTCGTGAGGTGTGGGGTTGCAAGGTCATTTTGGCACAGGCTGAAGATGGCCTGCACAGCTGCTTCACGGTACAGCGTGGATTTTATTGTCCTGACTTAAAGCCTAGGCAGTTTGCTTGCTAGATTCGCCTGTTAGACCAGGAAAAGGAGTCCCAAAAATCTGTCCACAAAGCCTAGGTCTTAACTGAGGGACCTTGCACGTTTCCACCTGTACACTGCACCTCCATGAAAACAAGCCTAGGCTAGCCTATTGGAAGATGACAGACACGTGGAGCAAATCCAAGTCTCCCAGCCATCCCAGCCAAGAGCAAGCTAGATCAGCCAACAGTGGACCCTGGACATCTGAGCAGGCACAGAGGAGCCCAGGAGAACCAGCCAGCCAAACCCAGCCTGAACTGCCCACCACTAATTCATGAGCTAAATAAATGCTATGAGAGTTGGGGTGGCTTGTCACCCAGTATTATTATAGCAAAAGCTAAGTGACACCGGAAACCCGCAGCTCCCTGTTCAGATCTTTAAGCTGGGCTGCGTGGGTTGGATCTCATCTCTGCCATTTGTCAGCTGAGTGACTTAACCTCCCTGTGCCTTAGCTTCCCCATCTGTAAAATGGGATGACAGCAGTTCCAACCCAAACAGGACTGTTTCATCATTCAGGACCCTCACGTTTATGGAGCTCTCCTGCTGCGTGTGAGGAGGAAACAACAGGAGACAGAGTTTGTTACCGAACGTAAAACACAGGTTCATTTACCCGCCACATACTAGGGCCAATAAAGAAAAAAACAAACACCAGGCTTGTGTCAAGGAAAGAGGTTTACTATTATTGAAAGGCATCCAGACAAGGAGATAGGAGTCAGAACTCAGATCCACCTCCTCGAAGGGAAAAAGGTAGGGCTTTTCATCTGGGGTTCTAGGTAGGGGAGGGGGAGCATGTGCTGGGGTTTAGGTAGGGGAGGTGGAGCACGTGGCCTTGCTGGTTGGCACCGTCCCACCAGCCTGTGTTTGGCCTTGAGACAATTTCTTTTCCCTTGACTGTCTGGACTTTTCTGGTAAGTTTTCCTCTTCAGCCTGCATTTGGCCTTGTGAGGCTGCATCTTGATGTCTGGACCTTGAATTCCTGGGCAAGACAGCTCACTCCCATACTAAGGAGGGACAGAGAGACCTGGTTAGTTTTGAACAACGGTTGATTATGCTAAATATGCGCAGCTGCAGTTAGCAAAGCTCATCTCAAAGTTTTTGTTCTCTTCTTCTAGCCCAGGGAAGATTTTTTTAACCTCTTCATCCTCGGTTTCAAGTTCCTGCCTTCACGGAGCTGACATTCAAGTGGGGCAGATGCATGAAAAACAAATAGGTCAACGACACAACGTCAGGTAGAGAGAATAGCTATGAAGAGAAGTAAAGCAGAGTAAAGGGACGGAGGACTGGGAGTGTGGGAGAGAGAGGCTTCTTCTGGTAAGGTAGTCAGGAAGCCCACTCAGAGGAGGTGACCTTCCAGCAGACACAGGAATGAAGAGGGAGAGTAAGTGATCCAAAGGTGGACAGGGAGAGCTTTCTCAGTAGAGGGGACAGCCGGTGCAAAGGCCCGGAGGCGGGCATGAGGTTGGTGTGTACGAAGAATGGAAAGAAGGCAGAGTGAAGAAGATACAGAGGAGAGTAGCAGGAGGTGATGGCTGAGAGGCGGGCAGTGACAGGATCACAAGGAGCAAGGAGTTTGCATTTTTTCATTGCGCCAATTAAATGAGTTAATACGTGGAAAGAGCCCCGGACAGTGCCTGAATCACGGTGAGTGTTCAGTAAGTGTCAGCTTTCACTTTCCTGTTGGCATTTTTACCCACAAAATGCAGTGTCTCCCTGTTCCAGGGTCCTAAGAGGAAAATCCCCAGGGGATGGTTGCCCCTCCTGGAACTAAGGAGAAAAAAGTTTACTGGGGGAATCTTGACATGGGGAACGTTCACTTTTGGCTTACCCTGAGTCAGTATCATTTGAATTTCTACAGCAAGACTGAGTCCATGTATTATTTACATGATAAAAACATAACACAAAAGAACCCAAATGCCCATCACTAGATGGATGGATAAACAAAATGTGGTATATCTATACAGTGGAATATTGCACAGCCATAAAAAGGAATACAGTTCTGATTCATGCCACAACATGGATGTACCTTGAAAACATTGTGCTAAGTCAAAGAAGCAAGCCACGAAAGGTCACATATTGCATGATTCCCTTTATATGAAATACCCAGAATAGGTAAATCCTTAGAGACAGAAAGCAGATTGGTGGTTGCCAGGGGCTGGGGAGGGAGGAATGGGGAGTGACTGCTTAATGGATATGGGTTTTCCTTTTGGAGAGATGAAAATATTCTGGAACTAGGTAGAGGTGGTGATTGCAAAACATTGTGAACATGCTAAATGCTACTGAATTGTATACTTTAAAATGGTTAATTTTATGTTATGTGAATTTTATTTCCATTTTTTATAAAACAGAAAAATAATTGGAAGTAAAGTCTTCTGGGAAGAATTGCCCCCATCCTTTGTAAACTTGGAGGTAATCTAAAACCTCACTTGGTCCCTAAAACACTCACTTCAAGATTCATGTCAATTTCTCCCGGAGACCATTTACAGGTAGAGAAAAAGCCAAGCGGACCTCAGAAGTTGGGTACCTCCAGGGCACCCACCATGTAGCCCGTCCCAGCCCCGAGCATTTGCAGGTGCAGTTCCATTGCTGAAATGCCCTCCCTGCTCCATTGTCCCCTCAACAAGGGCACTGGCATATAGGTGGTTAACATCCCTGTCAGCTCAGGAGCCAGATGGCCCAACTGTGTACTGAAGCTCTCTCGCAAGCTGTGCCTCCTCGGGAAAATGACTTCATCTCTCAGAACCTCCATTTCCCCATCTGTAGAATGGGCCTGACAATAAGACCCTCTACTTCATAGAATGGATGTGGGGATTAAAGGGGATGATTCATGCAATGAAGAACTCCATAAATTCATTCCACAAATATACATAGAGCAGCTACTGTATGCCAGCACTGTTCTAGGCACTGGGGATAAAACAGATGAAAACCTCCACCCTCAATGCTCTTACTTTTAGTTGGGGCGCGGGGTACAGATAGTAGACAAGGTGAAGCTAAGTCGACAATGTATTAGTTGTAGATAAACGTTTAAAAAAATTAAGTAGGGAAGGATAATAGTGTCAAGGGGGATGTTGGGCAGGGATGAGGGGGGTATAAACCCAATGGCCTGGGAAGACCCCACGGAGAGTGTATCATCTGAGCATGACCTGAAGGGAGTGAGGAAGCAATTAATAGAGTTAATGTTTATAAATTGCTTAGAACTGTCCTCGGCACAATGTAAGTGGTACATACATGCTGAAATTGTTGTAAGTAACTGGGGGCCGGCATTCCAGGCAGAGGGAACAGCCAGTGCAAAGGTTTTGAGGAGGGAACAGGCCTCTGTGGTCAAGGATCGCAAAGAGACCCACGTGGCTGGAGTGGAGCAGGCAAAGGCAGAGAGCAAGGAAGTGAGGTCACAGAGGCAGCAGGGACCAGACCTGGAGGGTCTTGGGGGCCGGCCTGAGGGTGTGTGCCTTTCCCCTATGGGAGAAAGGAAGCCACTGGAGTGTTTCAAGAGTCTGCCTTTTTTTTTTTTTGGTGAAGAAGATTGGCCCTGGGCTAACATCCGTGCCCATCTTCCTCCACTTCATATAGGACGCCGGCACAGCATGGCTGACAAGCAGTGCGTTGGTGCGCGCCTGGGATCCAAACCCATGAACCCTGGGCCGCTGAAGCGGAGCACGCGCACTTAACTGCTGCACCACGGGGCCGGCCCCAAGAGTCCACCATTATTAGTAATAGTCTCCATGCCCGCCTGCCCCTCCATTGTGTAAACATATCGCCCTCTCTCCTCTCCGTCCAGGGCTGGAGTGAGACCTCCTGCCCCCAGGCTGTGTCTTGCCCACTCTGCCTCTTCCTGCTACATCTTCCGATATTTCTTAAAGAAACTTGCATCAGCTATTTCAGTATACCACACATGGCATTTCTAAAAATAGCAGTTTTCAGATATGGGCAATTGCGTGCCTGAGAGTTGACTTTGTTCTAAATTTTTTCACTTGTTAGATTAAACATGAGACTTCGATACAAATATGCTCCCAAACAAGTTATCCCAGTATATAAGAATTCCTAAAAGTCAATGATAATAACACCACTGGAGAAAAAAAGAAAGAAAAGAAAAAGCATTGGCTTAGAAGAAACATGAAATTCTAGAAAAAGGTAATTTAAACCATAGAAGAAAATGGTGAAGAGCTTGACCCAGTCTGCCCAGGATTCAAATCCTGACTTTGCAACTCACCACCTGAGGGGTCTTGGGTGAGCCACTTCATCACTGGGAAGGCAGTAGCCAAGGGGATCTGAGAAGGCACAAAAGGTTTTTGCCCCAGGACATACATAAACATTTGCATAATGTTTTTTCCAGAATTGGGTACTTCTGTTATACTATTCCCACCTCCTCAAATCCCCACAATATAGGAAATAGCCATATTTAAAGATGACTTATTTTTTAAACTAATAATATGAAGACTCCCAACTTTATTCCCTTCTATCTCCAAACTTATCTACAGCCCTACCCACCTGGGCCTCATTCACAGCTCTGACCTTGCCATAGCAATTATCTTGAATTTCATTCATTCCTTCTATTAGGGGCTTTCCATGACTCTGGGCTCTGAGGGCACATGGTGGACAAAACAGATTCAGACCCCGGCCCAGAACATTCCCTAATACGTACACAGGAGGTGCTCAATAAGAGTTCTTAGAATAAAAAAAAATGATCTCTTGTTGTTGTTGTTAAGTCCATACTGGCAGAATAAAAAGTTGACAACCCTATGTCTGGCCCTCCAATTTTGTCTTTGAAATTGCCTGGTTCACAAGCTCCAAACTGGGTCACGGAACAACATCCCAAGGCCAAGGTTGTTTCCTAAATGGGCTGGACCTATTTCCTCAGCCTCACCTCCTGACTCCCTCCCACGCAAAGCTGCACCCTCTTCCCAGAACAAGGCGGGTTCTCTCAGGCTTTTGCACTTGCTGCTTGTTCTTTTTTTTTTTTTTTCTTTTGGTGAGGAAGATCAGCCCTGAGCTAACATCTGCCAATCCTCCTCTATTTTTGCTGAGGAAGACTGGCCCTGGGCTAACATCCGTCCCCATCTTCCTCCACTTTATATGGGTGGCTTGGCTTGCCAAGCAGTGCGTCGGTGCGCGCCTGGGATCCGAACCGGCAAACCCCGGGCCGCCACAGCGGAGCGCGCGCACTTAACCACTTGCGCCACCAGGCCGGCCCCCATGCTGCTTGTTCTTTAAGGCCTGGCTCCAAGGTTGGCTCCTCCAAGAAGACATCCCGGAACCCAGGCGAGTCCACTTGTCAGGGTCTTGGCGGCAGGATTTCGGTGAACGTTGTGCCTGCATTAGCCGCAGAGCAGGGATGGAGCCGATGCTACCTCGGCTGACAATGCTCCTCCTGGCCGCCAGAGGGCGCTTTCAAAACACCAACCTGACTTCTGGGCTTAAAACCCCCACAGGGGCTCCCTGTTGCTCTTAGGGTTAACAGTTAACACGCCTGCTGCGTTCAAATCCTGGGTTGGCCACTTATTCATCCTGAAACTCTGAGCTAGTGACATCACCTCTCCAGGCTTCTGTTTCCACATAGGGTCATAAGGTGGATTAAATAAATTGTTTCTATAAAGTGCTTGGAACAGTGTCAGACACTTAGGACGTTCAGTACTCAGGGTCTCAGCAGGAAACAGACAGCAAATTCAAACTGAGTGATGGGGGAGAATTTAATACGGAGACTACAGGGTGGAGGCAGTGAGTAGGGAGACCACAATGGGCGGGGCCGCACTCCAGGGCCAGAAAGATGGGAGCTTTTATTTCCCTCACACCTGAAAGGCAGCCACAGAACCCGGATGTGTGTGGAGAGGACATCCTGATGGGAGCTGTGACCTTGGCTGGAAAGACACCACCAGCCCGAGGCAAAGCCCACATCAGGAAGGGAGCTGGGGAAATAAATTCCCCTCCCTCCAGTGTCTTGCCAGCGTCCCCACTGGCCGAAGGGAACAGGAAGCCAGAAATCAAGAAAGCCCATTGTGGTTCATACTGATCAGCCCCTCAAGGTCTGATCATATTCCCAACAGTATGGTGGGGAAAGGTGGAGAGCAGACCTGAAGACAAAAGCAAGAAATATCCAGCATACTATTATTATTATTATCATTAGTATTGATCTTATTATTCAATTTATCATCATGGTCAAAGAAGTTCTTCAA
This sequence comes from Diceros bicornis minor, assembly GCF_020826845.1. NCBI lineage: Eukaryota > Metazoa > Chordata > Mammalia > Perissodactyla > Rhinocerotidae > Diceros > Diceros bicornis. The sequence continues at coordinate 18,077,655 of NC_080773.1, forward strand.
GGTCTGGCCCCACCTCTTTCCACTCCATTACTCCTACCTCCCCTACTCCTCTCTGAAACCCAGAGATCAACTGGGAAGAGGTGCCAGAGAACCTTCTAGAGTGATGGTCACGCTCTGATTCATTGTAGGGATTTGGCTGGCTCAAGTCTACACACCTATCGTAACTCTCCAACAGTGCACTGAAGATGTGTGCATTTCGGTGTCTGTAAACTTTACCTGAAAAGTAAAAGCTAAATAAAAAAGAGTGAACTGTAAATAAATATTGAACTCGTGTTAATTTGGCACATGTGATCATGTTGAGAGGGAAGTGTACTGGTGACAGCAACTTAGTTTGAAATGCATCGGGAAAATAAGAGGGAGCGATGGATGGACAGAGGGATGGAAAGCTGGGTGGGTGTGTGATAAAGCAAGTAGAGTCGAATGTTCATTGTGGAACCTAGGGGATGGGCACACGCGCGTTCACTGTAAAGTTATCTCAACTTTTCTCTATGTTTGAAATTTTTCATTAAAAAATGTTTGGGAAAATACAAAAATAAAAGTTGGTGAGTGTGTTGAGTCAGCAAAGAAATTTGGACTGAATTGGTTCGAGGAGCCAAGAAAAAAAAGAATTTTTCTGGGACTTTCCATGGAAACCACAGCCATTTCCCAGCAGCATTCAAGAATGAATTATGCCAAGAATGATGATGTCTCTGCTCTGGAGGAAGCCTATCAGTAGAAAAAAAAAAGCAGAGACAGCACCGCCACTTCTCAGACATCCTGTGCTGAAGAGATCTGTTTAACATCTGAACTCATTTATTGTGCGGTCAACAAACATTAAGTGAAAGCCTCCTCTGTGCCTGGCCCCAAGCTGGGCAGTGCTGAAAATACACCCCAGCCCTGCCCTCGGGGGACTCAAAGTCCAGCGGCAGAGACAGACTCCTTCCCCAGACAGAGATGATCCAGAGTGTCAGCAATTCTGGGGGAAGCCCAGGGCTGTGGGAGCCCCAAAGGAGGCACCTGATCCATACTGGAGGTCAGGGAGGGCTTCCTGCTGGAGAGGGTATCCAAGCTAAGCCTGGAAGAAGGAGTAGGTGTCAGCCAGGTAGACAGAGAGGGCAGGACAAGGGAAAAGCATTCCATGCAGAAGGAACGGCACATGGAAAGGCCAGGAAGTGAGCAGAAAAGTATGATGCTTACACTAAACTGAAGTTTTAGTGCAACTGGAATACAAATATAAGTAAAGGGTGAGGAGAGGCTGAAGATGAGCATGAAGCTGTCAGCATGATGTGGAGGGGCAGGGGTGGCCTCATAAGCCACAGTGAAGCATTCGGACCTCATCCCAACAGTGCTGGGGAGTCATGAAAGGATTACAGGCAGGGGGAGGACTTGACCGAATTTGCAAACGATTCCAATTGCAGAGCAGGTGAAGGGGGTGGGGGATGCATCAGTCAGGATATATCATGCTGCGGTGAGAACCAAATCCAGAATTCAGTGGCTCAGAACAAAGAAGGTTTATTCCTTACTCATGTGACATTGGTCATGAATCTATAGGGACCCTGTTCCGCATCATCTTCACTCTGCGACCCTGGCTGACAAAAGCTCAGCCATTTGGAAGGTTGGTGGCCATGTCAACAAGGGCACAGAGTGTCACACACATCAGCTCAAATGCTTCCTCCTGGAATCACCACTCATCACTTCTGCTCATTTCTTTGACCACAGCAAGTCACATGGCCATGTGGTTCTTTAAGGTGTGGGAAAGGGTGATCTTCCCTCATGCCCCAAGGTAGAGGAGGACGGGCTATTGGTGTCCAGGAGCAATGGCCACCACAGGACATGAGTGTGGAAGCTGTGAGAATACAGGGAGCAGGCAAGAGATGAGCCTGAACTCAGGCATTAGAAATGGATGAAACGAATAGATTTGAGAGACATTTGGCAACCACACAGAATTCTGTATCTGCTGGCGGTTTGTCCTAATTTCTTATTCTAAAAAAAAACAACCAAAAAAGTAAATAAAGAAAAGAAAAAAATAATAAAATAACATACAACCCCTCCCCCCCCAAAAAAAACCCAACAAACAAAAACAATCAAAATGCTTTCTTTGTATTTAGTGCCAAAATAACAGTCGGGTGAAGTAGGGAGATGTTGGTCAAAGGGTATGAAATTTTAGTTATAAGATGAATAAGTTCTGGGGATCTAATGTACAGCATGGTGCCAATAGTTAATAATATTGTATTGTATACCTGAAAATTGCTAAGACAGTAAATTTTAAATGTTCTCATCACACTGAAAAAAACTGGTAACTATGTGAGGTGATGGATGTGTTAATTAGCTTGATTGTGGCACTCATTTCACAACATACACGAATATCAAATCATCATGTTGTGCATCTTAAATATATACAATTTTTTTGTCAATTACACCTTAATAGAGCTGGGGAAAAAAACAATCAGGTGGCTGTTGGAACAAAAATGGGCTCTTCGGGCTGCTTGTAGTAGCAGCTAAAATTCATGTGCCCAGAACTTTCCTAACGAGCACCATCCAATAGAAATATAATGCAAGCCACGTATGTAATTTTAAACTTTCTAGTAACCAGATTAGAAAAAGCAAAAAGAACAGGTGAGTTTAATAAAATTTTAACCCAACATAATAACCAAAATATTATTATTTTAGAATGTGATTCATATAAAAATTATTAATGAGGTATTTTACATTCTCTTATTTTTCATGCTAAGTCTTCAAAATGCAGTGTGTATTTTACATTCACGGCACATCTCTCTCCAGACCAGCCTCATGTCAAGGGCTCAGCAGTGGGAGGTGGCCATTGGCTGCCATACTGGACAGAGCAGATATGGACATATTAGCTAATTAATATGTCTTCACAACAACCCTATGAAGTGGGTACTAGTATTGCTTCCATTTTACAGATGAGGAAACTGAGGCACAGAGAGAGGAAGTGAGTTGCTGAAAGTCACAAACTCGTGGAGAAGCAAGACTTTGGACCCAGGCTGCGGAGCTCCTTACAGGGAGAACTGAGATGGGCTCCTGCACAAGCCACATGTTAAGCCACTCTCACCCTCAGCAGAGGTCTCAGCAGAGAAAGAGTGATGATAATTCTTGAGAATATTGAAGGGGAAACCCACAACTGGACCCAAGCAGGAGGGTGTGAGTGGGAACGAAGAGATGTGGGAAAGGACTGGACCATCTTCCTTCCCTCTTAGCACGGATTGCCAAGGAGTTAGGAAAATCCCCTTGTGCCTCTGGCTGCAGACCGTGGCTGCAAATGCTACTGACTGTTTATCTTCAGATGAAGCAGAAGGTTGGAGTGAGTTCTGGTGAAGTCCCAGACCAGGAGGGGTGGGGGAAGGAAGCGCTCTCTTTAAGGGCCTCTCGGGCATGCCAGCTCCAGAATGAAAACTCCAGTCTCTCACTTAATGAACTTCCCTTTCCAAATGGGGAAACTGAGGCTCAGGGAAGACACATGGCTTGTCCAAGATCACACAGGAAGGATGGAAAAGTCTCCTCCCACCCCCATCCTGTGGCCATCCAATTCCCTTTCCAGACGCAAGGGTATTTACTGCCTTGTGAGTACTTTCTGAAATATTTTAGGCATATGCAAACATTCACACACAGATCTTTTTTTTACACAATGGGACACACTGTTCTGCATCTTAATTTTTTTCCCACTTAATATTATCTTCAAGGTCTCTCCAGACTAATACATACAGATGTGCCTTGTTTTTTTAAAAGCCCATTGCTCATCAAAGTGCCTGTATGTACCATAATTAACTTAGCCAGTTCCCTCGTAATAAACATTTAGTTTACTCCTAGTTTTTTGCCATTACATACACTACTGTAATGAATATCATTTGGGTAGACCTTGTGTCGGCCATATGAGTCTGTGCCCATATGGGTCATGTCAAAAGGGACGTGCGAGTGTCATTTTGAAAAACATCGTGCTCCAGACTCCCCCTCTGCCCCTGGTAGACTGCTCATTTCTCAAAAGGGCAGTCTGCTCTCTCTGTGTTGTTGGAATGTTCTACAGCGAGAAGGTGTTCATGTATGACTTATGTAATTCAAATTAAATAAGCCCTTCATTAAAAACACAAACCTGGGAGGAAGAAAAAGCCAGCCAGGCCAGTTCAGGCAGAGCCTCCCTTCCTGTCCCCCGTCACACCTGCCTGGTCCCCAGCAAGCCCTGCGTGGTGTTGAAATCCGTTTATCAAGCACAAACATGGTCCTCAAAAATCAAATCTTGGAAACAATCCAGGGACGAGATGACAGCATTTTCCTCCTTTGTTGTTTTTCACGTGACTAGATTTTCCTTGTCTTCGTGTTCTTCCTCCTTCTCCTCCTATCTCTTCTTCCTCTAACCGCTGTTTTGGTGAGCACCAAACTGAAAACATTTTTAAGCTGTGTCCAGTAAAATAAAAGAACAAAAATTATGCAGAATTTGGCTCTTTTTATTTTTTTTTTTTGTGAGGAAGACCGGCTCTGAGCTAACATCTATTGCCAATCCTCCTCCTTTTTTCCCCCAAAGCCCCAGTAGATAGGTGCATGTCATAGCTGCACATCCTTCTAGTTGCTGTATGTGGGACGTGGCCTCAGCATGGCCGGAGAAGCGGTGTGTCAGTGCGCGCCCGGGATCCGAACCCGGGCCGCCAGCAGGGGAGCGCGCGCACTTAACCGCTAAGCCACGGGGCCGGCCCCAGAATCTGGCATTTTTAACAAGAAAGAGAAAAGGAAAAGAAAGGATAGCTAGGAGGTTAGAAGCAGAAAGCAGAAGAGCAGAACAATCATCTATTCTAGGGGCCGGCCCCGTGGTGTAGTGGTTAAGTGAGCACGCTCCGCTGCTGGTGGCCCGGGTTCAGACCCCGGGCGCGCACCGAGGCACCGCTTGTCAAGGCATGCTGTGGCAGCGTCCCACATAAAGCAGAGGAAGATGGGCACAGATGTTAGCCCAGGGCCAGTCTTCCTCAGCAAAAAGAGGAGGATTGGCATGGATGTTAGCTCAGGGCTGATCTTCCTCACACACACACACACAAAAAAAAATAAGCTATTCTATTTAAACACACCGAGCTCTTCCTTTCCCTCCCTTCCTGAACACTCAAAAGTAGGTGTCTGGAGGTGGGATTGGAGGGGCGGGGGGCGAGGCACCGGGCCCAGAACAGGTGTCAGAGTCCAAGTGGAGTGAACAGGGTGTCCACCCCAGAGGCCGGGGGTGTGGGCCGTGGCAGCCATCAGAGATTGGTTATTTTCAGGAGGATCGAGTCAATAATTAAATACATTGAGGACATTGGGAGCCAGATTCCTCACTGATGGAGAAATGAGCTACAATTATGCAAAGGGAGAAAATTAGAATGAACTCTGCAGCTGCGGGATTGGAACTGGAAATATCAGGGTAAACTCATGATTTTCAATATATAGAGATAGATGTAGAAATAAATATAGATGTAAATATGTGTGCCTATATATGTACACATATGCTGCCAACTCTGTCCACTGAGTGGGCCTGGGTGCAGCTGGAGCCCACAGCAATGACCACGTGCAGTGGCTGAACCTTGGTTTCTGAATGTCATTCTCCAGTGAAATACACCAGGGCTTCTTGGAGTAAAGGCTAATTCCAGGGCTGGGACAGGGAAAGTACAAGGTGAGCCTAGCACATCTCATGCCAGGAAGCAAAGAAATGCTCAAAAAATGATGGGGACAGGCCACAAGGACACAGCTCGAAGGGGCTCCCCACAGGTCAAATTGGGGACAGTTCAAACATCAGAGCAAACAATGATTGTAATAGAGGTAATCCGTCGATGCTGAGTCTATTCTGATGTGACTAAATAAATGAATAAATCGAAAGTTTGATGAGGATCGGGATATTTACATGGCCCCAAAATATCTCCCCAGAAAATGCATTAATTACAAAGGGGAAATGAGTAACTTTACAGCAGAGAAGCCTGGAAGACACCACCTCACCGAAGTGATCAGAGTGACGTCTTGATGGATATGAGAAGATCCTAACACCACTTCCGTGACACTCCTGCCAAAGATGCATAATGCGAATCTGATCATGAGAAGATATCAGATGAACGCAAATTAACAGGCATCCTACCCCAAAACTGGCCTGCAATGTTCACAAGGGTCATGAAGTTCGAGGAAAGAATGAAGAATTTTTCCAGACTAAAGGAAGCTAAAGACACATGACAACGGAATGCAATGCAACAGTTGAGACTGGAACCTTTGCTATGACGGCCATTATTGGGACAACCAGTGGAACTTGAATGGAGTACGAGGATGGGATGATAGTAATTTATCAATGTTAATACTTTTTATTTTTGAGGTAGTATTTTGGTGATGTGGGAGAAGGTCCTTGTTCGTAAGAAACACACACTAAACGTCTGTAGGTGATGGGGCATAATATTGGCAACTCTTGTATCGTTTAGGAAAAATAATTTCTTTGTACTGTACTTGCAGCTTTTCTGTAATTTTGAGATCTTTCCAATTAAAAAATATGAAAGGACTGCTTTTAAAACTTGTTTGAGGGGCCAGCCCGGTGGCGTAAACAGTTAAGTGCATGCGCTCCGCTGCAGCGGCCCAGGGTTCGCCGGTTCAGATCCCAGGCGCGCACTGACGCACCGCTTCTCTGGCCATGCTGAGGCCACGTCCCACATACAGCAACTAGAAGGATGTGCAGCTATGACATACAACTATCTACTGGCGCTTTGGGGGGAAATAAAATAAATAAATAAAAATCTTAAAAAAAAAAAACATATTTGTGAAACTAAAAAGTATCACAAAACAAAATATATCGTTGCTTAAAAAGAGAATATCAAATATGGTTCTATAAATTGTTAATATAACCCAGGAAAATAAATCCCAAGAGAAAGAGTAAAGAAATAAACCCAGGGGCCGGCCCAGTTGTGCAAGCAGTTAAGCGCGCGTGCTCCGCTTCAGCGGCCCGGGGTTCGCCGGCTCGGATCCAGGCGCGCACCGACGCACCGCTTGGCAAGCCACGCTGTGGCGGTGTCCCATATAAAGTGGAGGGAGATGGGCACGGATGTTAGCCCAGGGCCAGTCTTCCTCAGCAAAAAAAGAGGAGGATAGGCAGATGTTAGCTCAGGGCCGATCTTCCTCACAAAAAAAAAAAAAGAAAGAAAAAGATAGAAACCCAAAAAAACACTGGTGGAGACTTGCTAAATTGATTTCATGCCCTACAATTTTTGTCCAGTCTTTTCACAAGCACATCATAATACGAGCAAACACACATACAGGTTGTATCATGCCTCAAGCACTTTTCTAAGTACTTTTCAAATACTGCTTAATCCTCGTGACAATCTTATGAGGAAGGTAATATTCATTCTCATCTTCAAGTTGACGAAACTGAGGGCAAGAAAGGTTAAGTAATTCGCCCAAGGTCACACAGCTAGGAAAAGGCAGAGCTGGCTTAGAATTTTAGCCTCACTTCACAACACCCTGCCAAAGAGATATTATTACCTCTCATTTGACAGATTGGGTAACCAAGGCTCAGAGAAACTAAATGGCCGGGCTATGGCCATGCTGATTTTGAAAAGCAAAGACTAGCCCCTGTAGAGGGGAATGACAATTCCTCCCCTCTAGATCCTTCCGGCTGGTCTAAGAAATTAAATTGACACAAGACCAAATAATAGGAGAAAAATCAAATAAATACGTATACATGGGAGAAACCCAGGAAAACTGAGTAACTCGACAGAATGGCCAAAGCCACCACCTTAAGCACCATCTTCAGCTAACGACAAAGGAGGATGTTGAGGGTAGTGGTTTGGAACTTCAAAGAGAAGGAAGGCAATCTAGACGGAGATGGAAACGCAAATGTTCGATAAACAAGTGTTTGCTGGGCCATGTATAGACAATGTGACCCAAGAGACAGAACTTGACAAAAATGAGCTTACTGGTGCCTATCACACCTATTTTACATCATACTATAGTTATCTTAGGGTATTAGCTCCTTCCTGGAATAGGCCTTCTATCTTAAATTCTTTTAGGCAGTTAGGGGGAAGGTCAAAGTTTCTTTCAGAGACTTTTGTTCTTAAAAGTAATCAAGCCAGGGGCGAGCCAGGTGGCACAAGCAAAGTGCGCACGTTCCGCTGCGGCAGCCCGGGGTTCGCCGGTTCGGATCCCGGCCGCGCACCGACGCACCGCTTGTCAGGCCATGCTGTGGTGGCGTCCCATATAAAGTGGAGGAAGATGGGCACGGATGTTAGCCCAGGGCCAGTCTTCCTCAGCAAAAAAAAACAGGAGGACTGGCAGATGTTAGCACAGGGCTGATCTCCTCACAAAAAAATAAAATAATCAAGCCAAAGAGACACATTTTGGGGTGGCCAATTCTGATCCGCCACGCTCCCAAGAACAGCCTTGCATAGGGAGAAATGATGTCAATGCTTAGATCCCACATCAGGAACCACTATTTGTTCATCGAACCCAGTTATGAGAAGACAGCACTCCAGTTTCACCAACATTCAGGCTCTCCATCTAGAGCTTCGCTGTCCAAAATGGTAGCCACAAGCCACATGTAGCTGGTTAAATTTAAGTTAATTCAAATTAAATAAAATTAAAACTTCGGTGTCTCACACTTTCCACTTTCAACATGTGCTCATGGCCACCACAGTGCACAGCACAGACTACAGGACATTTCCATCGTCACAGGAAGTTCTGTCAGATGGGGTGGGATCTAGAAATTGCTTTGCAAGGGCTGGATAATTATTCTTTCTAAAGGAGGCACTGGGATATTCTGAGTATTCTTTAATTAAGTGACAAATGCAAGAGCACATTCTATCAGATTTGTTAATAACCACATTTAACTACGTTTTCATTGAAGTGGCATTGTCAGATTTTTCATATAAACTAACAAGTCAGAAAAAAAAGCCCATTAGCCTACAAACCCCAACTTGGGTTTCAATCCATGGTTGTGACACCTGATGGTGCCCGTAAACTTTCACCTTGTGGATTTCTAATCCATTGGCTTGAAGCCCCAGATCTTGCCTCTGTATTTGGCACTCTGCCATGTATGTATTGCCCCGAAGAACAAGTGGAGAAAATAGAAAAAAAAAAAGTGTCTGAAAGTAACAGCAGCTACCAATTACTAAATGCTCCACCCAGCCAGGGCTGTTACAGACCTAATCTTCCTCATTCTCACTGCACCCCTAGGAAGCACGGATGACGACGCCCATTTTACAAATGGAACACAGTGGGTCACAGAAGTGGAGTCACCTGCCCACATCCACACAGGTAACAAATATAAAATGTGAACTTGGATCTGTCCACCCAAACTCCACATCCAGCTTTTTCCTGTGAATGGATTTACCTAATCTAAAGCAAGCCAAGAGAGACACCGATTCCAGCATAAAAACAATTCTGACTCAGCCCACTGGAAAATTTATCATGACATTCGTCAAAGCAATTAGGATTACAGTGGACTAACAACTTAGTTTATGCTGATGATAGACGGGTCAGAGGTAGGGTGGAAACTAGGAAAGAATAACAGGTATATGAGGGCAGAGGAAAAGTTTTCTAAAAAAGATCAGAGTTGGGGGAGGAAATATCCAGCTGGCTAAATTTTTCCCCAATCTGTGGCTGGCACAGTCTCTAACTAGGTCGCAGTGCTCGCCATCATCACTGCTGCCATGTGGACTGAAACCATAGGTCTTTTCTTTGTTATCCACTAGTGCTGTGATAATGGAAATTTCTGTATCAGCACTGTCCATACAGTGGCCACGTGTGGTTATTTGAGCACTTGGAAGTGTGACTGAGGAACTAAACTTTAAATTTTACTTAATTTTACTGAATTTAAACTTAAATGTATATAGCCACATGGTGCTATTGGCTACCATATTGAATAGTGCAGAATGAAATTGCAGCACAGAAAGTCAGGGCAGGCCTGGTACACCTAACATGTAAGGAGTTGTTTTGGGTCACCCTCTGGGGTCAATTCCCTGGGTCCAAATCCCAGCTCTGGGAAACCTTGAGGAAGTGACTCAATCTTGTTTGTACCTCAGTATTTGCATCTCTAAAATGGAGCATCATATGTGGGCCTCACAAAATGTTAAAAGTTATTGAATCTAAGTGGATGTGCATTGCGTGATCTTTCCAACTTGTCTGTAGGTGTGAAATTTTTCAAAATAAAAGTTGGAAAACAAAATGCTAATACTATTTTACAAGACTGCTCTGAGTATTCAAGAAACACAGGATGCTTTAAAAAATTGAACAAGCATTTACCCAGCAAATATCTACTCTCTGTAAGGTGTCAGAGACATAAAGACAAAATAAATAATAATACAATGAGTACTTCCTAGATGCAAGGTACTGTCCTGTTTTATATATATTAACTCATTTTAATCCCCACAACTACTTTATGAGGTAGGTATGTTATTATTATTTACTTTTAGTATAATATTATTATTGTCTCTGTTATTTTTTCTTTTTTAAATTTTTGACATAATTTCACACTTACAGAAAAGTTGTAAAAGTGACACAAAGAATTCCTATAAACCCTTCAATCAGATTCCCCAAAGTTATTGGTTTACCACATTTATTTTATCGTTTCCTCTGTCTCCATATAAATATTTTTTCCTGAACAGTTTGAGAGTAAGTGGCAGAATGTTGCCCCTTTACCTCTAAATATACATCAGTGTGTATTTCCTAAAAACAAGGATATTCTCTTACATAATCATAGTACATTTATCTAAATCAAGAAATTAACATCGAACATAAATTATCTCATTTGTGGACTTTCTTGAGATTTTGTCAATTGCTTCAGTAATGTCTTTCGTAGCAAAAGAAAATCCTGGATCGTGCACTGCATTCATCTGTCGGGTCTCTTCAATCTCCTTTCACCTGGAACAAGGCCTCCATCATTTGTGGTTCATGACATGGATATTTTTGAAGTGCACAAATCAGTTATTTGGTAGAATATCCCTCAGTTTGGGCTTATCTGATGTTTCCACATTAGATTCAAGTTGTGCGTGTTTTACCCAAAACCACAGAAGTGATGCTGTGTCCTTCCTCAGGGCATCCTCTCATGAGGGTCTGTCTGTCCCATTTTTAGTCATGTTAACTTTGATCATTTGGTTAAAGTGGTGGCTGCCAGGTTTTCCTATTTATGTCACTATTTCCCCCTGTGTAATTAATAAGTATCTTGTGGGAAGACAATTTGTGTCCATATAAATATCCTGTTACTCCTCAAACTTGAACCCACTAATTTTAGCATCTATGGTGTGTGTGCTTTTTCCAACACCACCAAGCAATTAGCTCAATTCTGACACTATCTACCTGGAGACAGCATCCGATTCCACAGGTTTAGGGCTCAGTCCCACAAAACTGTCCCCCCCGACATCAGCCGCCAATCACAAGTCCATGTTGTCACCTGTGCTTCTGATGGACTGGCTATAGATCAGAGGTTCCCACAACCCCCTCCTTGGGTTCGATTAATTTGCTACAGTGGTTCACAGAACTCAGAGAAACATTTTACTTACCAGATTACTGGTTTATTATAAAAAGATATAACTCAGGAACAGCCAGATGGAAGAGATGCATAGGGCAAAGTATGGGAAGGGGCTCAGAGTTTCCATGCTCTCAGAACGCACCACTCTCCCAACATCTGCACAGGTTCACCAACCCCAAGGTCTCCGAATTCCTCCTTTTGTGTTTTTATGGAGGCTTCATGACATAGCCACGATTGATTAAATCATTGGCCACTGGGCACTGATTCAACCTCCAGCCTCCACCCCAGGAGGGCAGAAGAGTGGGGCTGAAGGTTCTAACCCTCTAATCACGTGGTTGTTCCTCTGGTAACCAACCTCCATCCATAGGTGCTTTCCAAACGTCACCTCATTAACATAAACTCAGGGGTGGTGAAAGGGGTTTGTTATGAATATCAAGACAACTTTATCGCTCTTATCACTGGGGAAATTCCAAGGGTTTTAGAAGCTTCTGTGCCAAAAACCAGGGCTAAGACCAAATATATATTTATCACAAATCACAATATCACAGCACCTATTATTGATTTTTGCCTGAATCAATTATTATGAAGGTTGCAAAAGGTAATGTTCTGATTCTCTCATTCCTTTTACGTTCATCAGTTGACTTTTGACATAAGAGCTTTCCCTTCTCTCCTTTATTTATTTACTTATTATCAGTATGTAATCATGGACTCCTGTTTATTCAATGGGTTATAATCCTTTACTATCATTATTTAATTTGATGTTCAATTTGTCCCAAATTTGGTCATATGGAGCCTCTTTAAGATCTCTTCCTGGGACCAGCCACGTGGCGTAGTGGTTAAGTTTGTGTGCTCTGCTTCTGCAGCCCGGAGTTCACGAGTTCGGATCCCCGGTGCAGACATACACACCACTCATCAAGCCATGGTGTGGCGGCGTCCCACATACAAAATAGAGGAAGATTGGCACAGATGTTAGCTTAGGGCCACTCTTCCTCACAAACACACAAAAAAGATGTCTTCCTGTGTCCTTTTGACACACTCCCATCATTCTTTGAATATTTCCTTACTTTCTAGATCACCTCTGTTTTAAAGATGAAGAAACTGAGGCACAAAGAAGTTGAATAACTTGCCCAAGTTACACTGATGGTAGCTGGCAGGACCAAGATTTGAATGCAGGCAGTGTGGTTCCAGAATCCAAGCTCTTTTTTTTATTGTTTTTTTTTTGTGAGGAAGATCAGCCCTGAGCTAACATCCATGCTGATCCTCCTCTTTTTGCTGAGGAAGACTGGCCCTGAGCTAACACTCCTGCAGATCTTCCTCCACTTTATGTGGGACGCCACCACAGCTTGGCCTGACAAGCGGTGCGTCGACGCGCGCCTGGGATCCGATCCCAGGCTGCCAGCAGTGGAGCACGCACACTTAACCGCTACACCATGGGGCCGGCCTCCAGAATCCAAGCTCCTAACCACTCGAACACAGTGCCTCTTTACAGGGGCAAGAACCATGACTTCTTGTTCACAGCCATATCCTCACCACTCAGCATGATGCATGACCCATGGTACGTGTTAAAAAATGTGTTGAATGAGTGAATGAACGAACTGTCTGTCATATCCCACAGGTCCTAACTTCCCTCCTTTCCAACCTTAAATTCCACTCAATCATTATAGTCACTCTTTTGCATACACTCTCAAGTCCCTGGCTTTGTCCTATTCAAATGTTTTTTTTTTTTTATAATTTTATTTATTTATTTTTCCCCCAAAGCCCCAGTAGATAGTTGTATGTCATAGCTGCACATCCTTCTAGTTGCTGAGGCTTTGTCCTATTCACAAGACCATCTGGCACTATCCTACTTTGGACCCACTAGATGCCTGTACCCATGTAAACAACCAAAGCTGGAGAAAAATCACACAGCCCTGCTGAAGACTCTTACTTTTGTGTGTGTGTGTGTGTGTGTGTGTGTGTGTGAGGAAGATTGGCCCTGGGCTAACAGCTAGTGCCCATCTTCCTCTACTTTATATGTGGGGATGCCTGCCACAGTATGGCTTGATGAGCTGTGCACAGGTCCATGCCTGGGATCCGAACCTGCAAACACCAGGCCTCCAGAGCGGAGTGCGCAAACTTAACCATTACACCACAGGGCCAGCCCTGAAGAGTCTTACTTTAAATTCATGATTTACAACCTCCAGTGAGCTCTTAATTCTGCCTAGAAATCAGCCTAGACTTTCATGTTCCATTCACTTGCCTACTCACTTATTTCATACCTTCTCAACTCTCCAGAAAGCTCCTCCCGTTATCCCTTCAGATATCACACAAGTGAAAAACCACTCAACGTGGTTCATCTTCAGGGAAATGCAGACTCAGCTACAATTAGATACCACAACCCACCTACCAGATGGACAAAATTTGAAAGGCCTACTGACAACCCCATACGTTGATGAGAACGTGGAGCAGCAGGAATTCTTATTTGCTATTAAGACTGTGAAACAGTATAACCAATTTTGGAAAGGATCTAGTAGTTTCTTATTAAACTAAACATATACCAATCCCTCAACACAGCAATTCCACTCCTAAGTATTTACGCAAGAGAAATTAAAGCACGTGTTCATAAAAATCAGTATACGAGAATATTCACAGCAGCTTTAGTCATGATATCCCCAAGCTAGAAACAGCCCAGGTGTCCCTCAGTAGAAGTATGAATAAACAAACTGTGACACACCACATCATGCTGAGTTAAAGAAGCCTTACACAAAAGAATATGTACAGTGTAGCTCTACTTCTACAAAGTTCTAAAACTTTAGATATTGAGCACTTGACATATGGCTAGTGTGAACTGAAATGTAATATAAATGTAAAATACACATGGGATTCCAAAAATTTAGTACAAAAAAACCCCAAAATATCTCATTAATAATGCTTTTATATTGATTACATATTTAAATGATAATATTTGCATACATGGAATTAAAATGTATTAATAAAATTAATTGAACCTTTTTACTTTTTTTTTTGAAGAAGAAGAAGATTAGCCCTGAGCCAACATCCATGCCAATCCTCCTCTTTTTGCTGAGGAAGACTGGCCCTGGGCTAACATCTGTGCCCATCTTCCTCCACTTTATATGGGATGCCGCCACAGCATGGCCTGACAAGTGGTGCATTGGTGCACGCCCGGGATCCGAACCCAGGCAGCCAGCAGCGGAGCGTGCACACTTACCCACTACACCACAGGGCCAGCCCCCTTTTTTACTTTTTTAACATGGATCTGAAGCCAGGTACCTGAGGGTTACTGTAAATATTCAGTAAGATTACCTTTTGACCTTGTTCCCAACACAGAGGTAGATGAAAAGTAGTGAATCTTGTCAATTTGCTGTTTTCCTGTTTAACCTGAGGGGTGAGTCAAGGGTCGCAAGGATTTATGAGCTTGTTTTACAGAAGAAGGAGAATGCCTTCAAGGAAGTTACCACCACCAGATGACCAGCCCCCAGCTGCTGTTGACACCCAGAAGTCTGATTGCCCAGGGGTTATCTGGAGTGAAAGAAACACGGATTTCCCCTTTGTTTCTCTGCAACTCTTTCTGTCACACCCTTTAGGTCTATAAAAACCCCTGCTTTCTTCTCCTGTTAAGGCGGGTTTAAGAGAATCCATGCTCCTGCCTTCTCCTTTTGGCCAATTCGAATAAACCTTTCTCCATCTCCAATTACTAATGTCTCAGTGGCTGGCTTACTGCACATCAGGCATACAACTTGAGATTAAGAGGTTTAGTATCATGGGCCCTGTGGCTTAGCGGTTAAGTGCGCACGCTCTGCTGCTGGCGGCCTGGGTTCAGATCCCGGGTGCGCACCGACGCACCGCTTCTCTGGCCATGCTGAGGCCACGTCCCACATACAGCAACTAGAAGGATGTGCAGCTATGACACACAACTATCTACTGGGGCTTTGGGAAAATAAATAAATAAATAAAAATTATAAGAGGTTTAGTATCAGATTCTAGAAAATTTTTAATTACATACATGTCCTACAATATAATTCTGTTGGGCAACACCAATGTCAAACTTGGAAATAAGACAAACAGGGAACCACATGTACTTTGAATATCTTACGGGAGTACTGTCTAACAGACTCACTCAGGGATGATCTGATTCTTGCGGGGAATATAGCTTTGTTTGTCTGACTATTTATTGTTGATTAGGGCCCAGACTCTATAAGCTTTAGATATTGTAGGAGAGGAAGACAATTCCTCTACCCTCTAGGTCCTTCTGGCTGGTCTAAGAATTAAATTGACATGAGACAAAATAACAGGAGAAAATCAAACAAAGTTTAATAACATGTATACGTGGGAGAAACCCAGGAAAACTGAGTAACTCACCAAAATGGCTGAAGCCACCACCTTAAATACCATCTTTAGCTGAAAACAAAGGAGGATGTTGGGGGTAGTGGTTTGGGACTTCAAAGGAGAGGTAGGCAATTTATATGGAGATGGAAATGCAAATGTTTGATAAACAAATGTTTGCTGAGCCATCTACAGACAATGAAACCCGAGAGAGAACTTGGATAAAAATGGGTTTAGCAAGGATCCTCTTGTCTACCACACCTAGTCTATATTATACTATAGTTATCTTGTGGTATTAGCTCCTTCCTGGAACAGGCTCTCTATCTTAAAATCTTTTAGGCAGTTAGGGGGAAGGTCCAAGTTTCTTTCAGAATCTTTTGTCCTTAAAAATAATCAACCCAAAGAGACACATTTGAGGGTGGCAAATTCTGGTCCGCCACAACGTTAACTCATAGGAGACTGATAAGTTGCAAATGATTTCTTTCTGGTAAAGATACAAATGATTTCTGATGGAAATGATTTCTGCCCAGCAGAAAATACAACCCCAGACATTAAGATTTGATTGCCCTGTGGCACAAGAACTAGTTTTGAATCTCACTTTGCAATCTGATTTCAGCATTCTTTCTTTCACTGACTAAATATACTTCCATCTCGCCTACGTGCTTGTGAATCAACTTTACCATCTTGCTCGTTCCCTATATTCTAAGCTCTTACCATACAGCAGGCACTGTAGTTGACCCACATTATCAAGTTCAAGTCTCACAAGAGTCCTAAAGGCAGGAAATATTATTATCCCCATTTAAGAGATGAGGAAACTGAGGCTTAGAGAGAATTTCCCAGCTTAATTTGACTCCGAGTGAAACTGTAGTAGCGGTACTGGGTACAGAGTAGTAACAGCTGGGATTGAAACGTGGGTTGTCTGACACAAGTTTGGCCTCTGAACCTCTATTCTACACTGTGTCCTTGTTATGAGAGGTACTAATTCCCCCCAAAAAAGATACATTGAAGTCCTAATGCCCAGGACTTGTGAATTTGACCTTATTTGGAAATAGGGTCTTTGCAGATTTAATCAAGTTAAGGTGAGGTCCTTAGGGTGGGCCTTTATCTAATATGACTGGTGTCCTTATAAGAAGGGGAAATTTGGATGCAGACAGGAGAATGCAATGTGAAAGAGGAGGCAGAGACTGGAGTGATTTGTCCACAGGCCAAGGAAGGCCTGGGGCTACCAGAAGCTGGAGGAGGCAAGGAAGGATCCTCCCCAGGGGCTTTTAAGGGTGTATGCCCCTACCAACACCTCGAATTTGGTCCTCTGGCCTCCAGAACTGAGACAATAAATTTCTGTTGTTTTAACCACCAGTTTGTGGACTTCGTTACGGCAGCCCTAGGAAAATAATACGGTCTCTGAAATGGACAACGCTAGGTGGTCGCACAGTTGAGGTGCGAGAGGTGCCACCATCAATATGGGAACCGCACCTGGAGGGCATGGTTTTTCCTCTGTCCCTCATCTGGACTTGCAAAATTGCCCTACCCCGGGGCCCGCCCAGTGGCTAGTGGTTAAGTTCGCGCGTTCCGCTTGGGCGGCCCGGGGTTCATGGTTTTGGATCCCATGGCGGACCAACGCACTGCTTATCAAGCCATGCTGTGGCAGGCATCCCACATATAAAGTAGAGGAAGATGGGCACAGACGTTAGCCCAGGGTCAATCTTCCTCAGCAAAAAGAGGAGGACTGGCAACGGATGTTAGCTCAGGGCTAATCTTCCTCACCAAGAAAAAAAAAATTCCCTACCCCACCTCTTATGGCACCCTATGAGGACAGACTGTGTCTGGGCCTCCCCCACCACACAGGGGGCTTCTAGAGGTGAAAGTCTTTGTCATGGGCAAAAAGGATTACCTGGTGTCCTTCTAGGACACCCTCCTGGGTTATCTCCACCTTTCATTGTCTTAAAGTATGATACTAACCTAAACTGATAATAAACTGATAGCAATGCAGAAGATTCCTGCCTGGTGGAATACGGTTGATTATTTCCCTGTGGATATTGACCAGTGTGACCTCCACTTATAAATTTATTTCAGCATTCCTGATCACCTATGTGCTTGTGTTCTCTGACTTCTGCTTTGAAATGGTTATAACATTTTACTGGTTCCCTCACTCATGAATGAGTTAAATAAAATCTTTGACACATGTTCATTTTATATCTGTGTGAGAGCCATGATTTTACCTTTTAAAAATATTTCCTTCAACACCTGCCTCAGCTCTGAGACTGTGACATCGCCACAAGCCTCAGCAGGACGTGGGGGTCTGGACACACCCGGAGAGCTGAAGAGCCTTCACGTCAGAAACTCCAGGCTGAGCTACGAAAGAAGGGATCCTAGAGTCTTTTCCCCACCTTGGAACTTCCTCTAAAGAACAGGAAAAGCCCCCACAGAGTAGAGGTGATGAGAGGAGCAGTTCCAGCCTCAACACCCTCAGAAACCCAGGAGTCCTCTGACCTACACCACCAAGGCGGCAAAAACAGGCTCTCAGTTACGAAGCTCAGGTCTGAAACTGTGTAACACGCTGGTTAGCCGCTTATGTCTGCCAAAGCAAAAACTGCACTGGACAACATTAAACAGGCCAGAAAGACTTTATTCAAGGCTGTTGCAATAGGGGAGAGAGGCCAGAATTCAGTCCGAACTCCGCTGAAGCAAAGTGCTGTTGGGTTTTAACAGCTGGGGAGAGGGGGAGATCGTGGTTCATCGGTGTTTTAATTGGCTTTGCCCAAAGGAGAAGAAAACTTGCTGCATCTCCAAGACAGGAAGTGGTTTTACAACTTGGAGAAAGGCACCTACTGAAGGTAGGCTCTCGCCCTCCCAGAGTAACCGGGGGATAGAGGCCCTATCTCGTCTGATGTTTACATTTCAAAGAGATGGTTCCCAGGTGCTCGAGAAAGACATTTCCTAGCTTGTAAAACTGGCAAGAGGCTTTTAAAGAGATTTACACGCATCTCAAAGGGGCAGAGAAAGAATTTATGAGGACAAGTTTTCTAAAGTAAATGCTCTAAGAAAAGGGAGGTCTGGGGCCTCTGCAGGTAGGCCATCTGGATTCTGGAAGGGCTGGGGTGAGAGGGAGGTCAGGGGTTTGAGGGTTTGAGGCAGGAAGAAGCCTGTCTAAAGTTTAGTCAGGCTGAGGGAAAAGTTATGACCAGCTTGGTTATGCTCCGTAAAGCCCGTCTGTCTGGGTTCAAAAATGGGCTCCACAGCTTATTAGCTGGGTGACCTGGGACAAGTTTCTCAACCTCTCTGGGCCTGATTTCTTCATCTTATAAAACGCAGATGACACTTACCTCATAGGACGGTTGTGTAGATTAAATATGTTAATCCAAGTACAGCACTTAAAACAGTACCTGGCACATAATAAATGTATTACTTGCTGTGGGTTAAGTTATTTTACCGTTCTGAGCCTCAGTTTCCCCAATCATCCCGTCTGAGAATTTATATGGAAAATTAAACGAGATGATGAATGTAAACACCCTTAGTACAGGCCTGGCATCTGGTAAGACTGTTTGATGACTAACATTCCTGTAACTACAGTTACTATTACTGATGTTACCCCTTGTACTGTTTGTTCATTCTCTTAGTAATTCTCTATTTTGTTACTCTAATCATTATTTACGATTGTTTTGTTATTATCACCTCAAACTACTCCCTATTAATAGTCATAGTGGCAATATTACTATTATTATCTCACTATTCCCCACACCTCGTCCCCTTCCATCAAGCAGTCCCAATGCCTGCCAGCCTCTCTCGTTCCCAAGCCAGGCTTTCCTCCCTGGGGCCCCTAGGCCTTCATCTGTTTGGAGGAAATCGAGGTGGGGCTCAGGCTCCAAGTCCCCCACACGAAGCAAAGACTGACAGGGGCACCCTGGAACCCTCTGGACAAGTGGGATGCAGTGGCTGAGTCCACTGAATGATTCCTAAGAAACCAGACGGATGGCAGGATGGGTGAGGCCTGGGAGCTGTGTACGAACCCATTAAACAGAGCTTCCCTCTGCTCCCAAGCATTGCTAAAAGCCCCATTCACCCCTCAACACTGCTTAATGGTTTCACCCAGTTTCCCCTTCACCAGTGGGATCACCCACAGGCTGGCTAAACCCCCAGCAGCCAACTCCGGCTCTCTCCAGGGCTGTGACTCTGGATCTCAGCTTCTCCATCTGTTACAGGTCTTGGCATTCCCGCCTTTGCTCAGCTTCAAGAGGTTATTATAAGAAATGTGGCAGAAATGACTCCTTTAAACCACTATACAAAGTAATTAAACTTTTATTGAGGCCTTTATGTGCCAGAAACTGACCACACAGAGGCAAGACACGGTCCCTGCCCATGAGGAGCTCACAGTCTAGTAAGGAAGCCAGACGCCAAATCGATTCCCACAAAGATGGGGGCAGGGGCAGCAGCCATCAAAGGAGGGAACTAGGATCGCGTCCCGCCCCCCTTATTCCAAGTTGGCTGTGAGAAGGCGAATAGGAAGCTTATCGTGTCTCTCCCACCTTCCCTGTGACAGCTCTGACTGTGCTGTCTCTCCTAGGCACCATGAGGAGACAGGGAGACACAAAGATGAGGGGGATACATCAGCTGCTTTCAAAAAGCTAGAACACCCTGGCAGGATATATACAACGGTAACTTTATTTCCCGAAGCCGCAAACCAGTGCAGCGGAAGCTGGGGATACTGGGGGTAAGATTGGAAGAACAAGGGCTGGGCCAGCCCAGTCCAGTGGTGGGAAAGGGAAGGAATGGGAAGAGAGGAGGTTTCCAGGTGGAGAAGCTCATAGCAGGGTGCCAGTGGCCACTGCCAGCAGAAGAGCCGCCAACCCGGCCCAGGCAGTGGCAAAGCCATTATGATGGGCCCCACCTTTTGCGGGGTACTGCTCCCTATTACTACGGTCCTGGTGGCCAGTAGCACCTCCAGGAAAGCTAGATTCCTCTTTCCCCGAGGTCTCAGGTTCTGCTTCCCGTGGAGGAGTCTGGCTGGCTGGGGCTGACGTGGGTTTGGTGGTAGAGGTGCGGGTGGTTGGGGCTGGGGTGGAAGCAGTGACAGAGGTGGTTGGGGCCACAGTGGTGGTCTTAGAAGGGGGCAGCAGGACAAGCGGCGGGAACTGAGGGGAGAAGTAGGTCTTGTTGCGGAGGTCCGAATTGCAGCGGGACCCCCGGCAGCAGGAGCCGCTGAGCGTGAACCCCGGGCCTGTCACCCCATCCCGGGTGCAGTCCTCGTCCTGGACGCAGCCCCGGACAGGCAAGGACACAGTCACATTAGCTGCAGGAGGAAGATACAGGTAGGTCCGTGGCTGGAGGGACGACGGTAGGCACAGCCAGAATGAAACTCAGGGGCGAGACAATAGCAAGAACCCCCAAAACAGGGGACAGAAGGGCTCTGCATCCATTAATCCAAAAGTCTCAATTCGGTCTCCACTTTGAGAAACACTGTCCCCACTGTCTTTGGCACAGGTGGACCACATTTCCCATACTACTTTGAGAAGAAAAGTGTGTACGCTGAACTACAAGTCCCACAATGCCTTGGAAGAAAGGTTTGGCTTGGGATACAACACCTCTCACATGACCAAAGAGCAGAACAAACTTCCCCTACGTCCCTCCCGTCATTTTCCCCTGCTCCTCCCTCCCACCCCACTCCTGCCAAAATTTCATCTTAGAGTCAGAACTACATCTCCCATAATACACCTGGCAGAGGATGGAGTTTGAAGAACTTCATCTCCCATGGTTCCCTGAGGCAGAGGCCAGGAGGCTGAACTAAGTAGTTAGGTGGGAACCCTAACCCCTTGAGTTTTAAGGCGTCAGAACTAGATTCCCCGCAGTGCCTGGACAGACGCTGGGAGGCTTAAATACATTTCCCATAGCACATCCTCCCATTCTGTGCAGGCCTCTATGGAAATGTATTTCCCCAAAACACTCTAGGTCAAAAGCATCCGCATCCCCATGCTATAGTGGGGATAGGACTGCACTTCTCATGATGCTCTAGGACAAGACAAGAACTTAGGCCTACAGTTCCCAGAATGCGTTGGAGGTGGGGACCCCTTTGGGTAAAGGGCTGCCTACCGCCCATGAGGCCTCAGAAAGGCTACTACAACTCCTGCAGGCCCCGTGCTCCTGGGCTCGCTCACCTGCCGTCAAGGTGACATTGCCATCGAAACAGCCCTCGTAGACGCGGTCGCTGGCGTTGTAGCAGCTCACGACGGGCGGCGCCGTACCCTGGCAGGCCTCGCGGCTCAGCCCCACGCAGCTGTAGCACTCGGCGCCGTTGGGCTGGTATGCACTCTCATTGCCTGCGAGGAGAGCGGGGAAGAATGAAGAGGTCGAGGGGAGTCGGGAAGCACAGCTCGCACCCGGTCCCTCCAGCCCACGTCTCTGCCCCTCGACGGACGCTCAGCTCAGCCTCTAGCCCCGCCCACCAATAGACCCCGCCCACTAGCCATAGTCCCGCCCCCAGCGGCCAACCTCACGGTGCCGACAGCAGCGAAGCCCCGCCCACTGCCTCTTGGCCCCACCCCCTTCCTGCCAAGTTCTCCCGCCTCCAGCTGCTCGGCCGGATGTGGCTCCGCCCCTGGGCCTAAGGCCCCGCCCCCACCGACCTGCAGGGTTGAGCGCTCGCGAGGTAAGGTTGAGCTTGGCGTTGCAGCGGTCCTGGGCGCATTGCTGCAGCTGGATGAAGGCCAGAAGCCCGTGAAGGTCCAGTCCGCGGTCATTCTTGCCGGGGAGTCCCGAACCGCAGCCCCGCACTGCCACCGAGAATTGCCCGTGGACTGCGGAGAGGGGAGGGGGCGGGCTCAGAGGAGGCGCGGCCTCGAATAGACCAGTACCCGAGGATGGACCGGCCGGGGTCGGAGGGCGGGGACCTCAGAAAGAGCAGATCGGAGAGGAAACGACAGACGGCGGGGCGGGACCTCCAAAGGCTGAGTCCCAGGGGCTTCCAGGCTGACAGACGCTGGACAGAATCAAGGGGCGGGCCATAAAGGGGCGGAACCGCAAAAAGCAACATCAAAAGGAACTGAGACAGACACAAAAAAAAAGGCACAGGATCAGAGTGGGGTGGGGGCCTCTAGGGGCGGGACTCCACAGAGGGCGGGCCAGAGGGGCGGAGCCTCAGCCTAGGGAACTTAGGAGAAGACCTCTAGAAGATCTCCATCACCAAGGGCCCCATTGGAGAGAGGAGGCTGGGTTGGGGAGGATAGAGTTCTGGCAGGGACAGAAGCGGGTAGGGAAGTGTCAGTGGTGAAGCGGAAATGGCTAGGGAGTGCACTCAAAGGGGACGAGATCCCAGAGCCGGGCTCTCCTAGTTCATCCCACCCAGTTCGCAACTCGCAGCCGCTTACCCCGCTAAGCCCTAATGGCGTGGTGGTGTTAAAGAGCCCAGGCCAGGCTGAAAGGGCGGAATGGGGCTGCATTGAAGGGGGTGTGGCCAAATTCAGAGAGAGGGGCGGGACTATAAGGAGGCAGGGCCTGGCTGGAGGAGCTTGGATGGGTACGCACGGACCAGGGGGCCCCACTCACTGGTCTCCACCGCCCCCACCGCCTCTGTGCAGACGTCCACGCCCCGCGGGCACTTCACTGTCTTCATCTTGTGCGGTGAGCATCCGTCATCTGCTTTCTGCACGCAGCTGTAGCACTCCAGGGCCTGCGCTCCTGGGGGTGCAGGGCCGAGTAGAAATGAGCGATCCCTACTGAAGCCTCCTCGTCAAAGGATAAATAGTCCTTCCCACGCCCTCTGTCCCCGGGACGAGACAACCCGATTGCACACTCCTTTTCCAGGATAGGAGTAGGCAAAACTTGCTCACAAATCTGGGGCCGTGGGATACACTGTGTGCCTTTCCTTCAAGCCCCGTATGTCTACAGTGAGAGCATCCTTCCCATAGCCCCTTATGCCCAGTGAGGGATCCCTACCAGGGAGCCTGGGGGAATTCCTACCATGGCTGGGGGGGAGGGTACTGCCCCACAGTTCTCTCAGCATGGGAGAACTTTTCCCACGGTCAAGTCGGCTCAGTGAGGGATCTCTTCCCACAGCCCTCTCTGACCAGGGCAGGGGATCCTTCCCACAGCCCCCTCTGACCAGGGCAGGGGATCCTTACCACTGTCCCCTCTGCCTAGGATGGAGGATTCTTCCCACAGCCCTATCTGCTCAGGATAGAAGAACTTTTCCCACAGCCCCCCACGCTCATGATGGAGATCCTTCCCACAGCCTCCTCAGGAGGAGGTGGGGGGAGCCTCCTCCCTGGAGCCCCCATCTATCCACGCTGCCCCCTCCCGGCAGCAGACCAACCTTCTTGAAGCAGCAGCAGCCAGCCTATAGTCCAGATCACTGCCCAGGCACCTGCTTTCCTGGCGGGGTCCATGGCTTCGTCCTGCTCCCTCGGCGTCCCCCCTGGTTGTGCCGCCTCCCAACCCCGGCCCTCTTACCTGAGCCCAGGATGAGTAACCTCCCCCCAGGCAACCCTGGCCTTGCCCAACTGGGCTAAATCAGCGTCCGCCATGGGGCGGGGCACCCGCCCCTGGGTGTGTCACCCACAGCTGCCAAGGAGCGAAAGGGCGGGAGTCAAGGTTCCCTGACAGCTCCCAGGAGAAAGTCTGTGTGTTTGAGGGGTAGAGGGGAGAGTACTGAGGCTCACCCAGAGGGTCTACTCAACACTCATCACTCAGTGAATACTTAATCAGTACCTGCAGTATGCTGGGCTGTGGCCTGGGTGATGAAAATTAAGACAGAACGGGTGCCTGACCACACAGAGTTCATAGTCTGATGGGGGAGACAGATGTTAATCAAATAATCATACAGATTGTTATTTACAACGAGGACAATGAAGGAAGAAGTGTGGGGGGCTACAAGGAGGTGTAGAGTCTAGAAGTGGGGGCTGGTCAGTGAAGCTTCCCAGAGGATGTAACTCGAGTTGTGATCTCAAAGACCTAGAGGTGGGAAGTAGTATGGACCATTCCAAGTCAGAGGGGAGAGCAGTGTGCCTGGAGCTCAGAGGGCCAGGGGACAAGGGTGGAAACTGAGGCAGAAGAGCCAGGCAGGGGCCAGACCATTCAGGGCATTACAGGCCCTGAAGGGAGATGTGACTTAATTCTGAAAAAGGTGGAAAACCTTTGAGAAGCTCTAAATCAGCTGGGGGACACAATCAGATTCGCTTTTTTAAACGATCCCTCTGGGAAATAATGCAAATATCCATCAAGAAGTGAATGGAGAAAGAAAGAGTGGTTCACGAATCCCGGGGAATACTACACAGCAATGAAAACACGCCAACTGCTGGTGTCTGCAGCAACATGGAGGAATCTCCCAAACCTATGTTGAGCTCAAGAAGCCTTAAACAAATAAAACAAACTGTGCGACTCCATTTATATGAAGTTCTAGAACAGACAAACTAATCAGTGGTGATAGAGATCAGAATAGCAGTTACTTCGGGGAGGGCATTACAATACAATACATTCTGTAGTATGATACATTGTAACTAGTTACATGTGTATACAAATATGTAAAGAATCATCGAAATGTATACTTATGCACTTCACGCAAGATACAACGCAATGTACGTTATACTTAAAAAAAGAAAGGCAAAAAGGTCATTGTGGCCTCTGTGTAAAAAAAGGAAAAAACTGAGGGCTGGCCTGGTGGCATAATGGTTAAGTTTGTGTACTCTGCCTCGGCGGCCCAGGGTTCGTGGGTTTGGATCCTGGGCACAGACCTACACACTGCTCATCAAGCCATGCTGTGGTGGCCCCACATATACAAAATGGACGAAGATTGGCACAGATGTTAGCTCAGGGATAATCTTCCTCAAGCAAAAAGAGGAAGATTGGAGGCTGGCAACAGATGTTAGCTCAGGGCCAGTCTTCCTCACCAAAATAAAAAAAAAGGAAAAGACTGTAGAAGGGGCAAGAGAGAAGGCCAGGAGACCATTGAGGGGCTGGGCAGTAGCAGCCCCTGATGATGAGGAGTTGGCCTGGCACTCACAGTGAGGCCATGGTGTTCTGTTACACCAAAACAATCTCACAGAACACCAGCATCAGATGAGGCCACACTGTGACTGTGCCAGAGCGGGACACAATCAGGACCCTGCGTTTCCATGTGTGAACGCACAAACAAACAAGAACACTGTGGAAACCACAAAACGCCTAAGCATCCCCAGGTCCTGGCTCATATTAGCCACTGCTTACACTATATAGTACATTACATTATATTATTTATAGTGTATATTATATGTTACAGCTTGAACCTTGCTTTGTTTCTCTTGGCTCGTAGATAAGATTTACCTCTGGCAGGAAAAATAGCAGCTGTGTCATAAAGATATTATCTGCTCCCCAGACCCCTTTGGGCACCCCCTTTCCAACAATGACTAGCACCTCAGTCACATAGGTGAGGTGACTTGGCATCGAGCTGAGGCTCAGAGAGAGAAAGTGAATGACTATCTGTGAAGTCATTCAGCACTAGCTCCTGACTCCCTGCCTCCCAGGTTGAAATCCCAGCTCCACTTATGGTCTGCTGGGTGACCCTGTTTAGGTGTCTTCGCCTCTCTGAGTCTCTGAAGTGTCTGTTTTATAATCAAGGAAGGAGAGTCTTTCGTGGTGGAGTGAGACAGGGCAAAGTATCAAGGCTGGAATCAGACAGACTGAAATTTTAATTCTGCCTCTGCCATCCTCTTGCTGTGTGACCTCAAACAACTCAATCTCCCTCTCTGAACTTCAGCTGCCTCCTTTGCCAAATGGGTCTGAAAACCCCTATCTCCTGCAGGACAGAGTGAGGCAGGGTGACAATACTGTTATTATAGTGTTCTCAGGAACAGGAGGGCCTGCAGGCCCCAGCCGTGGGAGAGTTTCAGGGAGGAACCCTAACTGGCCAGACCAGAAGAACTAGCGTCTTGGGAGGGAGTGGGAGCCAGGGTGGGGAGTCTCCTCTTGCTCAGGCCTGCCCAGATTTTGGGCGCTGACCCCCTTCCTGGCCCAGGACCAGAGAGCAGAGGGAGGTTTGAATGCGGGGCCTCTACTCACGCAGGCTCTGTGACTCTTCCCAGCTCCTCTCCGCAGAGGTCGCTGTGGAGAGATTTAGAATATGGTTCCCCAGACAGATGAACAGAGGGGTCAGTGC
The DNA here is from genome assembly GCF_020826845.1 of Diceros bicornis minor. Taxonomy (NCBI): domain Eukaryota; kingdom Metazoa; phylum Chordata; class Mammalia; order Perissodactyla; family Rhinocerotidae; genus Diceros; species Diceros bicornis. The sequence goes on from NC_080773.1 coordinate 18,104,543, forward strand.
AGAGGCGGTCCCCAGCCCTGGAGGTCATGCCAGGGTCTCAGACAAGCTTGGGGCCATATCCACTGTGGGTTTCCTGTCCCCAGGGGCAGGGCAGTCTCTGAGCCCAGTGATGTTCCCAGCAGATCTCAGACCCACTCCCTCCGGGACATACTGTCTGGGATGTGTCAGAGAAGGGCTGAGGTCAGGGGCAGGGCTGGCTACATAATTTACAGGGCTCAGTGCAAGATGAAAATACGGGGACCTGGTTCAAAAGGCAGGAAAGAGTGCCGTTAAAGGTAGTAAAATGGAAATGTTCTTTTCCTTTCTCCTGCCATCTCTCTCAGACTCCCACGTTCCCTTGGGAGCTACTCCCACTACTCACTACTCACGTTGCAAGCACAGACCCTCACAGGAGTCTAGAGACCCTGCCCACAACTAAAGCAATCTGGTTGCTAGGGTGCCCTTCCACCAGCTCCCCACAGCCATGCCCCACCCCGAGATGCCATCAGGCACAAGTGTCTGACCCTGACCTTCTTGTGGCCACCCAGGCCCTGCCAGGCTGGAGGGTGACAGTGGTCACAGGGCAGGGGCAAGGAGGAGAAGGCAGACAGAACCAGTCCTGGAGAGGTAGGAGGTGGCAGGTGGTGGGACCTTGTGTGAGCCAAGGCCCCAATCTCCCAGCTCACATCCCTTCAGACTTCACTTACAAAAAACAAATGCAAATACAAAACTAAGAATTTCCAGAAAGCAACCACAGAGCGTTAAACCCAAGAGGGCTCTTCTGAGCACAAAGACCTGACAACTACACTGGTCACATGCCCGTGACGCCAGTGAGGCTGGCCCCACTAAGGGCCCAGTTTGCAGAGGGGCTGGGCAATGAATTGATCCAAGAATCCAGATGTCTCACACCTGAAAGTGGAGGCCAAGGGACACCTGGGGTCCCTGAGGGCCTGGGGATTGGAGTGTTTGCATTCCCAGGACTCAGGAGCACCATATCTGGATCCTCAAAGAATCCTGGACGAGACACCCAGGTCCTGAGGAGATGGTGACAAGACCAGAGACGTTTGAGGGGGGGAAGACCTGGCTCCACAGTGACAGCCTAGAGTGATCAGGGCTGTAGTGGGGGAACCCAGCGGACTGTGGAACTCAGAATACACATGACCCAGACTAGGGATCAGGAGAGCTTCTTGAAGGATGGGACGCCTTGGGCGAGACCTTAAGGATGAAGAGTTCTGTCTGCCTTGTTCACAACTGTCCCCAGTCCTCAGCATCTCTTTCTCATCAATTGATTCAACCATCAGACATTCCCTCAACACCTAGTTTGCGCTTGCCCCTCTGCTGTGTGCCAAAGATTGAATAGTGCAGGCAACAGACCCACGCCCTGCCTCCTGGGGCTCCCATCCAGCATGGGAGACACCCTCATCAGCAGTGATGGGGGAAGCACAGGCAGAGTGATCAGGGCTGGGGTGGGAAGCCCAGAGGAAGCATGTGACTCAGCCAGGACAATCAGAGAGGGCTTTCTGGAGAAGGAAAGAAACATCTGACCTATGACCTAAATGATGAGTAGGAGTTGGGTGGAGTGGGGAAAGGTGACTTAGCAAACGGAAGAGTAGAGTGGGGAAAGGTGACTTAGCAAACGGAAGAGTATGTACGAGGACTGAGAGGTGAAAGGCAAGCTTTTGTTTCATGGACTGAAATGTGCCTTATGGTGCTGAGGACATGGCAGTGACCAGGGCAGCCCTGGCTCTGCCCTCACGGAGCTCCCAGTCCATAAGGACATAGATCCACCACCAGTGATGACCCAGGATGTTCAGAGATGGGACAAGGGAGCTCAATGGGGGGTGTCTGACCCCACCGGGGGAGTCAGGAAGGGCTTCCTGAAGGAGGGGACATCCCAAATAAGACCTAAAGAATGAGGACCTAGCTGGTTAAGCTAAGGGCACAGGGAATAACATATGCCAAGGCCTGGAGGGCAGGAGCCTAGGAGTTCCTAGAAATTGCCAATAGCCCAGTCAAGCCAAAAAGGATGGAAGCAGGTTGGCCCACAAACTAAAAAAACAAAATTGCCCAAGGGTGAGGATGCATGCGTCCCCTCGCCCAGCCATGACCTCAGAGTCGAAGGCCTCCCTTCCTAAAGGGGGGAACCAGCTGTGGGCCGCTTGGCTCTCAGAGGTAGCCAAAACTCAGGATTCCTGCCTAGGGGCCGAGGAGCCCCGGATGCCTGTCCTGGAAACCACAGCAGCAACCACCGTTTTTCCTCCATGTTTAATTGGATATCACAGGAGCACCAATAAATAGTCCCTTCCCGCCCCCACAATCTTCCTACTGCCCGGGGCAGCGCCCCAGGGGCTGGCTTCCCGTCGGGGGAAGGCACCTGCAGCCCAGAACGCCGCGGCTCAGGCCAGCCCAGCCGCCGCGCCTGCAGAATTCCCGGGAGAGTTCCAAAGGGGCGGGCCCAGGCTTCCCGGAAGTGGGCGGGGCCACTCAGGGGGCGTGGTTCTCGTCGGCTGCGGTGACGATGACGTCCATCCAAATGCGCATGGCCTCCGGGCTCGGCGCCACCATGTAGAAAAGGCGTTCGTAGGTCTTGACGCAGAACGTCAGGCGAGGGTTGGGGCTCTGGAATAAGCAGCGGAGTGGAGGTGGTTAAGAGAACACATGGGTTCGAATCCCAGCCTTGCTACTTAAAGGCTGTGTAGCACTGGACAAGTTCCTCAGACTCTGCATCTGTTTCCCCGTCTGTCTTCCTAAATAACGCTACCTATCTCACTGGGTTATGAGGATTAAATGAATTAACACAGGAAGGGGCTTTGAATTGGGGGAGCAAGAGTAATTTAAAAGGAGGACTTAACGTCCTCTTGCCCCAGCCTACCTTCTCCTATATTAGAAATAGAAGCATTCAACTTTCCCCGCCCCAAAATCTAGGTCCCCCTGGTTTGTAACTGGGGAAAGCTAGTATCTACAATCCATTTATTGAGAACCTCCTTGCCAACCCCCAAACTGAGTAAATCCCTTACATCCATTATCTGTTCTTAACCTTCTCAACTCTGAGGAAATGGGTTGAAGTGGCCCATTTTGCAATTGAGAAGACTAAGGCTGGCGAAGGGAAGTCATTTTCCTGATGTCCCGCAGCTGGGATTGCAACGTAAGCTCTAAAAAGCCATAGTTGGTTGCTCTCCACAGAGCTTTCTAAACGTTGTGCCAGTTGCCAACATTTAAATTTCTGGCACTGCACTTTTATAAAAGTTCCAATTCCTGAGTTCTCTAGGGAAAAACAAATATGATGTGACACCATGGGGCTCATTCCCACTTGCCAACTGTGGGCAGAAGCTGAGAAACGGTCATCTCCTTTAGATGCTCCCAGGCTGCCTTGGTCCTCCCCTCCCCTCTTCAGGCATTTATTCCCAGTGTGGCATCTGAGTTTGCCAAATTTTTGCTCTCAATCTTTTGCTCCAAGAAAAGTAACGGTGGCTGAGAGCCAGAGACTGAGCTCTTCATTTTTGGTCACTGCAGTGAAATAACCTGTTGGTCCCCTTTGCTGGATGGAGAACCCTGGCAGTGGGGGCTGTGGGTGGCCTTTCCCAGGGACAAACTGAGGCTTGACCGCAGGGCTCAGACCAGGAGGGCAGGGCAGCACCCGGTGGGGCTTCACCTTGAAGGCACAGCGTAAGTGGTCGTAATAGACCTCCTCGATGGCTTGGAAGTAGATGACGCCTTTGAGCTTGGTCTCTTCCTTGTCTGACAGAGGGAGTGAGGGAGAAACAGTAGTGAGGAGGTGTGTCTGTGTGTCGGGGTGGGGGTCACTGGGCCCAAGTCCTGAGACTGGTGTTGGGGTGAGGAACATGGTGACAGAGTCTGAAGGTCCCTAAAGTACCGTGGTTGGGAGACTGGACAGGACTGGGGAATGGGGTCTGGGGACCTGGAATCCCAGGTCCCTGAGAAGGGAAGAGACTCAAGGAGAGGTTCAGAATCACTGATTCCCCTAGGGAGGAAGGACGAGGGACCTGGACTTTTGGGTGTTGGGAGGGAGGAGGGTGCTGGCAATGAAGCTTCAGACCCTCCTGAGTACCTCCTGAGGGCACCCAGATACCCTCCTGCATATCTTAGGAAAATGGGGTCTGGGGAGCCAGAACTGTACAAAACTGTTATCTATGTTACCCGGGGAAGGCTGGTCGCTCAAGGAGGAAGGGGCTGAGGATCTGGACTCCTGGCTCCTGGTGGACGTAAGAGAGAAGGGGGCGAGGGGTGGGACTCCTAGGTGTCTGTGGGGAAGGCCTCTGAGTGGACTCCTCCAGGGTCCTGGGGGCCCACGGCGGCCACTGGGCTCACCTGCATAGTAGGCCAGGCGGCGGGCCTGGCGGTCAAAGCAGAACCACCGCTTCCTCCAGGTCTTGATGCGGCCGCCCATCTTGACCAGGGGTCCGCGGCAGCAGCCCCCGGACACCCCTACGTGCGGGCAGTTTTCCGGGTTGTGGCCCCATCGTTCCAGGTGCTGCCGGAGATCCAAGACCCTTGGGCCTGGAGGGCGGGGTGGGGGTGGGGGTGGGGGCGTGGGCGGGGCCTGGGGAGGGAAGAGAAGCGGGCAGCTGAAGTCCTAGGGTCAGAAGGGGGTTCTGCAGCCTGGAGCCCCCCGAGGGCACCAGGTCACAGCAGCTCCTGTGTAAGGTCTGCCACAGCCTTTAAGCGGTAATATTAACAACGATGATCATAATGATTCCGGGAGCTACATTTATTGGTTAAGACACACTGCCCAGGGCTTTCCCAGCTTCAGCGCCATGACTCCCCATGGCCACCCTTGGGACAGGGCTACAACGAGCCCCATTTTACAGATGAGCAAACTGAGATACAGAGAGATGAAATAATCCACTCAAGGTCACACAGAGCTTTTAGGTGACAGAGGTGGGACATGAACCCAGGTCTTCCTGGCCCTAGAGCTCACCCTGAAACACCAGAGGCATGTCAGAAAACGAGGGGCCCCGGGGTCGGGGTCCCCAAAGTGGGTCCCTCTGTAAAACAGGGAACAAATAATGAGAGCAATTTCCATTATTATTATTGTTCTTGTGATGAAATTAGTGATTATTACCTGTGCTAAGCATTTTATAGGTATAATCCTTCTGCCCCCTCAGAAGGGGGCAAGTACATTATTAGCCCCATTTTACAGATGTGGAAACCAAGACTCAGGTTAAGTCACTAGGCCTAAGTCACACGGCCAGAGCTGACCGAGCCAGGACCCACTGGGCAGAGTGGGCACCGTAGGTGGCCATAAAGAGGAGAAGAATTAAGGCAATGCAAGTGTCTATTGTTCCGAGGTCCAGCCTGATCATACCTATTCTTCCGAAGTGATCCCTGCAAAGAATGGTACGATCCCCGTGGTCACACTGAGGCTCAGAGCAAGAAACCTCAGACCTCAGTGTGCAAACAGACCCCTAGAGATTGCATTAAAATGCAAGCTCAGACTGAGTCATTCTGGGGTGGGGGTGAGGCTCTTCCCCCCCCACCAAGCTCCCGGGGACGCCGGTGCTGCTGGTCCATGGACCACCTTTGATTTCTATTGAGAAAACTGAAGCAAGGGCAGAGCAAGAAGGGATGAGAAACAGAGATGAGGCTCCTTGGATGTTACAGGGGAGAGCGAGGAGGAGGGGACATGAGAAGCTGGGGGGATGCACAGGAGGAGAAGGGGCAGTTCAGAGGTCCCCCACTGGGGCCTGGAATCTTATATGGGTCCTCTTGCCAAATCCATACAGCAACACTAGTGAGCACCACATGCATGGAAGTTCCCACCATGTGTCCGGCATTGTGCCAAGCGATCCTCTCCACAACAACCCACTACTGTTCCCATTTGAGAGAGGAGGAAACTGAGGCTTCTAGAAGGAAGTGACTGACCAAGGTCACCCAGGTAGGATGTGGCAGAGCCAGGCCCTGATCTAGGAGAGCAGAGATGAGCTCGGGACCCTCAACTCCATCACTGCCCACCTGTCTCACCTCCACGGAACTCCTGCCCTTCTCCGGGCCTCCGTTTCCCTGCGCTGAAACCCAGGGGTTCTCACGGCACCCTCCTCACGGGGCGGTTTCAAGGATGAGCTGACTGCTGTCAGGCTCTCCACCCCAGGATTCCCTTTCCAGGCGCGAATCCCAGAGAAACACTTGCCCACGTGCACGAGCTCACGTGCAGCTTGGGGTGTGAGCGGGGGGGACAATGCACACAATGGGGGACTGTTTAATAAATGATGATGCTACCGAGCAGCAATGCTTCATTTTTACTGAGGTAGAGCTTGTCTGACAGCCGGAAGGCTGCACCGCCCTTCCTGCTGTATGTCACTCCTCGGCTCTTATCAGCACCTGACCTGCCACTTATTTTACTTATTGATGCTGCTGTTTGTCTATCTCCCCGCTAAACGTCAGCCTCCCTGAGGGCAGGGATTGTCATTTCGCTCCCTGCTGTCACCCGGGCCTACCACACAGCAGGCCCTCCATAAATACTGGTTGAGATGAATAAGGACAGGACACATGGTGGAGAAACAAAGAACAGGTTGAGGGGCTAGCCTGGCGGCAGAGTGGTTAGGTTTGCACGCTCTGCTTCGGCAGCCCAGGGTTCACAGGTTCGCATTCTGGGCGCTGATCTGCGCATCGCTCATCAAGCCATGCTGTGGCGGCATCCCACATACAAAATAGAGGAAGATGGGCAGAGATGGTAGCTCAGGGCCAGTCTTCCTCACCAAAAAAAAAAAGAAGAAGAAGAAGAAAAACAGGTTGGGAACAATGTGCCCATTTACAGGAAAAATGAATTCAGAAAATGTGGTTTGGGCCGGCCCCATGGCTTAGCGGTTAAGTGCGTGTGCTCCGCTGCTGGTGGCCCGGGTTCAGATCCCGGGCGCGCACTGATGCACCGCTTCTCTAGCCACGCTGAGGCCGCGTCCCACATACAGCAACTAGAAGGATGTGCAGCTATGACATACAACTATCTACTGGGGCTTTGGGGGAAAAAAATAAATAAATAAAAATAAATTTAAACAAAATATGGTTTGATCAGTGTATATAGAAAAGTATAAAAAAAAGACTCAGAGGGCCGGCCCAGTGGCTTCGCGGTTAAGTGCGTGCTCCGCTACTGGCGGCCCGGGTTCGGATCCCGGGCGCGAATCGACGCACCGCTTCTCCAGCCATGCTGAGGCCGCGTCCCACACACAGCAACTAGAAGGATGTGTAACTATGACATACAACTATCTACTGGGGCTTTGGGGGAAAAAAAAAAAAGGAGGAGGATTGGCAATAAATGCTAGCTCAGAGCCAGTCTTCCTCAGCAAAAAGAGGAGGATTAGCACAGATGTTAGCTCAGGGCTGATCTCCCTCACACACACAAAAAAAGACTCAGAGCCAGCCCTGATGGCCTAGTGGTTAAGTTTAACATGCTTCGCTTCTGGGTTCGGTTCCCGGGAACAGACCTACACCAGTCGTATGCTGTGGTGGAGGCTCAGGTAGAAGACCTAGAAGGACTTACAACTAGAATATACAACTATGTACTGGGGCTTTGGGGAGGAAAAAAAAAAAAGAGGAAGTTTGGCAACAGACGTTAGTTCAGGGCGAATCTTTCCCCACACAAAAAAAAAAATCTCCTTGTTGTTCTTGGAACACCAAAACATTTAAAAAAACCAAAAAGGCTCCTCTGGTGTCTCCAGAGGTGCAATGGGGAGACCCTCATTTCTCTACACTGTCACACTCCTACAACAAAAACACATTTATGCTATTTGCGTCGGTAAAAATAAAACTTTAATAAGGAACCCATCAGCTAAATCCAGAATGTGAAAAACTCTACAGGATAAATGACTTGATTTTTTCCACAAATGAATGGCATTATTTTGCACAAGTGGAGCAAGAGGACTCTTGGAGTTTGAAAGAGATTTAAGAGACATTTTAACCAAATGCATTATAGATGCCTTGTTTGGATCTAGATTCAAATAGGCAACCACAAGAAGACACTTCGGAGCTAATTAAGGAAATGTGAATACGGACCATGTGTTAGGATGTTACAGAATTATTATAATCTGATAACGTATGACAATGGAAATTTTGTTATGTTAAAAAAAAAAACCTTATCTATTGGATGAAATGATACAATATCTGGAATTTGCTTTAAAATATTCTACTGCAGAGTGGGAAGTAGGTGAGGAATTGGTACAATGAAGTTGGCAAGTAAAACAAGATTCAATATTGACCTTCACTAAGCTGCTTGGTGGTACATGGGGGTTAATTAATCTGTTGTCTCCACCTCTGCAGATGCTTGACTATTTCTATAATAAAAAGTGTTTTAGGGCCAGCCCAGTAGCGTAGCGGTTAAGTTCACGCGTTTCACTTTGGCGACCTGGGGTTTGCCAGTTCGGATCCCGGGTGCAGACTTACACACTGCTCATCAAGCCATGCTGAGGTGGCGTCCCATATAGAAGAACTAGAAGGACCTACAACTAGGATATGCAACTAGGTACTGAGTCTTTGGGGAGAAAAGAGAAAAAGAGGAAGATTGGCAACAGATGTTAGCGCAGGGCCAATCTTCCTCAAAAAAAAATAATAATAATAATAACTTGTTCCATTAAAAAAAAAGTTCTTTAGAAGAAACCAAAATAAATAAATGAAACAAAATTTTAAATGATATTTTAAAAGCCCCAGCCTGTAGGTGCCCTCATTTGGCAGTAACTGCTGACATCATCACCCACTTACGGAAGAGGAAACTGAGGCACAGAGAAGTAGAGCCTGTTACTGAGGACATGCCCTGGACAGAGATGACCATAATGGGAAGAGAAACTAGGTCTTTTGAGTTCCCCTTCCCTTGCCAAGCCCAGGACACTTTTCTGTGCCACTGGAGGAGAGGAGAGGGTGAGATAAGAAAGGGCAGAGGTCAGGGAGCTGGGCAGAGTGGGGAGGGGTGGGGTGAGGGCAGAGGCAGGACTGACCATAATGGCAGGTATAGCAGGGCCTGAGGAACCTTCCGTGCTCCTTCTCATTCCTTCCTGTGGGTTCAGGATGAAGGAGTCAATGAGGATGCTAACCAATAAGAAGTGGGGAAAATGTACTGGGTTCCTGGGTCTGAGGGAGGAAGAGCTGGGGGCCTGGGCTCCCGGGTCTGAGGGAGGAGGGGCTGGGGGCCTGGACTCCCGGGTCTGAGGGAGGAGGGGCTGGGGGCCTGGACTCCTGGGTCTGAGGGAGGAGGGGCTGGGGGCCTGGGCTCCTGGGTCTGAGGGAGGAGGAGCTGAACCTCCTCACCTAAGGAGGAGGGTGTGGGGTCTCACCCTGGCCTTGAGCAGCCGCTCCCTCTCGGCCACGGCCTGCTGCAGGAGCTGCTCCATGCGGGCGATGTCTGGGTGGATGGCCCCACAGCTGGGAGGAGGGAACAGAGACCAGGGCAGGTTACAGCCGTCCGGCCTCTTCCCTCCCTCTCCCGACCTTCTCTCTGATGTCTCACCTATTGCTGGGGCCACAGTTCAGCAGCTGATAAAGTGGGTATCTCCCGGAGTCTCCGGCTGCTGGCGGGAGGGCTGAGGCCTCCAGGGGTCCTGGGGGAACAGATGGGGCTAGGGGGCTGGGATTCTCCCTTGTCAAGCCCCTCCACCCCCCGATCCCCCGACAGGTGTCTAGGTTCGTCCATCCTGTGCTGCAGGAAGGCTGGGGACAGGGGAGGAGGGTGGGCAATGAGAGGGGTCCTCACCAGTACAGTGGAAGGACAGAGGTCGGGGGGATCCCCTCTGGCTCACTCTGTCTCCCCTCTTCCGGGGCAGGCTTCCAGTCCTCTGGAGGCCGATGGAGCCCTGAAAACACACAAGGCCCGTGCACACAGGAAAGGATGCTCAGTGTCAACCGTGAGCCAGAGAAGTGCCAAGTAAAACCACCAGCTAATTGGCACCGATCAAAAAGCCGCTGTAGACGCGATGCTGAGTGCAAGCATCGCAGAGGACCAGTCGCAGAGGACCACACAGTGTGCTGTCCAGAACGGGCAAGTCCACAGAGACAGCAAGTCAACCAGCCTTGCCAGGGGCTAGGGGCAGGGCGGATTGAGGGTGACGGCTAAAGGGTGCAGGGTTTCTTCTGAGGGTGATGACGATGCAGTCAATTTGATTGTGGTGACGGCTGCACAACTCTGTGAATATACTAAAAACCATTGAATTGTGCACTTTCAAGGGGCGAATTGTATAGTATGTGAATTACATCTCGATAGAACCATAAAAAAAAAAAGAAGCCCACCCAGACACTCTCCCACACACTGGAGGTTCAACTGGAAGAACCTTAATGAAGGCCAATGAGGCTATTTTTTTAAGGACAAATGCCTAAACCTTTGAGCCGTGATTCCACTTCTAGGACTGTACCCTATGGATACGCTCAGACATGTGCAAAATGACCTCAGTTCAAGGTTATTCCCCGCAAAGCCAAGAGACCACCTATGTGCCCATATTAAGGAGTAAATAAACCCGGGATGGTCCACACCTCAGAAAACCCCGCAGCGTATAAAAGGAGGATGCTCTTTATATCAGATAGAAAATAATCTCAAGATGAAAACAAGTACAGAATGGTGTGAAGAATATACTACCCATGCATAAAAAGAAGGGAACGGACATACAGGACAGACTGTGTCGACACAGATCACTAGGAAGACGCGAGAAGTAGGGAACCCTGACCACTCGGGGTGGGGGTGGGGGTGGGGGGTGGCCAGGGTGGGTACTGAATGGAGGGAAATGCTGACAGGGAGTCATTTCTCTGAGTATCCTCCCACGCCCTTTAAACTTTGAACAAGGGGAATGTTAGCTTTTTTAAAAAAATTAATATGACAACTAAATGCAACCTGTATTCTTGGACCAGAAAAAAATTTTTTTTTTTTTGCTAGAAAAAAACATTAGTGCGACAACTAACAAAATATGAATAAGATCTGTGGATTTGAATAGTATTATCTAAATGTCAGTTTCCTGAATTTGATCACTGGACTATGGTTATGTAAGAGAACTGCCTTGACCTTGGGTAATAAATGTAGAAGTATTTAGGGGTAAAGTGGGGTCATGCTTCAGAAAAGAATCATAAATTGTGTGTGTGTGTATATATATATAAAGAATAATAAAGCAAATATCAACTATGGTAAAATGTTAATTATAGAATCTGAGTGACGGGTATACAGGAATTCCTTCTCCTATTTCTGCAATTTTTCATAAGTCTTAAATTATTTAAAAATAAAAAATTACCAAGAAATGAAAATAAACTTATTTGACAGTAACAAATAAAGAAATAAGACTGAAATCATTTTTTAAAGAAAAAATAGCAACAGCTCTGCATGGATAATAAAGAATAATGAAAATAATAAGTTACATAATTTGAGCACCAATAAGGATACTCACAGCCATAGATCATAACTCATCAAATATATTTAATCCATGAGTTAATAATAGTAAAGGAAAAATCGAATTGGTTACCTTGAGAGAACGTGAGACACCAACTCTTAATTTTGAAGACAGGTGAATAAAGTAAAACCTTCCAGCATTTTCCCTGCATTTCCTACAAAAACCATACCCCTGAGTAACCAAATAGTAAACGAAGAGAAGTCTGTCTCTCTTTACAGAATGATTTCAACCAGTAAATGAAGAAGGAACGACAGACTGGAATTTCACCACTCACGAACTTGGACGAATCAACGGATGAAGGCGCTGATGCCAGAGAAAGAGAAACAGACACGGCGCCCCAGGGAGACTTGCAAAATGCCGAACCTACATCTGCTCAGGCCCCACATCCAACTTTCCAGGAAGTAAAGAAACAGAGCGAGGTGACAGTGACCCCCATGGCTGCAGTCAGCAAACCCTGCCTGGGAGACTCCACAGGACAGCCATCTGGGTTCTTCACCAAATAAACTGCCAAGGGGGACAAAAAAGGAAATGGAGGGGAGGTCTATGGATTAAAGGACACTTAAAACATATCCACCAAAAAGTATGATTAAACTATGGTGTTTAGGCGTAGACACTTAACGGACAGAACTTTAAAGAACTATAAGAACGATACTACTATAAACATCAGGCTAGTGGCTATTCTCAAGGAGGCAGCCGAGGGTCGTCATTGAGGGAGCATGTGGTGGCCTTCAGGAGTGGCTGCCACTTCTATCTCCTGACACAGGTGGCAGTTACCAAGTGTTCCCATATAATTATTAAGCTGTGTGTGTGTGTTTGATGTGATTTTCTGTACCTGTGTTATTTTTTATAATAAAAAATTTTTTTAAATAATAACAGCCAATATTTACCACGTGCTCATTATGTGCCTAATGGTGTACCTGGCACTCTGCAGAGCCACCTAAGTTTCTAAAAGCCCCGGCAGTCAGGAAGGTTCGTTCCCCTTCACAGAGAGGAAAGCAAGTCTTGAGTTCCTCTTCACTCTCTCCTGCCTTCAACACTATCAGCACTTCCTGGCTCAGATAACTTAGAATCTTGGTGCAGAGGAAACAAGTGGGTAAGATGGACCCAAGCCTTGTCTGCATGGCACTTACACTGTAGGAACTGAAAAAGCCATCACACACACAAAGTGTATCATCAGAAATGCTGTGAGCAAAAGGAATAGGGGGTTATAAAAGAGGATGACCTTCCAACTGGAAGACCAGGGGCAGCCTTCTGGACACTGACCCTAAGGCCCAAAGGATAAGAGTTGGCCAGAGAAGACTGAGGGGAAGGTGGGAGGATCAGCAAGTGCAAAGGCCCTGAGGCAGCAAAAGTAGGGAGTGTTGGCGGCATACTCTCATGTCAGCATTCCTGCAGCATACCTATGGGGGAGAGTGGTGAGAGGTGGGCAGAGGCCAGATTGTGTAGGGACTTGTGGACCATGGTAAGGAGGCCTGGGGTACCACTGAAGGCTTTTGGTGGGGAGGATTGAGTAGGAAGGATGAAGATCACTCTAGCTGTTGCGTAGGGAACAGATTGTTGGGAGACAAAAAGTAAGATGGAGACATCAGTGAGGAGGCCAGTATAGCGTCACAAAACCCAGAGATGAGGATGGGAGTGGGTGGAAGAAGGTTGATAATAGGTATAATAATACTAATCATAGTAATTATAATCAGAGTAACAGCAGCCCAATTTAGGGAGCACCTCCTGTGTGCCAGGCACCCACTAAGCACTTTAAGGCATGAACCAATGCATGCTGTTATTATTCCATTTTGCAGCTAAGTAAACTGAGGCACAGAGGCATGTCTAAGTTCAGCCAGCTAGGAAGTGGCAGCACAGGTATTGGAACCTAAGCAGAGTCAGTCCTCTTAGGCATCCCATGATCCTGGAAAGAAGGGGTGGAATTGAGAAGGACTGAATAGGACTTGGAGGGAGAGACAGGAAGGGGCGAGGAGAAGTAACTGGTTAATTCACGCATTCATTTATCCACTTGTTTATGCTTCTCTGGGTGAGTCAATAAATAGTCCCTGGCTCTCATGTGCTCTGAACTAGTGCTAACCACGGTGCCCACTTGGATTCTGATGGGTTCCTGGGAGACCTTCGTCTCCCGAAAGGCACAGGCTGTGGAAACAGGCAGACTTGGTTCCAGCCTAGCTCTGCCACATACTGCATGTGACTTTGGCAAGTCATTCCTCTGCTAGGGCCTCCGTAAAGTGAGGAACGTCCCACTGCCTGCACACCAGGCGCAACATGGGTGTGAGATCCACGTCGGTGGGTACAGGGTCCACCCGGCCTCAGAAGCTCCGTGTCCACAGGAGCCAATAACTCAGGCAATGACTCGACAGGAATGGGACATGGCTGCCCACCAGGTATTTATAGATATGCAATTGACTTGTAAGGGTCCTATTTACGAGGGGTCATGCTGCCTGGCAACACAGCTGGCATTCCACCTTTCTCAGGCTTCCAGGGGAACCAGCTAGAAAGTTACAGATCTGCTAACCCTTTACTCAGATAATAATAGGACCTACTTCTGTAGGTTCTTCTGAGCAAAAAATGAAATGATACCTTATTTATACACACACACAGACATATCATATATATAATTTCATGAACATATATATATAAGGTTAAACCATGTCAATATTTGACTGTTTCTCACCTCCAAATAACAGCAATTCCATATGGTTCAAAGCGATAAAATGGCTTTGAGCAGACCCTGGTCTATATTAAGCTCTCAAAAATGATTATTATTAATATTATGTTGATATTATTTAACAAATAATAATATAATATAGTGCGTAACATATTAAGCAATATAATTGACAATTATGTATTATAATAGACAATATAATTAATTAGACAATTAATATTAATTAAATTTACTATTTCTTGTGTGTGTGAGGAAGATCAGCCCTGAGCTAACAACTGATGCCGATCCTCCTCTTTTTTGCCGAGGAAGATTTGCCCTGAGCTAACATTCGTGCCCATCTTCCTCTAGTTTATATGGGACGCCGCCACAGCATGGCATGACAAGCAGTGCATCTGTGCGCGCCCAGGATCCGAACCCGCGAACCCTGGGCTGCCAAAGCAGAGCGCACGCACCACTTGCACCACCGGGCAGGCCCTAACGTTACTATTATTGAGTGTACAAAGACCCACACATGCGCACACACACGGGCTTTCGTAGCAGCATTGTTTAAACTGCAAAAAACTCAAATCACCATGCGCAGAGGGAGGGCTGGCTCAATGCTCCACGGAGCACCATGTGCCACCCAGACGCCCAGAGTGGGGAAGAGCATAGGCTCTGAACACAGAATGCCGGGTTCAAATCCCGGCTCTGCCACATACGAGCTAGTTAGGTAACTTCACCTCCGCCTCAGTTTCTTTCCCTATAAAATGGAGATAAGAATCTAGCCAGCAGAGTTGCTGCAAAGATGAAATGAGTGAATCCGTGTGAAGGACTTAACCAGTGCCTGGCACGCTACGAGGACTCAACAGATATTAGCTGTCATTATTACTGTTATTGTTTCTATTGCTATTATTACAGAGTCATTAAACAGGATGAAGCAGCTCTAAATGTATCAATAGAAAACAATCTCCATAAAATTTACTCCTGGGTGCGCACAGTCTCATTTCACCAGGAGAGCGGTGAAGTGTGAGGCAGAAGAAAGAAAAATAATAATAAAGCTAGAGCCTGATAAAAATAAAAACACCCCTTGATCCTCCCCCATGCCCCACGGCAGAGAAAGCCAGAGTGGAAGTTCTGCAGATGCAGTGACCAGGTAGACAGGCAGGGAAACGGAGGCAGTGAGGGGGCACCTGCAGGGAGCTGTGAACCGAGAGGAGGCAGGAAGAGGCGGTGGTGGCAGTGTGGGTGGTGGGGTCCTGCAGCACCAGCAACCGGCGGTCTGTCTTCTGGGTGATCAGGAGCTGTGTGAGGGGTGAAGCCTAATGGGAGCTGGAAGGATCACAGGGGATCCACCAGTTCCCGGATGCTCTGGCCCGTGCCTCCAGTGCCAGCCCATTTCTCAGATGGAAAAACAAAGGCCCAAGGTTACAACAGAGCTAGAAGGTGGTCTTCATGAGCAAGGACTGTGGGGAGAGACTGCTGGTTCCCCGAGGAGTCAGGGCTGAGGGCCTGGACCCTTGGGTCTGAGGGAGGAGGCACTGGGGGCCTGGACCCCTGGGTGGGAGGGAGGAGGGGCTGGGGCCTGGACTCCTGGGTCTGAGGGAGGAGGGGCTGGGAGTCTGGACTCCCGGGTCTGAGGGAGGAGGGGCTGGGGGGCCTGGACCCCTGGGTCTGAGGGAGGAGGGGCTGGGAGTCTGGACTCCCGGGTCTGAGGGAGGAGGGGCTGGGGGGCCTGGACCCCTGGGTCTGAGGGAGGAGGGGCTGGGAGTCTGGACTCCCGGGTCTGAGGGAGGAGGGGCTGGGGGGCCTGGACCCCTGGGTCTGAGGGAGGAGGGGCTGGGAGTCTGGACTCCCGGGTCTGAGGGAGGAGGGGCTGCGGGCCTGGACTTCTGGGTCTGAGGGAGGAGGGGCTGGGAGTCTGGACCCCTGGGTCTGAGGGAGGAGGGGCTGGGGCCTTGACCCCTGGGTCTGAGGGAGGAGGGGCTGGGAGTCTGGACCCCTGGGTCTGAGGGAGGAGGGGCTGGGGCCTGGACCCCCGGGTCTGAGGGAGGAGGGGCTGGGAGTCTGGACTCCCGGGTCGGAGGGAGGAGGGGCTGGGGCCTGGACTCCTGGGTCGGAGGGAGGAGAGGCTCACGGGCACATGAAATCCCCATACCTTAGTGAGGGCCGGGTTGGGCTCAGAGAAGTCCCGGCCTGCGATTCCCTGAAGGTGATTAAGCTCGAGCAGCCGGCTCCGTTCCTAGGGGAGGCAAGTTATCACTGAGGACCACACCTCAGAGTCCAAACGGGCCACCCCAATGCTCTCCCTCATATCAGCAGACGTGGGGGTGCAGGGAAGCAATGGGATGCTGCAGGGGGCAGTGAGGACAATAGGACAGGTCTACCAGGGGAAGCTTACCTCCGTCAGGGCCTGAAGGGCCTCCTCCTTCTTCCGGTTCAGCCCCCGGCTCTCAGCTGCCATCTGCTCCCCCAGTGACTTGAGCTGCTCCTCCAAGACCTGGATGCGGCGCTGCAGGGCACCCCCAGTGCCTGGTTACTCAGGGTCCCAGGGTCCCTGGCTGGCTCCCACAGAACCAGGTCCTCCTTGAGAGCCTGGGGTTTGTTCCACCCCATAACAGAGACCCTGGAATCTGGGCGCCTGGGAGGGGGTAGGGGGACTCAAAGTCAAGCTCCCTGGTGCCTTCTTTCCTCTTGGGGTCCAGAAGAGACCTGGGGTGGGTTGGAGGGGATGGAGGATCCGATATACAGACAGAGACCCAGAGAGAGTCACCGAGAACAGAGAGGGAGAGAAAGGGACAGACAGAGAGACAAACCAGAATAGATACAGAAAACAAGGACCAAGACAGACCCAAGAGACAGAGGTGCACAAAAAGGAGACAAAACACAAACAGAACAGAGACAGACAGAAGCTGTGTGAGACAAAGGAAGGGAAAAGAGAGGGTGATGGGAAAAGAGCCACAAACAGAAGTGGGGAAAGAGACCCACATCAGAACTTTCTAATCCAAAACTCTGGGAAACTTTGCATCAAACAGTTAAACGTGTTGCTTTTTCCAGCAGGACTTGTCAGACCCTCAAAGAGAAGCTCCCAGAAAGGACTGGTGGGAGCATCTTTTTGGAGGAGGTTGAGAGGCATAGAGTGTAGCAGAGAAGACCGAGGAGGTTCAGATCCCAGCTCTGTCCTTTAAAAGGAAGTGACCTTGGAAAAGATGATTTGAGCACCTCAACCTTCAGTGTCTTCATTTACAAAATGAAAAAAATAATACGACTCGCCTCCTAGGATTGTTGCAAGGATTCAGTGAGTAAATACTCACGAAATGTTTAAGACCACGCCTGGCACATAGTAATTGCTGGACAGATGTCAGCGATGGTTGTGGCTGTTCTGAAGAACATGATACAGGGTGGAAGTGAGGATGGAGAAAGGGCAAGACATGGAGTGGAGGAGACGGAGGGCAACAGCGAGGGAGGCAGAGCCGCCCAGCCCGACTCACCCTGTGCTGCGCCACGCTGGCCTGAAGCTCCTGGACCTTGGGGTCCAGCGTCCGGGCCCCAGGGCTGTCCCGATCCTCCTCCTCCCGCCGGCTCTCCCGCTCCAGCTGCTGGAATTCCAGGTCCTCGTAGGCACGCTGGGCCACGTCCAGCTGTTCCCTCATCTGTGGGTGGGAACGCAAAAGGGTTGGAGGCCTGGACTCCTAGAGCCCAGGGGAGCAATGGGCTACAGCCAGGAGTCCAGGTCAATGAAGGAGGAAGGGGCTGGGCCCTGGACTCTGGAATCCTGAGGGTTAGGGGACTGGGGTCTAGAATCCAGAGTCCTGGGGGTTAAGGGGCTCGAGGCCTGAACTTCTAGGTGGGGGAGGAGGGGACTGAGGGCCTGGCGTCTGGGTGCTGAGAGAAGAGTAGCCTGGACACCAGGTCCCTGAGGGAGTCCGGAGGGTCCTCACCTCCTGCACCCTCTGCAGAAGCCGCTCATGCTGGTCCTCCGGCTGTGAGTCGAGCTGCCCCTGGGCCTCCCGGAGTCTCTGGCGAAGACCCTCCACACGATCACGCTCCTGGCTCAGTCGCCTCTGCTCCTGAAAAGAACAGCCAGGCTCTTAGCTTCAGCCTGAGCACAGGGAGGGCAACAGAGGCCAGCAAGGGCCCAGCCAGCTCCATGAGGACAGGTGTCTGTCCGGGTCACTCTTGTACAGGCCTGCCCCAGAGTAGGCACCAAGGAAACAGCTGTTTAAGAAATGAAGGAAGCTGGGCCGGCCCCGTGGCTTAGCGGTTAAGTGCACGCACTCCGCTGCTGGCGGCCTGGGTTCGCATCCCGGGCGCGCACTGACACACCGCTTTTCCGGCCATGTTGAGGCCGCGTCCCACATACAGCAACTACAAGGATGTGCAGCTATGACATACAGCTATCTACTGGGGCTTTGGGGGAAAAAAAAAGGAGGAGGATTAGCAATAGATGTTAGCTCAGGGCTGGTCTTCTTCAGCAAAGAGAGGAGGATTGGCAGGGATGTTAGCTCAGGGCTGATCTTCCTCACAAAAAAAATAAAAATAAAAAATAAAAAAAAAGAAATGAAGGAAGGAATGAATGCAAAACATATCCATGCTGAGTGATTGAGACTAGGGCCCAGAGGGGGCCCTGCACCCCAGGTGCAGACACAGCCAGTTACAGCCTGGGACAATCAGGGCAGTGAAATCAGAGACTACAGGAACCCTGAGTGGGGAGCAATTTCCAAGGGGTAATCCAAGGCTTCCTGGATGGGAGGGTTTTAAGGTGAGCCTCAAAAATCAGGGAGCATTTAGACCTGGGGACATAGAGGGGGCTGGAAGGGCATTCTGGGCAGAGGGAACAGCATGTCGAAAATGCACCATGAAGTTGAAAAGTACAGGAAGTTTAGGGGGCAAACTCTGGTCAGAGAAGCTGTGGTGGAGGGAAGAGATGGGGAGCCTGGTGGGAGACGATAGTAGAAAGGCGGGCAAAACACAGTTCACATCGGGTTTGGTCAACCAGGCTGAGGAGCCCTTATCCTGGGGCAATGGAGAGCTGTGGAAGGATTGAAAGGATGGAGTAGGCTCTAGGTGTGGAATCATCCCTCTGGGAGATGGATTCAAGGGGTTAAAATCAGCTCTTTCATGAGTCCTCCAAGCAATGAGAATGAGACCTAAACTGAGGTCTGGACAGTGGGGATGCAAAGGAGATGGACTAGAGAGAGAGGTTCAGGGAGCAGAAAGACAGGACATGTTGACTGACAGGCTTGGAGTGAGAGAGAGGGAGGTGTGTGGAGCAAAGCCCAGGACTCCAGCCTGGTGACCAAAGGGACAGTGAGATAGGGACAATGTGGAAAAGGGAGTTGCCAAGGTCAGCTTTGGATACCATGAATGATGAGTCAGATTCCTGGGTCTGAGGGAGGAAGGGCTGGGGCCTGGACTCCTGGGTCTGAGGGAGGACGGGCTGGGGGCCTGGATCCTTTGGTCTGAGGGAGGAGGGGCTGGGGGCCTGGACTCCCGGGTCTGAGGAAGGAGGGGCTGGGGTCTGGACTTCCGGGTTTGAGGGAGGAGAGGGCTAGGGGCCTGGACCCCTGGGTCCTGAGGCAGGAAGGAGCATCCAGGAACCAGTATCCTAGGAAGCAGGACGCACAAGTCTAGATTTCTGGAGAGAATCCAGGCTGGGAGAAATACCGGCTCTATGAGGGTCAGTGAGGACTCAGGACCCAGTTCCAGGAAATTCCAACATACAAGATAAGGGCAAAGAGAAAGATTGATAGAATTACAAAGTTACCATTTTCCAACCTATAACGATACCAATGGATGTTGAAGCCTTTAGGTAAACAATTATTACGAAGGGATCAGCGTGACCTCACTGAGGTTTGGACAACCAGAGACGACGTCCCCCTGACACAGGAAGCACTAAAGCACATCTGAATCTGATCCAGCCTCGACATCTAACCAACACCTGCTGGCAGGAAGAGGCACACGGCAAAGGACACCACAGGCACCCAGCCAGCCCCTTCTTGACAGGGCGACAGAAGACTTGGTTTCTCCAACAAATAGTACGGGGACAAAAAACAGTGGGCGGGAACCAGGAGAGGTGCACCAACACACACAAGACATTTCAACCAATTACAATATGTCCACCTTTGGGGACTTGATGCAAACAGCCACTGTTAACTGGCGTTTTTGAAACAATCTGGGAATCATGAAAACTAACTGGAAATGAGACGCTATTAAGAACTTAATTCAGGGCCGGCCCCGTGGCGTATTGGTTAAGTGAGCACGCTCCGCTGCTGGCGGCTCCGGGTTCGGATCCCTGGGGCAGACCGATGCACCGCTTGTCAGGCCATGCTGTGGCGGTGTCCCACATAAAGTGGAGGAAGATAGGCACAGATGTTAGCACAGAGCTGGTCTTCCTCAGCAAAAACAGGAGGATTGGCAAGGATGTTAGCTCAGGGCTGATCTTCCTCACAAAAAAAATAAATAATAAGAAATTAATTCTTGATGACGATATAGTAATAATGTTTTTATCTATAAGATAAAGCACTTACAAGCAAGATGATGTCTGGGATTGGCTTTTAAAACTAGGGATGGGAAGCAAATTGGGGGATATGAAACAAGAATGGAAGATTAATCTTGGCTGAGCCGGTGAGCACACCACCCAGCAGCCTTCTGACTATTCTATTTTTGTTAGTGTGACGTTTTTCACAACATGACATTTAAAGAGCAAAGAAGAGAGGGCAAAGGAAGAGGCCCGGGTGAGCCAGGCCCCAGAATCACGGTCAGGGAGAGAGAGGAAAACAAGAAGAGGCATCTACCCCCGCCCCAGTATCCCATTTGGGGAATGGGGATAACCCTGGGGCCCCGGGCCCAGCAGCACCACCAGGAATCTCCGTCCGACAAGGAAGCTGACGATGAAGACCAGCAGGACAAACACCTGTTCCCGCTGCTCCCGGGCGCCCTGCTCCGCGTCCACCTGCTGCCCCAGCAGCTCCCGGAGCTTGTCCTCTTCCCGCCGAGCGGCCACTCGCTCCCCAGTCAGCTCACCCCGCAGCAGGGCCACTTCCACCTCCATCTGCGGAGAGAATGCGAGGGCTGGGGCCCAGAGGCGTGGGTCCGAGGAAGGAGGGGGCTGGGGGCTCGGCCGCCTGGGTCTGAGGAGGGGCCTGGGAGCCTGGGGCCAGACTTCCCATAGGTCCGCAGCCTCACCTCGATCCTCAGCTCCTTCCTCTGGCGCTGTAGCTCCTTCACTCGCTGCTCCATCAGGGCCACGCGAGTCTGCGCCTCCAGCTGCTGAGCTCGAAGCCGCCGCGCCGCCCCTCGCACCCCTT
The DNA here is from genome assembly GCF_020826845.1 of Diceros bicornis minor. Classification (NCBI taxonomy): domain Eukaryota; kingdom Metazoa; phylum Chordata; class Mammalia; order Perissodactyla; family Rhinocerotidae; genus Diceros; species Diceros bicornis. Next base: position 18,125,845 of record NC_080773.1, read on the forward strand.
CTCCAGATTGGGCGGATGCGGGGGGCGTGGCCGGGATCTGCACGGGAGACGGAGCCTCCGCCTGAGGTTGGAGAGGGCGTGGTCAAGTGGAGGGGCCTCGCCCCCTGCAGTCACTAAGAGGTCTGTTGGCCACCGCATACCCGCTCAGGGGGTCTGAGTCGGCCTAACTCAACCACCACGCTCATACTCAAGGGCGGGAGGGTGCAGGTCCGGGGCCACCGGCCCCAGGAGGCCCCGGGGGCTCGCAGTCCGGGGAGGGGTACAAGCCGGCGCAAGGAAGGCGTTTTTCTCCATCCAGGTCCCATTCTCTTGGTGTCACATCCTCCTAGGCCCTGGACCTCTCTCTTTCTCCCCGGGTCTCTCTGAGTCTCTCCTCCTGTTTCTCTGGGCTTCGTCTCTGACTCAGTATCTGTCTTCTGTCTCTGCAACGCTAGGTCTCTTTCCCCCTCGGAGGATCTCCCTCTCTCAAGGTTCTCTGTCTCTATTTCTGTTTCTCTGAGCATCTCCGCCCTTTGTCTCTGCGTTTCTGTCTGTGTCTCTATTCCCATCTCTCTGAGTCTCTCTCTGTCTGGTCTTTCTGCATCTCTGTCTCTTTGGGGTCTCTGTGTCTCAGTCTCCCTGTCTCCGGGTCTCTGTCTGCCTGGTCTCTCTACAGTTCTCGGTGCCTCTGTCTCTCTCTCCGTTTGGATCTCTGACTCGCAGGAGTCTCCATATCTCTGAGGCTCTCTCCCTGTCTCCGGGTCTCTGTCTACCTGGTCTCTCTCTAGCTGTCTCTCGGTGTCTCTGTCTCTCTCTCCGTCTGAGTCTCTGACTCGCAGGAGTCTCTCTCTATCTCTGAGGCTCTCTCCCTGTCTCTGGGTCTCTGTCTGTCTGGTCTCTCCATACCTGGCTCTCCGTGTCTGTCACCCGCTTGGGTCTGCCTGCCTCTCTGGGTGTCCCCGCGGCCCTCGCCCTCCAGGTCCCTCACCGCGTCGCGGCTGCTCTCCGTGCTGCTGCCTTCTCCCGCTTCTTCCTCTTCCTCCGCCTGCTGCTCGGCTCCTCGGCCGCTCGGAAGCTCCACCGGGGCCTCGGGCGCCTCCTGCTCGCGGGGCTCCTCGGGGTGCTCCCGGGACTGGGCGGCCCCTTGGGGCCGGACCTCCGCGTCGCATTCCGGGACCGGCGGCGGCTGGGTCGCCTCTTCGGGGCTGCTCGGCGTCCCCATGGCCGTCGAGCGCTCCTGCGGAGTGGGCGGGGCCCGGAGTTCCGGGGGCGTGGCCTGGGGCGAGGGGCGTGGCCCGAGGCCTGAGCGCGCGCCCGATGGCTCCGGCGTGGAGTGCTCCAAGAGGCGGGGCCTAGGAGTTCAAAGGCTGGAGCTGAGCATCCCGGGGGCGTGATCTGGAGTTTCTAGGGGCGGGGTTCGGTGGCTCCTAGGGCGCCACGCCCCCGGAGGCGGGACCGGAATTTGAGTCCGGGGTCCTAGCACGCCCCCTACCGGCCTCTCCCACCTATCCGGGTGTCGAGCCTTGTACAGTCCGGGCAGCCCCTTACAATCCCTTCGACCACGTTACAGCGACCCCATATCGTTTTCCCTCGAGGACTCAGGAGTCCGGGCTCCCGCCTCCTCCTCTCTGTGACCCGGTAGACTTGGCTCCGACCCCAATGTAGGGGAGCAGCGCCCATGCCGCCTCACCCGGGGGCTCCTAGTCTTCCCCTCTCTGGACCCACCAGGAGTCTGAGTCCTCTGCTCCTCCCGGGAGCGAGATTCCCGAACTCCAGCCTCCTCCTAACCCGCGGACCCCGGCGGCCGAGTCCCCAGCCCCCGCCGCCTCCGCACCCCCGGCCCCCTCACCGGCTCGGCGCGCTGCTCTCTGCGCTCTGGGCGCTGCAGTGTCTGCCTACGAGACAGGTGGCTGGGGAAGAGGGAGGAGACGCTGCTCTGTCCCCCTCCCCAGCAGCCCGGAAGTGGAGGGGGGACAACAGGTCCAACAGCTCCCAAGGGAGGAGGGAGCGACCGGCCTGCCCCGCCCGCGGCCGCGGCATCCGGCTGTCCAGCCCCACCGGCCCCACCCTCGGGAAACGCAGCATCGCGACCCCCACTCTGCCTCCAGCGCCCCCATTCCTGCCCCCTGGAGGGCCAGGCGTCTTGGTCACCTATGTATCAGCGCCTCACTGATGCTCAGACCCTGGGAATCCTGAAAGGATGAGAGGAACAGAAATAGGGGCCTCTCCCCTCTAATAAGCCCTTTAGAAGGGCCCTGACCGGTTTGGGGAACTGGGCAAGGGAAAGGGGTGCCCTGAGCTGAGTCGGAGACACGCCGAGAGACAGGGGCAAGTGTGGCCCCCCCACTTTGCTATGCGGTGAAGGGCAGAGGTTAAAGGTCTCAGCCAGACCCCTTCCTCTCTGGGCAAAAACAGGAAAATAACTGGCATGTGAGAAAGGATTATTGGATTTTAGGAGCTGTGCTACACACATTATACACGTTAATTTAATTTTGTTCTCACTGCCAGCGAGAGATTTTTATCTCCACTTTATAGTGGGGGAAACTGAGGCTGAGGGAGACAAGTGTGCCCAAAGTCTACACATGTTGTTAATGTTAATCCCAGATTTTGTTCTCTGGAAAATCCATGTTCATAACCATTAGGCATTCTGTCCCTGCAAGCCAGGAAGTGCCTGGAAGATCATCCCAATGATAGCAACAATAATAGTTAACACCATAGAATGTCCGCCAGGCAGGCAGTGGGCCAGGTATCTCATACATATGGACTCATTGGATCATCACAACACCGTGGAATTGTTACTGGTATTTCCATTTTACAGACGAGGAAACTGCGGCCTGGAGATGTGAAGTACCTCATTCTGGGTCTCACAGGGGGAAGTGGCTCAAACTCAAGATGGAGTTCTAATTATTTATTTATTTATTTATTTCCCCCAAAGCCCCAGTAGATAGTTGTCACAGTTGCACATCCTTCTAGTTGCTGTATGTGGGACGCGGCCTCAGCATGGCCGGAGAAGCGGTGCGTCGGTGTGCGCCCGGGATCCGAACCCCGGCCGCCAGCAGCAGAGCACGCGCACTTAACCGCTAAGCCACAGGCCGGCCCTCAAGATGGAGTTCTAATCCAAGATGAGAAGGCCTGCCCCAAATATCTGTTTGCTTCCCATCTTGTGTGTTAGAAAATCTCCTCCTTCCAGGTGCTCTGGACCTTCACCTTGGCCCACTCCCTGGTCTCTCCAGGGACCAGAACTAGCCCCAGGCACCTCAGCCCAGAAACCCACCTGGTTTCCCAGAAAACAGACAGAAGACAGATTTGGAGCAAAAAAAAAAAAGATTTTTATTTAAGAAGTTCGAGGGGCTGGTGAGGGAGGGGAAGAGGAGAGAGGCTCCAGTGATGAAATCTCTCCCCGCACCCCACCTAGTGCATTCTTAATGGATATGAGCACCAACAGAGACCTGGTCAGGAAGGGGGTGTCTGGACCCCACAGCGCAGGTTAGCCGGAACAGCAACGTCTGAAAGGAAGAAACCAAGGGTGAAACTAGGGGTCCCCAGGAGAGCCCCTCACTGGGGACCCAGAAATCTTAAGAGCCCTTCTTCTTTGGGAAACTAGAGTTCTGACCCTGAGCCCTCTCCTCCCTCAGACCCAGGGGTCCAGGCCCCCAGGTCCCTCCTCCCTCAGACCCAGGGGTCCAGGCCCCCAGGTCCCTCCTCCCTCAGACCCAGGGGTCCAGGCCCCCAGCCCCTCCTCCCTCAGACCCAGGAGTCCAGGCCCCCAGCCCCTCCTCCCTCGGACCCAGGAGTCCAGGCCCCCAACTGCTCACCTATCTGCTCAGGCTTGGGCAAGTTCAGGTTGTCCATGACTTTGACAAACTCCTCACAGCTGAGGGTGAGCCGAGGGTTCAGAGTCCGCTCCTCCTCCACAGTGGACACTGTGAGCCCTAGCGGCCAAGGGAAGGGGAGCATATTAACTGGTCCAGCCCCTCAGGCCTCCCAGGACTACATTTCCCAAGAGGCCTAAGGAGGCCTCTCTGGACTGGGACTAACAGGCTCTTCCCAGTATGTTCCTGAGATCCCTTTCCCTCCTCGACAGGCACTATGGGAAATGTAGTTTCCCACAGTTCCCTAAGCTCTATGAGGAAGTCCCAGGAAAACTCATGCCCTCTGGAATTCTAGGAGTCATAGTTTCTACACTCAGTACACCTAAGCACTTGATGTTTTTGGCCAGAGCAATTTCTGGGAATTGTAATCTCCACGCCCCATGAGGATTATAGCAGTTTGGTGCTCCTTCTCAAATAGTAAGTTCTGTTAAGTCCCACACCTCCTCCAGGAAGCCCTCACCATGGTAATCATGAGCAGGGTAGACCAGACAGTCTCCTGGAAGCGTGAAGATCTTTTCGTGAACCGAGTGGTACAAGGTCTTAGCACAGCCTGGGGAGGCAAAGCTCAGAGGTCAGTGGCTCAAGAGGACGAGAGAAGCCCCCTAACCCCTTCCCTTAGGAAAAGTGTGGGAAGATAAAATCACTGTAGCCAAACTCTCTCCCTCATTTCTTGCCAGTACCCTTTTGTCTAGGTAGAGAAGGAGAGGAAAGGGCATTCTGGGCAGGTGGAACAGCATATACAAAGAATTGGGAATGGTAAGAAATTCAGCATGGCTGTAAATAAGGCTGGGATGAGACCCTGAAGCACCAAGGAGCTGTGCCCCACTCTGGGGATGCCAGGAAAGGGTTCTGGGCAGGGAAGCTGGACTGGAAGGTAAGAAACTGAAGACATGAGGCCAAAGAGGAAAATGGAGCCATGGTTCTGACAAGAAGCTCTGAGTCCTAAGTTGGGGCAAGGGCAAACCTCTGGAATGTTCTTCCAATCTTCATTTCAGCCTAAATCCTGCCATTTCAGGACTGTGTTGGGAATGGATAGAGGGGAGATTAGGCGCCTCAGAGAGAAAAAGACAGAGACCAAGATGGAGAAATGAGAGAGGGAAGAGGAAGCAAGAGGCAGTCTGGGGATCTGGTTACCCACAGCCTGCTCATTGTGGCTCCGTCCTTCCTCTCTCACCCAGCCTCACTCTCCTCCCACAAGGCAGCTAATCCTCCCAATCTAGTGTCAACCCCACGTTCACACACACACTCAAAGGGCAGCTGAACTCAGATTCTGAAACTAAACTCCATTCCCACAGTGAAATTCCTGAATCTAACTGCCTCCAGCGGCTAAACCCCTAATGCAACACCCACTAAAGCTAACAATGTCCTGGCAACTAAATGGCAGTGTCTAACTGTCCCCTGGCAGCTGAACTCCTGAATCCTCCACAGCCAACCCCCTCATGGACTTTTAAAATATGTCCACAAACTCTTTGACACTCTTCTCTTCAAAATGTGACGCTCAATTCCCCTCACCTCAACTTAGTGGTCTGGACTAAGTGACTTGCATCTAATAAATAGGATATTACAGAAATGACAGAGTTTAGGGCCAGCCCCGTGGCTTAGTGGTTAAGTGTGCGCACTCCGCTGCTGGCGGCCTGGGTTCGGATCCCGGGCGCGCAGCCACGCACGGCTTCTCCGGCCATGCTGAGGCCGCGTCCCACATACAGCAACTAGAAGGATGTGCAGCTATGACATACAACTATCTACTGGGGCTTTGGGGGAAAAATAAATAAATAAATAAAATTATTAAAAAAAAAAAAAAAGAAATGACAGAGTTTAACTTCTGAGACTAGGTTATTAAAAAAAAAAAAATTAGGGGAGCCGGTCCGGTGGCGTAGTGGTTAAGTTCAGCGCACTCCACTCCAGCAGCCTGGGTTCACAGGTTCGGATCCCAGGTACGGACCTCCACCACTCATCAAGCCATGCTGTGGCGGTGACCCACATTCAAAATACAGGAAAGGTGGGCCAGCCCTGTGGCATAGCGGTTAAGTGCACGCGCTCTGCTGCTGGAGGCCCGGGTTCAGATCCCGGGCATGCACAGATGGACCGCTTGTCAAGCCATGCTGTGGCGGCGTCCCATATAAAATAGTGGAGGAAGATGGGCACAGATGTTAGCCCAGGGCCAGTCTTCCTCAGCAAAAAGAGGAGGATTGGCATGGATGTTAGCTCACGGCTGATCTTCCTCACAAAAAAAAAAAAAAAATACAGGAAAGAGGGGGCTGGCCTGGTGGCCTAGTGGTTAAGTTCGCATGCTCCACTGCAGCGGCCCGGCTTTGCAGGTTCAGATCCCAGGCGTGGACCTATGCACCGCTCATCAAGCCATGCTGTGGTGGTGTCCCATATAAAGTGGAGCAAGATGGGCACAGATGTTAGCCCAGGGCCAATCTTCCTCTGCAAAAAGAGGAGGACTGGCAACAGATGTTAGCTCAGGGCTAATCTTCCTCACCAAAAAAAAATTAAACAACAAAAAATTAGGGGGTCTGTGTGTCTCTCTGATCATTCCCTCTAGGAGAATCCAGTTGCCATGTCGTGAGCACAGGCAAGCAGCCCCATGGAGAGGTCCGAGTGGTGAGGAACTGAGGCTCCTGCCAACACCCAGGGCCAGCGTGCCTGCCATGTTAGGGGGCCACCGTGGAAGCAGACCCTGCAGCCCCAGTCAAGCCTTCAGATGACTGCAGCCCATGCCGACAGCCTGACCACAATCTCATGAGAGACCCAGAGCAAGACCACCTGGCTAAGCTGCTCCTAGAGTCCTGACTCTCTGAAACGGTATGATATAATAAATGTTAACCAGTGTTTTAAGCCACTAAGTTCTGGGATAGTTTGTTTCACAGTAATAGATAGTTAACACACCCCTGAACCTAACTGTCCCGTAACCCCTCAATCTAACTGTCTCTCATCAGCTAACCACTGAATTGAACTCTCCTTCCACTCCAGCAGCTAAACTCCTTGAATCTAAACCTGACCCCCTAAAAGTCGAACACTCATTCATTCATTCATTCATTCTTGCAACTGATACCTAAAACCCTGGCACACATATAATTATACTAATTATAATTAGTATAAGATCTGAGGCTGGGGAAAGGGGCCTGTGACCTTGCTGGAAGTCTGTCCGCCCACACCCTCGGATGAGCAGGGCGTCTCCAGTGAAGGCCATGCTGTGGTCATTCAGGACGAAGGTGACACAGCCCGGGGTGTGGCCAGGGCTGGCCCGGGTCTCCACGGCCTGGCGGAGAGGGAGAGTGCAGACAGTCACCACTAAGAGAATGGCCCTGCCCTCATGGTGAAATTGGCCTCAGAAGACCCCACCCAGGGTCACATCTAGATAAACTTTTTTTGATACAAAAAATTGAGTTAGATTCCCAGAATCAAACCTTCCACCAGAGTAAACTCCCAATGAATTAAAAACTTAAAGCAAGAAAATAAAATCATAAAACTGTGACAACAAAAATGCAAATCATATATGATCTCTGGTTAGAGAAGAACATTCAAATGCAATCCCAAAAGTCATGAATCATTAAGGAAAAGATCAATGGTTTGACTTTAAGTAAATTTGAAGTTTCTGAAAGGCAACAACATCATAAATAAAATTTAAAAGGAGCCAATAAGCTGGCAAAATACATTTGTAACACATATATACCACATAGCAGTCAGCGTACTTAATATACAAATAGATCTTGCAAATCAAGAAAAAGATAAGCACACTAATATAAATATGGAATACTAAACAGTCACTCAACATTGTCATTAAAATTGATGATATATACAAATATTTAATGCCACGAAGAGATGTTTATTTTTTTATTTACTTTGTTCTGTGTGTGAGGAAGATTAGCCCTGAGCTAACATCTGTTGCCAATCCTCCTTTTATTTATTTTTATTTTTTTATTTTTTTTGCTGAGGAAGATTGGCCCAGGCCTAACATCCAGGCCCATCTTCCTCTACTTTTTATATGTGGAATGCCTGACATAGCAAGGCTTGATGAGCATTCCATAGGTCCTCGCCCAGGATCCGAACCTGCAAACCCCAGGCCGCTGAAGCAGAGCACACGAACTTAACCACCACACCACTGGGCCGGCCCCATGAAAAAATGTTTAATATCCAGTAAGTGCAAAAAGCAGGTTATAAAGCCACTTGTAAGTATGAAAAAGTGTCATATTTTTAAAAAATTTTATTCATTAACTCTAGATATATATTTATTTATTTGGGCTTTTCCTATATTATCCTTTTTTTTAACAGTGAACATGTAGTTTTATAATTAAAAATAAAACACAAAATTCAGGATACACAAAAGATCTAAACATAAAAAACATATAAGAGATATATATAAATCCTGAGGTAGGAAAGGTTTTTCTAAGCATGATAGGAAACTCAGAGGCGACGAGGAAAAATAGTGACAGATGTGACTGACAGTTTAACTTCATTATAGAAAAAAATGAAATCAGAGTTAAAAGACAAAAAAATTCAGAGCGAATATTAGCAGTATGTATAAGAAAGTATTATAGAGCCAGCCCTGGTGGTCTAGTGGTTAAGATTTGGCACTTTCACGGCCGCGGACCAGGTTCACTTCCTGGTGGTAGAACCACACCACCCGTCTGTCAGTTGTCATACTGTGGTGGTGGCTCACACAGAGAACTAAAACTAACAACTAGAATACACAACCATGTACTGAACCTTCAAAAAAAAAAAAAAGTATTATAAAGTATGAATAGCCATTATATATAAACAGCTCCTAAGAATCCCTAAAAGAAAAAAAGGCGAAAGAAAAAATTAGGCAATTCATAGAAGAGCAAACAAATAATCACAAAACACGTGAAAAGATGTTTGATCTCCCTTAAAAGCAAGGAAGGGAGAGATTTAAATTCAAAAACCCCTATTTTCCACCTACCAAATTGTCAGAGCGGCTTAGGGTATCTGAGGCGAGCCCTTACATTTTCTGGGATGTGGATGTAGCTCAGCATCGCCACTTTAGAGAGCAACTTAGCAGTGTCCATCGACATCTCAAATGTGTGCAGTCTGACCCCTCAAAGCCACTTCTAAGACCCTGCCATTACGAACCCCTGACACACGTGCACAAAGCTGCCCGCCCAGAGAGTTCTCATTATAGAAATCCCCACACTCAGTTCAGGGAAGCAACTGTCAGAAAAAATTATTGCCCTAATGATCTAACAACCACTTACAACATTAGTTCCCACTCACACATGACTCCTCCCTTTGTCACAGAGGCCCTTCCCACTAATTAGCATCCTTGCCCAGGTCAGTCATCTGCCGATTACTGAAGGACACTATATGCAGACACTGTCTCCACACCCAATATCCATTCTGCCCTTCCCCGCTCACAGATCTCCAATTTGGTTTGGGGCATCAGAGTGCTCAGCCAAGCACTTTCCCAGCCTCCCTGGCAGCCTGGGTGGTCTCTGACACAGTCCTCTGGCCAATGAGATCTCAGTAAGTCTGAAGATTTCTGGGAAAGCTTTTCCCTTCCTGATAAAAGGCACTGTCATCTCCCCTTTCCACTTCATCTGGCTCTGAATACAAAGTGGGATGGCTGCAGCTGCAGCAGCCACTTTGCAACCATGAAGGAAAAGTCAAGAGAATCCCACGAATGACAGCGCTGCCGAATCAAAGAGAGTAACTGCCATCTTCCAAATTTCCTGTTCCAGGAGAAAATTAAACTCCTATTTATTTAAGCCACTGTATAGGGTTTTCAGTTACTTTCGGCCAAACACCTTCGTAATTCATATACAACAGCATATCTGTGCAGTGCAAAACAAGTGCAAAGCAAAATCACAAATCTTGCAAAATCTTGTAGGGGAAAAAAATCACACCCCTCAAAAATTAGCATTATCTTTTGGAGGTAGAGGGGTGATCTTTTTATTTTGTATCTTTCCATACGCTCTCAATTTTTTTTTTTTCCAACAAAAAGCATGGATGTCTTTTGAAGTGAAAATATGGATGGATATTCAGGAGCAATGTTCAAAATATTTAACGGCAGTTATAACATGGGTACTGGCCAACCAGAAGGAAATCAGCTGTAAACAACCAGTACAGTCAGACAGCACCTATATGGTACATATATAGGATACAGTTAAGTATATATATGGTATATATAAGTGTGTATGTGTATAAATTGAACAAAACTGTAAGATCAATTGAACAAAATCCTGCTTGCCACATGAATCAAGATTCCCCAGGGCCTTGGTGACTTAGCCTGAGTCGCAAGTGGCTTTACTGATGATCAGCATCCCTGTTGATCTGACCTTTCCCTTCTCGGAAATATCTAGAATCCATCTCCTCTATCTACCCCCACAATCCTGCCCATCTCAGGCCTCATCCTTTCCTGCTTGGACCAACCACCAGCCTCCTCCCCGGCCCACCAGCCTCCAACCCATCCCCCACATGACCCTGAGGGGGTTTCCTATTGGCCAGATCCAAACCTGCCCCTCTCCGCTCAAAACCCTTCCTGGGCTCCCACTGCCCCCAGGGCAGAGTTCTGGCTCCTCAGCCTGACTTCTGAAACACCCCAGCTCTGCTGCCTGCCCTCCTTTCCAGCTCGTGTCTTATAACAGCCTCCTTTCCTCAACATGCCCAGCTATTCTGAGCCTTGGGGTCGTTTCCAGAAAGCACTGGGCTTTTCCACATCTCTTTGCCCATGCAGTTCTCTCTGCCGAGGTACGCCCTTCCCTCTTGTCCCATCAGTCAAGTCTACCCATTCTTCAAGAGCCCGGACACTGACTGACCCGATTCTACAGATGAGGAAACTGAGGCACAGAACGAGAACGAGAATGAACAAACCATAACTATACGTGACAATATGGATGAATCTCACAGCCACAACGATGAACAAAAAAAAGTGGGCTACACACAAGAGTGGAGTGGAATGGAACAGAACGGAGAGGAATGGAATGCAGTGGGAAATCTCAGAGCGCCTGGTACACAGTAAGGGTAAGCGGTATTTCATGAAGCCTAGGTTTCAGTTCTGAATCCAGATGTAAAATGATGTCTTCTCAAAGGCACATAGACTAGTGGTTAAGAGCAGTTTCTGGGGGGGGGCTGCCCGGTGGCGCAAGCCATTAAGTGCGCGCCCCCTCTGCTTTGGTGGCCCAAGGTTCACCAGTTCGGATCCCAGGCGTGCACTGACTCACTGCTTGTCAAGCTGTGCTGTGGCGGCGTCCCATATAAAGTGGAGGAAGGTAGGCACGGATGTTAGCCCAGGGCCAGTCTTCCTCAGCAAAAAGAGGAGGACTGGCAGATGTTAGCTCAGGGCTGATCTTCCTCACCAAAAAAAAAAAAGAGCAGTCTGTAGCCAGATGACATGGGTTCCAAATTTGGCTCTGCTATTACTCACTGCGTGACCTTGCACAAGTTACTTCACCTCTCTGGGCTTCTCTGCTGATTTGTAAAATGAGGATAATAATTGTCCCCACCTCACAAGACTATCATAAAGATTAAATTATTTCATATATGTAAGAGTACTTAAAAAAATGCCCAGCACACAATAATTGCTATGTAATAAAAATAATAATAATGTTTTAAAATTCGAAAAACACTGATCTAATGGAACCACAAGGCCTCCTGGGTTCAAATCCTGGCTCAGCCACTTTCTCAGTATAATTTTTGGGCAAGTCACTTTCCCTCTCTGCACTTCCTTCTCTGCAAAGTAGAAAAAATAATTCTGATCTCACTATGTGGTTGAGACGGTTTAATGAGATTTACTTGTCAGAGAAGACACAGTGGAGGCCTGAGGGCCAGACCAGCCAGAGAAGGGTTTTGTTTGGACTGCTCAGTAGCTATCACAAGTCTGAATTTGTTGTCTACCCTTAAAAAGTGGAAGACTTCTCCGGCCAGCCCAGTGGCGCAAGCGGTTAAGTGCGCACGCTCCACGGCGGCGGCCCGGGGTTCGCCGGTTTGGATCCCGGGCGCGCACTGATGCACCGCTTGGCAAGCCATGCTGTGGCGGCGTCCCATATAAAGTGGAGGAAGATGGGCACGGATGTTAGCCCAGGGCCAGTCTTCCTCAACAAAAAGAGGAGGATTGGCAGATGTCAGCTCAGGGCCAATCTTCCTCACACACACACAAAAAAAAGTGGAAGATTTCTCAAACTATGTATATTTGCAGCTTCTATTTAAAAAAAAAAAAAGAAGAAGAAAGAGGCGGAGAAGGCTTGGCAGTAGACAGATTACATTCCTAAACATGAATAATCAACTTGAATTGTGCAGTGGGTGTCTCCATAAATGGGGCATGTACCCTAACATTTGCCACAGGCTCCACCACTCCCTGCTACCTGGCAGGGATATCTGATTCTGAAAATCCTGCAAGATAAATGCTGAGAAAATGCACTTACAGAGCTTAGCACAATGCCTGGTGAGATGCAAACACTCGATGTTTGTTAACTATTGTTAAATTATTATTATTATTATTATTAACCAATACAAAAATATCTACAGTCTACATCAGTTGATAGCAAAGAGAAGTTTTGGAAGAACAAGTTAAATGACACCACAAGGAAACAATCAGACACATCCAGAATGTGGACATTCTACAAGACACCAGGCTGGACGCTTCAAAAGTCAACGTCAGGGGGCAGAAAGGGTATGAAACTGCTCTGGCTTTAAAGACTCAATAGACCTAAGAGCCAATGCCATCTATGAACCTCCACTGTGTCCTGGTTCCTAAAAACAGCCGTGAAAATGATTCCTGGGCAACTGGAGAAATCTGAACATGGACTAGATTTAACTATTATTTAAGGGCCGGCCCCGTGGCTTAGTGGTTAAGTGGGCACGCTCTGCTACTGGCGGCCTGGGTTCGGATCCCGGGCGCGCACCGACGCACCGCTTCTCCGGCCATGCTGAGGCCGTGACCCACATACAGCAACTAGAAGGATGTGCAACTATGACATACAACTATCTACTGGGGCTTTGGGGGCAAAAAAAAAAAAAAAAAGGAGGAGGATTGGCAATAGATGTTAGCTCAGAGCTGGTCTTCCTCAGGAAAAAGAGGAGGATTAACATGGATGTTAGCTCAGGGCTGATGTTCCTCACAAAAAAAAAAAAAAAAAAAGAATTATTTAAGTATTATTGTATATTTTGTTAGGTGTGACAAAGATATTGTAAAAGAATGGTTCTCAAAGTGTAGTTGAGGGAACCCTAGGAGTCTGCAAGATCAAAACTATTTTCATAATAGGATGAAGAGGCCTTTGCCCTTTTCCACTCTCATTCTCCCATGAGAGGTCAGTGGAGTTTTCCAGAAGCTCCATGACTTATGATGATGTCATTGCTCTGACAGCTGATGGACTGTGTACTTGTGTACTCTTGTTTTTTTACAAAAACTGTTTCAATTTCCAATACAGTAAATATTTTTTTGCAAATCTGAATAGTTTTATTTTTTGTTGAGATATAATTGACATATAACAATTATATAACTTATATATGAATATAAGTAAATATTGATAGATAGAACCCACATAAACAAAAGTGTTTTAAGGCCCCCCCTTAATTTTTAAGAGAGTTAAAGAGTCCTGAGACCAAATAGTTTGAGTTTGAGAACTACTGACATAAAACATCGCTATTCTCAGAAGTCTTTAGGGGTGAAATGCCCGCAATTTAGCTTCTGAATGCTGAGGGAAAAAAAAGTGCGAGAGGAACATGACAAATGTGGTAAAACTGTCAGCAGCTGGTGAACATTAAATGAAGGGTATGAGGATGTTAATGGTACTATTATTTCGATTTTGCTATAGATTTGAAAATAAAAAGTTGTGGATGGGGGGCACCTAACATCTTGGCCTAACCCATCTTCAGGGAACCCTCCACTGTTCCCTGAAACTTGCTGAGGGATCCTCTCAGCTGCAGAATATTCTGCAGGGATTCTGTGCGGCCTGCCTAACCCCACCTTCTTTCAACATATTCTTTCTTCCCTTACATGATGCATCAAATACATGACACAGCTCCACAGCTGTTCTTTCCCGTTTCCTGCAGCAGCGAAACTACTCTCACGACACTATTCCCATCAGCCAAGGCCACGCAAAGGCGATCAGCGCAAGCGCGCAGCTCACTCGCCTTGCAGTTCCCACGGCCCACACTGCCCCCTGCTGGCAAGTCAGCTCTCGGCTTCTTTGCCCTTTGGTCCCCAGGTTCATTCTTTCGCTTCATGACTCAAAAGTTTTTACTCTCGGCATAACCGTCCACTGTTTCTATACCCTCTAAACCCAAAAACCCAAAATGTCATTTTCCATTGTAGCTAAACTCGATCAGCTAAACTTGCTTCCTTTCTTTTGTGAAATGAAACAAAATTAAAATTATTTGTTCTGTTTAGGGGACAGTGTACAGATATCTATGAGCTGAAGATGCATCAAAAAATAAGATGGAATGATGGATGCATAGAGGAGTATACTGTAAATTTTTTCTCAACTCTTCTGTATGCTTGAAAATTTTCATAAAACGTTGGGGGGAAAAAGACATTCCACAATTCAAATATTTAATTCCAAATAGGAGTAAGCACTGAAATCCTTGTGACCCACATGAGAATCACCTGTGAGCTTTTAAAATATACCGATAGGGCCAGCCAAGTGGCACAGTAGTTAAGTTCATGCGCTCTGCTTCAGCGGCCTGGAGTTCACCGGTTCAGATCCCAGGCATGGACCTACACACCACTCATCAAGCCATGCTGTGGTGGTATCCCACATACAAAGTAGAGGAGGATTGGCACAGATGTTAGCTCAGGGACAATCTTCCTCAAGCAAAATAAGAGGAAGATTGGCAACAGATGTTAGCTCAGGGCCAATCTTCCTCACCAAAAAAAATATATATGTATATATATATAGATATATAGATTCCCTGAACAATTAAATCAGAATGGGGGAGGAGGCAGTATCTTAAGCAGCACCTCTCTCAATCAACATATTTAACAGGCAAGACTAACTTTCTTTTTTTTCTTTTTGGTTTTCATTTGAGTCCTCAATGAACCTTTGGAGATGGGCACATTTTTTTTCTCTCCCTTATTTTCCTCCTCCCACTTTTATTTTTTTATTTTATTTTATTTTTTTTTTGTGAGGAAGACCAGCCCTGAGCTAACATCCAATGCCAATCCTCCTCTTTGTGCTGAGGAAGACTGGCCCTGGGCTAACATACGTGCCCATCTTCCTCTACTTTATATAGGACGCCGCCACAGCATGGCTTGCCAAGCGTCGGTGCGCGCCTGGGACACGAACCAGCGAACCCGGGCCGCCGCAGGGGAGAGCGCGCACTTAACCGCTAGGCCACCGCTGGCCCCGCTCCTCCCACTTTTAAAAACTGAATTGTAGCATGCATATTTTATGGTACAAAGTGCCCATCTCCAAAGGTTTATCTAGAACTCAGATGAAAACCAAACAAAACACTGACTAATCATAGACACAGATAATAACAAGTGTTGCAAGAATGTGGAGGACCTGGAACTCTCATATGCTGCTGGTAGGAATGTAAAATGGTGCAGCCACCTTGGATAACAGTTTGGCAGTTCCTCAAACTGTTAAACAGAGAGTTGTATGACCCAGCAGTTCCATCCTAGATATATACCCAAGAGAAATGAAAACACAGGTACACACAGAAACCAGTACATGAATATACCTAGCAGCATTATTCATAATAGCCAAAAAGTGGAAACAACTCAAATGTCTGTGAACTGATGAATGAATAAATAAAATGTGGTATATCCATACAATGGAATATCATTCAGCAATAAAAAGAAATGAAACACAGGTCCACGCTCCAACATGGATGAACCTTGAAAACATTATGCCAGGGACAGAAGCCAGTCACAAAAGACCACATATTGTATGATTCCATTTCTATGAAATGTCCAGAATAGGCAAATCTACAGAGACAGAAATTAGATTAGTGGTTGCCTAAGGGTGTAGGGGTGAAGGGGGGCTGGGGTGACAACTAAGAGGTAGGGGGGTTTCTTTTTGGAGTGATGAAAATATTCTCAAATTAACTGTGGTGATGGATGCACAACTCTGTGAACACACTAAGTCACTGAATTATACACTTTAAATGGGTGAACTAGATGGTTTGTGAATTGTGTCGATAAAGCTGTTGAAAAAAACAAACACTGAAGCTAAATCTGCCACAGCTAAACCCTTCAACATTCATTCATCGAAAACATCACCCATTCCGTTTAACAAAGGGCTTATCTTGACACAAAACTCCAACCATCTCTAACTCTTCGAAGGCTTCTCAACCCAAGAAATGCTTGTCAGCAACTGACTAGTACGTACAGTGCACATTGTACGTGAACGTACAATGCATTTTTTTACCTGCTTCCAGAAAAAGGCTTGAAATAAAGAGGCTGTAACCACTGTAGCTATACCCTCGGATCCCACACACAGCCCTCATTTCCGCTAAATGCTCTGACTCAGATAAATTGTCCCCATTGAGCAAAACCCTCTCACCTGGAGGCCCAGTTCTCACCCAGTCACCTGATATTCTGTCCCCAAAGTCAGCCAAACTCTTTACATCTTGAGCACCTCTAATCAGAAAAAAGCCCTGCCAGTTGTTTCCTCTCCCTCTGAGGGCAGCTTCCTCCCCACCACTCCGTATTGCCCAGGGCTGAAATTCTGGCCGGAAACCTGCTGATCATGCCTGTGGCAAAGAAAGGAGAGGAAATAGGAACCTTCAGACCCTTCTGCGTTAGGCAACAGCTGGGCTGGAACTGGGGTGAGGTAAGCAGGCGCCTAGGGCAACATTTAAGGAAGCTCTCCCTGGAAGATGCCTACCCCACTCTTGCAAGACCCTGAGAGCGAGCGCCTCCTTAAATGTTGCACACTGGGCGCTGGCTTGCCTCACCCTAGTCTGGACCAGGGGCAACAGGATGCTCTGTCCTCCAACAGAGGAGAAAGACAGGGCTGGGTCCCTCCCTCAACCCTGCATTCAGAATTCCAGCCCCCAATCAACTTTTATGGAGATGCCAGGCCACAGGCCCTGCCCCAAAGCAGTAGGAAACTCCATAAATGCTGTTGACTTAACAGGCTTGGCCAGAGACACACCTACCCTGAGCCTCTTGCCCCAGTGCCCCACCTGGGTTTATGGCGCCCTCCTCCCAGAAACAGACACTCAGGGATCAGGAAGGCAGGTCTGAGGCCCCTCTTACCCCAGGACTCATGAGCCCAGGCCCCCAGCCCCCTCTTTCCTTAAGTCCAAGAAGTCCAGGCCACCACCCTCGCGGGGACCCAGCATCCAACTCACGAAGCGCCCGAAGCGGATGGAGTCTCCATCCTCAATGTGCAAGTCAGCCTGGGCCCCACTAAGGCGGGAGATGACAGACTGGCAGCCGGGGAGTAGGGATCGCAGCAGCCCCGAGCCCGTAATGTGGTCCGCGTGGCAGTGAGTATTCACTGAGGGAGAGAGGAGGGGCAGGTCTAGGAGGGCACAGAGAGGACGCAGGATTGCCAGCCCCCAGCCCCCGCCTCCCTCAGACCCAGGAGTTGGGCCCCCAGACTGACCAGCATACAGCAGCCGCAGCCCCAGTTCCTTGACCAACTGGGCATCCCGAGGCGCTGTCTCCAGAACCGGGTCGATGAGAATGGCCTCTCGGGACTCTCTGTCACCGAGGAGGTACGTGTAGGTGCAGCTCTTGGGCTCAAACATCTGGCAAGAGGGTGGGGGACAGGTGAGAGCGCAGAACCAGACCACTCACTGGGGACCCGAGTCCAGGCCTCCACTTGGTTCTCTTCCTAAGACCCAGAAGCAGAAACTTCCAGCCCCTGCTTCCCCCAGAGTCAGGAGTCTGGGGCCCCAGCATCTTACTCCTTCTGAATCAGTGAACCCCAACTTTCAAACACCCCCAATCAGGGCCCCCATCCTCTTCTGTAAAGGACTCAGAAGTCCGGCCCCAAGCCCGGGGGCTCCCAGATCTCTCCCTTTAAAGGTCCCAAGAGTCCATCCCCAAGCCCCTTTCTGCAAAGATCCAGGCTCGAGGCCCCGGGAACGCTCCCGATTTAAGGACCCAGGAGTTCCGGCCCCGCCGCCGCCCAGGACCCAGTAACCCCGCTCCCCGCTCCAGCCACTGCGCACCTGCCGCAGGAGGAGGGGGACTCCAGACCCGCTGTGCCGGCTGAGCCGGCGCCCGGCGACCCTCAGCACCGTCCCGGCCATCGCGCCCGCAGCCGCGTCTGGACTGAGCGGAAACCCTGACCCCGGAGGGGCGGGGCGGGGCGGGGGCGGGGCCCGCCTTAAAGGGGCCGCAAGCGCCAGGAGCCACGGGCGGGGCCGGCTGAGCCCGGCTGGGGGCGGTGTGGAGACTTCAGTGACAGAGACAACAGTGAGACCTGGAGAAACAGGGCACCGGGAGACATTCACTGGGAGGACGAGGAGGAGACGCTGGGAAAAGCACAGACAGGGAGAGAAGCAGAAACCCAACAAGAGGTCCCGATACGCTCCTAGCCCCGTGCCCTGTTATAGGAAAAGCAAGTGGTTGGATCCTCACTGTTAGAAAGAAAAAAATGTTTGATTCAATGTCACTAATCTTGAGGGACTGTTGGGCGGGAGCATGGCTCCCAGAACAACACTTGATCCCATTAACGTTTATCAAAAAATTGCTTATTTTATCACAAATCAGATTTCTTCCCAGGAAAAATTTTTTTTTTTTCGCTGAGGAAGATTAGCCCTGAGCTAACATCCCTTGCCAGTCTTCCTCCACTTCATATGTGGGTCGCTGCCACAGCGTGGCTGACCAGTGGTGTAGGTCCCCACCCAGGATCCGAACCTGTGAACCCCAGCTGCCGAAGTGGAGCCCACCGAACTCAACTACTACACCACGGGGCTGGCCCCTAGAAATCATTTTTTTTTTTTAAATAATTTTGCATTGTATCTTGCAAAATCAGTTGGGGATCATTTGGCTTCTGTTGGAATGTGGACCTCCAAATACGGCTTCTGTTCATTTACACTCAGCACCTAGAGTTGAGAAACTATGTCGTCTACAGGCCTAGCCTGTCAGAAAGTTTGCTCTCTGGAATCAGATCAGTAGCGAGACTAGGACACCCACTCTTGTCTGGAGGCTGTAAGTCACTTTGTCACAGAGGAGCAGCCTTGATTTCCAACCTAGGTGGAGGGCGTCTGAGGAGGTGCTTCCAGCAACAACATCCCACATTTATCTCAACTCTGGAGTCTCCAAGGAACAGGCCCTGGATGGGATTCTCAGACCAGGCCCTACATTAATCCCTTTACACAAGGCCTGCTTTGCCTTGAGCCAATCAAACTCTGTTTCATTTAAATTTTATGTAAATACTACTTTTCCTAAAAATCCTATAATAACTCTCTCTCTCTCTGTGTTTGGGGAGACAGCCAACGCTCCCTCTGTGGTCCTCTCTCCTTAGCTACTGCAAGTCAATACAACCCAACTTTGCCAGACTCCTAGTGTATCCCCTGTGGTCTTTATCAGGGGAGAGACTCAGAGAGCCACTCAGAGATAAGGGAGATTGTGAGAGAGTTGAGAGAGACACTCAGAGATAACAGAGAGAGAGACCTGGAGAGACTTTCAGAGACACGTGGAGAAATACAGAGTTGAAATGAGATGCTGTGATAAGAAAACAGCTCTTCTGAGTGGCTGTCTAGGCATTTTACAGTGACAACCCTGCTCACATCCAGAGTCTGGACACTGAGATAAGGACCTGAGCTCAGGATTCCTGCCCCAAGTTCCTGCCTTCCTTTCCTAGGAACATCTTTTAAAATAACCACTTAGGGGGGCAGGCTGCGTGGCCTGGTGGTGAAGTTCAGTGCACTCTGCTTTGGCAGCCCCGGTTCAGTGCCCGGGCATGGACTTACACCACTCGTGAGTGGCCGTGCTGTGCTGGCGTCGCGTGCACATACAAGACAGAGGAAGATTGGCACAGATGTTAGCTCACGGCGAATCTTCCTCAGAAAAAAAGAAAATAAAAAAGAAAAGAAACACTGAGAGTTGAGCCTGTGAAAAGTTAGTGACCTCTGCTCCAACCACCTTATAATTAATAGGTGCATGCTACCCCCCTCGCCAACGATCCAGGACAGAGAACTGCTCTTCTGCCAGCTCCCCGCCCTCACGTTTCTGGAATCTGGTAAGTAATAAATCTTGTGACTCTACTTCCTTTGTGTGCGTGTATTGAAACTGCACCTTCAATCAAAATGATCTGGGGTTTTCACTTCCCCAAGGTGGGAGCTTGGATGCTAGGGGAGCTGCCTGCTGACCTCGTGTGGGTGGCTTGTGCCTCCTCATTCAGCAGGTTATAATCTGCACATTCTTAACTTAATACACCAGCTATGGGCCCCTCAACACAGATGGCCATCAGAGAAATACGGTCACAAAGATACACTGGGAGATTCTCGAAGATACGAAAGAAGAGATGTTGGGACATGAGAGTAGGGAGAGACGTGCAGAAAGAGGGAGAGACTTTCTCAGACCTGGGAGGCACCCAGACAGGAGAGAAAGAGGCAGGAAGAAAAGCTCAGAGTCAAAGAGAGAATTTGCTCGCTTACTCGTCAGGCTGAGGTCTCCCACCTGCCTGGCTCTAGGTGGGCAAAGCCAGCAGCCCAGAGATGAGTCCTCAGTTTTGTTGCTGGGGGACAATGGGGCGGACATCAGGGCTGAAACAACGGGAGGGAGAGGGATTTTCAGGAGCCCAGGGGAGGGAGGAGCCAGGAAAATGGGGACCTCAAGCACTCTTTACTATGAGGGTCCCCCAAATAAGACCTACTCACCTCTGGGGCCCACTCTCATTGTTTTTGCGGGATTGTTAGACTCTTTACTAGTTCCTTGAAGGCATGCATGCTCTCGGGCGTTTTTGTAGGGTCAGCTGGGAGATGTCCCCTGAGTTAGAAATCTTGGCATCACCTTTCCCAGCTGTGTGATCTTGGGCTCAAAACTTATCCTCTTCAGTTTTCTTATCTGTAAAATGAGGTTGAAAAGAGTTCCATCCTCATTGTGAAGGTCCAATGCGTTCACACATGTAAAGAGTTTGGGAGGGCACGTGGCACAGAATAAGCTGTCCAGGGGAGCTGCCTACCGTTATCTCATCACCATCCTAGACTCCTTCGTCCTCTTGCCACCTCCTCCCAAGTCACCACTAGGCCCTGTTGAGTTAACCTCTCCAATCGGGCCACTTTTCCATCATCGTGCCCTCTGCCCCAGTCAAGAGGCAGCAAAGCATAAATGCAAATTACATGGATTCCAGGGCCAGGCTGCAGGGGTTTGAATCCAGGCCCGGCTGTTACCGAACCAAGTGGGCTCACCTCCTCGTGAGTTAAATAAGACTCTACACTAGTGGAAGTTGTCTCACAAAGTAAAGTGTATTTGCAGCAAATAGGAGGCCATGAGGAATCATTTCCAAAGTCATGATGTCCCTGAACAAAGGAAAGCAGGAACTTTTATTTGGTTGGGGAATGAATATTCAAAAGAGGGAAGCGGGTATTTGCTTGCACAGGCTCAGTTGGAAAACATGCTTCCACATAAGGAGGCCTAAGCTCTCCCTGGAGAGATCTTTGCATTAAAATAAGGCAAAGGTCATGGGCATAGCTCTCGTGGTGAGGCTTGGTCAGTTTCAGGATGGCTGGTGGTTACATCTCCTTAACACACAAAAGGAAAAGAAACAACTTGGAAAAACAGTTCATTGCTTCCAAATCCACCCTTGAGTTTCTGGAGGCACCTAGTTGATGACCCTGCACTTCCCTGCTGTGTGACCTTGGATAAATGACCTCCGCCCTCTGTGCCTCATTTTCCTCTTCTACACAACAGGGATAACAGTAATACTTCCTCTTAGAAAGCTGCTGTCAGGATTAAATGCATGCATAAAATATGAATATAAAGCACTCAGGATAGGTTCTGGTATATAATAAATGCTAAATAAATGCTAGTAATTAATATAATTAAACAGCCTCCCCCCCAGGGCTTCTGGCTTCCACTCTGCGTCCCTACCATCCATTTTCCATGCAGCAGCCAGAGCGAGCCTTTTAAAATGTCCATGTAAAGGAGACTGAAGAGTCACAGCAAATAGATACAGTGTGTGGATCTTGTTTAGATCCTGATTCAAACAAACCCAGGGTAATAAAAACATATTTATGGGATGTGATGTCTGGCATACAGCTTCAAAATCCTCTGGGAGGAGTGGGTAGGGGGAAATGAAACAACATTGGCCACAACTGGGTAATTGTTGATGCTGGCTGAGTCTATTATTAATGCAGAGAACAATTCTATGACTCTCTCGACTTTTCTGTATGTTTGAAATAAAATAAAACATTGAGCCTGGAAAAGAAAAAAAAGATATATATGGGACCATTGGGGGAATGTGAACTCTGATGGGATGTGTGATAACATGAAGAAATGACTAAATTTGGAAAGAGGTGACAATGACCTTGTGGTTATGTTTAAAAGAGAGAAAGAGAGTCCTTATTTTTTAGAGACACAGACTGAAGTGTTTCTGGATGAAATGTCTGGAATTTGTTTCAAATAATTCAAGGAGGGGTATTGGGGATGATGAAACAAGATTGGCCATGTTGAACCCGGGTGATGGGTCTATGGGGTTAGTTATACTCGCCTCTCCCTCTCCTTTTGTGTATGTTTAAGATTTTCCATAACTTAAAAAAATGGTAAGAAAAAAAAAGAGTATATGAAAACCTAAAACTAGTCCACGTCACTTCCTGTGTTTAGAACCCTCCCTTGATGGGCCGACCCCGTGGCTTAGCGATTAAGTGCGCGCACTCTGCTGCTGGCCGCCCGGGGTTCAGATCCCGGGTGCGCACCGACGCACCACTTCTCCGGCCATGCTGAGGCCGCGTCCCACATACAGCAACTAGAAGGAAGTGCAGCTATGACATACAACTATATACTGGGGCTTTGGGGGGAAAAATAAATAAATAAAATTAAAACCCTCCCTTGGTTTCCCACTCGGCTTCGGCCTTTTTCCAACTCCTTGACCTCAAGTTCGACATTCTCCCCATCATTCTATCCTCCCATCACTGAGGGCTTCTGGCTGTTAATTCTTTCAAGCATTCATTTGATACAGATTTATTGAACACCTACTCTGTGCTAAGCTCTGTACTGGATGCTGGGAACAGAGAGATAAACAAGATAGACAAGTGGTCCATCTTAACAGAGGATGCATTCTAACATGCATACAAGGGGGGTGCATACAAGGGGGATGAGACAACAGAGTCATGGAGGGAAGGGGGCTCCATGAACTCAAGTGGGCAAGGGAGGCCCTCTGCAGTGGTAATATTTGAGGGGGGTGTCAGGCAGGCAAACTGATGGAGGAAGGGCCTTGAGAACAGAAGGAACAGCTAGTGCAAAGGCCCTGAGACAGGATTGACCATGGTATGTACAAGAACTGGAAGGAAGGTAAGGAAGTCTGGAGCATGGCATGACACACTCTTTCCCACCTTGAGGTCTGCGCACTTGCTGTTCCTGGGACAACCTTGACCCCATCATGGCCTAGTTCAAAGCGCAATAAAAACAAAAACCAATATTGATAACATTTATTGAGCACTGTAGGCACTGCTCTAAACACTTTCCATTGATTACTGAATTTAGTCCTAACAACCCTTCCTTTTATAGATGAGGAAACTGAGGCCCAGAAAGATGAAGTGACTTGCCCAAGGTCACACAGCTAGAAAGCAGCAAAGCCAAGATTCCAAACCAGTTACCCAGGCAATCTGGCTCCAAAGCCTAAATAACCCCGCTGTATAACTCCTACAGCTCCCAGGGTTCACCAGACTTTCTGGGTTATCAGGCTGAACACCACCCATGCTGAGGATGTTTATGGGCACTCTAGGACTGCAGCCTCCTGGAGAGTTTCCGTGTAATCTGAAACCACCTCCCGCTTTGCACGAAGGGCAGGGAGAGATCGAAGAAAGAGGCAGACTACTCCAGATTGGTAGGTGGTGGGTTTAGTAAACAAGGGAATTTATGAGGCTCATCTTGGGTGGCCACAAGATGAGTAGTCCTCCACACCCACCTGCCAGAATCTTAAAAGTTTATAGAGAGGCCTTAACTGGGCTCAGTCACATGCACAGTCCAGAGAGGCTCATCACCACATTACTGTTTCAAGGCTGTATTCTTGGAGCAGCTTCTGGGAACCAGGAAGGCAAGTGGAATGCACAGTCCAAGGACAGGGGCGGGGGTGAGGAGCCTCCAATTGCCCAGGTCCAGCTCGAAGGTCAACTGGCAGTCACGTCCTCCCCGATGACCTCCTCCAACACTCCACCCCTCGTGACCGGCTCTTACAATCTCACGCGCCCCGATCTTCCACAATGTGCCCTCAGCGGTCAGCAAGGGACTTCACTGGCATGGAGATGGCTCATTTGGCAGATATCCGGCTGCACTGGAGGCAGACGCCACAACAACAGTACAGGCACACGTAAGAGAAAACACAGATTAAGACAATGATTCCTAAAATCAGTGACAACTTTTTCCACCAAGAGCCCCATGATCCGATCTACTGATTTATTAAGTCCCCGAGGCTAGGGTCAGATCACTCAGGGTGTTCACTTGTGACCTCATGTGATTTAATAAAGATTGATACCGGCCCCGGTATCGATTCCTCTACATTAAACCCAGCATATATGAGGTCAAAACCAGAAGCATCCATCCCCCTTCCCTGCGTCTGCGTCTTTAGTAACATTCATATGTAAATATCTGTTTCTTTAACCTTTGGAAACTTCTTTAACCTCTGAGCTTCAGAAAGGCAAATAGAAGTTACAAACTGTTGGGGCCTGCCCGGTGGCGGTGGCGCAAGCGGTTATGTGCCCACGCTCCAGTTAAGTGCGCATGCTCCGCTGCGGCGGCCGGGGTTGGCCGATTAGGATCCCCGGTGCGCACCAACGCACCACTTGTCAAGCCATGCTGTGGCGGCGTCCCATATAAAGTGGAGGAAGATAGGCACGGATGTTAGCCCAGGGCCAGTCTTCCTCAGAAAAAAGAGGAGGATTGGCAGATGTTAGCTCAGGGCCAATCCTTCCTCACAAAAAAAAAAAAAAAAAAAGAAGTTACAAATTATTAAAGCGCAGGTGGCCTCACCCTGGGCTCACACTAAGGTTTTGGCTAATTAGGGGTTCTTGAAGTTTATTGCAGCAAAACTGATGTCCAGAGAATATCAAGAAACTGAAGCTTCCCAGACCCCAACTCCTTGGCTTCCTGGAGCCAGAATCCACCATCCATCACAGAGGCAGACAACCAAGGACACCGACCTGCAGATTCCCTTACCTTGCCATCCTCCTCCCTGCAAGCAGCGTCACAAGGCCAAATACAGGCTGGTGGGAAGACACCAACCAGCAAGGCTACATGCTGCCCCTCCCCTACCTAAAATCCCAAATAAAAACTCCTACCTTTTTCCCTTCCAGGTGGTAGATCTGAGTTTTTAGCTCCCATCTCCTCGTCTGGCTGCCTTTCGATAATAAAAGCCCCTTTCCAGGGCCAGCCTAGTGGCGTAGTGGTTAAGTTTGCACGTTCTGCTTCAGCGGCCCAGGGCTCGCAGGTTCAGATCCCAGGTGTGGACCTATGCACCGCTCATCAGGCCATGCTGTGGCAGCATCCCACATACAAAATAGAAGAAGATTGGCACAGATGTTAGCTCAGGGCCAATCTTCCTCACTAAAAACAAAACAAATAAAAAACCCCTTTCCTTGCCATAAGCATGGCATTCCAGTTTTTTAATTTTTTGACCCCTCCGTGTGGTGGGTAAAGGAACTTGTGTTTGTGTTCTGTAACAAGATGACACATCTTGGTGAGCAGACTCACCAGGCATGAACACACAACATCCTGTTTGGATAATGGCACAGGTGCCTCCTCATGAGGCAGTAATAACATTCAAGGCCATCCTATTTTGAAGGATAGCTTTTCTCATTAGAGACATTTCAGTGTTCAGTAAGGACCAGCTGTGTTGGCTGTCATTTAAGGCTCGCTGGGTGAATTTAGTAAGGGCTATAACATCCTCCAGGCCAATGGAAGGAACAAAGATGACAGCCAAATTGTGCCCACCTGACTTTGAGGAGCGGGAGGTTGGCAGCTTTAGGAACTTGACCTGGTTGTGCATACCATACATGTCGGCCAGGGGAGGCAGCCCTGTCAGGCGTGAGGAGATGGACTGGGGGTGGGATGTGCCGGACTGGGCCCCGCCCCGCTCAATACTGCATGTCCTGCCCCGGGTAGAGTGTGTTTCCACGGGCCTGGCTCACAGCAGGACAACAGCATCCCAGCAGAGATTGAATAGTTCCCCCTCAGCCAGGGCACCAAGTAACTCACTCATTCTGGCAGGACGTCCCATTGCAAATCCCAGCAGATAATGCCTCTCCCAGGCATGATGGGGCTTAGTGTTCTCAGCAGCATAGCATGTTGATCCACAGTGATAGTCAGGGCAATGATTGCCTCCTGCGACTCCCATACCTTTACAGTCTTGGGTGTCCCAGCAAGGGTCCCCCGTCTGGCATATGGGGCAACATATGGTTGATCATTCAAATGTGTTAACGCCTGGGACAGCACTATAGTCCAGTTGGCCAAGGTGGTTTTACCTGTTAGTAATTTATTCTGCTGTTTTCATATTCCATTTTTCCAAGCAACCCTGCTGCTTGCAGGTTATAGGGGAGATGGAACTTCCATCAATGTCACATTCTTTTGCCCAGTCTTCGACATCATGACCTTTGAAATGGGACACTTGATCACTGTCTAGTCAACGAGGGTATCTGTACATGGCACTCAATTTCTCTAATCCCCAATGGCAGCAGCCTGGTTTGTGCAGTGACAGGGGAAATCTTGGGTTGATCCAGACTCAGTGTCTACACAAACTAAGGCATATTTAGAATCCTCACTCACAGGAAGGGGCCAACATAATCAACCTGCCAGTCCCTCACCAGTTGGGAACTCCAGTGGATGACCCCAGATTCCTTTGGCAGTTGCCTTGGGCATTGTTTAGAACATCCAGGACATGCTGTGACTGCATTACCCAAGCCACTGTATTTCAAGGGCAATCTGGCATCTTTGGCAATTAGCCATCCCACCCGGGCACTGCGGTGGCTGCTCTTTCTGTGCACTCAATTTGCTGTAAGTACTGAGGGGTCGGTTGCTAGGGCTCATACCTGGGTTAGGGCATTTGCTTCCTGATTGCCAGGGCGTGTCAGCTCCTTATGAGCCGGGATGTGGAAGACAGCGAGGACTGCCTCAGGCTCTTGCAGGTGAACCCAGATGTCCCTCCATATATCCTGACCCCACAACAGCTTATTCATGCTCATTCACCCCTTGGCTTCCTATTGTCCAAACCGTAGGGTTAATCCCTTTAGAAGAGCCCAACTGTTAGTGCAAAGGGTTAATGGCCAGGGCTCACAAGGGATCACCAGCCAGATCCATCTGAGTTCAGCCCACTGGCTGCTGCAGTTTGTTCCTCTTTCTGTCCAGACGGTGTCAGTGTTGGGCTGTGGATGGGCTGCCTCCACTAGAGCCATCTGTACACCAGGCATCAGTGGGAATTTCCCTTTCTCCCTGTCTACAGGCCTCAGGGGCCGCCAGAGGGATTGAGGGGGGGAGCATTTGGAGGATCTACATACTCTACGGGGCCTAGTAGCACCCATATGTCCCGAGACAGTGGGCTGGTGGACGGGGTGCTTCTCTGCTGCAAACAGGCATGCTGCCTAGTCAACGTGGGGGGTTAAGCCATGGCAGAGGTGGGTCAATGGAACATATTCTCAATGGAACATATTCTCCCCACCCTCTGATAGGAAGGGAAGTTCTTACCACGATATGCTGTTCCTTTGTGAGCAGCTCTGTCTGGAGGAGCACTGTGTACACTGCTAGGAGCTGTTGCTCTATGGGGTATATTCGGGTTTTGCCCCCTTCCAGAGCTGGGGCCAAAATCCTAGGGCACTTTCTCCTTCTCTTGTCTCTGCCACAGGACCTGACCCATACCTTCTGGAGTCATAGACACATGCCACTCAAATGGCAGCCCTGCTTGCGAGATGCCCAAAGCTTTAATCTGCTTCACTAGTATCTTTGTCTTCTCAAAGGTGGCTTGCTGCTCGGACGCCCTGTCCCAGGGGCCAGCCCCATGGCATAGGGGTTAAGTTCAGCACGGTCTGCTTTGGCAGCCTGGGTTCATGGGTTTGGATCCCGGGCGCAGACCTACACCACTCGTCAGCCATGCTGTGGCGGTGACTCACACACAAAATAGAGGAAGACTGGCACAGATGTTAGCTCAGGGCTAATCTTTCTCAAGCCTTGCGAATCTTCCTCACCAAAAAAAACCCAAAAACACTGTGATCCCCTGTCTTACATGTGCCCTCTCTTTACCAGGTGGTATAAGGGACAAGAGGCGCTGTGCCAGGTGGGGAATAAAAGTCCTCCAAACTTGTCACCTCCTTACAAAGGCTTGCCCCTCTTTCATGTTCTTAGGGGCTTGCACCTTATCAATCACAGCTTCTGGGACAATACACATCTTACCAGACCAAACAACTCCCAAAAACTTTACGGAGGTGGCTGGGCCTTGAATTTTCTCTGGGTGCACCTCCCATCCTCTCCCTCACAGATGTTCCAGCAAAGTCTGCAGAGTGTCCTGCAGCAGAGGCAAGTCTTCACTTGTCACCATGACATCATCAATGTAATGGGCCCATTTTACTGAGGTGGGGAAGGAGAACAGGGACAGAGGAACATGTCTCAGGCTACCAGCCCATGACATCTGGTGGGGCTGTGTAGGGAACCCTGGGCAAGCACCTGGAAGGTCCATTGTTGCTCTTTCCACGTGAAGGCAAATTGATCTTGTGACTCAGCAGCCAGGGGTATACTGAAAAAAGCATTTGCTAAGTCCAGCAAGGCATGGTACACTCCTAGGACCACGGCCAAGGTATTTAAGATGGTGGCAATGTTGGGCACAGCCGTAAGGATGGGGCACACTACCTTGTTCAGTTCTCAGTAGTTCACCATCATCTGCCATGAGCCATCTGGCTATTTTACCTGTTATACGGAGCTGTTGAAAGCACTATAGGCAGAGCGTACAGTTTGCACTCGGTGCAGTTCTTGGATAGCTTCTCCTATCTCCTTATGTCCCCTAGGCAATTTACACTGTTTGATAGTTACCACTTTTCATGGGGGCAGCGGGCCTTCCAGTTCCCAGTGGCGTTTCCCGTAAGCGCTGGTTCGATTACTCTAACCAGGAGCCAGAATTCACCGATAGAGGTTTGCAGAGTTTTTGTTTTGTTTTGCTTTGTTTTTGTGAGGAAGATTGGCCCTGAGCTAACATCTAGTGCCAATCCTCTGCTTTTTGCCAAGGAAGACTGGCCCTGGGCTAACATCCGTGCCCATCTTCCTCTACTTTCTATGGGATGCCGCCACTGCATGGCTTGACAAGCGGTGCCTCGATTGGCTCCCGGGATCCGAAACTGCGAACCCTGGGCTGCCAAAGCAGAGCGTGCGAACTTTTTTTTTTTTTTTGCGAGGAGATCAGCCCTGTGCTAACATCTGCCAATCTTCCTCTATTTTGCCGAGGAAGACTGGCCCTGGGCTAACATCCGTGCCCATCTTCCTCCACTTTATATGGGACGCCGCCACAGCATGGCTTGCCAAGCGGTGCATAGGTGCGTGCCCGGGGTCCTAACCGGTGAACCCCAGGCCGCCGCAGCAAAGCGCACGCACTTAACCGCTTGCGCCACTGGGCCGACCCGGAGCGTGCGAACTTAACCGATACGCCACTGGGGTGGCCCCTAAGGTTTGCAGAGTTTGACCCTGTAGGATAGCAATGCCCAATATGTTCCCTGGTATAGGAGACAGAAAAACCTTATATGCTCGGGGAGAGAATGACCAATTTGCAAGGTCAAAAGGACCTTCCTGACCATAACCATTTGCCCCCTATATCCATTGATGGCGCTGGGGGGGCCAGGAAACTTCTGAGGGTTACCATGTATTAGAGAACATTCAGCTCCAGTATCCACCAGAGCCATCACCTTTTGTTTATTTCTAGAGGACCATGAATAGTCAGCTCAACATGGGGCCTCCGATCACCCCCAACAGCCCTCACCTGAAGGTGATCTTGGCCTATACCCTATACCCCAGGCATGGGAGGCACTCGCCCCAAATAGGACTGTATCCCTCAGGCCTCTGCTGGAACAGGCAGGGCATCAGGGATGGCAGGGGCAGATGGGGCAGGTCTGAACTGCTGTTCAGGTTTTAAGGCTTTCCACAGGCCGACCAACACAGTGTCAGTTTGTCAGTCTATCTGCTCAGGTGGAGTCCCAGCATCAATGAGGTCAAACCAGACTTGCCTCCGGGTTACTTTCACCCGACCCTTTACAGTGATTGGGACAGCTCACTGATTTTCAGAGCTCCCTCACTATCTCGGGTCTTTCCCACAGCCCATACCTGTTTCTGGGATTTGTCAGTTTCTACCAGATCAGCAATGGATTGCTCAACATCATAAACTTCCTGTCTCACAGCTGCGCTCGCACGGAGATCAGCATCCCATACCAGGTGGGGTGGGGTGGGGTGGGGGTGGACTGGAGTATCTGGGCTTTCATTCCTACAGTGAATGTGGCCCGACCAAAGACAAGGGCGTAGATGGCCTGTCTCGTTCCCAGCTCTCTAGGAACTTTGTTGTACCTCCTCTGTAGATTTCCAGGGTCCCACATGCGCAGGGAGGTCCCCCTCATTGGGCCACGCCTCCCTGCAGACTAGAATAATCCAACCTGAAAGGGACTGAGTCCCTCAAACCACTGAGCACCACGCAGGCACTGCCAGAGGGCCGGGGGTGTGGTGATGTTGCTCATTTTCTCTGCCTCCTGCCTGCCGGGTGAGAGACATGCCATTGCCTCTCATATCCCATAGCTGCACTAACCATGCCTGGACACTTGCCTGGCCTTTTGCTGGATCTTGGCAGCTACATCAATAGCTCAGCCGGAGTACACTCTCTCATCAGGAGTGTTTCCTCAGTTAGGGGCTGCCTTTGTATGAGGGGTCCAACGGCATGGGACCTTTTGTCCGTTTCCTCATCAATCACCACATCCTCCTCTTCACCATCATCACTTTCTCAGGGGTTCTGCCTCTTAGCATCCCAACCAGGCTTTGTCACAGCACTCGGACCCTACTCTGTGGCCTCTCGTGCCCTCCTAGCTTTGCTAAACGGCACGCTAAGGTCTCCAACTGATTATCCTGCTCTCCCACCCTGTCTGCCAGCCCCGGAGCTAGCCGAGGAGTAGACAATCACATGTCCTCTGTAACCTCAGCTCTTCTTCCAACTCTCTAACTCAAACTTCAGCCTCTAGTTGGGCCTCAGCGGCCAGCCAAACTGCCTACAGCAGAGGCCAGCCCACCGTGGCAGCCATTCGTGTCCCTTCTTTGCCGCAGTGTGCTACGCACAGTTCCTCAAACAAGCGCATTAGACCAGCCGGCATTTTGGGGGCAGCCCCATACTCAGTGGGGGCCCACAAGCATCTAACATACAGGCCACCTGTCCCCACAGAGGTGAAAGGCCAACTCGGGATTTCCCCCAACGATGCCGCTTTCCTGACGCCCATTTCTTTGGTCTCCTGACTGGCTGGACAATTGTTGCTTTGCAACCTCCTCCAGGAGCTTCAATGGCTGTAATCTGAAACCAGCCTGTAAGCAGACAGCAGGGAGAGACCTAAGAAAGAGGCAGACCACTCCAGATTGGAGGGTAGTAAATTCAAGGGAATTTACTTGAAGCTCATCTTGGGCAGCTGCAAGATGTGTAGATCTTGGCACCCGCCCACCAAATCATAAAAGTGCATATAGAGGCCTTAACTGGGTTCAGTCTAGCACACAGTCCAGACAGGTTCATCACCACATTACTATCTCAAGGCTGTACCCTTGGGCTGCTTCTGGGAGTGGAGAAGGCAAACGGAATGCACAGTCCAACCACAGGGGAGGGGTGGGGAGACTCCAATTGCCCGAGTCCAGCTCAAGGGTCAACCTGCGGTCACATCTTTTTTTTTTTTTTTTGGTGAGGAAGATTGGCCCCAAGCTAACATCTGTTGCCAATCTTTCTCTTTTTGCTTGAGGAAGAGTGTCCCTGAGCTAACATCTGTGCCAATCTTCCTCTATTTTGTATGTGGGACACCACCACAGCATGGCTTGATGAGCAGGGTGTAGGTCCGCACCCAGGATCCCAACACCCGAGACCCGGGCCACAGCCACCCAAGTGGAGCGTGTGAACTTCACTACACCACCAGGCTGGCCCCAGGTCACTTCTTCTTGATGACCTCCCCCAACAGGTACTTCATGGTCATTCTTGTGCGGGGGTGGGAAAGTGCACCGTGACTGCCCGGGGAAGGGTGCCAAGGATGCTACCCGGGAATTGGCACCAGGAGCTCCAGCCCTCCCGGGAACAAGGGCCTGGGCCCCTGGAACCCCCAGGGCCATAGCATTGGGGTGGTAGGGGATGAGAATCTTGCATCACCCAATGGCGAAGGGTGCCGCGGCGCTACGCAAAAACATGCCTTTTATTGGGCGTCAGCTGGCTCTGAGCCAGGAGTCCCGCCCCCGCCCTCTCTCGAAGAAATGGCCAGACTTTTTTGCAAACGCCTTGAGGGGTGAAATGGGCAACTGGCTCTTGAAACTGACTTCGGAGACGCAACTCAAGCTCCCGGTGGAATTCTCTAAAAGAAGCGGGACATACAAAAGGCAAGGTGCATATGCCAGGAGCTGTCTCGGTGATCTCTAAGCGCAGTTTCCCCGTGTTAGGTCCTGCACGTGCCTGACTCCAGTCAGCCACCGTAGGCCCTGCAAGCTGCTGTACACTTTCCTTCTGTCCTTCGGCCCATAGCGTGGCGCTTGCTCACCAACTTGCCTGCTTTGCGCACTCACCCCCACCTTCCATTCCAGCTCCCCCGCAGCAGCCTCCGCTGGCTGCGGCTGCGCATGCGTACGGACGCCCCCACCGGCCCGGCGTGGGAGGAGGGGATGGAAATGAGGCTGGGCCGAGCAGCCCGCGCGCGCTCCCGCCCCTCCCCTCCCGCCGCTGGGCGCGCGCCGGGCGGTGCAGCTCCGCCGCGTCCGAGGGCAGCGCCGCCGCTGCAGCGGCCGCCGCGGGAGGGGCCCGGAGCCCCGCCCCTGGGGAGGGGCTGTCAGCAGGTGAGGGGGGCAGGGCTCCGGCCCCGGACTTCTGGGTCTTCGGGAAGTGGATTGGGGGCTGCACGGCAGGGTCTCCTGAACAGGGATCGATTGGGGTCCTGATGCATAGGTTCTGGAGGGCTGCACTGGTGCGTGGGCCTTGGGAGGGTGCATTGGTGCCCGAATGCCACCATCCCGAGGGGTGCATTGAGGCCCGGACGCTTGGGACCCCAAGGGAGAAGTCCCGTAGGGGGTCTCTGAATGGCGACACACGCCACGTTCCTTCTGTGTCTTCCTCCAGGTCTCCCGTCTAGCCTCCACGGCCCCAACTCCATGCCGGGGATGAAATTTAGCGACAAGAAGGAAGCAGTTGACGCGGCGTCAATGGACTGAGACTAAGCCAAGAGCCGGGTAAAGCTACCTTTTCGCTGTGAAGTCCCGCCCACTGAGCTCGTAGCCCCTCCTCGGGGGCAGAGTTGCACAAGCCCGGCCCACTCCCCTCGAAGGCCCCGCCCCTGAGTCTGAGTTGCTAAGCAACCGACTGTGGGTCCTGTTTGTATGTCTCCGCCCACTCCCGTCTCAGGTTCCGCGGCCGCGTGGTTCTGGTGGGGAGGTTCCGCCCACTCTGGGCATAGGTCCCGCCCGCTCCGCGCTCCGGACGGCCGCCGAATTTAAGCTGCAGAGGCTCCGCCACAATCCGCTAGGTGGATCCAACCCTGGGTCTAAGTTGCGAAGGGGCTGCTGCTGTCAATTTGTATAAACCCCGCCTATTGTGCTCTTAGGCTCCGCCTTCTCGCAACGCCTGCCCTGGTCTTGGGATCCAAGGCTTAAAAAGACCCCGCTCCTAAACAGAGGGACCCCTGATTTCAGGCCCTCCAGCCCTATCCCCATCAGCCTGATAGTCACCGGCGGCGTCGCCCCCTCCCCGTCCTAGGCCCTCCCTCTAGGTTCTGGGCCAACAAGATGCAGGAGCGAGAGGCGGAGTCCGCGGCCGGGGGCGCCGATCCGAGTCCCACTGGCAAGGAACCGGTGACCAAGGCAGGAGGTGAGAGCGGCGCCACCTGTGCGTAGGGGGCATTCTCCAGGAATTGGGGCTAAGAGAATCACATTTTGAGGGAACCTCTGGGTGAAAGTTTGAGGGCGCACGGTGATGACCATTAGGGATGCCCAAAACGCGGCGTTCTGGGAAATCCACCTGGTTATCTTTGGGGAGCCTCAGTGATCATTTCTAGGGCTCAGGAAATTACAGGAGGGACAGGGGGGATGACATGCGGGATTTTAGGGTGATCACTTGGGAAGATACTAGAAACGGACACCTTAGTAGCTTTGGGGAAGCCTCAGCTTTGGGGTTCCAGGTAGGTAACCCTTCGGAGCCCCTTAGGATGATGCGTGGCAGGGGGTGGGGAGTCGGAACATGCCATTTGGGGGACTCTCAGTATGACCCCTGAGGTGTCCAGATACACTCGAACATCAAGCTTGGGGGTCGAGGGGGCTGACCTAGATTCAGGGCCTTGCCTGCTTCCTGGAGCCCACCAGCCCTCCTGTCCCCTAGCTCCCCACCAGGCCCCGCCGCAGAAGCCCAGCCAGCCGGTTCCAGGGCCCGCCGCGTCCCCGGGGGCGCCTTCCCGACCCCGCCGGCGGCCCCCGCCCCAGCGCCCGCACCGCTGCCCCGACTGTGACAAGGCCTTTTCGTACCCGTCCAAGCTGGCCACACACCGGTTGGCACACGGCGGCGCCCGCCCCCACCCATGCCCCGACTGCCCCAAGGCCTTCTCCTACCCCTCCAAGCTGGCCGCCCACCGCCTCACGCACAGCGGCGCCCGTCCGCACCCTTGCCCGCACTGCCCAAAGGCCTTCGGCCACCGCTCCAAGCTGGCGGCCCACCTCTGGACCCACGCGCCCGCCCGCCCCTACCCGTGCCCCGACTGCCCCAAGTCCTTCTGCTACCCCTCCAAGCTGGCGGCCCACCGCCACACGCACCACGCCACTGACGCCCGCCCCTACCCTTGCCCACACTGCCCCAAGGCTTTTTCATTCCCTTCCAAACTGGCCGCCCATCGCCTATGTCACGACCCCCCCACGGCGCCGGGCAGCCAGCCCACGGCCCGGCATCACTGCTCCAGCTGCGGCCAGGCCTTTGGCCAGAGACGCCTCCTGCTCCTTCATCAGCGCAGCCACCACCAGGCTGAGGGCCAGGGGGAGCGGGAGTGAGCCCTCCCTGGGCTCACTGGCCCCTCTGCCGCCAGCCCGGGTCAATAGAGGTGGCGTTTCTAAGCCAGCCTGTATGGACTTACCTCTCCCAGACAGCTGGCAGGGAGGCTGGCCCCTCATCCTGGGCTCAAACTTAGAAGGTGGAGGAACTCTTTGCCCGCCTGTTTTGGGGAAGGGAAAGCATCACCCACAGAGAGTTGGCGCTGTGCCCCAAACCATGGACCTGGAGGTGTGCTTTGAGAGCCCTGGCTCTGGTTTTCCCCTATTCATGTGGCAAAGGTAAAAGGTCAGCTGCATCGTGGGCTGGTGAGGAGGGTGGGGAACAGGCTCTCTCCACGTTGTTGTTGTGAGTTGAAATTAGTGGCTCCGCTTTGCCCATTTGACTGTATCGATAAAAAATTGAAAATGCACACATGCTCATGTCAACTATTCCACTTCCGGGAATTCATCCTGTAGATAAACTCAAGTGTGTGAAACAGGCACAAGAGTAGGGCTGCTCATTGCAGCGTGAGGGTTGGGGCCAACGATGAGAAACAACCCCGGTGCCCATTCACAGGGGACACAGCCACAGAATGGAGTATGCAGCTGTACGAAAAACGGCAGCTGTGTGTGACTGATGCAGCAAGACTCACAAGATATACTAGATGATAAAAGCAAGCACAAAGGCTGTACTACTGATAGTGTAAAAACATTTTAAAGCCCAAGCTTTGGAGCCAGCCCTGTCACTCCTCTGGACTCAGAGGCCTGATCTGTAAAATGGGAGCGTTAGAAGGCTTCTGTAACAGCATAAACACCATCTCGGGCAAAGTCAGTTCCCCTCTTGGAGCCTGTTTCTCAAGTTATAAAATAAGGATGATCAAGCTAACCTTGGACTGCTGATCATTGTACAGATACGTATTAAGCACCTACTGTGTGCTGGGCCCTGCACAGGGCATCAGGAACACAGCAGTCAACAAGACAGACCTGGTCTAGTGAAGGAAGTGGACACTTTGCCACTACTTCCTAATCAAGTAGTGGCAAAAAAAGGGAAGGAAGCCAAGTCCATTTTGAAGAACAAGAAGGGGAGCTTGCCCCTCCGCCCACCGCCCGACAGCAAGAATTATTACAAAGCTATAGTAATGACGCCTGTGGTATTGGCTTGGGCACAGGCTGGTGGAAGAGAACTGAGAGCTCAGAAACAGACCTGTGCTTATAGGAGGTCCTGACATGTGACAGTCCCCACCTGTAGGTCATGGGTTGGCAAACTTTTTCTGTAAAGGGCCAAATCGTATTTATTTTTAGGTTTTGCAGGCCATACAGTGTCTGCTATAGCTACCCAACTCTGCCATTGTGGCACAAAAGCAGCCATACACACTGATACATAAATGAATGAGTGTAGTGGTGTTCCGATAAAACTTTATTTATAAAAATAGTAGGTGGGCTGGATTTTGCCTTTGGGCTATAGTTTGCTGACCCCTGCTGTAGATGAGTGGGGAAAGGACATGCTAATCTGTGAACGTGCTGAGAGATATGGAAAAAATTAAATGGGACACTGTGGTAGGCAGAATAATGGTCCCCCAAAGATATCCACATCCTAATCCCCAGAACCTGTATGTTAGCTTACACATGGCAGAAAGGACTTCGCAGATGTGATTAAGGATCTTATCTTTTTTTAAAATTATTTATTTATTTATTTATTTTCCCCCCAAAGCCCCAGTAAATAGTTGTATGTCATAGTTGCACATCTTTCTAGTTCCTGTACGTGGGACACGGCCTCAGCATGGCCGGAGAAGCGGTGTGTTGGTGCATGCCCGGGCTCCGAACCTGGGCTGCCAGTAGCAGAGGGCATGCACTTAACTGCTAAGCCACGGGGCTGGCCCAAGGATCTTATCTTGAGAGGAGATTATCCTAATTGTTAGAGTGGGCCCAGCGTAATCACAAGGGACTTTATATAGGAAAGAGGGAAGCAGAAGAGTCAGAGAAGGAGATGTGACAATGGAAGCAGAGACTGGAGTGATGCAGGGCCACAAGTCAAGGAATTTGGGCAGTCTCTAGAGACTAGAAAAGGCAAAGAAATGGATTCTCCTCTGGAGCCTCCAAAAGAAACACAGCCCTGCTAATAACACCATGATTTTAGCCTACGAAGACTGATTTTGGACTACTGACCTTCAGAACTATAAGAAAATAAAGTTGTGTTGTCTAAAGCCACCAAGCTTGTGGTAATTTGTTACAGCAGCAATAGGAAACTGATACAGATCCCTACCTCACACCATACACAAAAATAAGTTTCTGATGATTTAAGATCTAAATTTGAAAAGCAAAACTCTAAAACATTTAGATGGAAATCAAAAAGAATATTTTTGTAATCTCAGAGAAAGAGGAAGTATCCTTAAGATTAAAAAAGTGCAAATTGTAGAGGAAAAGACTGGTAAATCTGAACATAAACTATCAAGTTACAATTATGATAGAGACGCAGTATTATAAGAGTGTATACCTGGCACATATGATTATATAGAGGTTAGGAAAGACCTTTTTGAGGAGGTAATGTTTGAGCTGAGATGTGAAAGGTGTGGAAGATGGAACGAGAGATGGTTTGTAGAAGTTCCCAGAATAAGGGGTGGAAGCAAGCAGGCAAATGGAAATTAGCAGGCTGCTGGACTGCAGGCTACTCAGCAGGGCCTTGGGGGAGGGGCAGGGGAGGGTAAGGATTCGAGTTTCTCCTCCAAACCCAGCAGTACAGCTTGTATCCATGTTTACATATAGAGCTGTCCTGGAAGATTTCTTCCAAAGCAACCACACCACCATCCAAGTTTCAAATGCACAAAGTCATGTGAGAGGTGTTGATCTGGTCCAGCCTTACCTTGTACAGATGGGGAAACTGAGGCCAGGAGAGATGGGATTTGCCTGCAACCAAGCAGTGGGGCAGTGCTGAGTCAGGGTGGATCCTGGGTCTCTGGATACCCTGAAGCCCTGTGCTCCTTGCACATGTCAAACCCGCTCCTGCCTGAGGGCCTCCGCACTTGCTTCTCCTCTGCCTGGAATGGTTGCCCCAGTGCCCCCTTACTTCTCCCAGGTCCCTGCAGTGGGGTAAGCCCCGTGAGAGGCCTTCCCCGATGACCCCATCTGAACTACCCCCACCCTGCTCCATCACTCCACTCGCCATGTACCTCTGCCCTGCTCTATCTGCTCTCACGGCATTTATCACTGCCCAGCACTGCAAGACACACTCAGCGTCTCTCTCCTCCAGCAGATGTCAGCCCCCTCAGAAGGGGGACTCATGTCTCCTCTTTCACACTGCAGCCCCAGTGTCTCACACAGGGTGGGTGCCTCTCAAAGATGTCCACACCCTAATCCCTGGAACTTATGAATATGTTATGTGGCAAAGGAAAATTAAGGTAGCATCAAGAATAAAGGTTGCTAATTGGGTGACCTTAAAACAGAGAGGTGGTCCCAGATTATCCAGGTGGGCTCAGTGTGATCGCCAGGATCTTTAACCGTGGAAGAAGGAGACAGAAGAGTCAGTGTCAGGGTGATACAGTGTCAGGAAGACCCCACTGGCCACTGCTGGCGTTGAGTATGGAAGGGGAATGGAACGCAGATGGTGGAAAACACAAGAAAGCAGATTCTCCCCTGGAGCCTCCAGAAGGAACGCCGCCCTGCTGACACCTTGCTTTTTTAGCCCAGGGAGACCCATTTCAGACTTCCGACCTCCAGACCTGGGAGATTATAAACTCCTGTTGTTTTAAGACACTAAGTTTGGGGTAAGCTGTAACCCAGCTCTGACTCTGCCCTCCGCCCTGCTGAAACCCCTTCCTGACCTCCCCACTCCCAGGATAACGTCCAAGCTTCTCGACCTGGCGTCCACAGCCCTTCACGACAGCCCTGTCCTTTTTCTTCTGTGGTGATGGAAATGTTCCCTGTCTGTGCTGTCTAGTACAGCAGCCACTGAGCACTTGAAACGTGGCCAGTGTGGCCAAGGAAGTGAATTCTTCCTTTCATTTCATTGTAGTTAGATTTAAATAGCCGCCCGTGTCCTGTGGCTGCTGCAGTGGACAGCACGGCTGCAAGGACTATGCCGACCTTTGCAGCCACATGGGCTCTACAGCCTCTTCATCACGAGTGGCAGTGCTCTCTCAACTGCCCCGAGGCACTAGGTTGGCTCCCACTTCGGGGACTTTGACCACGCCATGGCCCTGCCTCGAATGCCATCCCACTTCTGCCCTGATTCTCCAACACCCAGCTCAGTTCCCACCTGAAATGTGGTGGAGCCTTGAAGGGCGTGGGTTGATTCAAATGCCCCTTCCCGCCATTCTGCCTCCCAAATAAGGTGATGTAAAACCAGGCTGGCAATGGTTATACGGCTCCTTCTGAAAGCCCCAGAGAAAGGGAGCTATCCCTGGCCCAGGGGGGCTGAGACTTCAAGAGAGGCACACTGCCTGAGCATCCGGGCCTCCAGCCCAGGACCCACGGGGACAGCCAAGCACAGGACTGGGCTGAGGGGCAGACCCAGCTGAGAGGGGCGCTGAGTGTCAGATTCCCCGTTCCCTGCCACCTGCCACCAGAGGGGTGAGGAGTCAGGGAGAGGGGACAAAGAGCCCCTTCCCTACCAGACCCCTCAGAGAGAGCCCCTCATTCTCTCCAGGACCCAGGACAGGAGTCTTACGGCAGCCAGAGACCTGGCGCTCAGAGGGGAAGCAAAAACCAAACCTAAGACAGAAAACCGTGAGCCTTCTGGAGGTTCTGGGAGATTCCCGAGGGAGAGGGACAGCTGCTCCTAACCAAGTCACCTTTATTAAACTCATCTTGTGTGTGCGAACATGCGTGCGCGTGTGTGTGCGTATGCGTGCACGCACATACACGCAAGCACATATTTCAGGCCTGGGGCACCACCCCGTAGAGCTGGTGGGGAAGTAACTTCTGCTTCTCGTTGCAACTGTAGATCCATCGGGGGCGGACGAACACCAAGGAGGGGTTGTCCATCAAGGCCTGCAGGGTTGGGTGGGGTGCATACAGGAACATGTGAGTGAGGAGGGGATGGAGGGGATGCAAGGGCGGGTTGGGTCTCCCTTTCCTTGCCCCTCTGGGACTCACCTCCTCAAAGCTGGGGTCCCACTCCTGCGCCGTGATCACAAACTGGACCCGGTCGCTCATATAGTCCTCAAGCTCCCTGGTGGGAGAAGAAAAAAGGCAGAGAATCAGTGTCCCCTCTCCTGGCATCCTACTCCCCATCATTCTCAGAGGCCGTCCTCTCTGTCCCTACTGTGTCCCCTGTAGGCTGCCTGTGGACCCCCATCCTCCCATGTGCCAGTCTTGCGCAGCCACAATACTGACAGATCCCCCAGTTCCCCCTGCCTCCCCCCCACCCCCACCGTCGCTAATCCTTTCAGAGGGGTGGTGGGGAGCCTCCCTTTAGAGAAGAGGAAACTGAGGGGAAGCCGTGCATCCCAGGCTGGCAATGAACCACATGGCCTGTGCCCATCCTGCAGGGTAGGCCCCTTCTCCGTCCTCCCATCGCCTTCCTTCCCACACCCTACCACAACCCTCCCGGGACCCATCACCCCCTCCCCCTGGAGAGGGGGACCACCCCCAGAGACTGACCCATTGAAGGCGGTGACATATCGGCTGAGCTTCCGCCGCTCATCCCCAGGGAACTCCCCATACAGGAAAAAGTGTTTGCCCTGGAAGAAGTCTGCAGGGGAGACGGTGGGAGAGCCAAGTGTGAGGCCCCTGGAGTTCCAAGGCACCAGCCAGGAGCCACAGAACACTTGGAGGCAAGACGGGAGGGCAGGCGCAGTGGCTGCTGAGGGGTGTTCACACACACCTGGCGGGGTGACAAGCAGTGGTTCCCGGCCAGGCCCATCAGAGCCTTCCGGGAGCTTTTGTTTTTCCTTTCTTTGCTTTAATGGTAAAAGACACAATGACTATTATTGCAACATGTTTCTTACACAAATCTGTGAGTGTTTTCTTAAATCACAGGTGGGCTGGAACCACTTATTTAGCCTGGCCTGGGGTCGAAACTCTCAAGCCTGCCCCTTCTTCCTTGGCTGTCTCACGCCTTCTCAACCAGCGCCTTCTCTGGCTCTGACCTTCAGGATGGCTCTGTCTTCATTCCCTTTTGACATGACTTTCCAGGCCATCAATTTGCTCATGCCACTTTTGGGGCTTTGGAGGACCAAAGTACTTTCCTGTCCCTCACCCATGAGGAACTGGGTGGAAACAGCTTCTTCCAGTGGCCACTGAAGCTCACTCCGCTCAGACTCTCTGACTGCCTCCATTCTTGACCGGCAGAGGCTCCGACTCCTGCCCCCACCCCACGCCCCCTGCATTCATGTCTGAGACGACAAATAACAATGCCAACACCACCCACGTCCCAACAGAGATCAGTGCCCACATCATCTGTGTGCCCAGGCAAAACTGAACCTGGCAGTGGGGCTGGGCATCTGCAGATTCTAAAATCCCCTGATCCTGAAGCCTAGGGAGGGTGAAGCCCTGGGGTGAGGCAGGGCCATTCACGCTGGAGTGGAAAGCCAAAGGGGCTCACACCTGGCACTGGCTGTGACGGGCTGTGATGGAGGCGGTCACGGCAGGCAGTTAGGAGGGGGGTGGAGAGGAAAGTCACGAGAGGATGCCAAAAGGAAGGGAACAGACCTAAGAGAACAAAGAGGTGGCAAAGGCGGGGGGGTTGGGGTTGGGGGGGGACAGCAGAGATCCCAAAGCTGCTGGGGTAAGTCACAGCTGAGAACCGAGAGGGACAAATCCCTCCTCAGGAGAGAGAGAGGGATTTCCTACCTGGGAGCTCGGGAACTGGTAGGTCGGG
The DNA here is from genome assembly GCF_020826845.1 of Diceros bicornis minor. NCBI lineage: Eukaryota > Metazoa > Chordata > Mammalia > Perissodactyla > Rhinocerotidae > Diceros > Diceros bicornis. The sequence continues at coordinate 18,167,783 of NC_080773.1, forward strand.
GGACTCCGGGGGACCCTCGTTGTCCGTGTTCTCATCAGTGGATCCCGCATACGGGTCCTCACCATTCTCCCCCTGGCCAGGAGGCTGCCTTTGTTCCCGCCGCTCAGTCACCCTGGAGGAGCCAAGAGGGGTGGGAGAAGAGCATGTAGACCAGATCCCCCTCCACCCAAGGCTGGGGCCACCCTGACCCCCAGCCCCCACCCTACCTTCTCAGCTCATCCTCAGTGTCCCCAGAATCTTCCGCCCCATTGTCCTGTCCTTCTGCGAGTGGAAGCTTAGTCAATGTGAGGTACCCGCCTTGTCTCCTGGGAAGACTAGTAACCCTCCCTCCCAGTCTCACACCCTAGCACAGAAGCAGGCATCCCAACCCCCAGCCTCGACTGCACTCCAGATCCAGTTACAGAGCCTCTGCCTTCTCCTCCCCCAGATCCATTGTCTGGGATCCAGCCCCACCTCTCAGAAACCCAGGAGCTCACGCTTTGAGCTCCTTCCCCTCTTAGATACAGAGCCTGGGTCTCCAGTCCCTCCTCCCTCAGACCCAGGAGTCCGGGCCCCCAGCCCCTCCTCCCTCAGACCCAGAAATCCCAGCCCCCAGTTCCTCCTCCCTCAGACCCAGGAGTCCAGGCCCCCAGCTCCTCCTCCCTCAGACCCAGAAATCCCAGCCCCCAGTTCCTCCTCCCTCAGACCCAGGAGTCCAGGCCCCCAGCTCCTCCTCTCTCAGACCCAGGAATCCAGGCCCCCAGCCCCTCCTCCCTCAGACCCAGGAGTCCAGGCCCCCAGCCCCTCCTCCCTCAGACCCAGGAGTCCAGGCCCCAGTCCCTCCTCCCTCAGACCCAGGAGTCCAGGCCCCAGCGCCTCCTCCCTCAGACCCAGGAGTCCAGGCCCCCAGCCCCTCCTCCCTCAGACCCAGGAGTCCAGGCCCCAGTCCCTCCTCCCTCAGACCCAGGAGTCCAGGCCCCAGTGCCTCCTCCCTCAGACCCAGGAGTCCAGGCCCCCAGCCCCTCCTCCCTCAGACCCAGGAGTCCAGGCCCCCAGCCCCCCCTCCCTCAGACCCAGGAGTCCAGGCCCCCTCAGACCCAGGAGTCTAGACTGCTAGCCCCTCCGCCCTCAATCTCTGACCTGACTGTTCCCCCTCAGCGTCGGTATCTTCCTGGGGTCCTGGTGAGGCTGGTTTGGTCTCTTCTGGGGTTGCAGGTCTCTGGGGTGAGCTAGGTCCTGCTGCCTGAGGGGGCTTGGTTTTGGTCTGGGGGCGCTGAGGAGGGAGGGTGGGTCAGTAAGGAGGGAAAAGGCAGTGTGGGTGTGAGAGTGTGTGGGGTGTGTGCCCAAAGGAGGCAGAAGTGGAGAGTTTGGGGTACCACAACAGATCCATGTCCTCCTCCCACTATACCCTCCCACATTCGGGCAGGGGGAATCAGACCTTTCGAGGAAGCTTGGGGGCTTCATCCCCGCTGCTGCCGCTGTGAGAGCCCCCCTCGTCCTCGCTGCTGGAGCCTGGCCCTGCCATGAGGTACCTAGGGGAGGAATCAGGCCTCAGACAAAGAGCATATCGTGTCCTGTGGGGGAGGTAGGGAGCTGGCATTTACTAAATATTCAGGGTCACGATCGTGGCCGCTCTCCCAGCCTGCTCCTCCTCCCTGCTCCGGAAGGGCCCCAGTGACCCTCAGCCACCCCCCCCCCCACACCAGAGACCTGAGCACTCCCTGCCTTCCACTCCCTCTTGGGGAAGAAACGCCCCACTTCAGACACAAAATAAAATCAAATACTTTTCCCCTTTGAGAATCAAAGTCAGTTTTTCATTAGGAGAATGCCTACCAATTAAGGGAAAAGTCTCAAAAGCAAATACATTTGTAAAGACCTTGACACTATATTCATGGTTCCTTAAGACGCTGACACTCCGGGAAAAGAATTCTCCCAGTTCTAATAATAATAGAAGCAGCTAACACTTACATGGGACTTCCTATGCGCCAGGCACTGTTCTAAACATTTATGACAAATGGAATCACTGAATCCTGGGGTAGGTGCTATTTTTAGCCCCATTTTACAGATGAGGAAACTAAGGACCAGAGAGATTAATTAATTGGCCCCAAATCACAGGGCAGCAGTAGGCAGCAGAAGCAAATGAACATGCTGGCTTTTCTCTCCTGGTGCGCACATTAAGACCCTTCTGTGCCTCGTAGGGTTGTTTCAAAGCTGGTGAAACACTGTTTAGGTGACACACCCATGGGAAATTCAGAGGATGGAAGTGTGGCAGTTGATTGGAGAATCTAATGGTAGGTTTACTAAGCTTTTTCTTTAAAATGCTGTGAATTAAAAGATTTTCAAAAACTCAATTTGTGATCATTGTGGAGAGAGCCATCCCCCTGGAATCCTCCTTCTCTGGTCGATTTTTTAAAATATAAAGTGCTTTCTGATTTTTGTTTTTTGTCAAAACCCAGTCGCAAATCTAACACTGTTTGTCTAGCTGCCTTTTCTTCCACCTCTCCCAGGCAGACAATGATCCAAATCTAGTTCCTCTGCCCCTAAATACACCCCCAACCCACCCCTCTCTCCACTTCCGAGGGCCTGGCCGCTCCTTGACCCTCCAAGCCCTCACAGCAGAGCCTGGCCCTGCCCCACCTCAAACCCTCTGTGGCTCCCCATGCTCACAGAGGAGACCCCCAGAGCCAGATGGGTTTCAGAATTTTGAATTTTTCAAGATTTTAGAAAGGCAAGTAGCAGGTGTACAGATTGTTACATAACACGCCCTAGTGGGGTGTGAGGGACTGCCTTGTAAATCAAATCCATTAATAATTCTGTAATAAATATGGTGGCACACTTAATGGGACAAATAAAGCCCACAAATAGCCTCCCATCAGCTCAGGACGACTGTGCAGCCACATGAGGTTGTGCTAAACCTAGAGAAGCACTTCTGCTTCCAGAGACGTCTGGATTCCCCAACTACAGATGAGGGGTCTGTGGAGCTGGACAGAGCCTAGGGCCTTGGCCGGGCACTGGAGGCCCTTTCTCAGCTGACCCCACCCACCTCCGAGCCTCCACCTCTCCCCAGCACAGATCGCCTCTCAAACACACCAGCCGCAGCCCCAGTCCTGAGCACACTCAGGGCTTCTCTTCTCTCCCACGGAGTATGGTTCACGTCCTCCCTCCAATCCACGGGCCTCAGGTATGACTGTGCCCTTCCTCAGCTCAAAAAGCCTCCCACGGCTCCTGCTGCCCCCAGCTGAGCCCCACCTGCCACTCCTCGGGGCAGATATCGGGCTGACCTAACTCGGCTCCTCTGCCCACCGTGCTTTCTGCCTCTGTTCTGCCCAGAAAACCTCTCCTCGTCCTTGAAGACAGCCCACTCACTGCGGCCTCCCCTTGGGCCTTCCTCCATACTGTTTTATAACAAGTATGGCCCCCTCATCAAAGTCGGAGCCCTTCAAGGGCAGCACCTCATGCCTGGGTGCCCAGCATCGTACAGCCCAGCCTGGCATCAAGCAGGGGCTTCATGGTCTCGCTTTGAATGAATCTAAACAGGCCCCGACACTCTGTTCTCCCACCTGTGAGCCTTTGCACATGCTGTTTCTCCAGCCTGCGATGTCCTTTTCCTTCTCCACTAAGCAGACTGCCCAGAGCCTGCCAAGAACCCCCAGGCAGGCCCCTGCTCCCTCCTCTGCGTCTCCCAGCCCCTGCCCCTCCTCCTCTCAGAAGTCAGCTGACTCTGGGCTGGGCACCAGCGTCCTCTACCAGCAGGCCCCAGTCTGATTTCTCTCCAGATCCCTGGCATTGCCCAGCATGGGGATGAAGGGCAAGGTTGGTGTATGTATGTGTGTGCCTGTGTGTGTGCATGCATGTATACCACACGCGTGCACCGAGGCCTCACCTCCGGGAGGGCAGCCGCCGACGCATGCGGTGACAGTCCAGCACCCACTCTTTACGCACGATGCGGCCTCCGAGGCCTAGGACCTGGCTGTACTTGGGGGTGTTGGCAAAGGCACAGCTAGTGGGGAACAGAATGGAGGGTGTCAGTCAGGTGTGATCTAAGGGGTGAAGGGGAAAGAGGGAGACAAGGAAGATAGAGAGAGGGAGAAAGAGAGATGAGTAAGAGATAAAGAGACAGATACGGGAGAAAGAGAAAAAGACAGATGGAAACTGAGGGAAATAAGAAGCAGAGAGAAAAAGAGGCAGAGGATACAGAAAACTGAAGACAGAGAGAGAGAGAGAGAGAGAGGCCGACAGGGAGACAGAGAAAGCAAGATGGAAGAGACAGAGGGACATGGAGAGGCAGCAGCAGGGAATGTGAGAGGAGGGCCCAGGCCTACATGAGGTGGGTGCTGTCTGGGGTCCAGTCTGGCCGATACTTGGCCCCCAGCTCTAGGGCCTTGTCCCGGAGCTCCGAGCGGAAGGGGTTCTGGAAGCCACTCAGCACCACCACCACACCCTGAAGGATCTTCCCTAGCTCCTGTGGGCCAGCTCGGTGTCCCCTGGGCTCGGTGCCTTCTCCTTGGGGCTTCCCTGGCACTGCCGCCCGTGCTGGGGCAGGCACTGGGGAGGTCGCTGGGGTTCGGGTGGAAGCTGGCACTGGAGAAGCCAAAGAGTGGATTTAGTTAGCACTACCAGGACTAGACCCCCAGCCCCTCCTCCCTCAGACCCAGGAGTCCAGGTCCCCAGCCCCTCTGCCCTCAGACCCAGGAATCCGGACCCCCAGCCCCTCCTCCCCTAGGACAGGAGCACAGGCCCCTTTGAGAACAAGGAATCCAGTCTGCTCACATTTGGGTTTCTTGAGGGCAGGTGGTGACGGTTGGGGTGATGGTTTGCTGGGGGTCTTCTTTTCTTCTTGGTTCAAATCCAACTTCCTCTTCCCCTTGAGGGACTCCTGGGGCTGGGGGGTGGGATGAGTTGAGGCCTCTAGCTTCTCTCCTCCTCCTCCACCCCTCCAGGGTCTGATGATCTCACCTTGGAGGTGCTGCCTACTGCCTTGGAAGCTGGAGAGGCTGAGGCGGCGGCACTAGAGGCCTGCAGTGTAGCGGCTGCATAACTGGGTCCTGCTGGGTCACTGGCTGTGGCTACAGAGGGAGAAAGTGGATCCAGGATGAGGGCTGGGCCCTCAGACTCTTCAGCTCCTATCCATGGGACACAGAACGTTGTTCCCAAAACCCTGCAGTGACCCAGGAGTCCAGGCCCCACCACCTCCTCCTCCCTCAGACCCAGGAGTCCAGGCCCCACCGCCCCCTCCTCCCTCAGACCCAGGAGTCCAGGCCCCCAGCCCCCTCCTCCTTCAGACCCAGGAGTCCAGGCCCCACCGCCCCCTCCTCCCTCAGACCCAGGAGTCCAGGCCCCCAGCCCCCTCCTCCTTCAGACCCAGGAGTCCAGGCCCCCAGCCCCTCCTCCCTCAGACCCAGGAGTCCAGGCCCCCAGCCCCCTCCTCCTTCAGACCCAGGAGTCCAGGCCCCACCACCTCCTCCTCCCTCAGACCCAGGAGTCCAGGCCCCCAGCCCCCTCCTCCCTCAGACCCAGGAGTCCATACCTCCAGCCCCTCCTCCCTCAGACCCAGGAGTCCATACCTCCAGCCCCTCCTCCCTCAGACCCAGAGTCCAGACCTCCAGCCCCCTCCTCCCTCAGACCCACGAGTCCAGTCCTCCAGCCCCCTCCTCCCTCAGACCCAGAGTCCAGACCTCCAGCCCCCTCCTCCCTCAGACCCAGGAGTCCATACCTCCAGCCCCTCCTCCCTCAGATCCAAGAGTCCAGGTCCCAACCCTGTACTCACTCAGGACTCAATTTTCCATACTCACCTGGGGGAGTCTTATTGATCCGGCTGAAGAAGAGGGCCCCTGGTCTCAGGGAGTTGGCGCCCTCATCCTCCTCCTTCACGCGGAACTGGCCAAGCTTGGTCACCTTCTAAGGTCCCACAAGGTCAGTGCGGTGGGTGGGCAGTGGGAAGGCGGGGGTGAAGAGGGAGGGAGAAGGCTCTGGGGGTGGTGGGTAGAGCTCACCTGGGATGAGGCCTCTGCCTCATCTTTGTCTGGGGGACTGTGAAAGCGTACAAAACTCAGGCCATAGGGGGAGTCCTGGGAAAGGAAGGCTGGGAGTCAGGGAGTCTGGCTAAGGACAGAGGCCTGGCCCGCATCCCCTTTCACTTAGGGAAACCCTTTTCTGGCTCTTTCCCTCTTATGGGCACACATGTCTAGGGAGGTGCCCGGGCGACAGTGACAACGCTAATAACATGAAGCTGCTGCTGAGCCGTAACTCTGGGTTGGGCTCGGCACTAAGCCCTTTCCACGCATTAGCTCCTCCAGCCTCATAGCAACAGGCAAAGGCCGCTGGGTGTCCAAGCGAATCCACTCCTGTGTGCCCCAGTTCATGCCTGCGGAATGGGGGGCGTATCATGTGCCACTTCTGGAACACAGAAATGCTCCCGGCTCTTTCCCCCTCCAATGGCTGGATGCAGAGACATAAGATGGAAGAAGCCAGGGCCCCTGGATGATCGGCTGAACACCCCCCCAGGACAGTTCCCCGGGTAAAAAGCATACTTTTATTGTGTGGTATCACTACATAGTCAGTCTCATTGTCGCCACAGCTTAACACCCCTAACTTACAGCAACCCTATAAGGATTAGGAAACTGAGGCCAGAGAGGTTAAGTCACTTGCCCAAGGTCACACAGCTGAGAAGTGGTGTAACCAGGTTTTGAACCCAGCGGTCTGACTCTACATCTCATGATGTTAACTCCTAGGCCCACTCTACCAGACCACCTCCCCAACAAGTCAGCTGCCCCCTCCTCCAATTCCCCTCTGAGGTCCTGCAGTTCACCTTCCCTGGACACCCCCCAGGAAACAAAGCATCCCGTTAGGGTGAGGATCTCAAACCCACTTCAGGGAACGCAGGGTCCCAGCCTCCTCATAGTCCCATGGGGAGACCAGCTGTCCAGTCCTCCCAGCCCTCTGCAACTCGATACTGGCCCCTGAGCTCTCTCCTCGCCCAGGACCAAGGACCCTGCACCCCCAGCTCCCACCCTAGGTACCTTGCTATAGGGCTGGCTGCAAACAATTTTGACGCGGTCCCAGCGCTTCTCGGCTGCTGCCCGGACCAACTTGTCAGGCCCAAAAATGCGAACGCGGTTGGGGTTTGAGCCACTGCGGCTCTCGGAAGGGGACATGAAAGACGAGGTGACCAGAAGGACCTGGGAGAAGGCACAGCGAATGAGAACCAGGGCTGGCTGGTCTAAATGACACCTCCTATGGGCTGGGAAGAGGGCAGGGGCCCGAGCGGGGGCCAAGTCGCCCCGTGACGTGCCTCAAGGTCTCTAGACTCTTCTCTTATTTCCAGGCCTCTAGTCAGTCCTCCCCAACATAGGCCCTAGAGGGATCTTTCTAATTCCAGCTCTGAACGATCCTTCTCTCGATTCTTCCATAGTCTTCCATGTCTGGCCACTTGGTGGTCTACACGGCCTAAGGAACCCTCCCAGCAGAGAATATTCACGACTGGCACAATATTCAAACACCTTTTGGAAATGCACGGCTGGGTCAGCGGAAAGGCAAGGGGAATTACCGGAGGTCAGAATGAGAGCGCGGAATCCAAAGAGGTAGGGGAGGTGCGCCCGTGACTGAGTGACAGGCTCTCAGCTCAAGCCCACCCTGGGATGCTCAGCTCTGGGGTGCTGAGCGGGGACATTTCTGCTTCTCCAGCTGCTCCTGTCAGGCTCCGCCAACAGGGGTCGCTAGAGAGAGGCCGCAAGGCTGAAGAGGGAGGAGGGGTCCGCTCCTTCCCCAGGTCCGGTGAGTAGCCTCACGGATGAGCTTCCACTTCTGTCGAGGCTCCTTCTCCCGGCCGCAGATGAATCCAGTTGGGGCTTCGAGCTCTTGCAGAACCCGCCTCACTGCACGCCTCTCAGGGACACCAGGGCCAGCCGGCGAGTGCCCCCTCCTCAGGGTCTGGGTCTCAGCTCTATGGAACCCCACCTCCAAGTTTCTAAACAGCTACGTTTCAATAATCCCAACCTCTTCCTCTTGTTCCCCCAACCTTAGGGGTGGTAGCTGCTCCCTGCAGGTGCTTCTCCATCATACTCAGTCTTCTGGCCTGTTCAGTTCAGCACAGTCGGCCCTCCGTATCCGCGGGCTGGGCAACCGCGGCTTCAAGCAACCACGGATCAGACGGCCTACGATGCTTGCGTCTGCACTGATCCTGTAGACTTTTTTCTTGTCATTATCCCCTAAACAATATGGTATAACAACTACTGACATAGCATTTACATTTTATGAGGTATTATAAATAATCTAGAGATGATTTAAAGTATACGGGAGGGGGCCGGCCCCGTGGCTTGGCAGTTAGGTGCCCGCGCTCTGCTGCTGGCAGCCGGGGTTCATGTCCGGGCGCGCACAGATGCACCGCTTCTCCGGCCGTGCTGAGGCCACGTCCCACATACAGCAACTAGAAGGATCTGCAACTATGACATACAACTATCTACTGGGGCTTTGGGGGGAAAATAAATAAATAAATCTAAAAAAAAAAATAAAGTATACGGGAGGATGTGCACAGGTTATACGCAAATACTACACTGTTTTATATAAGGGACCTGAGCATCCACAGATCTTGGCATCCGCAGGGGGTCCTGGAACCAACCCCCACAGATACCCAGGGACAACTGTACCTAGTTACTAATTCTTTATGTTAAATTCTCTCTGCTAAAATAACTGGTGTGGTTTCAGTCTCCTGATGGGACCCTGACTGATACAGTGGGTGGCAACGATATTGGTGTTAGCCACAGTGGCACAGAGCTTGATTTTAAAGGGCCCTAGGTGGTGGTGGCAGGGGAACAGAAGACAAAGCCTGGGCTTCAAGCAAGAAAGAACAGTATCTCAAAGACTATCACCAAATCCCATAGAGCTGGGCCCCTCAGTGGGCAACCCCTCCATGGGTAAATTAGGGGAAAATGTGCCTTGTGCAGTCAGTAGGAGGCCTGAGCTCTGGAGGACAGCAGAGAAAAGATGAAACATTCTCTCTGGAGAACTCCTAAAGTCTGTGCCCTCAAGGATTCGGAGCAAAAATTCATACTAGGTATCTGCATGGAAAAACCCAAGCTGAACATTTTAAGTGGTCCCATGTACACAGTATGACCCGACATCAGGGCAAATCTTCTCTGGAGGAATGTACTTCAAATCAAGTCCTCAAAGATGTCCCACAGATACAGTCCCAAAGAACAGAAGTTAACAACTAAACACACACACTCATGAGGCATGAGGCAACAGCTGCCATGACTGAGGGTCAGCAGAAACCACAAACTGCAGACTCCGACCCACAAAGCCTGCATAATATTGAAATTATCAAACACACAATATAAAAGTAAGTATGTTTAATAGTTTAAAGAAATAAATGGAGATACTGACAGTATGATGAAGGAACAAATGACAATCAAAACTGACCAGGCCATTTTGAAAAAGTGAAAGAGCTGTGCGTGCAACACTAAGGAATGACCCATGGTTGGGCTAAGCAATCCAATTCCCTCTGCCAATAGCTGGTCCAAGGATGTGCACATGACCCCGTTCTGGCCAATGTGAGATTAAAAGGAAGGCTGCTAGAGCTTCTGAGAAAGATTTTCCTTCCTCATTAAAGAGAAACAGAGGACAGAAGAGAGCCACTGAATTTCTGCCATTCCACTAACTCCAATTCCTGCTTTGGATTCTACTAAGTGATGGAGGGAGCAGCAGCAATCATCTTGTAACGTGACGGCAAGTCAAAAGAATCAAGAGGTGCCAACCAAGCACCTTGACTTTGTTAAGCTGCCAGATCACCTCTGGGTTTGCCTAATGCTAGACTTCCCTCCCAAGGGAACAATAAATATTCTTATGCATAAGCCAATTTTAGTTGGGTATATCTGTTCTGACATGCTGTGAAATTTGTGAAATTAGAAAACAAAAGCCTTTTGCTGAAAAAACAGAATATAACTACATGTGTCTTTGTGCTCAGCTCTGATTATGAAAAGGAAATGACAAAGAAAATTACACAGAAGGGAAGCCATCTCCCTGGCCTTGACTATACTTGTTTATAAAAGGCCTGACTGTAAGCCGACAGGGGAGGTCAATTTATCAGCTAGTGACTCAAATGAAGGCGCAATGCCGACTCCGGGTGGCGGCTGCTCCCCGTATAAGAGGTAGATTTCCTCTGCATATACTCTCCTCTCATTCATCGTAAAGAGAAAACAACTCTAGGTAACAGATCGTTTTATTACCCAACACTGTCTTTACGGTTCCAGGATTAAACCTTTCTTCTCTAGACTGTTAACTTCGAAAGCTTATAGATCTCCTTTGTAGAATTTAGGAGAGAAAAAAGAATGTGTTGTTGATTTGGTAGAAAATGGTATTAGTTATTCCAATATGTGCCTTACACTTGATTTATACAGGTGACCGCAACACTGACCAGCCCTGCTCTGCCCTTTGTCCTTTTCTTTCTTGGCCCTTCCAGCCCTATCTAGTCTCGGGGTTGAAGCCAAACGTTATAAGCCTCAGAGTCTTTCATTCAGCCTTGGCTAGAAGTTGCAACAAAAACCAGAGGCTCCAGCAGACGTTTCATTAAAAACCTTGAAAGGATGGGAGACTAACGGCATAGGCATTTTCAGACTTTATAAAGATAAAGCCCTGAGCTAGCCATTCCATCTTGCTAGATAGATAAAAGGGTGAATAACACACATGAATAAAAATAAACCAGACATGATAAAATTTTAGCTAAAAACGCACTTAATCGGTTTTCATCATTATAAAGTAGAAGTTTGATCTAAATCTGTTTGCCGAGAACAGAGAAGTTTTTTTTCCTTTGGTGAGGAAGATTGGCCCTGAGCTCACATCTCTGCCAGTCTTCCTCTATTTTGTATGTGGGACGCCGCCACAGGATGGCTGGATGAGCGGTGCGTAGGTCCGTGCATGGGATCCCAACCTGCCAACCCCGGCCACTGAAGTGGAGCCCATGAACTCAACCACTATGCCACCGGGCCAGCCCCCAGAACTTTTTTCAAATAGTCCAAAGACTGTTGACTTTGCTAAAATAGTTAAAGAAGGAGGCCATTAGACTGGGTGACTCTAGTGCCTTAGGTAGCCTGCGTAAACAACCAACATCTAAGCCAGAGCCAGGGCACTTGAATCTAAGAAAATGGAATGCAAGGGCAACTATCATAACAGCCAAATAACTAGATTTTCCCAAATAATGCAACTGCTTAAGCTATAGCCAATTAAATAGTTTCTCTGCTTTGCTTCCGTGTCTTCTCTATAAAAACCTCTACCCTAGCCCGTCCACAGAGCACTCCTAATCATTGTCAGTTTTGGCTGGCCAATTCGAATTGTATGCTCAAATAAACTCTTCAAAATTTAATGTGCCTCAGTTTACCTTTTTACAACTAATATAACCTTGAGAATAAGAATGTTAAAGTAGGGCCGGCCCCGTGGCTTAGCGGTTAAGTGTGCGCGCTCCGCTACTGGCGGCCTGGGTTCCAATCCCGGGTGCACACTGATGCACCGCTTCTCCGGCCATGCTGAGGCCGCGTCCCACATACAGCAACTAGAAGGATGTGCAGCTATGACATACAACTATCTACTGGGGCTTTGGGGGAAAAAATAAAATGAAATTATAAAAAAAAAAAAAAAATGTCTATATGTTAACAATTGGGGAATGTGAGTGCAGAGTATATGGGAATCCTTTGTACTATTTATGCAACTTTTCTGTAGGTCTGAAATAAACAGTTATTGACAAGCTGGTTTTATAATTTATATGGAAATAAATGCAAAGGATCTTGAATAGCCAAGGGAATCTTGAAGACCAAAGTTGGAAGTTCAACACAATCTGATATCAATATTTACTATTAAGACAGTGTGGTAGTGGCATAGAGATAAACATGCATAACAGTGGAACAGAATGGAGGGTACAAAAATAAACCTACATATATATGGTCAATTAATTTTCAAATAAGAACCAAAACAATTCAACGGGAAAAGAAAGTCTTTATAAAAAAAGTATTTTCAACAAACAAAAAACAAATAGGAAAAAAATGAAATTCATCCCCCACTTTACACAATATACAAAAATTCATTTGTGATGGATCAGAGATCTAATTGTAAAAGCTAAAAATATAAAGCTTCTAGAAGAAAACACAGGAGATGGTGGTAGACAGAATAATGGCCCCCCAAAGATGTCCACATCCTGATCCGTGGAACCTGTGAATATGGCAAAAGGGACTTTGCAATTAAGTTAAGGATCTTAAAATAGGGATATTACCCTGGATTATCCAGTTGGGCCCAGTGTAATCACAAGGGTCTCGATAAGAAAGAGGGAGGCAGGAGAGTCAGAGTCAGAGAAGATGATGGAAGCAGATGTTAGAGGAAGGGGGCCACCAGCCAAGAACTGCAGGTGGTCTCTAGAAGCTGGAGTACGTAAGGAAATGGATTCTCCCCTGGAGCCTCCAGAAGGAACCGAGCCCTGCAGACACCATGATTTTAGCCCACTGAGGCTGATTCTGGACTTCTGACCTCCAGAACTGTAAGATAGTAAATCTGTGTTGTTTTTAGCCACTCAGTTGGTGGTAATTTGTTACAGCAGCCACAGCAAACTAATACAGGGACTATCATCATTACTTTGGGACAGGCAAATATTTCCATAGGACACAAAAGACACTGAGTGTTTGAAAAAAAACACCTTGGAAAAAAAAACCTTGATAGATTGGACTTCATCAGCTTCTGCTCATCAAAAGGCACTGTTAAGATAATGAAAAGGTAAGTCACAGACTCAGGGAAAAAATTGGCAACACACATATCTGCGGAAAAAAACCACTCTGAAAAAAATACATGTTAACGCCCACGACAAAAAGACAAACAATCCAATAAAAAATAAGCAAAAGACTCAAATAGACACTCAATAAAATAAATGAATGGTCAGTAAGTACATGAAAGGCTACATGATGTTGATGTCATACTATGTCAGGAAAATGCAAATTAAAGCCATAATAAAATACCACTGCATACCATTTGAATGGCTGGGATTTAAAATATTAAAAAGACAGGCAATACCGTGTATAGGAAAGGATATGGAGAAACTAGAACTCTCATATACTGCTGAAGGGAATATAAAATGGTACAACCACTTTGGAAAACTGGCAATTTCTAATAAGGTTAAAACAGCTATCTACCCTAAGACCCGCAATTCCACTCTTACGTATTTACCCAAAAGAGATCTCCATACAGAGGCTCGTATGAGAATGTTCACAGCAGCTTTATTCGTAATAGTCAAAAAGTGGCAACAGCCCAGATGCCCATCAACAAGAGAACAGATAAACAAACTGTGGTCTGTGCTTACAGTGGAACACTACTCAGCAAGAAAGTGGAACAGATACCGACACATTCACAACATAGAAGAATCTCAAAAAAACGGTACATCAAGTGAAAGAAGCCAGCCACAAAAAAGGGGTACATACTGTAAAATTCCATTTATATGAAATTCTGGGACCAGCAAAACTAGTCTGTAGTGACAGAAAATTCTGAGATGAGAGGTTGCCTGAACTGGGGGTGAGAAGGAACTGTCAGGGAAGCTGGAAGTGCTCTAAGCCTGGGTCTAGGGACAGTTACACAGGGGCATACATTCATCAAAGCTCTCTGACCCACAGTAAGATCTGTGTATTATACTGAATGCAAAATATACCTCAATTAAAAACAATTTCTCGGGGCCAGCCCCGTGGCATAGCGGTTAAGTGCGCGTGCTCCGCTGCTGGAGCCCAGGTTGGGATCCCGGGCGCGCACGGAAGCACTACTTATCAGGCCATGCTGTGGCGGCGTCCCACATAAAGTAGAGGAAGATGGGCACGGATGTTAGCTCAGAGCCAGTCTTCCTCAGCAAAAAACGGAGGATTGGCATGGATGTCAGCTCAGGGCTGATCTTCCTCTCACACACACACACAAAATCCCTCACTGCAGGAAAACAACACATCTTGTGGAAAACTGGTTTGTTCATTTAAGATTGTAAACTCTCCTTGTCATGGTAGGTTTATTTTTCATCCAAAATGTTTCGCTGATTAACCAGCTGGCTAACTATGATCTCACCGATCCAGCTCTAATTAATTAAACCAGTAAAAAAAGGCATGATGCTGACTTTTTTTTAATATTCGTAATACAGCAAAAGGCATTCCCTCTTGTAAATGTCTGTCACAAATAGTGAGTAAGAGGCATCCGAAACTAACATGTGACTCATCTCCGCCCGGGCCTGGCACCAGAAGGCTCCGGGGAAGCGGTGATGGGGGCCTCTGGGGCTGGGATCAACCTCTCAAGGTCTGGCTTACCTCGTAGTCTTGCTCCCCGGCCCCTCCGGCCGAGCTGCCCACCAGCACCTCCACGAAGGCCGAGCCGTCATTCCCGATGTCCACGCTGTGTATCTGCTCCTCCTTCTCCAGCTGCGGGAGAGAAAGCCCACCATCAGGGCCCGCTCTGCCCCTGGGCTTGCTGTGGACCTCAGGAACGGGATGACCCCCATCTGGGCCGCCGTGTCTCCTTGCAAGGTCAGCTCTGTGACAGTGGGGGCCGGGGCTGAGTGGTGCCACTGTGTCCCCTTCACACAGCACAAGGTGTGGCACAGAGTTGGAGCTCGAAGAGTATTCACTGACCGAATGCATAAAACCCCTCCTGACTCTGCCAATCGACTTATAACATGCCGCCATGGAGCTCTGCTCGGGAGCACTTGCCAGGGTCATAACTTGATTCAAATAATCATGCAGACAAATGGCACACCTGTCCCACCTCCACCCCAATCATGCAGGACTCTGTGGAAGCTCCCTGAGGGTAGGGGCCTGGTCCGGTTTTGCTCACCATTGAGTCCTCGGTTTGAATCCCAGCTCTGCCACACACTAGCTGCTGGCCTTGTCAGCTAACCTCTTAGGGCCTCAGTTTCCTCATCTGTAAAATGGGGATGATCACCAGATCCAGGATGATGCACATCAATACTATGGCCACAGGGCCGGCCTGTAACAGGCACTGTACTGCTGTCAGTCAGGGGCATTATTAGTCAATGCTCAATAATTATTTGGTGGAAGAAAGAAAGAACTGTCTGCAGGAAGGCTTCCCCCACAGGATCTGCCATTCCCTTCTGAGAGTTACAGTCACAGAAAGCCATGCGGGGGTGGAAGGCAGTTAGGAACGGCTGAGGCAAGTCTCCTGCTTTCCAGTTTGGGGCTCTTCTATTTGCATTCTAGAATGACAAGTTATTACAACCCTCAAAGGTACCTAGTCCACACCCTACACAGCCCCCACCCCAGGGACCATCTGATGCTCCGATCTGCCTGATCACCTCCCAGTTAGGAAGTCACTCAGATGTCGCCTGCCCACTACAGACTGGAATATCCCTACGTTGGAGGAAGGAGCATGGACTTGGGGTGAGGCAAGCCTAGGTTCAAATCCAGCCCGGCCACTTCCAAGCTGTGCAGCCCTGGGTGAGGTACAACCTCTCTGAGCCGCAGTTCCCTCACATGTGAAAAGGGAGGGTCGTCCTAATAACCCTCCTTCTGAAGGGAGTTGAGACGACACGGAATAGTTACAACCACAGCAACAATTGCAGTGCACATCTAAGTGCTCACGATGTGCCAGACACATCATACATATATCTTCTCTCCTCACAACAGCTCTGCGAGGCAAGGGCTATTATTATCTCCATTTCACACGTGAGCAAACGGAGGCAGGAAGCGGTTATGTAACGCCCCCAAGGTCACACAGCTGGTGAGCGGCAGAGCTGGGATGGGAGCCCAGGCAGGCTGGCTGGAGTCCAGGTGTGCTGGGGAAAGAAGCGGTGCTGAGAGAAGGGCCTTCTCAAGGCTGCACAGGGTTGGCTTCCTGGAGCCTCCCTCTGCCTCCACTGCTGCTTCTAGCTCTGAGCCCTGGGACGGGGTGTGGTGCTGCCCAAGTACACAAGAAGTCCCAGTCTGACTTAGCCTCCCGCCACACTGATGGCTCTCCTCCAGCCACGCCGGCCTTCCTTCTGTCCCAAGAATAGGCCAGCTCCTTCCCACCGCAGTGCCTTTGCACCTGCCATCCCCTTGCCTAGATCATCAAACCTTCCCAGGGCTGGCTCCTTCCATCACTCAGGTCTCTGCTCAGATGTCACCTCTTCAGACCAACCAGAGCAGGCTCCCTCACCTCTTACTATGTGCTACTCTCTATCCCTAACTCTGCTTTATTTTTCTTCATTGTCACCACTTGACATTATACAGTTACGGTTTCTATTTGTATTTGTCTAGCATCTGTCTCCTCTACTAGACTTTTAAGCTCCACGAGGGCAAGGACAATATCTGAGTCATTCCCCACTGTGTCCCCAATGCCAAGGACAGCGTCTGGTCCTTCCCAGCTCTGTTTACTTACTGCTGTGTGACCCTAGAGCAAATGGTTTCATTTCACCCCTTGGGCCTCAGTTTCCTAACCTGTAACATGGGGACAGTAACAACTTCTACCTCTAGAGTTGTTGGGAAGATTCAAACAGGGCATACACACACAAAATCCCTGGAACGGAGCCTGCCACAGAGCAAACACTCCCTAAGTGGCAGCTGATACTATTATCCCTGGAGGCCTTCAATACATTCCTGATGGATGGATGCACAGATGGAGAGGAAGCCCCAGAAACCATCTGACAAAGGAACAAATGCCCCCTGGGTTGTAACTCTGGCTCCGCCCTCCCTGACCAGTGGTTTTGGTGAGTCACTTGCCTCAGTGTCCCCATCTGTCACAAAAGGACCATCCTGGCTAACATTTTCAGATTCTGTGTGCCAGGCGCTTTGTGTTCTAGTTTCCTACTGCTGCTGTGACAAATGACCACAAGCTTAGTGGCCAAAAGCAACAACACTTCTTGCAGATCTGGAGGTCAGAAGTCTGAAATTTGGTCTCACTGGGCTAAAATCAAGGTGTCAGCAGGGCTGCATTCCTTCTGGAAGTAACAGGGGAGAATATGTTTCCTTACCTTGTTTCCAGCTTTTAGAGGCCATGGCCCCTTCCTCCATCTTCAAAGCCAGCATGGCATCACTCTGACCTCTGCTTCCAACCTCACATCTCCCCCTTCAACTCTGACCCCTGCCTCCCTCTTTCCCTTATAAGGACCTCTGTGATTACACTGGGTCCCCCCCCGGATCTCCAGGATGCTCTCACCATCTCAAGACATTGCATCACATCTGCAAAGTCCCTTTTGCCACGTGAGGGAACATATTCACAGGTTCTGAGCATCAGGCCGTGGACATCTTTTAGGGGCCATTATTCTGTCTACCACACTTGGCTAAGCTCTTCCTGGGCCAGACATCACTGAATCCTCACAAGCACCTTAGGAGGAAGGGTCTGTTACTATCCCAGTTTTACAGATGGGGAAACTGAGACTCAGACAGGTTAAATAAATAGCTCACATGTCACACACAGCTAATGACTGGCAGAAAAATGTGGACCCAACTGCCTGACTATAAACCAACACTTTTTCTCAACTCTCCTATTTCAATCCTGAGGTAAAAACTCAACATCTTGATTTCTCCCATAATATAAAGCACAAGGCCCTACATCTAGTAGGCTGTATATACAGCAGTCCCCCCTTATCCATGGGGGATCCATTCCAAGACCCCCAGTGGCTGCCTGAAACCACAGATAGTCCCAAACCCTATATGTACTATATTTTCCTATATATCCATAACAATGATGAAGTTTAATTTATGTTAGGCACAGTAAGAGATTAACAACAATAACCAATAATAAAATAGAACAATTGTAACAATATACTACAATAAAAGTTACTGTAGACCTCAGCAACCTCAGCAACTTCAGCACACGATTCTTTTTCTTTCCTTATTAAGTTGAGAACTTTTATTTTTTCACTTAAAGGAAGCACTTTACGGCTTCTCTTTGGCACATCTAAATTGCCAGCATCACTATTCTTGCGCTTGGGGGCCATTATTGAGTAAAATAAGGGTTACTTGAACACTAGCACTGCAATACTGCAACAGCTGATCTGACAACCACGACAGCTAAGTGACTAACGGGCGGGGAGCGTATACAGTGTGGATACACTGGACAAAGGGATGTTTCACATCCCAGGCAGGATGGAGTGACGGCGCGAGATTTCATCACACTACTCAGAACAGCGTGACATTTAAAACTTATGAATTGTTTATTTCTGGAATTTTCCATTTAATATGTTCAGACTGCCATTGGCCATGGGTAACTGAAACCGAGGAAAGCGAAACTTCGGATAAGGGAGGACTACTGTAGCATCTGTATTTTAAATGAATGATTCTTATTGCCTATATAACTACTTCTACTTTAAACACATATATATACTCCTTTGTATTTCTTCTTTTTGATAAATAAAAAATTTCTCATAAAAACAGTTATATGGAAACAACCCAAATGTCCATCACCTGATGAATGGACACACATTGTATGGTATACCCATGCAATGGAATAGTACCCAACTATAAAAACGGATGAAGCACTGATCCACACTACAGCACGGAGGCACCTCGAAAACATTATGCTAACCTTTAAGCAGGACACAAAAGACCACATATAGTATGATCCTTTTTCTACGAAATGTCCAGAATAGGCAAATCCAGAAACAAAAAATCAGTAGTTGCCAGGGGCAACCTGGGGAGGGGGAAATTGGGAGTGACTGCTTAAGGTTATAGGGTTTCTTTTTGGGGTGATGAAGATGTTCTGAATTAGATAGTGGTGATGATTGCAGAACATTATCAATATACTAAAAACCACTGAATTGTACACTTTGGTTAAAATGGTGAATTTTACGTTATATGAATTTTATCTCAAAAAAGAAGTGAGTGTTCAGTAAGTGTCAGCTGTGAAGGGAAGGGCTTAAGCCCCAGATGACCGTTATCTGTGGCCTGGGTCTGTGTGCACCTTTCTCAGGAAGACACAATTCATGACAGTGAAACAAATGGGACTCGGAAGGCGTGCAAAGTTCCTGGGAGACATCATGTTACAAAATTGTTCCACATCCATGAAAGGTTACGTACAATTTAAAAGAAAAAGGTAGAACTTTCTGCAGTGACAGTGGATCTCCAAGATACACTGTTATTTGGAAAAAAAGCAAAGGAGAGAACAGTGTATATACTATGTACTTTAAAAAGGGATGGTAGGGTGGATGTATATGCTTATATGTGTACAGTGACCCAGGAGGGCCACACGAGAAACCACTAACAGTGGTTGCCTCAGGAGGGAAGAACTGGGTAGCAGGAGTCGGGGGAGGGAGCAGGAGGCGATGGGGGCAGGTGGCGAGGGGGACTTTCTTTTCCATGTATACCCTTTCGTGCCTTTTGAATTTTGCACCATATACACATAATACCCATTCAAAAAGTAAAGTTAATAAAACCACAATGGCTCTCTCCAACAATGGAATACTATACAGAAATGAGAATGAACCAACATCATGACAGCATAATGTTGAGTGACAGCAGCCAGATGCAAAAGTATATACTGCGTGACTCCATTTATATAAAATTCAAAACCAGGCAAAACAAATCTATGTTGTTAAAAATCAGGACCGTGATTACACTTGCGGGGGTAGCGACAGGAAGGAGCACAAGGGGTGTCGAGAGGCCGGGCATGTTCTGTTACTTGATGTGGGTGTGGAGTCAGAGGTTGCAGTTTGCGAGGATTCACTGAACTGTGCACTCTGCTGTACACGTTACACATCAAAAGAAGGTAAAAACAAATTTAAAACACCATGATGGCAAACTGAGTGATTAGAAAACCACTGAAAAATAAAAACAAAACGTGTGTCACCTTGCTGTCAAACATTTCTTCTAAAGAACACACCTCCAGTGCCGCACCAGAGTTACACCTGGACTGCATCCCAGTCGTCCCCTTAGGCCCAGGAGCGGCTAGCAGAGAGGTTGGCACTCTCTGGGAGCAGGTGACGAGTTGGCGACAGAGCCTCCTGTGGCTACCATGAACAAAAAAGGCATGTGGGGCTGTCACGAGCAGAAGGCTGAACCCCATGTAGTAACACCCAGAGGTTGCATAATATTGTTTGGAGGAGAAAATTCAGGGTAGTAGGAAAACCCACAGATCAGTCTACGTGTCTTGGTGTCCGGAAATTTCTGCCTTACCACTTGCTTGAAAAGAACCAAAATTAGCATTCGGTGAATTTGGAGTCACCCTGCATATTGGCAAGTGCCAAATACAATCAGATTTTCCAAAGAGTCTCTAACGTGGGATAAATTATCAACAGCTGCGATGCTGCTTGCTCCTGCATTTGTTCCCTGCAGTTTATTCTCAATGTGGAAGCCAGAAGGATTCTCTGAGAACCTAAGTCAGAGTCATTCCTCCTCTGCTCAGAGCCCTTCAGCGGCTCCCATCTCGTCTCCAGTAAAAGCTGAAGTCCTTACAATGGCTTTCAGGCCCTAAGTGTGTTGGGGGCCCTCTACCGCCACCCCATTAGCTCACCTCCTACTTGTCTCCCCCTGGCTGACTCCACTCCACCCACACTGGCCTCCTTGCTGTTCCTCCAGCCCGCCAGGCACCAGCCTGCCCTGGAGTCTGTGTTTCTTCCTCAGATGTCTGCATAGCTCACTCTGCAAAAATGTCACCTTCTCAGAGAGGCCTTCTTGGATCACTATTTAAATAAAAACCTCTTGCCACTGCCTGCTCCCCCAGCTGAGGCATTCCCCATTCCTCTTACCTGTTTAATTCTCCTCCACAGCACTCATCATCTGACGTATGTTTCACTTACTGATTTCAGTCTTTCCCGACTATGTGAAGCTCCAGAGCACCGATCTATTTTTGTCTGTCTGTCCACTGCTATATAGCCCCAGTCCCTAAAACAGTGCTTGGCCCAGGAGAAGGCGCTTTGTAAATAATTATTCAATGAATGAATGAACAAATGAATCCATTCACTCCCAAGTCTACAGGTCCTGTCCCTGTGCTGACAGTCTCCATGCTTCTGTCTCCAGCTTCATGCCTGACTCCTCACTGCCTCCTGGATGCTGCCCCTTGATGTCCCAAAGTCACATCAAACCTGGACATCCCAACCAAACGTATCACCTTCTTAAGCTGCTCCTTCTCTGGGTTTCAGTGACAGCTGCGATACCTCCCTCAATCTTCCAGGCCAGAGAATCCTGTGCCTCGTTCTGGCCTCTCTGGCTCCCTCATCCCGCCATGTCCTGTCTCTCCTGCTTCTGGTCTTTCTGCTTCCACTGCAACTGGGGTACAGAATGGAATGTGGTTTTCCTGGGGTCACCTGATCATAAGAGAGCCCTGCAGATTCATCACTCAGTAATAATAACAGGAATCCCTCCCTTTACACAAACACTTACATGTTCACAGAGCACTTCTGCAGACATTATGTCACCGGATTTTCACAACAGCCCTGGGCTTAGATCTCATTATTCCCAATGGACGGATGAGAAAACGGGTTCAGAGAAATAAAACAATTTGCCTGAGGTCACAGAGTGAGTAAGAGGGAGAGCTAAGGACTTGAATCCAGGTTCCAAGACTAAATTGTCAGCAACCTGTATCTCCCTCAGTTTACAGTATTGGCTCTGGGCAAGTTGTATAACCTCTCTGGGCCTCAGTTTCCTCATCTGTAAAATGGGGATAATAACAGATCCTAGGTCATGGAGTTTTTATGAGGATTCAATGTTAATCCATGTGAGGCATTTAGAATGGTGACTGGCAGTTGTAACACTGAATAAATGTTAGCTCTCATTATTATTACTATGTTAGGGACTTAGGAGATGTTTCAAGTCCCAAAATCATTCAGAAAATCTCGTAGGTCTGTATATTTTTCCTCAGAAGAGAATCGTCAGCTTCTCTCTAATTCTCAAAGGCTCTGTGACTCAAAAGTTTTTCAGAACCATGGGGCAAGAGAGAGACCAAGAATATGTTCAACACAATCATGTAAGCCTTGCCCCCGAACATCCTCCAAAACACCCCTACATTCAGAAATAAGGAATATGGCCAAAATCAAGAAAGCCAACGTGTGAATACAAAGCAGTATGACAGAGTGGTTAAAAGCACCAAGAATGGGTTCAAGTCTTAGTACTGCCATTTATTAACGGTGATAACGGTCCCTACACGATACTGCTCTTGTAAAGAGCGAGCTTGTGCAGATAAAACACCCAGGCCTGCACCTGGTAAAGAGCAGATGCTTAAAACACACTTAGCTCTCTTCTCCCACCAGTTTCTTATCCCTGACAGGAACAGCCTGTTTGGAATTCTGTAACCATCTCAGGTCAAACCACCCTTTCCTCTTTGCTTCCCTCCACATTCACAAGGCTATGGTGCAGATTCGGTGAGAGCATGGACAAAGGCCCCCAGAAAGAGCCTGGCCAGCATTCCAGAAATGGTAGCTTAAACTGGCCACTTCACATCTCCCCTCCAGATGCTTCAGTTTCCCCATCTTTAAAATGGGGTTGATTGGCTTAGATGATCTTCCAAGACACCTTCTAGCCCGCAGCCCACCGACTTTAGAAGGCAGGATACATGGCAATGATTCACTCTGTTCTGGCGGAGGAAACTGAGGCCCAGAAGGTAGAAGCCATCAACTTGGGCCACACGCTGATTCCTATGGTCATCCTTGGCCTAGCGCCTGGATCACCTTCCTCCTCTGCTAAGGGGCACAGTGACCACGCTGCCCATTTTCCAGGTAAGGAAGGCAAAGTGCCTGGACTCACTGCCAGTTGGCTCAAGAGCAGAGTCCGGGCCCTGGGTCTCCAGACCCCTATGAAGAAGAAGATGGGGGGGAGTGGGGGCAGGATCACCTGGAGCACCACAGAGATGGTCTTCTCGCCCGCCTTGGCTGCCCGCCATTTTCGGTAAGTGTCGGCCTTGAGAAGGTTTTCTGCACAGTGGGTCTGAAGATAAGAGCGGAAAGGGGAAAATTAGGGTACAGAGATGCGGGCCCCAGCTCTCAAATTATTCCTTTCAGTCCTCCCAAGCCCCCTATGACCCCCCTAGATTTAGGTTTCCCCGTTAATCCCCGCCCCCACTCTGCCTCGAGTCCCCTACAGCATCGTCCCCTGGATGTTCACCTCTGGACTCTCCAAGCAAGCTCCCCTATTCCTCCTTTCCTCTCCGGAAGTCCCACAGCCGCCCAGAAGTTCCCCTATTCCCCATCTCTCCCAGAATTCCCTAGAGCGTCCTGGAAATCCCCCCACGACCCTCCTAAGACTTCCATGAAGTTCCCTTTTACACTCCAAAAGTTCTTACAGAGCCCCCTGAGAATTCCCTTACGTCTTCCAACCTCCCCCACGCCAGTCCCTCACCGAGTCCTGGCTACTGCAGGACACTACATGGCGGAGGCGGATCTCCGGCATGTCAACGTCGTGGGCTTCGCCAGGCCCGAAGGATGAAGAAGGGTCCGAGTTTGGGGGGCGGGGAGGGGGTGCTCCCTGCGCGGGCCTAAGTGCGCAAGCGCGCGAGGCTCGGGCCTTTCAAACCGCGGCGCGCCCGCTCTCGCGTCGACACTGCGCAAGCCCAGTCGCGCCTCCCCGGAGAGAGGCGCCAAGTCCCCTAGCAACGAGCTTCTCCTCTAGCCCCGCCTCTCATTGGCCCCACCACTCTCTAGCCCCGCCTCCCGATGACGTAAACACTCTGCTTTCTGGGCGCCTAGCAACAGGAGCGGCTCCCAGGATTGGGCCCTAGAAAAAACTCGCCATTCTCATTGGATGACGCATCACCGCCCAAACCGAAACCTATAAAGAGAAAAAAGGACAGCAAACCTGAGCGGCTTTTCTCAGGCAGTCGGGAGCCTTTCGCAACAGGATCCCTTTCACCGGTTCCTTGTGGCTACACTCTTCGCCACCCCACCACCGCACACACGAAAAAAATCTCTGATCTCTCTCAGGGGTACGCCTGAGGCCAAGAGAGAGTGGGTTAAGGACCTAAATAAAACACAAAGCATGCGCCCAAACCAGACACACACGCCCAGCCTGGGTGCTTCAACGCATGCCTCAGTTTCCCAATCTGACGCGTGGGCATCTGTCTCCCGCCACGCCCGCCCCTGCCCGTTGACAAGCACCCCTCTGTTCGGTCCCCGCGAGACCCAGGGATGCAGCCCCAGGCGGGGTCCAGCCCGAACACAGAACTGGGAGTAGAGCCAAGATCTCGGAGAAGGAAAGGGAGACAAGGCTCCGGGCCCCCGTGGAACGAGCCTGGACATGCTGGGCGCTCCCAGGGAGGGCCCCACCCACGCTGGGCGCCTTCTTGGGAAGAGAGAGGAGGGACGGGATGTCAGTGCTTGCAGCTGCTCTACACTTACAAGAAATCAAGTGACCTAACTCTGACCTTGAGCTTCAGGCCAGGAAAAAGGCGGGGGGGGGGGCGGTGGGAATGTGAGAAAACTGGAAAGTGACCTTCTGGGTCCTTGATGGAAGAGGGGGCTGGAAGCCCAGACTCCTGGGGTCCCCATGGAGGAGGGGCTGGGCACAAGATGCCTCTGTCCCTTTCAGATTCTGGTTCCACTGCCCCAACCCAGAGTCGCAGAGGCCTGCCCTGAGATCTTATCTCAGCTGTTTATCACCCCAGGGTGAAGGTGGGTCCAGACCCGCCCCTCCTCAGCTTCCTATAAGGGCTGGGGACCAGGACTGCAGGTTCACACACCATGAGTCCCTCCACCCTCCTGCTGGCCTCCGCGCTGCTCTGCACGCTGCTGGGTCTCGGTAAGTGACTAGGGGCCTGGACTCCTAGGACCTCAGGAGAGAGAGGACTATGAGAGAACATTCAGCAAGGTCCTCGAGGGGAAAGAGGAGGTGTCGTGGGAATTCAGATTCATGGCGAAGGCAGAGGCTCAAGGAAGAGAGAGCCTGGGGCCCCAGGAGAGGAATGGCTCAAAACCTTATGTAATTGGATCCCTGAGAAAGGAGGGCACTGGGTGGGCTCCGAATCCTCTGTTCCCCAGGCAGCGTCTTGAAATAAGACATTTGAATTCTAGAAAATCTCATGAGAGCATGACTAGAAAGAGAAATATTAAAAAAAAAAAAAGATGGAGAGAGGGGAAGAGATTTCCTTTCTCCCTGGACTCTAGGGAGTTCAGGCCCCCGGCCCCTCCTCCCTTAGATGCAGGAATTCAAGCAAGCCCCACCTTCCCCAGGAGCCAGCTGTGTGGGCCCCCAGTTGCCTCCTCTCTCAGGACCACCGCCGAGTCCACGCCCTCAGCCCCCCTGGTCCTCGCTCTCCCTTCTTGACCTGGGATGCAGACCCCAACCTCAGGTGCCCCTGCCTGAGCTCCTACTGTCTGCAAGAACTTCTCGCGGGACCTACAAGGAGGAGGGTCCCACGTCCAAGAACCAGCTGGACCTCAAGCTGCACAGAAGTCCACGGGAACTTCGCCAGGACCCTTCCCTATGCCCGAGCTTTCTCAGAGGACCCTAGCGTCCAAACTCCCCAGCCTTGTAATTAAACAGGCTCCCTGGTGGAGTCGCTTCCCGCCCCTGGAAGCAGCTTTGCTGCCATCACCACCACGTCCCTGTCAGAGCTGCGGACAGTCCCCTGGACAGCACTCAATGCCCCGCCCATTAAGAATGAGGGAGACACCTGTCCCTCAGGACCCAAAAGTCCGGCCCCCCTGCCCCCATCGCCCTCTGGACTCTGAAGTCGATGTCGTGGTCCGCACCACACCACCCATGTCTACAGCCCCACCCTCTACACTGCAGGGTGCCCGCTAAGCTGTGAGATGTGCAGGGCCTCCGGACCCACGTGCAGCGGCAAGACGAAGACTTGCGAGGCCGGCAAGGACGCATGCGTGATCGTCGTGGGGGAGTCCAGCACGAGTAGGCACGCGGGGCGCCAGACCCCGGGGAGGGGTGTGCCCTCAGGGTGGAAGATACCACCGCGCGAAGTGGGGGGGGAGGACCATCGCGGGTCCCGTGGTGGGTGGGCAGGGAAGAGAGAAGGCTATCTCGAGGCAGACGGAGGGAAGTGAATTCAATGGGACGACAGAAACCATTGTTGTCAGAACTCAAAAGAAGATGGGAGGGCAGATATGGAGACTTTCTTAGGTAGGAGGGGTGAGGAAAGGACACGGGGGAACAGAGAGATAGTGAGAGGGGAAGAATCTAATAGGCAAGAGATGGGCAGGGGGCTAGAAGAGAAGGAAGAGGCTGGGATGGGTTGGGAGGAGTGTGATCATGTTGACCATTTTGGGCGGCAGGCAATGGCCAGGGGAGGAGGGGGGTGAGGGAAGTACCGAATAATCCGCTCCAGTCTGTACTCCAGGGAGATGAGGGAGCATGGCTTTCGTCGGCTGGAGGAGACCACCCTAGAGAGTCACAGGTGGGGGAGGTGTATGGTTGGGAGAGACCC
Organism: Diceros bicornis minor; assembly: GCF_020826845.1. NCBI lineage: Eukaryota > Metazoa > Chordata > Mammalia > Perissodactyla > Rhinocerotidae > Diceros > Diceros bicornis. The sequence goes on from NC_080773.1 coordinate 18,194,060, forward strand.
CGAGGTCGGGGTTGACGCCAGGGTGGGATCGGCCAGCGCCACCCGAGCCCTTCCCTCCGGTCCCCCATCCCGCAGAGGGCCGCCACTCAGTGAACACCTACAAGGGCTGCATGAAGTTCAGTGACTGCTACTCGGGTTTCGTCTCCACCACCACGGGCTCCCAGGACTACATGGTGTCCACCACGTACTGCTGCCAGAGCGACGGCTGCAACCAAGGCTCCGTGCCCCGTAAGTGCCAGCTCAGCCCCGCATGGGGAGTCCCTTCCAGCCAGCCCCAAGAGCCCACTGTGTGTGCTCTGACCTGCCACTGACCGGCGCTGTAACATTGGGCAAGCATCTTGCTCTGAGCCTCAGTTTCCTCACCTGTAAAATGCAGTGTCCGTTAGCATCCGGTGTTCCCCAGGCTGTTGTGAGGTTGGGGAAGGGTCTAAACGACCCTATGCACCTTACACTCCACCCTCATCCCCAGCTCCCCAGAACAATCGTACTGAGAACGGCCTCCACTGCCCTGCCTGCCTTGTACCCTTCCAGGAGACATGCCCGGGGACCCAGGCAGCGCGCTGTGTTGGCCAGGAAACCCACTGCGTCTACTTTGCTGGCAACGTGCAGGCTGGTGAGAGGCACCTGGCTCTCTGGAGGAGGTTACAGGGCCCCCAGAACTGGAGGCCCATACTTGCAAGTTCTAGGGAAGATGGTGGCTCGCGGGGACTGGGTGAGAAAGTGGCAGGGGCCAAGACTCCTGGGTCATAGGAAGGAGGGGATGGAAGCCCTGACTCCAGCCTGAACCCCCCTCCCAGGTATAATCAACGCCAAATTTGCTACCCGGGGCTGTGCTACAGAGAGTGCCTGCTACGCCAAGGCTGGGGCCCAGGTGCCCTCAGCCTCCTATCTCTACTTCCTCCGCCGAGCTGACTGCCTTCCTGCCCCCTGGCCCCCTGGCAGGGCTGAGTGAAGAACTGAGGAACATGTGGCTTGTGGTCTCCATTAGTCCTCGGCCTGCAGCTCCCCATGTGCCTATAAATTAAAAAGGTTAACAAAGCAAGCCTGAGTCCTCGTGATGTGATGCATCCTGGGGAGGCAGGGGATGTAGACATCGGGGCTCCCAACCCTTGGGAACCCCCTCTTTGCAAGGAACAGAGGGAAGACCCTACCTTTTATTAAGGGATTACTCTCTGCTGGGCCCCTGTGCTAAGTGTTTTCCATGCTGTACCTCATTTCAGAATCACAACTCTATGTAGTTGACATTATTATCCCCATTTTACAGATGAACAAACTGAGGCACAGATTGTGGTGTCACTTGCTTTGGGTCAAACTGCTAGGGAGGGTCAGACTCCAGAGTCCAGGATCACCTCTACTAATAACCTCTCCCTCTTTTTGCCTCTGTTTTCATGTCTGCAAAATATGGATATTAATAGTTATAACCTCAGAGTGTTGCTGTAAGAGTCAAATGAAAGAAAACCAAAAAGGCACTTAGTGCAGTTCTAGAGACAGTATGTCTGACTAAATAGTAATCATCATAATAGCTGCCACTTACTGGGTGGCCATTAGTTGGCTGGTGCTAAATATTGTCACCAATCAGGACAGACTAGATTATGCTACAGTAACAAGTCCCTAATCTCAGTGGTTTAAAACAACAAAGTTTCATTAGTCAGCCAGTGCTGCAGTGATGCTGTGTAACAAACCATCCCCAAACTGAGACTTGTAACAACAAGCATTCTTCTTTCTAAGCGTTTGTGGGTGGCTGGGGTGGCTCTGCTTCTGGCTGTGCATTGGATGGTTTGGCTCCAGTCTGGGAAGAGGATTCAAGTTCTCCTCCATGGGGTTCCACAATCTTCTGGGATCAGTGGCTACCTGGCTAACGTTCTTCTTGTGAGAGATCACAGGAGCACAGAAGCCAACTGTATTTAAGGCCCCTGTTGAGATCTGGTGTGCTAACATTCCATGGAGTGAAGTAACTCATATGGTCATAGCCAACACCAATGGAGCAGGCAAGTGTACTCCCCGTCCAGTGGGAGGAGCGGGGTAGTATTTGTGAACAAGTACCCATGCATGAAAGGTTGATTCTTCCCTCACCCCACATGGTTGCACCATCCACAGGGCGTCTGCTCATCATAATCACAGACAGAGTGGCTATACTTGAACATGGCCAATTTTTGTGCACAGGAAAGTCTCATATGGGTGATTAAATGAATCCCAGAAGTGACTTGACACAACTCATTGGACGGGACTATTCACGTGGTCCCACCAAACCACACGGGGACCAAGAAGTGCAATCCTGCCCTGGGACATGGACATGTTTCATAAACAGCACCAATGGCCATTGTGGCCTCTTAGGGGCTGCTTTTCATTTTATCGTCACAACTCCATGTGATATGCACTATTATTATTCTCATCCCTGCTTTCAAGAGAAGAATTGGAGGCTCAGAGGAGGGATGTCACATTGGAGGTTGCACAGCAAAAAAGTGGTAGAGCTTAAGGTTGTATTGATTGAGTCATGTTGAGGGGGAAAGAGACCACATCACAGAGAAAGGGAACAAGCCTGTCTTAGTTATCTTTTGTTACATAACAAACCACTCCACAATGTAGTGGCTTAGAACAATCACCTTTAATTTAGCTCATGATTCTACTGGTTGCCAATGTGGTCTGGGATCAGCTAGGTGGTTCCTCTGCAGGTCTCTGCTGGGTTCAGCTGCCTGTCACCTAGGCAGCTCTGTTTCAGTGGGTTGGCTGCCTGTGGGCTGGAGTGTCAAGGCTGACTGGGCCACATCTCTTATCACCCAGCAGGTCAGCCTGGATTTGTTGATGTGGCGGTGGTGGCAGGGGTCCTGAGGGCAGCAAGAGAGGGAGCCCCAAGGCATGAGCACTTTTCAAGCCTCTGCTTGCGTCCTGTTTGCTCTTGTCCCGCTGGCCAAGCAAATCACACGGCCAAGTGCGGAGTCAGGATAAGGGACTATCCAAGTTCATGGCTACAGAGAAGCTGAACAAATTGGTGGCATCAATGGGCCAGGCTGGTTCCAGAGCTAAGATGCTTTACCATCACAAGTCCCCAGGTCTGAACAGTCCCAGGTCCACTCCCCTCCCAGGGTGGCAAAACTCAGATCCAAGTCCGTCAATTCCAGCCCAGAGGAGTCTTTCCTATACAGACCCCCACAGTCCCTCCTCTCCCAGGACCGAGGAGTCCCCACCCTTGGCCCCCTCCTCCCTCAGACCCAGTAGTCCAACGCCCAGCCCCCTCGCCCCCCAGACCCAGGAGTGCAGGCCCCCAGCTCCTCCTCCCTCAGACCCAGGGTTCCAAAACCCAGCCCCCTCTCCCCTCAGACCCAGGAGTGCAGGCCCCCAGCCCCTCCTCCCTCAGATCCAGGGGTCCAGGACCCCAGCCCCTCCTCCCTCAGATCCAGGGGTCCAGGCTTCCAGCTCCAGTCAAAATCCCAAGTATCTTTTTTTCCCTTTCAAATCCCCAAAGAACAGACAAACAAAGGGATTTCTACTTATTTTTATTCACTCCTCCAAAAAGCACTACAGACCAACCACACCCTTGATTCATTCACCCTGCATGGTTCCCCACCCCAGTGGACACAAGTCCCTCCATCATTATCCAAAAATGTACAAAACTCAGCTCAGGTGATGAGACTGTCTCATACTCGAGTTTTTGGTGTCTATTCTGCTTCTGGCAATGGCAACACTAAGAGTCATCATACATTTCCTTGAATTCTTGCCTTCGAGGGTCTTCCAGCCTGGAGATGCCACGTAGACACACCCTGATGGCAGCCAGCGATCAGTCCACAAGGGAGTCTTAGTCTTTTCTGCTTGGATGCTCCCAGAGACAGATGCCTCACTAGCAACCTTATGCTTCCACAAAGCCTAAAATTCAATCCCATTGCAAGTCATGATTTAAAAGGCAACCACCCCAAAAAGTAGACACCCAAGAGTGCCAATATATAACTATATACACATAATCAGCACACTCCAGTGGACAGATGCATGCAAACAAAAGTGGGTCTTGCTTTCTCTGATATGAGCTCTGGCATGATTGCCATTGGCGTGAGGACAGAGGGGATTTGGAGCAGGAAGCACAGGGCAGAGAAGTCACACAGAACCAAATCAGAGATGGTGTCAAAGCAGTAGAAAAAGAGGAGGGCACTCTGTGAGCAAAGGCATGGGGCTGAGACAGAAGGTGCCCAGACTAGACTCATCTGGGTGCTGCTGGAGCCTGAGGGCACGTGGGCAGGGGCAAGGAGACTAACCTTTGAGCTCCCAGTCTTCTCAGGAGGGGCTGTGGTATGTTGACATGCATGACAGAGAATGCATGTACATACGTACATACACCGATTTCTCACAATAACCCTGTGAGGTAGATGCCATCTGCTGAGTGACTCGCCCAAGGTCACCCCCAAAGTCAGGAGAAGGACTGTCTGACCCTTGAGCTGTGCTAATAGAACTTCCTGTGATAGCGGAAATGTTCCAGGTCTGTGCTGTCCAGTGCCGTAGCCACTCACCACCTGTGGCTACTGAGCACTTGAAATGTGGCCAGTGCAACTGAGAAACCGAATTTTAAATTTTGCTTACTTTTAATTAACTTAAAAATTGACACTCATCTCCATTATTGGAAAACTATTCAATATAATTGGGACAACTTGGGTATATGAATCTACTTCTCCAAATATGAGTTTTATGAAATCTAAATAGAGGTCAGGTATTTCTGATGAAAAGTTATCACCTGAATTGTGTAAAATACACACGAGATTTCAAAGACTTAGCATAAAAGAATGTAAAATATCTCATTAATACTTTTCTATATTGATTACATGTTGAAATGATAATATTTTGGGTATATTGGGTTAAGTAAAACATGATAATTAGTTTCACCTGTTTCCTTTTACTTTTTTTTTACTTTTCCTTTTTTTGCGAGGAAGATCAGCCCTGAGCTAACATCCGATGCCGATCCTCCTCTTTTTGCTGAGGAAGACTGGCCCTGGGCTGACATCCGTGCCCATCTTCCTCCACTTTATATGGGACGACGCCACAGCGTGGCCTGACAAGCGGTGCATCCGTACGCGCCCGGGATCCAAACCCAGACCGCCAGCAGCAGAGTGTGTGCACTTAACTGCTACACCACGGGGCCGGCCCCTCCTTTTACTTTTTAAATGTGCCTACATGAAAATTTAATGTGGCTACAAGAAAATTTAAAATTACATACGTGGCTCACATTCTATTTGTACTGGACAGCGCTGCCTGGTGGCTCTCCCTCTCTTCCACATGGCTGGCACACTTGATGGAGAGGCCTGAACGCTCAAGCTGGAGATGGGGTTACCATCCCTCGAGTATCTGCCCCTCAGATCGGTTACCCTTGTCCCCAGCCGTCAGAGGAAACAGGGTCTAGAACCATACCTACGTATGGTTCTTGTCCAGCCCTTTCATTTCACAGATGGGAAAATAAGGCACTGGTCCAAGTCACCCAGAGTGACAGTGGCAAAGCCGCGCTTGCTTCCCAGGTCTCCTGACCTCAGACAAGGGCTCTCTCTCCCATTAGATGCTTGTTTCTCCCCCCATCTTGCTCCTTTTCCCTGTCTTGTGACAAGAGGCCGGCACTCTAAATTCCAGCCCTGGTTCTGCCACTGATGAATGAATTAAAATATTTACTAAGCACCTGCTATATGGCAAGCACTATTCTAGGTGTTGGGGGTACAGAAGAGAACAACACAGGCAAGGGAATAATAGCCAATAAACAGGTAAATAAATAAATAAATAAAGTGATTTTCTATTGTAATAACTGCTACAAGGAAAATTAACAGGCCGAGATGAATAATGGGGGTGTGTGAGCTACTTCAGTTAGAGCAGTCAGGGAAGGCCTCTCTGAGGGGCAGTTAGGGTGAGACGTGACTGATAAGACAGCCAGGCATTCTAGGGAGAAAGAACAGCAAGTGCAAAGGCCCTGAGGTAGGACCCAAGGTGGCCCACTCAAGCATCAGTAGGAAGATTTGTCAAGCTGGTTGGGGGATAAGGTAGGGCAGAGCATGTGAACAGGCAGGGGCCAGACCACATAGGGCCTTGCTATGTGCTGCTGGGCCTAGAGCCTGCCCTCTCTGGGCTTTGCTCTCCGCATCTATCATAAGAGATTCTACTGGATAGCCCCTCAGGTCCCCCCTTTCTGTTTTTGACATTGAAGGATTCAGTGACCTGTGGCTTCTCCTCTACATGTAGCTGGCAGCCTAGAACATTCCAAGCACTGTGGTTTCTGTCTTTGCCTCACTCATGGTACATTCACACGCTCTGGAACACTGCCCCACTGTTCTGTGGGTGCCTTCAACTCCAAGGCAGGGCCTCTTGGGGATACCTGAGGTAGCCAAACAGACACGCCTGGGTTAGTGCAGCAGTACAGCTGCTTTTCCAGAAAGGCAGGTGTACAAAATACCAAGGCCAGAAAGGGTTAAGGTTTAAAGACAGAGGAAACCAAGACCAAAAAAAGACAGAAACCCCTAAAGGAGGGAGGAAGAGAGGAAGACTCCCCAAAGAACCTCGGAATTGCCAGCACCTATAAAATGGGGGCAGTCATATCCCTTCTTGGCCAAACTCACAGAGAGAGAGGGGCAGTTGCCAGGATCCACATCTGTTAGGGATTTGTGGGAGAAACCTCTGAGGTGTGGGTTCCTGCCCTTCCATAACCAGAAGACCTCATTCCTGGTCTCTGGCTACCCCCAGAGCCTACCACCTCCCTCTTGCCTCCTCCCCTCATTTTTGTGGGGCCATCCTCCCCACAACAGCTGGGAAAGGAGTCTGGGTCACCAGGCCCCCAAAAGGAATAAATATTAGACCAAGAGGGACAAAAGGGTCTCCGCTCTGTCACACAGCCCCCTGCTTCCTCCTCTAGATGCAGCCCTCCCACCACGGAAGAGTTAGGAACCAAGGTCCACAGCCCTCCTGAGAGCCAAGAGTCTGAGACCCCAGAGACTGCCCCTCCTCCCAATGAAGATTCAAAGCCCACTGCCTCTTGAGGAGCTGGGAGGCTGTGTGCAGGCCATTCCCCAGGAAACCTAGACTCTATATCCCTTTGTGGCTCAGAAGTCCAAGGGTTCCAGCCCCCTGGGGTACTAGACCCCCCCTTCTCCACACTGGAATTCCCAGTGGATGGAGTATGATGGAGATGCCCCTCATCAGGAATCAGGGCTGCCATCCCCTCTCCCTCTGGAAGACTAGATGCCCAACAGCCCCAGTTTCTACTCCCTTGGAGACCAAGATATACCCCCTTCTAGGAGTCCAACCTCTCAACTCCTTTCAGAACACAAGTATTGGTGTCATGATCCGTGGTCCCCAGAGAAATCAGGAGTCCTGTCCCCCAGACTCTATTTCCCTTCAGGACCCAGGAATCCGGGTAACTAGAAGTCACACATTCCAACCAGTAGCCAGAGCCCTCTTCCCCCTCGAACACCCAGGATACTGAATGGCAGCCCGCCCGTCCCCCCCCCGCTGTTATCTCCGAGGCCCAGACACCCCATGCCAGAGTCTGGACCCCCAAACCCCTTCCTTGTAACGGGGACTTGGAGCCCCCCGGGCCCTGGGGGAGCCAAGCAGCCGGGAGGCCGGGCACCCCGGGAGCCCCGCCTTCGCCCCAGCCCTCACTGCGCGGGCGCGTGGGGTGCCAGCACCGCCTCGGCGTCGGCCAGCATCTCGTCGAGCGCCTGCAGCAGGACGCCGTGCGCCGCGCGGTAGCCCAGGCCGCCGGTGGCCGCCGCGCCGCCCGCAGGCCACAGGAAGGAGAGCGCACCCAGCGCCGCGCCCCCGGCGGTGCCCTCGCCCGCCCAGGCGCCCAGCCTCGCCTCCACTTCGGCGCGCGTCACCGGGCCGGGGAAGCGCGTCCGCGCTGCCAGCTCCCCAGGCGCCAGGCCCAGCGCGCGCTCGCGTCGTGCCAGCGCCGCCGGTTCGAGCCCCAGCGCCCGCCGCCACTCCGCCAGCTGACCCCGCAGCAGCGCCACGTCGCACGCCCAGCCCAGCCCTGGTATTGGGGCCGCCGCCGCCGCCAGGCTAGCCAGCAGAGCCGGCCGCCACGCCCCGGCCCGCAGCGCCGCTGCCTTCGTTCGGGCCGCGCGAGGAGACGCGGGCGGCAGCGCCAGGAGCAGCGCCCCCGCCTGCGCCGGGGGGAGCGCGCGCCGCAGCCACTCGCAGAGCCCGGGGAGTCCGCCCGGCCGCAGGGGGAACACGGACGGCGGCGCTTCCTCGAGCACCTCCCACGTCTCGTCCTCCGGGCTCAATGAGGCCGCCCGCTCTGAGTCCCCGCTGCCCGATTTCTTCGCGACGACGCCAACCTGCTGCAAACTCTCATGGCCTCCTTTCTCTAAACCTTCCCCATGGCCTGCTTTCTGCGATCCAGTGCCATGTTTCTCCCTTCCCTCACTAGTTGCATTCTCCAACCCCTCTCCGCCTGCGTTCTCTAAGCTCTCGCAACTGGGCTTCTCTACTTTTTCTTCCTCTTCCAGAGACTCTGGATCTTCGCCCTTACCATCTGTTCGCACGCAGACTAGCGGCGCATCTGGTAGCACCAAGGGCCGGACCTGAGCCCAGTCTTTCTCAGTGGGGGCCTCAGGGGTGACAAGGATGAGGGCGTCGTAGTGGGTTGGGTGGGGGGCGGCCGCAGTGCCCGCGGAGCCCAGAGGCACGGTCCAGAACACCACATTGGGGCGCTCTGGGGCCGGGTAAGGCGTGGTCCCCGCGGGCGCCGAAGCAGGCACCGCACCTGGGTCACCAGCATCCAACCCGAGTAGCATGTTCAGCACGAGGCCCACGTCAGCCGTGCCGGCCACGGCCAGGTCCAGCCGTGCGCTGCCCAGCCGCTCCAGGCCCGCGCGAACCCACGACAGCACCGCCTCCAGGCCACCGGTCTCGAAGGCCTCACGCACAGCCTCCAGCTCTGCTGCGCCCAGTACCTCGAAGCCATCCTGAGCCGGTGGCAGGAACCTGTGGGGACAGGGAGGGATGGGGTCATGGGCAGAAGAGGGGCTAAACGGTGGAGAGCTGGGCTAGGAGGACAGGACTGGGTTATGAGGACAAGGGCGGGGCTTTCCGAATAATCTGAGGGGGGAGCTGGAGTGGGAAGCCAGACTGATGGCACAGCAAACAGAAACCAGGACTTAAAGCAGGGATGGGGCGGGCTGATTGAGCTTCCAACAGAGCTTAAAATGGGAACCCCACTAAGTCTTCTCCCGGATACAGCCTTTGGGACCCGGCTTTTCCGAGGGACCTGCAGGGTTAAGTAAAGGCGTGCTGGGTGGGGCAAAACTCACAGAGGTTGGGGCTTGGAGCAAAGGCAGAATCGAGACTGTATTGTGGAGTAAAAGAAAGTCGAGCACTATTTGACATGGGCAAGGTCACCATGGGCGCTCTTTCCTAGACTAGGCGTGAGGAGGGGAGTAGGGACCAGTGAGGGGAGAAGGCTCATCTGCTAGTTCTTACCACGGGGGATGGCTAAGGAATAAAGACGAGCAGTGGGCCTGGAGGAGAGGCTGCCCCTCTCTGAGCCTCATTTTTGACATCTATAAAATGAGGCGGCTCGGGGTTGGGGGAGAGAATTCAGGAGGTGGGCAGCAAGTGGGCACCGAAACCAGATGGGATTAGAGAAAGGAAGTGGGGGAGGGCACCTGGAAATAACAAAGCTCATTGAGGGTGGGGTCGCTTGAGAACCAAGCTGCTGGTGGGAAGGGCGGAGAAGACTTAAGAGTCTTGGGGTAAAATTTTCGCCGGGATCAAAAGCTTGTGTGATGAGACTGAGCCTTTCTTCAAGCTTTCGCCTGGGGCAGTATTTGCACAATAGGTCCCAGCCTCTCCTAGAATTCCTGCTAGGGAGCGGGGCTTGTGACCTCGCCTGAGGCAGGAACTGGATGACAGATCGGGACTTCCAGCTGACCCTTGGCTGGGGGTGGGCCTAGACGTGAGAGAACAGTCAAGCAGGACCTGGATGAGGGAGCAGGACCTGCAGCAGGTATCTGGTTAAGGCTGGCCCCAAAGTCGCTGGGGTAGGGGGTCTCGCGGACCTCAAAGAGTCCCTTATCGGTGTGAGGTCTGTACTAAAGGACCAGGCCTCCCCAACCCACCCAGAAAATCTGCGCTCACCTCTGCAGCGCCTCCGCCTGGCTCCGCAGCGCCGCGCGCAGGCGCTCCAGCTCCTCGCAGCCGTCTCTGCTGCCGCAGTCCGCCGGCAGCACGAAGAGAGCCGCGGCCCCCAACCCCGCGCTGTCCAGCAGGGCCGCTGTCTGATCCCGGGCCTGGCCTTCATTCCGTGAATCCCCAGGACGGAGGTTCCGCACAGCCAGCAGCGGGGTCCCTCGGGCCAGGGCGGCCCGCGCTGCCTCCGCCAGCGCAGGGGCCAAGGGCTCCCCGTTCCCCTCGGGGCCTGGCAGCACCAGTACCAGCACGTTGGCCTCGGCCGCCCAGGGTCCCGGCGCTGCGGGTGGGCAGCTCAGCTCGCCCAGGAAGAGGCCTGGGCCCGCAGCTCGCAGGCTGGGGATCCCGGAGTCCGGCCGTCCGTCGGGGATTTCTACCATCTCCACAGCTTTGTCGCACAGCGCTGCGATCAGCGCAGACTTTCCCGAGCCCGGCGGCCCCAGGAACAAGGCGGTCACGTCACCCCGCGGCGGAGGCATAGCTGGAAAGCAAGGGGTGGGGAAGACGGGGGTCAGGGAGCCCCCAGCCTTTGTCTTTTCTAGCCGCCCCAGTCTGGCGTCAGACGTCAGTCCTCCACCCTGTTCCCTTCTTCCATTCTCGGGTGTCACTCCCAGGGACCTGGGAATCCGGCGCCCAGACCCTATTCCCCAGGGACCCAGGCGTCCTTTCCGCTCTCCTTCTAGATATGTTTCTCTCTCTGCTTCGAAAACTCAGAAATTCGGCCTCCAGCCCTCTCCTCTCTCAAGGGTACAGATGTTCCCCCCCACCCCCTTCCGAATCACTAACCGAGCCAACGGCCGGCACAAGGGAGAGCGCAGCTGATGGAGGCTGGTCAGCCGCTGAGCACCCCCGCCCCTGGAGTCCGGCGGACGGAGGCCGAAGAGCCTAGAGCGCGGGGATTTGGGGATGTCCAGACACGTCCCGGGGACTCTAACCTGACGTCACTCCTTTTAGGAGGGGGTGTGTCTTGGAAGCGTGATCTCGGAGCACAGCCGCAGCGCCTGCGCAGAACGGCCAAAGTGCGTTCGCTCCCCAGCTCCGGCTGCCGCAGGGCCTAAAACAATGAGGGAGGCACAGCGCCTGCGCGCCAGGAGCGCCCAGCCACACCTGCGCAATGAGCTTAGGTCCTCACGGCACCGGTGGCTTGCAACGTCATCATAACGCATCCCAGTGCGGAGAAGGACCCCACCCGTTATTTTGAGGGCCGGTTGGCGCGACTGCATCATTGCCGGATGGCAGTCCAGGATCTCGGTTTCGAGAGGCTCAACAGGCGAAAGGGCGTGGAAACCACCGGGACTTGGAGACTCGGTGGGCCCTGTCCTGCTCCCCTCCGGGTGGCGGCGCTGTGACGAGCGACTGACAGGCGCAACGAAAGGCAGCCCTGTGCTGTCTGGAGAAAAAGCAGAGGCCTGGGCTACCCGCCTCGGGAGGAGGGAGCCAAGGGCAGTGCTGGGAGCAGCGGGACACGGAGGCTGAAAGCGCGTGGGAGGCGGGGGCTCTGGGTGGAACAAGAGTTAGAGGATGTCAGAGAAGGATGTCTCCTGGGAAGAGGCGAGCTAAAGCGTGGGTACCACTACCTGCCTCAAGACACGTGGGAGAAACGGGAATGAGGCTGATGTCAAAGATCAAGGGTCCTGCGCTGAGTTCAGGAGTTAGTTTGATGTAGAAGGTCATAGGTCTCACACAGGTGAGAAGGCTCTAAGGGGAGTCACAAACCCCGGGGAGTCAAATGGTTTGGGAGGGTTGAAGCTTCTCTAGGGAGAGCTCCATCAGGTTAGAGTTCAAGGAGATGGTATCTGGTGGGGGTCCAAGGCTGGCAAGGAGAGCCTCTATGTCAAAGGTCATAGGATTAGCGGGCCCTCTAAGGCTGGCGAGAGATGAGCGACTTCACTTGATTTACTATTCTATCATCCGTGCTCCTCTCTTGACCAGAGGGGTCCCAGCCACCATGGAGGACCCGCACCCCAAAGAGATCATGGAGCAGCAGGATTCGTCCAGGGAAAGGAGTCCCAGCAGTCCAAGAGGCGACATCTGTGAGTACTGCTGGCCAGAGGAGGGTGGGGTGCAGGAGCTGATGCTAAGAGAATTTCTATAGCATTTTAGTGTCCAAGGTGCTGCAGGGACTTGCCTGTTGGGGTCCTGCCCTACCAGGAAGTGCCACTCCTCACCTTCACCCCCATTACGCTCAGATGTCCCCACCCTGCTCTGTCCACATAAGCATGAGTGGGATGCATTTCAGAGAGACAGAGTGGCATCAAGAGGCTTCGGGTGGGAGATGCAGCTGGGAGAGGGCAGAGACTGTGAGAGGAGCCCTAAGGTTCCAGTCCCAACTCTGCCCCAGACTTCCATTGTGACTTGGGCCTCAGTTTCCCTATCAGTCAAAAGGGGTTGCCACTGCTCACCTCACAGGGCTGTTATGGGGATTAGTGACAAAAAAGGGGAAAGCTTGATATTAATGAAGGTAGCCAGTATGACATATAATAATAGCAACAGCTTCTTCTGAATTCTTATGATGTGCTAGGCGCATTCTAAGCGCTTAACATTCGTTATCCCATTCAGTCCTCCTAACAGACCCTGTAAAATTGGTTACTATCACTTGCAGAAGAGGGAACTGTGGCACAGAGAAGTATCCGTAACAATTGGAGGCAGTATCAACGCCCTCCAGCCAGAGACCACCAGAACACAGCTGCAGTTGCACAAGTTGGGTTTATTGCTCACTGTACTGAGGAAGTGCACACACACCATGGGGGCACTGTGGGGCACCTCAGTAGTAGAGCGTTAGGAAGAACTTATGATAGGATTTGGGCTTGTGATAGGTGATATGGGGGGGGCTCAAGGAAGAGGGGTTTGCTCTGGACTGGATGCTGCCAGGAAGCAGGGGCAATTGTATGGCTGGCCATCTTAATAACTCTCACCTAGAAGGAGGGTGGAACAAAGAGAGGCGCAAGCTGACTGCAGCAGCAGCAGCACAGGCACTCGTGTGAGCCAGGATGGGGGCGTCTGGTCATTTCTGTGGTTTGGACAACATTCACAGTTGTGTCTGCGTTCAGACGCTATTATGGTGTGGTCCTGTTGTCTTGATGCGTCTTAGCCACAGCATGGCCTTGTCTGACGACGTTCTGTGACACCGTTTATGTTCAACAGGAGACCACCAAGGCCAGCTCCCAGCTGTCGGGCTGCTTTTCTCTTTCTCAATAGTAATACTTGCAGACCACTGTGTAGCACTGTTCTAAGTTCTAAGCACTTTATATTAAATAAAAGTTCATGTACTCCTTCCAACAACCCTATGAGGCAGATACTGAGAGGGTTATCACCCCATTTGCCAGATGAGGAACCTGTTGTACTTGCCTAGGAAGTGGCAGAGCTGGGACTCGGTTCCAGGCAGTCTGGCCCCAGAGGAGTCTGGCTGGAAGGGCAGACTCCCTGGGTTCCAGTCTTGACTCCACCATTTTCATTTCCTAGCCTCATGACTGTGGGCAAGTTGCCTAACCTTTCTGAGCCTCAGTCTGCTCACCCATAACAGGTCCAATAAGAGTTTGCCTGTACTGCTTGCTGTCCAGCCCTGGCATAGAACCTGGCACATAGTAAGCACTGAATGTTAATTGTTGGCATGATTCTGGGGCTTGGGAGAGGTTCCCGGAGACTCCTGCTGGCCTCCCCCGACTTCTCCCCACGTCCCTCAGGCCACCTGGGGGTCCCACAGTGCACCCGCTGCCTCATCACCTTCGCCGATTCCAAGTTCCAGGAGCGTCACATGAAGCGGGAGCACCCAGCGGACTTCGTGGCCCAGAAGCTGCAGGGGGCCCTCTTCATCTGCTTCACCTGTGCCCGTTCCTTCCCCTCCTCCAAGGCCCTGATCGCCCACCAGCGCAGCCACGGTCCAGCCACCAGGCCCCCGCTGCCGGCTGCACCCACCACTGCCCAGCCCACCTTCGCCTGTCCTGACTGTGGCAAGACCTTTGGGCTGGCTGCTTCTCTGAGGCGGCACCGCCAGGCGCACGAGGCCCGCACCCCTCCTGGCCCCTTCGCCTGCACTGAGTGTGGTCAGGACTTTGCCCAGGAAGCTGGGCTGCATCAACACTACATCCGGCATGCCCGAGGGGAGCTCTGAGTGCAGCTTAAGCCCTCCCCAGGGCAATGGGGGCTCTGTGGCTGGTAGGACCCTCCTCTGATATGGGATGGGGGCCTTGGAGGGATTTGCTCCCCTCCCTGGAAAGGCAAAGGGCTCCTGATAAAGAGGACCCCAGAAGATGCTTAATTAGAGCTTCAGTCTTTGGAGGACACAGGCTTTCAGGGAAATGGTGAAATCAGACAACAGTGAGATCTTTTGTTTAAAAAAAAATGAGCAAGAGAGGGAAAATTGTTATTTGTATCTCCCTCATTCTCAATTAAATAGTTTGAAATCACAGCTAGCTGCAGATTGTGTAATCATCTTTAATTCTTCCCAGATGGATGCCGTGGGCTATAGGAGCAGATTGTTCTGGAGTTGTGCCTGAATGGGGGCAGGAAAGGTGAGGTGTTGCTGGCCTATAATGCCACTTGATGGGTCCCAGATGTGGAGCAACTTGGGCCCTTGGGGATGGGGCTGCAATGTTGGGAGCTGTACTCTGAGTCATGTGGGGTTGCAATTTGAGTCCTTGTCACCTCCCACCCCTGCCAGCCTTTCCCACTCAAGGAGGGGCCATGGCATTGGATGGCTTTGCCTTCCCCCCACCCCCGATGATTTATTGCCCATTTAAATAACTTTATGTACCATTCTGGCCATGGAATATTTTTTATATGTGTAGGAGAGATGGCATCAATAAACTGACAGAAATAATATCTAAAAACAGAAAAGGTCTATATTAAAATGTCTAAACAAGGAACTGGCTTTTGAACATGAATTCCCAGAGAACATAAGAAGGGCACGGGGAGGGGGAGCTCCGGGCAGAGCTGGCCTGACCCTGTGTGGAAACTAGTTTGGAATCAAACAGAGATACCTTCTGTTTCCTGTTGTATTTGGCCAACAGTGGGAGATTTCCCGTTAAGATCCTATTTTCAGCTCTTGAAAGGCCCAACCAGGCCAGTTTTACCTCCCTGCATTACCTGCCCTGCCCCTGGAGTGGTTAATGTCCTGCATGCAATAATCAGAGACTCTATTTGAATTGAGGGATGTTTTTAAAGCCCAAAAGTGAAACGGATGTGGCAGAAACTGATAGCTGTCTTCCAATTTTTAGCTAGGCACATGGTGGCTACAAAGACTACATTTCCCAGATTCCCTTGCAGCTAGATGTGGCCATGTAACTGAGTTCTGGCTAAATTCCTAGTGGGAGTCCTCAAGCTTCAGAAAGGGACATGCCTTTCCTCCACCTTCCTGCCTGGAATGTGGACATGGTATCCAGCCATCTTGGACCATGAGAGCAACACATGGGATGGCAGAGCAATAAGAGAGCAGGAGCCTGGGTCCCTGGTCAACTTCATGGAGCAGAGCCATTATACCAGCCCTAGAACATCCACTTGCATACTATCTTGTAAGTGAGAAATAAACCTCTATCTTGTTTAAGCCACTATTATTTTGGGTCTCTGTCACATGCAGCATAATTTATAGCCTAAGGAAGACATCTGCAAACTATAGCCATGTCCATCCTGCTTCTTGGTTTTGCAAATAGTTTTTCTGGAACACTGTCATGCTCGTTCATTTACGTATTATCTATGGCTGTTTTCACATAGAACAGCAGACTTGAGTAGTTCCAACAGAGACCGTATGGCCCACAAAGCCTAAAATAGTTACCATCTGGCCCTTTACAGTAAAAGTTTGCCGACCCCTGGTCTAACTGATAGACATACAACCTACTCTCAGCCTGGAAGCAGGATTCCCGCCCTGGGAAATACTACCTCTAGCAGGAGTCTAGCAGGAGTGGGGGGGGTGTGTGTGTCTAAGATTTGGGGAAGGGATCTAACCTGGATCTCTTTGCTAGGGTGACTTATGGGGAAACTGGTTTGGAGGAGGTTGGCCATCACTTTTTTCCAAGTTATCAAATTCACTAAAGCCAAACATTTCCTCTGGCTCCTGGTGAAAGCCCAGAAGTTTCTAAGTCAGATGTTTCACACCACTGCCACAGTGGCTCCACCAAACCCAAACCTAAGGATCTAAGCCCACATTCTTTCCCCAGGTAGAGAGCAGCCTGCCCAAGTACACCCTTGGCTTCCTGTTCTTTCTACACTCTCCAGATGTCACAGATTCTGAAGACTTTAAATAGCATCACTGGGAAGTTCCAAATCTTTATCTTCAGCCCAAACCCCAGACTTACCTACATGAGATACAACCACTTGGATGACGAATGGGAAACTTAAAACGGGTCAGCGTGACTCCTGCCTCCACAACTGCCATCGTCTTAGTAAACTGCACACTCGACTTCTAAATTCCTGAGCCCGACTACTCCTCACCCCAGCCCCACTCTCCTAACTGTGCCCCTGCTACCACTGCAGCCCCCTCCAGTCTCTACTACAGGGCACTCCTCATTTATAAGCCTCCACATCCCATAAATAACACCCACAGACTGTGCCCAAGCCCACAATACCCAAGAATGACCAGGCCCCAGCCCACTCAGCAATCTCAACTCCCTCCCTGCTCTATCTTCACTGCACTCCCACCACACATGCCAGGCTGGCTTCTGCCTTAGGGCCTTTGTACTCACTGTTCCCTCTGCCTGTAGTGCTCTTACCCAGAACTTCGCAAGGCTGCCTCTTCATTATTCAGGTCTCAACATGTGCCAGCTCCTCCGAGAGGCTCTCCTCGACCTGCTTGGCTAAAGAAGCACCTCCAACCCTTACCCTGATTTAATTTCTTCCTAGCACTCTTCAACACCTGGAATTATCACACTTTTATTTATGTCCTTATCCATATCTTTATGCTGGAATCCAAGCTCCTGAGGGCAAGTGTCCTGTCTAGCTCACTGCTTCATTGCCAGCACCTAGGACAGCGCTTACCACGGAGGCTCAAAAAATACTCTTGACTGGGCGCAGTTTACGTAGTGTCTCTCGGCCTCCAGCTCTTCCACATTGCTCTGTGAACTATGCTTCCCAGACTCCCTCGAGAGCAGGCTTCCTTAAGTTCTGCCCCTGACAGGTATGGGCAGAAGGAAGGTAGGAAGACAGGGAAGGGACTCCCCTTGCTTTGGGGTCTGGCTGGCACCCCTCCAGCAGCAGCTCGGGGTCCAGTACTGTTCTCAGAAGGCAGCGTGTCCCTCTTGAGGTCTGAGCACCAACTGCGTGGCACCTCATCACTGGTCCCTGCTCCAGCCGCACGTGGCCTGCCCTCCAAGCTCCTACTGGGTTCTGGTAATCCCACTCTTTTTGTATCCCAGTCCTAGAGGTGGGGGCTTCTTGCAGACACTGATTTCTCGGTTACCTCCCTTTCCCACGTTTCAGCTTTCAGCCTTCTAACACCCATGTAACCAATCCCCTGTATTAAACGCTCTCTTTGGGATTCCTAGCTTGGCTTCCATAGCCTGACTGGGCCCTGAGGAACTAAACGAACCCACTGGCAGCAGACCATGTCTCTTGATTCCTAGTCTCTCGTGATCCTTAGGAATTTCTGCTGATGAAAGGATAATTCTCTACATCTGTGCTTAGAAAGCCCTGTCTTAGGGCAGAAGAGGGCTCAGGCATGCTGCCCTGGGAAATAAAATCCATCTTGTGGGGCAGGCCCCGTGGCTTAGCGGTTGGGTGCGCCCACTCCGCTACTGGCGGCCTGGGTTCGGATCCGGGCGCGCACCGACGCACCACTTCTCTGGCCATGCTGAGGCCACATCCCACATACAGCAACTAGAAGGATGTGCAACTATGACATACAACTATCTACTGGGGCTTTGGGGAAAGGAAAAAAAAAAAACAAAATCCATGTTGTTTTAATGAGCTGTGAATTTCTCCTTTGATGATTCTGAGATTCAGTGAGGCTAAGCCATAGTGGTTATACAAGTCTCAGTTCAGAGTGGATAAATGTCAGGTTCTGAGATTCTGAGCTTCTAGGATGAAGTGTGGGTTTTGAAAGATGCTCTAGTCTAAGATATGGTAACAGGCATCAAAATGCAAATACCCTTTGGGGCCATGTAGGTACCATAAATCAGTGAAGCGAGCAGGGTGTGAGGGGTCCAGATACCAGATGGTGGGGACTAGCATACGGGAGGGAGTGCCCCATTAAGAGGATGTCCCTGTTCAGCAAACTACCACCCCAAGGGATTGTGGGTTCAGCAATCTAGAGCTCACAATTTTTCAAGAGAAGGCAGAAACTTCCATTTTTATGTGAAATCTGCCCATTTTTAAATATTGGTAACCGATGTGATTATAACACCTCAGTAACTCTGTGGAGACCAAATACACTCCTGCCAGTCAGACGGTGGCTGTGGACCACAGACTGCTACTTCTGGTGGGTGGCTCAGTGGCTAAGAATGTGCACCCTGCATCCAGGAATCAAACCTGTCTGGAATCAAACCCGGGCTCTGCTTCTGTGTGACCTCTAGCAGACAATTCAACCTTTCTGTGCCCCAGTCGTAGCAGTTGTAAAATGGTCACGATAATAGCCCCTGCGCCTCTAAGGATTATGACAATGACTCAGAGGAAAAGCCAAAGTCAGTATAATGGCCTACGCACCTGGCCCTTCCACCAGTCTTCCCCCCGCCTTCCTCAGCAACAGCCTGTGGCCACGTGTGCTCCTCCACACACATCCCAAGCAGGCTCCAACCTCAGGGCCTTTGCACTTGCTGTTCCCACAGACAGCCACATGGCTCACTCCTCTCCCTCCTCTAGGTCTCTGCTCTGATGTCACCTTCTCAGTGAGGCCTTCCTGACCACCCTATTTGTAACTGCTTCACACACACACAAGCCTCCCCACCCCCTTCCCTTTTCCTCCACAGCACTTATTACCTTCTGACATTCTATACATTTTATACATTCGACTTACATATCTAATTACATATCTCTCTGTCTTCCCCATCATAATACAACCTCAACAAAGGCAGGGAGTTTAGTTCATTGTGTTCACCGCTCTGCTCCCAGCTCCCAGAACAGTGCCTGTAGCCTGCAGGTGCTCAAGAAATCACTGTTTAACGAATGAGTAAATAACAGTCCCTACCTCATAAGGATCCGATGCGACTGTCCATATAAAACGCTTAGCCCAGGGCCTGGTCCACTGTGAGCGCTGACTTAATGATGGTCATTACGGTAATTCAGGTTCTATTCTGGAAGATTCTTAGCTGCCAAGCTTCTATGAGTTACCACACATAAAGCGCCTCAGAATAGGGCTTGGCACACGGTAAATACCCAGTAAATGATAACTATCATTATAATTAGGCTTCTATTTTCAAAGGAGCTTCGGTGCCAAACTTCTGTGAATTACTACTTCCCATCTCAGAACGAGAGCCAAAATGCTCCCCTGTGACCTCATCCCTCCCTCCCTCTGCTCCAGCCACTCTGGCCTTCCTGACACGCTAGCAGGCTCCTGCCTCCTCCCGCCCACTCATGTGCAGGGCTCCCTCCTTCAAGTCTCTGCTTAGTTCCCCGTCACCTCCTAGGGAGGACCACACTACTTCAAATTGCAACCCCCTTCCAGAACTGTCCACAGCCTTTACCACCATCCAGCATATGCTACATCTTACTCATTTACTGTCTGTGCCCACCAGCGGCCCCTTCCCGCCCCCACGGAAGCTCCAGGAGGACAGGATTTTATTTTATCCACCGGTGTCTTCGCAATGCTTAGCACCCAGCAGGTCCTCAAAAGCTACTTGTCAAATGAATTAACAGATCCCAGCCCCTACCTCACAGAGTTATTCTAAGGACCTGATGATCTCATGCAAATCACATGCAGCACTCTGTAAGCACTGGGAAAGTGGCAGCTGTAATTATAATTAAGGTTCTATTTTTGTAGGTTCCTAGATGCACAGCTTCTAGGAGTCAATATGTACAAGGCTCCTGGACTGGCACTTGGCACCCAGGAGGTGCTCAGGAAGCACAGCTGTGATGGTCACTCAAGTCCTCTTTGTGAAGGTTCTTAGACGAGGTGGCAGAGAGCACTAGCGGTCCTCCACAAACCCCTCGCTGCTTTCCAGGCACTTGGCTGACCACCTTTCCCAGACTCCCTTGCAGGGAGCCGTGGCCATGTGACTAATCTCTCGGGAAGGGAGGTAACTGGAAGCAGTTATGTGCCACTTCTGGCGGGGCTTGTGAGAGAACATGTGTCCCTCCCGGGCTCCCTTTCCTCTTCCGCCAGCAGGACCCAGGCCAAGGCCACCTGGCCATGACCACGTGGATGACCACAGGCTTAAGGGATGGCCTGCACCCCAAACCACCATATGGAGAAGGGTTACCCACCCACCTGAAACACCCACGCTGGACTATTATGTGAGCTAGAAACAAAATTCTGTTGTATTCAGCCTGTCCATCATGGGGTCTATGAGTAAATACACGGAAACCACATTGAACATAAACACTTAGTAAATGTTAATTATCGTGGCAACAATGACCCGAAGGTTCCCCCAAGAAGGAGCCCAGGGGGATGGTGGGATAAATGCCCAGGTGCGTGCCTCACACTCGAGTGTACACATGCACAGACACCAAATACACACGGGACCGACACACACAGAATTTGGCTTTTATTCTGGCCTTCACACATCTACTGCTAAGACGACACAGATCGGCGGTACCCCATCCCCCAAGACCACGGCGACCACCCCAATCTCCTCAGTCCCCTCCTCCCACCCCCCTCTGCCAAGCTGCCTGGTGGGGGCTCTGCCTACACCTCCCCCCGGGCATGCAGCATGAAGTGCCCATGCAGCTCCCCGAGGCTGGCGAAGGAATCCTCGCACTCCGTGCAGTGGTAGGTGCCCTCCTCCTCCTCCTCATCCTCCTCCTCCTCCCGCCCAGCTGGTCGGCCCTCCCCAGCCCGAGGCGGCTCCTCCTCTTCCTCCCCGAGGGCCCTGCCTTCAGGGGCTGGCGCTTCCTGGGGGGCTGTAGCGGGGCAGCAGAGCCGGCAAGGTGGGGTGCCTGGTGGGGCCTCCCCAAGGGGTGAGCGGCCACAGAGCTGGCAGGGCTGGGCTGGGGGGCCCGGGGGCTGGGCTGCACGGGGGGCCCGGCGGGACGGGCCGCCCCGGCCCCCGCCCAGGCGCTGCTTCACCTTGTAGCCAGGATCATATTCAGGGTCGTCAGTGGTCTCCTCTTCCTCCTCCTCCTCATCTTCTTCCTCTTCGGAGTCCGGCTCTGAGAGAGTGTATTCGGAGTCAGAGGAATGCTCGGGGCCTGTAGGGGCGGACGGGGAAAAAGAGCAACATCAGAGGACAGAGGGCTGTGCCCGGCTGTGCCCTCCCTGAGCCCTAATCAGACTCACCACAGTACGGAGAGGGTAGCCTGGGCACAGCCCTGCCCTTCCCCACAGATGCATCCCCGTCACATGGAACAGGGCCTGGCACACAGTAGGTGCTCAGAATCTAGGTGTCAGGGAAATGAATGTCTTGCAAGAACTGTATCTTAGGGGTTTAATGAGGGCCAAGTAGCAGCAGGAATAATAAAAACAACAGCAGCAGCATCCACTGCTGTTTTAAGAACAGTTTAGAAGTTTAAGAACCCCATTCTTAGCCAGCCCCGGTGGCCTAGTGGTTAAGTGTGGCGTGCTCCGCTTCAGCGGCCCAGATTCGGTTCCTGGGTGTGGACCTATACCATCATCCGTGGCCATGTTGTGGTGGCAACCCACATACAAAATAGAGGAAGATTGGCACGGTGTCAGCTCAGGGTGAATCTTCCTCAGCAAAAAAAAAAAAAAAAAGAACCCTGTTCTTATATATTAACTCACCTAATCCTTATAACAACCCTTTGAGGGAGGTACTATTATCCCTAAGTCACAAATGGAGACACTGAGGCACAGAGAGGTTGGGCGACTCACTTGCCTCCAGTGACACAGCTCTAACAGGGAAAGCTCAATACGGGTAATGGCCTACACTGGATCACTGAAGGGAGATGGACGAACATTTGATCACGTGAACAGGTATTTAAGCAAATTAAAACACACATATACATGTACCTTGATAGATGTGGTTTTATATATAAATACCTAGTTAAGGGAGTTAAAATATTTATTTATAAGTACAGATATATTACTGTGATTTCATGGGTATGAAGGACATGTCTAGGAGAAGTTCCGATTACAAAAAGGAAAAGAAATTGAAGTCGATGTACAGGAAAGGGTGACATCAGCAGTGGTTATGGGGGGTGCACACACAGGCCTGGGTTGGGGAGCAGGGGCGTCCCACGACAGCAGCACAGTGGGAAACACCAGCTTCTTCAGGCGCAGTGGCAGGAGCCTGCCAAAGCATCTCCCGGGACTGCAACAGCCTAGGCCTGCATCCACCCCGGCCCCCCTTCCTCAGTGTCCCCGGGCAGCCCAGAGGGATCCAATTAAAAGTGAGCCAGCCACACCGGGCTCCCCACTGTTGCTCAACACCCCAGGCATGCACCCGCCTCAGAGCCTTTGCCACCCTTCCTGCAGATGGACTAGGGCTCGCTCCCTCCCCTGGGCCACGTCTCTGCTCAAGTGTCACCTTCCCAGTGACACCCTGGTCACCGTGTCCCACCAGCAATTCCTCCCCAGCACTCCCTACGCCCCTAACTCTGCTTAATTTTCTCTTCAACTTATCATATACAACATCTACTTGTGTGTTTATTGCCTGTCCCAGAAAGCAGGGACTCTGTCTGGTTCACTGCTGCGTCCCTAGCATCTAGAACACTTCTTCTGAGCCTGGCATTCAATCTGACAAACCTTTTCTAAGGCTTTCACACATGCTGTTCCCTCTGCTGGGAATGTCTCGCCCTTGTTTTTCCCGTCATCCTTGAGGACCCAGTCATCCTTGAGGACCCAGTAGGAGGCCTCCCTCCCAGGTGAGGCCGTCCCAGATCTCCTCAGCCCAGGGAGCCAGTCCCTTTCTTTGGCCCTCCCGCTGTCCTAGCCCCAAGCCTTCAGGGCTGTGCCTGTCCATAGTCCTTTCCCACCAGACCAGGGGCAGGCCTGGTCTGACCCACCACTGGGTACCCGGCATCAGCCGCCCCAGAAGAGGTTAGAAATGTGTGCTGAACGTCCCTCCCTGCAGCTCTCCTCTTTGTCTCTCACTTGTTCCTGCCTTTGTCCTGCTGTCTCTCTGCTATTTAATAAACGTTTCCTGAGGCCTTGACGTGGGCTGGTCCCCCTGCCTGGAATGCTGTTCCCCACTCTGTTTGCCTGGTGACCTCCTGCTCATCCTTCAGGACCCAGCACAGGGTCAGTCCTCCATGAAGTCACCCCTAATCCCCTAGAAGTCTCTCCCCTGCTCCCTCCCCCTGGCCTGGCATCTCCCCTTGCCACAGGCCTAGAGGCTGTAGCCATCTGGGCCCCAGTACGTCTCCCCCATCAGACTAGGACCCACCCCCTCAAGGCCTGGTCGGACTCACCTTAGGGTCCCCAACACTGCCTAGCACAGGACGTGTGGGTTAAATGAACAAGGGTGGCCCCAAGGCCCTCATCTCCCTGCTCCAGGCCCTTACCTCTGCTCTTCTCCCACCTGGGGCGACCTTTTCCTTCTCTATTAGCAAACTCCTGCTCCTCTTTAAGGCCCCAGCTCACACAACACCTCCTCTGTGAGGCCCTCCCTGACTTCCCAGGTGGATGGTGTCTCTCTCCTCTGGGGTCCCCCTGCCCTTGCCCCCCCTACACCCTGATCACCTGGGCAGTAACCCTCTGGGTCTGGAGACTCCTGGAAGGCAGGACCTAAATCTGACCCATCTCTGTGTTCCCAGAGATGCTGAGCATAAGTCAGCCTCAGGAGACCTTTGCTGAATGGCTGCAAAACACAGAGGAAATATCTCTGGCCTTGGGCTAGGGGCCCCATCCCTCTTTCTCCTCTGACCTCTGACTTCACACCACCCACCCTCCAGGGTCTTCAATGCCCTCTATGACTTCACGCAGTTGGCCTGTGAAAGGCAATGAGGTCGTCGTCCACAGTGACCAGTCCTTCATGTCCACCATGACTTCCAGGACGACCAGCCCTTCTGTGCCCACCATGCCTTCTCCAGCTACAAGATCCTCAAAGCCCAGCATGTCTCCAGCGTCCACTGGACCCTCCATGCCCACAGCGTCTCCCAAGCCTCCCGCCTCCTTGAAGACCACCAAAGCAGAGATGCCCAACAGCTCCTCAGTGCCCACCAAGCCACTGACAGCCCCCAACTTGCTCACGAGCCCGAGCAGTTCCAAGTCTACCAAAGGGGCAGGTACAAAGCCAGCCCCTTCTAACCAGCCCAGCAGCAAGTCCCGAGTCCACAGCAGGGCAAGAACATCCAGCAAGGCCAGCACTGATACCAGGGCCAGCACTGACACCAGGGCCAGCAAACTGAGCAAGGCCAGTGGAGTAAGACACCACCGGCGGAGGGGCACGCAGAGCCGGGGCAGAACTCCTGCCAGAAGGGGAAGCCACAGCTCCAAGAGGTCACCCAGTAGGGCCAGCACTCCCAGGAGGATGAGAACTCATGGTGCCAGACCCAGCAGGATGAGAACTCCTACTTCCCAGCAAAAACAGAATAGAGGGAAGAGTTACAGCCGGCCTAGAACTGGCAACCAGGAAAGGAGTGAGAGCCAGCCTAGAGATATGAGCAGAGAGAAGAACTACAGCCCACCAGGAGCCACGAGTATGGAGAAGAGTTCCAGGCTGGCTGTAACCAGCAGTACAGCAAAGAGTTCCAGCTCCACTAGAACTCTCGTCAAGGAGAAGGGTTCCAGCCAGTCTCCATCATCATCGAGGGTAAAGAGTTACAGTCAGATGATCAGCCCCAGCAGGGAACGGAGTTCCAGCCCCACTGAAGTGTCCAGCAGGGTCCAGAGTTACAACCAGGGTAGTGCCCCCACCAGGACCCGAAGTCACGGCCTGTCTGGCGCCCCCAGCAGGACCCAAAGTCACAGCCAGTCTAGCGCCCCCAGCAGAACCAAAAGTCACAGCCGGTCTAGCACCCCCAGCAGGACCCGAAGTCACAGCCTGTCTGGCACCCCCAACAGGACCCGAAGTCACAGCCTGTCTGGCGCCCCCATCAGGACCCCAAGTCACAGCCGGTCTAGTACCCCCAGGACTCGAAGTCACAGCCAGTCTAGTGTCCCCAGGACCCGAAGTCATAGCCGGTCTAGCACCCCCATCAGGACCCGACATCACAGCCGGTCTAGCACCCCCAGCAGGACCCAACGTCATAGCCGGTCCAGTGCCCCCAGGACGCAAAGTCGTAGTGCGTCCAGCACCCCTGTCAGGACCCGAAGTCATAGCCGGTCTAGCACCCCCAGGACCCAAAGTCACAGCCAGTCTAGAACACCCAGAAGGGCAAGAAGTCGCAGTCGGAAGAGGGCCCACAGCAGGATGAGAAGTCACAGTTGGAACAGAAATCATAGTAGGGCAAGAAGTCGTACCTGGAAGGGAAGTCCCAGCCAGATGAGAAAACATAGCCAGTCTAGAACCTGCAGCAAGGGGAAAAGTTATAACCAATCTAGAACCCCCAGAAGGGAAAGAAGTCACAGCCAGTCTAGAAGCCCCAGCAAGGAGAGAGATCACAGACAATCTAGAAGCCCCAGCAAGGAGAGGCGTCACAGACAATCTAGAACCCTCAGCAAGAAGAGAGGTCGCAGACAATCTACAACCCCCAGCAGGGAGAAAGATCAGAGCCAATCTGGAACCTCCAGCAAGGAAAGAGATCACAGCCGATCTAGAACTCCCAGAAAAGAGCGTTATCACAGCCGATCTAGAACCCCCAGCAAGGAAAGAGATCACAGCCGATCTAGAACTCCCAGAAAAGAGAGCTATCACAGCCGATCTAGAACCTCCAGCAAGGAAAGAGATCACAGCCGATCTAGAGCTCCCAGAAAAAAGAGTTATCACAGCCAATCTAGAACCCCCAGCAAGGAAAGAGATCACAGCCAATCTAGAACTCCCAGAAAAGAGAGCTATCACAGCCAATCTAGAACCCCCAGCAAGGAAAGAGATCACAGCCAATCTAGAACTCCCAGAAAAGAGAGCTATTACAGCCAATCTAGAACCTCCACAAAAGAGAGGCATCACAGACGATCTAGAACCTCTAGCAAGAAAGACCACAGCCGATCTAGAACCCCCAGCAAGGAGAGCAATCCCAGC
The DNA here is from genome assembly GCF_020826845.1 of Diceros bicornis minor. Classification (NCBI taxonomy): domain Eukaryota; kingdom Metazoa; phylum Chordata; class Mammalia; order Perissodactyla; family Rhinocerotidae; genus Diceros; species Diceros bicornis. The sequence continues at coordinate 18,220,372 of NC_080773.1, forward strand.
CAATCTACAACCCCCAGAAGTCTCAACCGGAAGGGATCCTCCAGCAGGGCACAGAGTCCCAATCAGAATAAAATACCTACCGAGACAAAGAGCCACTCCCCCTCAAGATTTCTTAGTGGAGCCCCAATCCCAAGCCACGACAATGTTCAAGCCAACACCACCACCTCTAAGGCCACCTCACCTGGAGAGAGGTCCTCATCATCTTCTTCCAAGCTGGCGTAGCCCCCAGTCTCAGCTGGCTCACGGGTCTCTGTCATGGCCAGGGGAGGGGACAGGAGACAGGAGCAGAGCAGCAGCTGGGCAGTGTCCCTCCCTGGCCAGCTCTCCACAGCCACAAGTTCTCTAATGCAGGATGTCGGCAGGTAGAGAGGGATGCTGGATAGGGGAAGGAAAAGCCTGTGGTGACTCAATAAATTTTTACATAGCATCTGCCTCCCCAGCTGCATGTTCAGTGCTGGGGACAAGGCAAAGAAGGCCCCAGCTCTGTCCCTGACAGCCTACGGGGCCTTGGCTACAGGCCTCGCCGCTCTGGAGGCCTTAATTTCCCCATCTGGGCAACAAAACTGTCTGTGGTTCTTATTCGATGGGGTGAGGAAGGGTAACATTCCAAATATTTAACAGCAGGTACTAGCATGGGCACTAGTCAGAACTGAGAGCTGAACATGGTCCCATGCCAGGAATTAACCCTTTAGTTGCTGGACTATAGGAAAGTCTGAGGCTGGGGGAGGGTCCAAAGTGGAACCTGGGGGTAGGGATTACCTGGTGTAGTGGTGATATACCAACCAGTCTAGAAGAATTTCAATACTGAAACAACTGGTATGGCTGAACCAGTTTGTGAATGTCAGCTCTAGTTCTGTATCAATTTATACCTTGGCGAGATAGTGTCTAGGTTGGTTCATTTTTTTTTTTTTTTCTGGTGAGGAAGATTGGCCCTGAGCTAACATCTATTGCCAGTCTTCCCCTTTTTTTTGCTTGAGGAAGACTGGCCCTGAGCTAACACCTGTGCCAATCTTCCTCTACTTTGTATGTGGGTCACCGCCACAGCGGTGGTGTTGATAAGTGGTGTAGGTCTGTGCCCGGAATCCAAACCCGCAAACCCCGGGCCGCCGAAGCAGAGCGGCCTCAACCACTACGCCACTGGGCCGGCCCCGTGTCTAGGTTTGAATCCTAAATCTAGCCAGTTTCCTTCTCAGTACAAAAAGAGCTTCTGGGGCTTAACTCATGTACCCCTCATAACCATGCTGAGACAGATTATTATCTCCTTAGTACAGAGAAGGAGACTGAGGCACAAAGAGGATTAACAAGTAGCCCAAGGTTACACCAACTGGGAGCTGAGTGAACTGGGATTTGAAGCCATGTCATCCCACTTCTCATAAAATGATCCCTTTGCTGAAAAGAGTTTTTGAAGATTCAGTAGGCTCATTCGCATAAATTGCTGGTATGTGGCAGGCACTCCATTAACAGTGGCTGTTACTCCCATCCCCAAGCCTCTATAAACCCCACTCCAGCCATTCCAGACTTCTCCCCTCTCCCTGCGCATGCCAGGATTTTTCACATCTGTGGGTCTTAGCAAATCCCGCTGTTGCGTTCTAGAGCGTCCTCCTTTCCCCTTGTCTGCTTGGAGAACTCCTATTTACCCTTCAAAGCCCATCTTGAACACAAGAACCTCTGCACTTCTTCCCAATGCAAATACCACCCCTGCCTCTTCCAAGAAGCCTTCTCTGACTCCTCTCCTTCCTCTCCCTCTTCACCAATACCTCCCTACACACATACACAGACACAGACACAGACACAGAGCACTTCTTTTGTCTCTCACTGCACTTCCTAACAGTAGAGAGCCAGGCAGAGCAAGTCAGTGAAGGGGTTGGCAGCCTCAGCTGCACCTCTTATACACTACGGACGGCACTGGGCATACAATGCTGGAAAGTACACCATCCCTTCAAAGCCTGGAGGTCAAGTTTAATGCTGGGGACTAAAGAGAAAAAGATTAGGATTGAAGCCTGGAGGAGGCCGGGGGATGAGAGGGCTGCCATCAACGGCAGGGGAGCTTTCTAAAGACACCTGGATGGGCTTTCGGGACAGAGGATTTATAATTGGTAGGGGAGAGTTCTCATAACACCCTATTGCCTGTTCAGCCCCACTTACTTTGGCAATTCTATTTCACACCTCGATAAGCTTGCCAGATTTAGTAAATAAAAACAGACGACACCCAATTAAATTTGAATTTCGGATAAACAACAAAGGATTATTTAATATACATATGTTCCTTGCAACATTTGGGAGGTACATTTCTAAAAGATTATTTATCTATGTGAAATTCAACTTAACTGGCCGTTCTCTATTTTAACTGGCAACCACACACCAGGGGCAATCAGGACATCCCATGAGATTACCATGAGACATGGCTCACCAGTCCAGCCTACCCTGCCCCAAGCCCACATCCAGAGTCCCCTTCCAAGGCCCCTTCCAGAGTATTCCAGAGGTCAGGTGGAGCCATTCAGTAGCGCACAAGTCCCATTCCTACAATGACTATGGCGGCCAGACTGACTCCCACGATCTTAGAGGAGCATAAACGAGGCTCCCTCACTACCGTAAGGAAAACACAGCGCCCAAGAGACCCCACAATGTCCCAAGCCCATAGCAACCAACTCCCAGAAAGCTCTGCGCGAACATAATAGGCACGCGGTCCCACAATGCGAGGGCAAGGAGGCCAAAGCAAAACCCTATGAGGGGCAGTAAAGACCAGTCCCGACAAAGCTCTGCGGCAATTCTTCCCAGGATGCCTCGGGCCTATAATGACCACCCTCCAAGGTGCTCTGCATCGAAGCACTCTAAGCTTCGAGGATGCTCAGAGGAAGGGGTGTGACAAAAGGGACCGGTTCCCCACAAGGAGCTAAGATAATCCTTCCCCAATGCACCAGGCCCATAACGACTAGCGACCGACTCCCAGTGCTTTAGGGCGGGGAGTCCTGTTTTCCCAGGATGCCCAGGGCTGCACGGAGCCGCGTGGGGGGAGAAAAGGCAGCCCGGGCTCGCCCTCAGGCCATCACGGGCCAAGACCGCGGCCGGCTCCTCGGTGGCGGGAGCCGTCACTCCCATCATGCAGCGGTGCCGTAGCGCCCGCTTCCCAGCATGCCCCGCGCGCCTCCATCCCGGACACTCACCGGCGCCGACGGCCCCCGCTCCGGCTCGGCGGCGGCGGCTGCACGCCCGGGCTCTGCGCCTGCGCTGCTGGTGGGGTAGGAGGGAGTGCGGGGGGCGTGAAGAGCCTAGGGCGCTTGCGCGGAGAGATGGACCGTTCCTGTCTCACAGTGGGAAGGGGGGTCTCCGAGTCGGGCTCTCGACGAGGCCCGCGCAGGGGGTTTCGGGCTTTGCCCCCCGCTGTCCGGGTTTACTTGGTACAGTCCGCAGCCCGGCGGAACGAGAAACTGCAAGACTCGCGCGTGCGTGAGCGAGCAGGAACGCGCCTTGTAGAAAATGGGATGCGCTGGGGGTGGGGGGCGCCCGCTCTGCCTGGATCCTGGACCTGAGGCCTTCTCATTTGCATAATCTTCGCGCGGGACAATGGGAGGCCTCGGGCGCTGAAAGGGGTGATTTGCATATTCCCCGGAGAGGCCGTACTTCGGAGCGCAGTGATTAGCATATGTGGGGTGGGGGCGCCTGAGCAATGCGCGTGCGCACAGGGACTGCGGACTAGCGCGAAGCGGGGAGCCTTGTCTTAGGATCAGTTTGCATCCCGAGAGCGGCCACAAGGGCTAGGACCCTTACCAACCCTCACAACCCTCCCCGCTAGCCAGGATAAATATTTATTGCTCTCCTATGTGTCAGGCCTTGTGCTAGTGGGCACTATGGTTTCCGCAGTGAACAAGAGGCGCCCCAGTCAAAGGAAGGAGATCCACACATAATCAACCACAAGCCAGAGTGGTCAAAGTTGGGATGACTGGAGCATAGGAAGCTGTGGGAGCCAGAGGAGGCGCCTGCCCCAGCCTGGAAGGCTTCCAAGAGGTGGTGATCTTTAAGCCAAGGATGAATAGAAGCCAACTAGAGAGGGAGTCTTTCTGGCAGAGGAAACAGCAAGGGCAAAGGCCTAGAGGCAAAAAGAAAAATGCATGGTTTGAGGAAGTGAAAGCAGTTTAGTATGCCTGGAACAGAGAGGGGAAAGTCTTCTACAGGTGATGTTGAGCTCAGACTTCATGCTGAGAGTATAGAAAGGTATTGCAACATTCCAGGCTTCTAGGAAGTGACTCATGTTCCAGCTTAAAACTTGCTAATGAGATCTCATTACACTTAGAAAAAAATCTAAACTCTTTATCATGGTCCATGGGCTGTACACAGCGTCTCTGGCCCTGCTTATCTTTGACCTCACCCACTTCTCTCTCCTCTTTATCCACTCCTGTCTAGCTCCACTTCCCCTCAAACACCCCAGTCTCTTTACCATCTCAGGCCTTTGCCCATGCTGTTCCCTTTGCCTGAAAATGCTTTTCCCTCTGATCTTTGAATACTTGCTGTTGTGCTCCTCATTCCTATCTTGGCACAGATGTCAGTCTGACAGGTTTTCTGGATCTTTCTAACATAGCACCTCCAGATTTGCTTTCCAGAAGTGAGCAGGGTTGTGGATAAAGCAGGACTGGCTGTGAGTTGATGGTTGTTGAAGCTGCGGTGAAGGGTGCAGGGGACTTCATGTTCCTGTTCTGTCTACTTCTGTATGAAGTTTTCCAATAATAACAAGTTTAAAGAAAATGGTAGCCTACAGCCCCTTACTCTGCATCTTAATAGCACTCATGGCAATCTGAAATTCAGATTTTGCTTCCTTGCTGTAGTCTGTTTTCCTCATGAAAGCTTCATGAGGGTAAGAATAGAGTCACCCTTTTTCATTTTGGGTCCTCAGTGCCTAGAAGAGGATCAAGTTTCAGATTAGCGCTAAGCTGTCTGAAACACCTAACATTTGCCTGTTTTATTCACCATGGCATCTTCACGCCTCTGAGCAGTACCTGGCACAAAGTAAGAGGTCAATATATTTTTGTATCTAAAATTAGAATCACTCACCTAAAATTTAGATGAATGAATGAGGAGCCTGGAATGCTAGGCTAAGGAGCTCTGACTCGATCTGGAGGTGACAGGGAGCTACGGAGAGGTTTTGAGAAGAGCAGGGACAGATGTTGTTTGACAGAGCGAGGTGTGAGTAATTGAAATCTCCTTTGGAGAGTGAAGTTGCGGGTAGGGGGTAGGCCAGGGGAAGGGTCCAGGCCATTGGTTGGAGATAGGGTAGCTCAGAGAGCCAAGACTTGGTGACTTTTGGCTGAAGGAGTGGCCAGGAAAAAACCCAGGTTTCTTAGAAGGGTGGAGGTGCCGTTGGAGAGGTAAGTACCCTCTCCTGGCCTATACTGTTCACCAGCAACCATCCCACTCCTCTCCCTCCCTGCTCCCTTAGTTCAGTCCCCCTCCCAACACAGTGCAGCTCTAGGTAGAGGGACAGACACACAGCCACCCCAAACACTTGTTCTCTCCTCAGTTTAATGGTGGTTAGTGGGATTGCCAAACCCCCTCCCCGCCCCGTACAAAATGTGTTTGTTTTTTTTTTAAAACAAGAAAAAGGGGCAAAAGCCAGGAAGGGGGGGGGGCACAATCTGATATTTTCATACAGATTTTTGATTTTTTTTAATATATTATATATAAAACCATAGAGACCAACGCACTCCCCCCCAACTCCCTTACCCCTCCCCGGGGGGCCTGGAGGAGAGACGGGGAAGGCCCCCCAGGAGTGGGTGGACAGAGAGACAAAAATGGGTGGGACTGATGTGGGAGGAGGGGTTGGAGGGAAGGGGAGCCCAGGAACCTGGGAAAGGGGGATTGGAGAAAAGGGTCGGGGCTGTCTCCCTCACTGCCCCCATCCAAGTTATGACACAAAGACACAGAATCCCTGTTTCCATGCCCTCCCCCCACCCTTACCCCCACCGTGCAAACATGGCTTTGCAAAGAGGTGCCCAGAGCTCTGTGGAACTCCTACAATGGCTGGCATGGGGTCTGGGACCCCCAAAGAAATCTGCATTCCCCTTCCCTGCCCACCCTGCCCTTCCCAGAATCTGACCCCCTCCCCACCACAAGACCTGGTTCTGCAGCCTAGGGGCCCTGGCCTTCCCCCAGTTATTTTCCCCCAACCCAATCCCTACCACCCGCCCTGGACTTGGGGGGACCTTTGGCCCCTGCCCCCTGGGGGACCCAGACCTCTGGGCCCTTGCTTCTGGCCCTTGCGGAGACTCAGGCATCTGACACCCCCATCCCTGCCCAAGCATCTGAGGTGTTAGTGGTGGGGAAGAAGCCCACCATCCCAGACTCTGGTAAATGTCTTTGCCGCTGGCAGTGGGGTAGACCCCAGCCCAGGCCTGGGGTGGAGGTGGGGTCAGATGAAGAATTCTTCTTTCCTCTTGTGTCCGTCGCTGCCATTGAGAAAGGCTTCTCTTGCTTCTCCCTGCTCATCCAGGCCACTGGCCTCGTGGGTCAGATAGGAGCCTGAGGGGTGACAGATCCCCAGGCAGTGGTGACATATATGTCAACCCAGGAGTTGGAGAGAAATATACGGGAAGAGGGAGCCAGACAAGACACACCAGACGAAGGAAGAGGGAGAAATGGAACATACAGGGAGAGAGAATCAAGTCCAGGGAATAGCAGAACAGGGGCAGAGAAAGAGGTAAAAGCAGAATTAGGAAGACTCTAAAAGTTCATGCAAAGGTCAACCCTTATCTGTTCTCTTGGTGGAATCCCCTTGCTCTGCTCCCAACGAATCCAGCAATTAGGAAGATAAGTTGTTTTATTCAAATCCATGGCCTTAATTCAACTTCAACTTTTCACCCCTTTTACAGTCCTGGGCCGAAAGACCCGCCCCTTTGGGAATCATGGTCTCAGGTCCCACTGGGTTTCAAATCCAGGATCTAGGCTCCGCCTCCTTGTTATCCCGGCTCTACGCTCGCCCTCTTTCGAATCGGGCTCTACGCCTCGCCCTGCTCGAATCTCACAACTAACCACACCCCTCGCTGAATGCAGACCCTCAGACCCCGACCCACTCACCCTTCTGCCGTACCGAGCACCAGACCATGCCCACCAGCACACAGATGATCAGAAACACCAGTAGCGCCAGGATGCCGCCCACGATGGCGTAGGGCACCGACGTCTGCGCCTCTACCACCGCACCGGGGTCTGCCAGAGGGACAGGGGGCAGGACAGGTCATCAGAGGACGGTCCCAGCCCAGCCATCGCTGTCAACCTCTTAAACCATTGCGCACACTCCATCTAACCGCCCCCTTTTACGCGCCACGCCCTTCAAAAATTACTGCCACCTGGTGGCCCCTTCTCAGGGCGCCTCTCCCCTGATGCTCCACTTCCTCAAGGAATGCTGTTGGTTTGTACACGGCCCCACCCGGACCGAGTCATTTTGCTAATACGCATCCTGCCTCCTTCTCCCACCGCACTCCCCAGAGAACAGAAACAGCGCATCCCTTTTCTTTTGACTGTTTCTTTCCCCACGGAACCTTAGGTCCCAGTCCCTTCCCATCTCGTCTAAAGTGCTCCAGGTTTCTAAAATGCTGCGCTAGGGCCTAACCACTTCCAAAATTCCTGCCCCACCATTGTCAGAGCTAAACACATCACACTTATTTTGTGCTAGGGGCCATTCCAACCGCTTTCTATATTTAGCTCATATAATCTTCACAACAACCCTACGAGGTAGGTGGTTATTTCCACTTTACGGATGAGGAAACTAAGAGGCAAAGTCCCTCGCAATAGAATGCTGCAGAACCGAATCTGAACCCAGGCGGTCAGTCTGGCCCCAGAACTATAAGAACTCTTGGCTGTTGACCCCCTCCACCCCCGAACAGGCCCCGCCCTCCAACGCCCTGCAGGCCTTGGACCATCCAATCCAGCCCGCCCATTCCCAAGGCCCTGCCCCAAGAGGCCCCGCCCCTGCCCTGAGCCCCGCCCCCAGGCCCACTGCAGCCTGCCCTCACCGTAGACCACCAGCACATAGAGCGCCCTCGCGTGGCCGTGCTTGTTCGACGTTTCGCAGGTGTAGGTGCCGTTATCCGCTGATACCAGGCCGGGCAGTGTCAGCGTCTCCCCGACCGCCTCGGCCCGCTCTGGCAAAGACTCATTCCCGCGGTTCCAGCGGATCTGGTTTGGCCTGGGCGGGGGTAAAATATAGTGAGAGTTAGGGACGCAGGTGCCAGCACCCAATTCTGACTTCTCAGGAATCTAGATATGCAGCATCTCCAAATAAGAGGGTCCCTACTAGCCCTTTCCTTTCTAGCAAACCAACCGTCCCGTGCCCAGATTCCATCCATCCATCAGGGTATCAGGAATCCTAGCCCCGACCCACCCCCCGCCCAGCCTCTTCCACCCTCAGAATCCAGGAGTCCGGGCCCCACTGCCTCCTTCCTCAGGATCTAGGAGTCCGAGTCCCCAGACCCGTCCTCCCTCAGGACTCAGAAGTCCGGGCCCCAGCCCCCTCTTTCCTGAGACACAGGTGTCCAGGTCCCCAGTCTTCTCCTTGGGCCCCAGAGCTCACCTGGGGTTCCCCGTTACAGCACACGTCAGCACCAGCGTGTCTCCCTCCCTCACCACAGCTTGGGAGGCATGGATCCGGGCCGTGGGGGAGTCTGTGGGCAGACATGAGATGGGAGAGTGGTTGTCCGGGTCATCACGCAGGGCTGCAGCGTGGGGCGGGCGGCTGGCGTTGGGACCCTCCTCCCTCGGGTCCCGGCCCGCCCGGCACTTACACTGCACGTCCAGCACGTACTGCGTCTGCTTGCTGTGTCCGGAGGGCAGCGCCTGGTTCTGCGCCTCGCAGATGACGATACCGCCATCGTCCTTGCGGTCCACGCGAAACCGCACTGTGCTCGCCACGCTCCAGACCTTGCCATTTTCCTGGGCGCTGCTCACGCCTGCCCCGCCCGGCCCGTAGACTGTCAGGCCGGGATTCCGGCTCCGCCCACCGAGGAGAACACCTCTAGCCAATCCCAAAGCAGGCTATTTGCCAAGCTCCGCCCCTTACCGATAGGCCACGCCCCATATCCCAAACCACGCCCCTCCCCGAAACCGGCCCACAACCCCACGTGCCTCTTCCCAAAGTTCCTCCCTCTCTCATTCCCACCCCCTCTCGTCTACCAGTTTGTTACATAGCTGCATATTGAGTGGCTAGTGTCTGCCAGAAACTGTGCGCCTTCTCCAAGCCTCGCCCACATATAAATGAACCCTTCCTAAGCCACGCCCCCTGAACACCGCCTCCTCTCGAGTCCCGCCCCCCTCCGGAACCTCCCCCGTCCACCCCATGCCCGCTCCAGGTAGTACCTTTCAGCTCCTTGCGGTCCCGGTACCAGCGCAGGGTGGCGGCCGGGCGGGACCGCGGCACGAGGCAGCTGAGCTCCACCTCGCCGCCCTCCACCGCCTGCTCCCGGACCTCCACCACCGGATTCTCGGGGGCAACTGCCGCAGGGAGAAGCGGGTAAAGGGGGCGTCAGGGGAGGCACCGAGGTGGGCTCAAAGTAACCAGGCTGCGGGATCCCAGGGACCAAAGGGGAACAAGGGTCCCAGGTGGCAGGGGTCAAACACAGAGACCAGAAGTCAGGAAGACAGGCCATATTTACTGGGGCCAGATGTCCAGGAGGCTAAAAACTACCAGGGTCAGGTCTACGATAACGGATAAGCAGAGGAGAAAGGCAGAGGGGATGGGTCAGAGGAGGGGGACGCTGTTACCCAGTACAGTGAGCGTGGCAATCTGGTGGTGGGTATCTTCCGTGTAGAGCTGGCAGAAGTAGCCCCCCTCATCCTCCAGGCGGGCATCTGAGAGCCGGATCCGCACCCGGCGCGGGGAGAACTCCTCAAGCTGGAAACGCTCGTCCTTCAGGGCTAGAAAGAGGGAACGGGGGAAGGAGTGAACTTGGGGAATCATGGCTTCAGGGGTCCCACCCTTCCTCCAGGAGCTTAGAGTCCCGTCCTCTGCCTCTTTCTCCAGCCAAACCTACATGTCTACGCTGTCCACCTAGTTACTCCCCTGGGGACTCATAATGATTCAGGCCCTCCCGCCCACAGGACCAGAGTCCAGACCCCCAGCTCCATGCTCTGTCACAACCCAGGAGTCCAGGCCCCCAGCCTCTCCTCCCTCAGATCCAAGAGTCCAGGCCTCCAGCCTCTTCCTCCCTCAGACTCAGGAGTCCAGACTCAGCTCTGTTCTCTTTCAGGACACAGGAGTCAGGCCTCAGCCCTCTCCTCCCTCAAGACTCAGGATTCGGACCCCAGTACTCACCGCGGGTGCCGTTGAAGAAGAGGGTCTGCCGCGCTGGGTTCTGAATGACAACTATGGACCCATCGTACTGGTGCAGACGGCAGGTTATCTCAGCCACCCCACCCTCAGCCACTGTCACATTCTCCGTCTGCACTTCCTGTCCTGCCCCTGGACCAGTAGACAGAGAGACAGGAGAGGAGACGTGTTGAGGGCTGCAATTCCATCTTTTATCTCTCCCTCTGTGTTTCTCCCATCCAAACCTCCAGTCCCTCTCCTTCCCCTCTCATTCAGTTCATTACACCCAACATTTCCTGTGGTCTGGAGTCTGGGAGATGGAGGGAACCTGCTCCCTGATTTAGAGGAGCTGCAGTCAAGATCCAGTGGTATGTGCTCTAATGGGGGCAGCAGAGGGCACACTGGGAGCCCAGAGGAAAGGCAGACTAAGACTGCCTAGGGAGAGGGTGATCAGAGAAGCTTCTGGAAGAAAGCACCATTGGATCCAGATCTTAAAGAGTGAGCAGAAGTTCACCAGGTGTGGGAAACTGCTATGTGTTCACCAAACCCCATCTTTCACACATGGGCACACGTTGTAGCTTGTCTGCAGAGACGGCTACACTATTCTTCAGTCCCTATACATGCCCTTTGTAAGGTGACTTTGCTGCTCCTCCCATTAAGGAGGCACTCCACCTCTGCGAATCTGGTCTTGTGACTTGCTTTGACCAACAGAATTTGCTAGAAGTGATATTGTATGAGTTCTGGAGCCTAGGCCTTAAGAGACCTTGCAGCTTCCCACTCATGGCCCTGTGCTGCCCTGAGACTGTTGGGTGAAGACGCCTGGACTAGCTTCCTTGAGGATGAGAGATCACAGAGAGAGGGAAGCCCACCCAACAGCCAGCACCAACTGCCAGCCATATGAGTGAGGCCATCCTGGACCATCCAGCCCAGTTACACCACCAGGTGACTGCAGCCACATGAGTGACCCCGGCAGAGACCAAGAGAAGAACTGCCCAACGGATCCAGTCCCAGTTGGTGACCCCCAGAGTCATGAGCAAATAATGTGATTGTTGTTTAAAGCCACTAAGTTTTGGAGGGTCTGTTACACCGCTAAAGTTAACTGGTACAACACATGAGTAGACTCCACTTCCTAGGATCCCTTGTACTGACGTGGGGCCACGTGACTGATTTCTGGACCACAAGCTGGAAGGAGCCCGGGGCCCTGACTGACTGCCGGCACAGGACTGTAACCCAAGTGAGGAATACACTTTTTTGTTAAGCCGTGGAGATTTCAGCGCTGTTGTTACAGCAGTTAACCTACCCTGATTAATCAGAGGAACAAGATAGGGGATTAGCGAGGGGGTGTTTCCAGCAGAGGAAACAGCCTGGAGTAAACTCAGAGCTGAGACTGATTATCAGCATCACCGTCATCATTGTCATAGTCATCTTCAAAAAGCAATAACCACAGTAGCTACTGTTTATTAGACACTTGCTGTGCCAGGCTCTGGGCTAAGGGCATCACCTATATATTTTCCATTTAATCATCACAATACCTGAAAAAGGTGGACACTGTTATCAATCTCTAGCTTTTTTCCAATTCCCATTTTATAGATGACAGAACTGGTCCAGAGAGAGAAAATGACTTGCCCAGGGTCACAGCCTTAGAGTGGCAGAGCCACTGCATCCACTTCCACTCCTGGCTGTTTGAGTGAAAAGTGTCTGGCCTTGGTGAGGGGGCATGGAATGTGCTAGCAAAGGGCCTCAAAGGCAAGCCAGGAGGTTAGCTTTTATCCTGAAGGCTCCAAGTGGAGGTTTTGAAGCAGGAAAGTGCCCTGATCAGATCTGGTTATTTACCTTTAAATGCTGGATAACTATCGCTGCCTGTCTCTTACATTCTGTCTCATTCATTCATTTGAGCATTTTGAGCATACTTCCTGAGCAGCGGATAAGTTTTCAGGGGCTGGGCGCCCAGAGATGAGTCAGATAAGGTCCCAGTCCTGGAAGGCCTTCAAGATTTATGGGGAGGTAGACAGAAATCACTGCAATATCCCATCAAAAGTGTTATGTTTCCTGTAAGAGCGATAGGTAACCTGATTTGGGGGCTGAGGGGTGGAAAAGATTAATTCCGGGGGATGGAGGCAGAGACAGCTAGCTTCCTACCCTGCATCCATTCTTCCCTTTCTCCTTAGTAAAAGGACCCTGATTGTATTTTGTGGTTGCCCTGATGCAACAGAAAGAGATATTTCCCAGATTTCCTTGCAGCTAAGTGAGGCCATGTAATAAAGTTTTGTCCAAATGGATATAAGAAGAAGTGTCATGTAATAATTTTGAGAGGACTTCCTAAAAAAAAAAAACTCGTCCTTTTTACACCAAGTCACCTTACGCTGCCTGGACGTGATGCCTGGAATTGTGGCCGCCATACTGGACCACGAGGCGAAGGGCAGGAGGGATGGAGGAACCAAGAGCTGGAAGGTGCCTGAGTCTCTGGTGATGATGTGGAGCTGCCATAAAGCCCTGGATGCTTACTTCTGGAGTTGTTTTCTGTTTGAGTATAATGCTTTGTGTATTTAAGCCACTATTCGGGGTTTATCTCGCACCTCCTGGAATATCAAGCTTAACATGTCCAATCCTTGCCCCAAATATTTTCCTCCCCATGTTTTCTCAATCTCAGTAAATGTCACAACGATCCACCCAGTTGCTCAGACCACAAACCTACAAATCATCCAAGTTCTTCCCCTTTCCTTCACCTCTAACATCCATGCCCTCAGCAAGATCTATCCACTCTACCTCCAAAATATATCCCAAATCTACTCACCTTTGTCCACCTCTTCTACCGTCACCCTAGTCCAATGACACCATCTCTCCCCAGGACCGTCAAGAGCTACTCATAGGTCTCCCTGCTTCCATGCCTGCCTCCCTCTAGGCCATTCTCTACACAGCAGCCAGATGGATTTTTCAAAAAGGTAAATCAGATCAAGTCACCTCTCTACTTAAAACCCTCCAAAGGCTGCCCATTACACTTAGAACAAAATCTAGACTCCTTCCCCAGCCTTCAAGGGGCTATGTGGCCTGACCCCTCTCTGACTGCAGTTCCAACTACCTTCTTGCTACTCACTTCACTCCAGGCTCATGGCTTTGATGTCCCTCAGACACACCAAGCTTGAGCCTGTCTCAGGGCCTTTGCACTTGCTCTTCCCTCTGCCTGGAAGGTTTTTCCCCCTCGATCACCCCAGGACTGCCTTCTGTTCTCATTGGGGTCTCTGCTCATATCGACACCTCCTCAGACTTTCTCTCACTCCGAGTCTCTTCACCTCCGGAACATTTTCTATGTCATCACCATTGTTTTATTTCCTCTATGGAAATTTCACTGACATTATTTGATTAATTTGCTTCCTTGTTTATTGTCTGTTTGCCCCCACCACTAGAATATACGGCCCGTGAAGGCAGGGATGTAAGCCATTGGGTTTCCTGCTGCACCCCAAGTGCCTAGAAGTGTGCCCAGCACTTGATAAATGTCTGGGAAACTGAGGAATGAATTGCATGTGTCAGACAGGATCTCATTTCAGCCACACAACGACTTTGTAACATCATTATTCTCATCTTAAACACCTGGGTTGGTCCCAGCTGGACCCCTTGCCATCTGTATGACCTTGGGCAAGTGGCTTAACCTTTCTGAGCCTCAGATGCCCTGTCCGTAAAATGGGGATGCCAGTGCCTGCCTCGTAGGGATTAGCCCACTGCCTGAAGCTCAGGGAGCCCTCTCTGCAGAGCTGCTATTATTACAACCTCCGGAAACATGCCCATGCACATGAAAACTGCACATTCTGGCGTTTTTGAAAAACATCTTGAAGCCTATCTGCAGATCCTGGACCTCAGGGCTAGCCCAATGCTAGGCCCCCATTTTACAGATGTGGAGAATGAGGCTCAAGGGTCCCAGGCAAGTCAGTGGCAGAAACTCAACATCTCCTGGGGGCCATCAGGACCTCTGGATATGTCCCCCCAAATTTATCCCCTGCTCTCTGCTTGAGGGTGCACATGGGGTGAGGGTGGGGGGCTTTTGTCTTATTCCCTCCCCCTCCTGAGGAGTCAGTAACCAACAGTGTCTGTGCCTGGAATATTAATGTCCCGGGAGCTTTTGTTTCGGGGTTGGGGGGTGGCGGGGCGGGACTTTCTGGTCAGAGGGGCTGAGCTTTGGGACTGGGGCACTGGCCCTTTAAAATGTGTTGACAGCCTGGAGTCAGAAAGGAGTCGTCATGGGGATGGTGCCTGGAAAAAGGGACTGGGGAGGGTTTGGGCAAGAGTGGCTGAGCAGGTGATGTGTAGAGACCCAGAATCCAGCACTCTCTTCCCTCAGACACAGGAATCCAGCCCCTAACTGCCTCCCCTCCCAGGATCCAGGAGTCCAGGCTCCTGGCGCCCTCCTCCACTGGGACCCAGAGGCTGGGTTCTCAGCATCCTCCTCCCTCAGATCCAGAAGTCCAGAGCCGACAGCCTTCTCCCCCTCAAACCCAGGAGTCTGAGTCTCCAGTCCCCTCCTCCTTCAGGACCCAGGAGCCAGGGGCCCAAGTACACAGCTGGTGGATGTTTCCACGGAGACTAAGGGGGGTGGGGGAGCACTTCCTGGGTCCTGAGTCAGCGAATACCCAAGGGAGTCTCAAGGTCACAGTTCCGGGAAGGTCACAGCCACCCCCTCCGCATCCGCTCCCCAGGGGGCTTGTGGCATCATGCCTCCTTCCCCTACTTCCTCCCCTAGGGAGGTGGTACATCCCTGCGCCCTGATCAAACCCCCCTCAGCCCCCCATCAATGGCGGAGTCTGAACATCCTCTCACAAAGCATCAATTCTTCCCCAGCTCAGCCTTGTGAAGGCGCCTGTATTCCCAGGACCTAGGCATCAGGGTCCCAGCCCCTCCTCCCTCAGAAACCTGGAGTGGGACCCCAGCCCCTTCCTCTCTCAGGACTCGAGAGTCTGCACCCTCAACCCTCCCTCCCTCAAGACCTAGGAGTATGGACCCAACCCCCTTCTCCCTCAGGACCCAGGAGTCCAGGCCCCCAGCCCCCTGCTCCCTCTGACACACAAGTCCAGGACTCCTAGTCCTCTCCTATCTCAGACCCAGGAGTCTAGGACCTCTGCCCTCTCCTCCCTCAGACCCCGGCGTCCAGGCCCCCAGCCCCTCCTCCCTCAGACCAGGAGTGCAGGCCCCCAGCCCCTTCTTCCTCAGACCCAGGAGTCCACCCCCCTGCCCCTCAGACCCAGGAGTCCAGCCCCTCCTCCCTCAGACCTGGGAGTCCAGGCCCCCAGCCCCCACCCCCTCAGACCCAGGAGTCCAGGCCCCAGCCCCTCCTCCCTCAGACCCAGGAGTCCAGGTCCTTAGCCCCCTCCTCTCCTGCAAACTTTTGACTCCAGGTCCACACTCAACCCCCAGAACCACAGTCCTGCCTTCCCCCAGCCCTCTCTCCCTCTCCTCTCTGGGGACCCAGGCATCAGGTGGGGGCGTAGGAGTGAGTCAGCAGCCTCACACACAAAGTCCCTGCTGTGGCCCCCACGTTCCTGGGATATTCAGAACTCCCTGGATTCCAGGCCTCAGGCCCAGCCAGGGGGTGGGGGAGTCCTCCGGAGGTTCCTCATGGGTGTGGGGTCAGGGAAGGAATTCCTACTCCGGGAAGGGTGCAGGCCTGCACTGAGTGCTCACTGTCGTACCCTCCACCCTCAGGGCCTGTTCGCCCCCTCCCAGAAGAGACCAGGCTCTGCCACTGTCCCCTGCCCCATGGGTGCCTGCAGAGGAGCCTTGGGGCCTGGTTCTCCGAGGACCTATGGACCTAGCGTCTGCACAGGCGGGAACCAGTGGGTGCTTGGGTCCTGGTGCCATAAGCCATTGGGTGCTGGCGAGTCTGACTGTCTCCAAGCTCCCCCCACCCCACCCAGAGAGAGAAAGATGCCTTTGTGTTCCCCAAGACGGGGACAGGCCAGGCTCGCACGACATTAACCCACCCCAGGCCCCAGCCCTGCTCTGTCTAAGGTCTTGGAATCCATGGCAGAACCTGACCCTCGCTCCGGGGTCTCAAGCATCCAGCTCCTGGGGGAGTGGGGGTCAGTGACAGAAACCTCCCAAGACCTGTACCGCGGGGTGACTCTCACCGGGGGGAAGGTCCCCCTGTTCTCAAAGTAGCCGGTCAGAACTTTAGCAGGGAAAAATGAGTCACCTGGGAGGGAAACATTACTCGGGATCAAGAAGCCCCCCTTCCACAAGGTCCCCCAACTCTTAACAGCCCCTCTCTCTTTTCTTTGTATCTGGATATCTGTTTCCTCTGCTCCCTTCTGTTCCATCCAATTCCTGGTCTCTGGGTCTCGGTTTCTGCCTGTGTGCATCTCTGGGCAGGCAACTCATCTCTCTGTCTTTCTCACTTCCTCTCGCCCGCCCTCCTTGGACCCTTCTTTCTTTCTTTCATCTTCCTCTTCTAGTATTCTTGGCAGATGAGTGAGCCAGGAAAGAGAAAGTACGTTTTTGAAAGGGCACAAATGGACCCCATCTCCCATCCCCACTCCTGCTGGCTGGGCAAGGTGAGAGAGGACGGGGTGACTAAGGGGGAAAGGCAGGGACCAGGGACACCCCCTAAAATATGGGGGCCAAATCCATTCAGAAATGTCCAATGAAAAGGAAAGCAGGCGCGGCACCTCTGAAGCCATGTACTCCGGCTTCCTACCCCGTGCTTTACAGAAGGGGAAAGCGAGGCTCAGAGAGGGATAAGGGCTGACACAAAATTACACCCGAGAGGCCTGGTCCCTCAGCTCCCAGGCAAGAGTACTTCTCATGACACCTAGCTCTCTCCCAACTTGTAAAGCCCCATGACACTTAATTTAGAGGAAGTTTACAGAAGGGATTAGGGTGCCAGGAAGCAGTGACTTTAAAACTAAACAAGGGACACGCCTGTCGAGCTACCTCCCAGAAGTGCCGGAGAAAAGATTCTTGAACTGGGCAAGTGGTCATCCTAGGCTATATTCTCATTCTGAGAATCCAAAATCCCACAAATCTAAGCTGTCAAGATTCCAGACATCAGAGGTGTCAAGATTCAGAATCTCCAAGAGGTCAAGGTTTCAGAATTTTAAAGGTGTCAAGAGGCTAGAATGCTAACGCCATCGAGGTTCTAGAATTTTAAAGGGGTCAAGATTCTAAAGGCTTTGGGATCCTAGAATCTAAAAGATGTCAACGTTCTAAAATACCCTCAGGCTCTTTATGTACTGAATTCATTGGTTCCAGGGTTCTATGGGTCTGGTTTTTTAGGGCCTAAAAAATAAAGAAAGAAAAATAAAATCACATGGAAATGTAGCTAAGGTACCAAAGTGCTCATCTGGGAAACTGTGCCATGTCTGCCACAAAGAAAAGAAGTCATGAGGAAAGTTCTGAAGCGATGGCAGAAGACTATAGAAGAAAGGAAGGTGCAGAGTGGGAGGTCAGGTTTGCCCCTTGCTGTGACCCTAGGAGGTCGGGAAAATGTAACTGCACCCAGCTTGCCAGAAACCCCTTCAGAGTTCCTAGCTGGAGTTCCTTTCCTTTCAGGTCACTGAGTTCAACATCTTCATTTACAGAAAGGGAAACTGAAGCCCAGGGAGAGCACCCCATTGGCTGCTGAGCCAGGATTTAGAGCCAGGCAGGCCCCCAGCCCTGTGCCATCTGGTTACACTGCTCTCCCAAATCCACAGAACCCCCAGCTCTCCCACTTCTGCCCAGCCGCCTCTCAATCATCCGCTCCTCCCACGAGTGGCTTCACCCACCAGGGAAGAGGTGACCTGTGGTAGGCGCCAGGCAAACACAGTGTGAGAGTGTGAGTGTGTGGGTGACATTTCCTGACCTTGTCCCCAGTCTCAGGGTCACCCTATCTTGGAGGTCTCCAGCTCTTTGCAGTGTGTGAGAAGGGTGTGTGAATGGCTCCCTGGCTGTTCTGGAGGGGGCTTCTGTGTAAGTCATGGGCTGGGTGTGTGAATGGGTGAGGAGGGGAAGCACTGGAGAGGCATTTGCTGAATCCACGTGTGTGCGCACACGCTGAGGTTCCGCACACTCTTCCCCACACACATACATGAATCCATTTCCCTCCAGGGCCCTTTAGGATGCCCTGCCTGACTCAATTCCAGGACTCCAGGGGCACAGAGAGATGGAGAGATGTAGGAACGAAGGATAGGGATGGGGGATCCTGGGATGGAGGCTGGAAGGGTAGAGAGGAGAGGCAGACACACGGGGGACAGGGAGAGAGTGGGACAGAGAGAGTGGGGAATGAGGGAGATAGGTGACAGAGTGGGCTAGAGAAACAGGCATGACAGAAAGACAGAGGACAGAGAGACAAGGGGATGGGACAGATGGGGAATAGAGAAGCAAGAGTGACAACGAGACAGGGACAGAGGGAGAATGGGGGCAGAGAGGGAGGGCAAAAATACAGAGGGAGAGAGAAGGGGGAATAAAGAGGATGATGGAGGGACAGAGTGACCCAGTAAAAAGGGACAGAGGCCAAGGGACAGAGGTGGGGGACAAAGACAGGATAGAGAGGTGGGGGACAGGGAGGCAAGGAGAAAGAGGGACAGACAGAGGGAGGGAGAGGACTTCGAGACTGAGGGACAGAGGACAAGGGTAGGGGGACAAGGAGAGAGACTGAGGGACTCAGAGACAGGCGGACAGAGGGACGCAGAGAGCGGACAGAAGGACAGCAGGACCGGCCTGGAGAAGGCGGGCTCCGCAGGCGGGGTGGTCTCAGGCCCTTTGTCCCCGCCGGGATCGGGGCCTGCGCGGGGGGGGGGGGCTGCGGCACGGCGGCCGGGGCCCGCGCCCCCTCCCCCGCTCGCGGCTCCCGGCGCCGGCCCGCGCAGCGCTTTGTCCCGGGGAGGGGGCCCGGCCCGGCCCCGCGCGCATTGTTCGGCCTCTGCGGCCCCGCGGCGGCCGGGCTGTCACCGCGGCGCGCCCCCCGCCCCGGCCCGGCCGGCCAGCCGGCCGGCCCCGGCCCGCGACCCTACCTGGCCCCGCCGCGGCCGCCCACAGCAGCAGCAGCGGCCACTGGAAGCGCCGGGCCCGGCCCATGGTGCCGCCGCCGCCGCCACCGCCGCTCGCTCCCGGCCCGGCACCTGCACCGCCCGCGCCGCCCGCCCCGCCCCCGGCCCCGCCCCCTGCCCGCCCGGGGGGCGGGGCGCCGAGGCGGAGGCGGGGCCGGGCTGGGAGGCGGGGCCGGGGTCCCAGAGGGGCCTCGAGACAGCGGGGGGACGAGGGCAAGAGCCCGGCAACCGGGGAGAGACGGGCAGGCGGGGGCTGTGTGTGAGCGTGATGGGGTGCGGAGAAGGCGAGGATGCTAGGTGAGGGTAGAGGTCATGGGTGCTGTGTGAAGAGGTGAGAGTGTGCAGGTGGAGTGTGAGGGCAAGAACACTGTGAAAGTGTGAGTGTGTGGTGTGACATGGGAGTGTGTGAGGGTGTTGGTGGAAGGCTGTGCGGAGGTGCAGGTGTCTTGGGAGGGTAAGGGAGTGAGGGGCAGGTAACTGTGAGGGGTGATTGTGTGTGCGAGTGTGTGCGGGGGAGAGTGTTGTGTGAGGAGTGTGTGTGAGGGTGTGAGCATGGAGGGAGGGGGTGTTTCGTGGGAGAGATGAGTGTGAGAGGTGTTCTGTGGACAGGTGAGTAAAAGTGTTGTATGAAAGGATGGGTGAATGTCGGGGTGTGGGGTGCACATGTTCCAGAGGGGGAATGTAGGTGAGGGTGTGAGCAGTGAGGGAGGAGGAGTTTGCTATGGGAAAGTTGAGTGTGAGGGGTATTCTGTGGACAGGTGAGTGTGAGGGTGAGAGTGTCACATGAGAGGCTGTGAGCTGAGCCACCTTGAGAGGGCAGGCAGCAGCCTGGTGTCTGGGCACGTCCAGGATCTCCAGGGCAGGGCTGGGCTGAGATGGGGTTAGGTGCCACCCTCCCTCCTGTCCTGACCTGGAAACTCTGTGTTTCTGCATCATTCCCCAGGAGGGAGAGGCTCCTGTGGACTCCTCCCAGGCCCCAGCATCAAGCTTCCCCACTCCGCGTCCCTGTTCTTCCTGCCCCAGTCTCTCTTTGTGTCCCTGTCTCTCTATGTGCCCCCCCCCATTCCCTCCCATCACTGGTGCTAACTCACCCTTCCAGATTTGGATCCCTTCTCCCTACTGGACAGCGGATCTCCCTGAGCCCACTTCTATGGGATCTTGTAGACGTGGTGCAGGATTTCACCCTTAGGACCCAGGAAGAGTGAGAAACCATGGAAGATAGGAGACCTCAACCTCTCCCATGACCATAACTATCAGGTAAACTGAGATATGCCAACTATGAAAATCCTTGCTCTTTAGCTCCATCACTACAAAAAAACTCTGCATCCAAGTCCATCAAGGGACTTTAGCTCCCAACACCCTGTCTGTCCTCAGTACCTAGTTCCCAACATCCTCTCTGTCCTGGGGACCAAATCTTCCATCACCTCCTGTATCCCCAGGACCACAGCTCCCAGCATCCTCTCTGTCCTGGGACCCAATCTCCCATCAACTTCTGTGTCCTCAGGACCACAGCTCCGAGTGACTCCTTTCCTATTCAATCCTCAGTTTACCCTTTTGTAAACTGGGGAAAGAGGTGGTCAGGCTGGATAATCTCTAATCCTTCCAGGGCTCACATTCTGTGTGTTAGGATAGGTGAGAGAGAGGTGTTCAACTTGCCTTTGGGATACTGGGTTAGAGAGTAGCTAATAGTTGTCTTTCCCCCCAAGAACCTATAGATCTCCTTGCTCATGGCTCTAATCAATGTCTCCTGCTACAGCTGCAGGGCACCCTGGGAGATGTTGGTTTTGTTCTCATCTGTCTTCTTTGGGTCTCACGATTTCTTCCACCTAAGGACATCACGAGAGAGGTGGTCCTGTCCCCATCCTCCTCCAGGGTACTTTGTCCATTTGAGTTTTCATGCAAGTGACAGCAAATCTAACTCAACTGGCTTAAGAGAAAGAGAATTATTTTTTACATATAATAAAAAAATTTTTGGGTGTGGCTGGCTTCAACATGGTCTGTCCATCTCTCTGTCCTGAGGATAAATGGCTTCTCTTGCGTTGCAAGATGGCTGGCAAATTCCCCTGGGCCCACACTTTTCCTTCACATTTGGAGAGGAGGAGAGAGAAAAAGACAGACAGACTGAGAGAGTCAGACTGAGGAAAACTGAGGGGAGGAAAGAGAAAGGGAGAGAAGAGATTTTGACAAGCTCCCTCAGCAGAGGGGAGAAATATTTTTCCCTAGAACCTTCCCCAAAACCTTCCATTGTGTCTCATTGGTCCAGATGATGCCTCCTGCCTATCACTGAACCAATCTCAATGGCCAGGGGATGAGACTGTGCTGATTGAATTAGACCTGAGCCACAGGTTCCCCGCACTGCCAGGTCAGTGGTGAAATCAGCTTTCTTAAACAGATGTGATATTGGGGAGACAGCTGCTATGCCTGCTATTTTGAGGAGAGGGTGGGCTGCATACCACGAGTTGACCATTCTTGAGTTTTTGAAGTCTTGGGATGGTGCAGACTTTGTTAGCTGTTTTCTCGGTATCCTTCTCACAGATAATAGAAATGTGTATTTGGTTTCTGTCCCCAGTTCCTGACACAGGGCTCCTGAAACTCTTGTAATTTCTTGGGTGATAGGAGTGTCTTGTGTTCTAATGAGGTGACTCTGGATTGGCTCCGGGATGGCTCCTGGATGAGAGCTGGTTACCAGAAAGACCAAGACATGATTAGAAGCTTGGAATTTTCAGCCCCGCCCCCCATTCTCTTGAGAAGGGAGAAGGGCTGGAAATGGAGTTAATGATAGGTCGTGCCTGTGTGATGAAGCCTGCATAAAATCCCAATATTATGGGGTCTGGGGAGCTTCTGGGTTGGTGAGCATGTGCAGGTGCTGGGAGAGTGATGTGCCCGGAGAAGGCATAGAAGCTCCAGCCCCTTCCCTCACACCTTGCCCTATGCGTCTCTTCCATCTGGATGTTAATCTGTATTCTTTATCATATCCTTTTATAATAAACTGGTAAATGTAAGTGCCTGCTTTCCTGAATTCTATGAGCCACTCTAGCAAATTAATTGAACCTGAAGAGGGGGTCACTGGAACCTCTGATTTATGTAGTCAATCAGTCAGAGGCAGGGGTGACAACCTGGACTTGCGATTGTCATCTGAAGTGGGGAGTGTCTTGTGGGACTGAGCCCTTAACCTGTGGAATTTGAGTCTATCTCCAGGGTCAGAACTGAGTGAAATTGTAGAACACCCAGCCAGTGTCACAGAGAATTGCTTGGTGTGGAGAAACCCCTCCACACACACATTTGGTGACCAGAAATGTTGTGAGTGTGGTAGTAGTGTGAAAGTAAAGGAGACACACAGGAGAAAAATATAGTATGGAAGAATTGGAATTTTCCCTATACAGGAGGAAGATTGGGTATTTTTTTCCCCCTAATACACATTCTCTCCCTCTTTGCTCCTTCCTAAGATAATCCTGATTTTGTTCAGGCATCCACTTTTCTTTATTAGCTGGATGATGTGCGGGAAGCCCCAGAATGGAATCTGAATACACTTTGCCAAATATTGTGGTTCCATGCCCTCTTCCTGTGATTGCTCTAGGCATGGATGTAGGAAATAAGTCTGGCAAATAAAAAGTGAGTGCAAGTCAGCCTGGAAGTTTTGGGATAAGCTTTCTTTGTTTTAAAAAAGAGACGCAAGAAGAGATGGCTCTTTGTTATTGCCTCTGAATGTGGGTGTGATGTCTGGAACTGCAGCGGCCATCTTGAGGCCATGAGGTGGACAAGCCTGAATGGATCCTTTAGGACATAGTGGAAACACTGAATTAGTCAACACAGCAACTGCCCTAACTCATGAGCTCTTGTTCTGTGAGATAATCAATTTCCTCTTTGTTTCAACCATTTTGAGTTGGGTGCCCTGTTACATACAGCCCTGGCCACCACATTGCTTGTGATTCACATAGAATACATGGAGGCAGCGCTGCTTGCAGATTAAAACATTCTAAGGGATAGTTTTGTCTTTCAGTTGCTCCCCCATCACGTGGTGGGATCTCTCTCATAGAGGTTGTTGTCCCAGCTCTGACTGAGTGGGCTGCATACCATGAGAACTTCAGGAGCAGTGGATTCCTCCTGTTTACAACCTGAACAACTGTATGCGGTGGCTTTGACGTGAACTTCCCTGGCTATAGCAGAGGGAGTCATAGGCAGAGCTCTGACCCAAACTGGACCCCATCAGAGCCTGTCTGTTAAAATTCTAGAACCAGGACACAAGTAGTTCTTGGTACTTGATATTTCAAAGGTAGATTTGGCTACTATGTGTAAAGCAGAAGAAGGGAGTTTGTGGAGAGACAGAGAAATAAAGTGGAAGCCCACGAGGGAAACCACACATTCAGAGAGAGAGAGAGAGAGATTTTGCAAAAGGGAGACAACCTTGATTTCATACAGCTTTTCAATTCTGTTTCTTGTCCCCAGTGAGGCCCAGAGACCTAGCTCTTGCTTGGATTCTAAACTTCCAATCACGTTGTCATTTTTGCTTAAGTCAGCTGAAACAGATTTTATTTCTTGCAACCAAGATCCCTGAACAAAAACTTGGGAGCTGTTAATGATGAGGTCCTGATCACAAGCTCTGGTGTAGAACATTATGAGAAATTTATCCCTAGCCTCAATTTCTGCTGTAGGGCATCATGGGACGTGTATTTCTTTCCTCTGGTCTGCACTGTATGGCATCATGGAAGATGTAATCCTAGCCTCCCATATCTGCCATAGAATCTCATGGGAGATGCAGTCCTAGCCTCAATTCCTGCTGTGAGGCATCATGGGAAATGTATTCCCAGCCTCCAATCTGTGCTGTAGAGCATCATGGTCTTTTTTTCCTTCCTTCCTTCCTTCCTTCCTTCCTTCCTTCCTTCCTTCCTTCCTTCCTTCCTTCCTTCCTCCCTCCCTCCCTCCCTCTCTCCCTCCCTCCCTTCCTTCTTCATCACCTGCCGTGTCCCAGGACTATTCTAGGTCCTGAGAATACAGTAGTGAGCAAAGAAAAGACCTTGCCCTTTATGGAGATTATAGTGGGGAGAGTTAGCAAAAAGACAACGACTGTTCCTGTTAACCATTGCAGCATAACAAAATACCCCAAAACTCAGTGATATAAAACCTCAGCCTTTTTATCTTATGATGCTGTGCGTCAGGAAGTTGAGCAAGACACAGTGGGATCAGCGTGTATTTGATCCACAATGGACTGGGGCCAGAACGGGCTGGCTTGAACAGCTGGAGAAGGATGGGATGGTTCATCTGGGGCCATATATCTGAAACCTTGGTTCTGACTGTTGGCTGGTGTTGTGGGTGAATTGTGTCCCCTCAAAATATATGGTGAAGTCCTAACCCCCAGGATCCATGAATGTGAGCTTATTGGGAAATAGGGTCTTTGCAGATGTGATTAAGTTGAGGTCATACTGGATTAGGGTGGGCCCCTAAATCCAATGACTGTGTCCTTCTAACAAGAGAGAGAGATTCGGAGACGCACAGCCACAGTCACAGAGAAGAAGGCCATGCAGCAACAGAGGCAGAGATGGGAGTGATGCAGCCTCAAGCCAAGGAACACCAAGGATTGTCGGCAACCCCCAGAAGCCAGGAAGAGGCCAGGAAGGATTCTTCCTCAGAGACATTTCGGACTTGTAGCATCCAGAACTCTGAGAGAATAAATTTTTGTTGTTTGAAGCCCCCTAGTTTGTAAGTTTGTAGTAATTTATTATGGCAGCCCTTGGAAAGGAAAAGAGCTGGCTTTCCCGGTTCTCCTGCATGTTATACCTGCTGGGCTTACGATGTCCAGGGTGGATCCCACTTGTCTGGCACCTGGGCTGAGGTGGCTGGAACATCCGGGGCTCTCTCTCCATATAGCATCCGTGCATGAGTAGTTTGGGTGACCTCAGAGCATGGCAGTCTCAGTACAGGAGGACTTTTACATGGCAGCTGGCTTCCTCAGAGCCAGACAGCTTCTAAAAGCCTGGGTCCAGGGGCCTGCCCCGTGGCTTAGCGGTTAAGTGCACGCGCTCTGCTGCTGGCGGCCCGGGTTCGGATCCCGGGTGCGCACTGACGCACCGCTTCTCCGGCCATGCTGAGGCCGTGTCCCACATACAGCAACTACGAGGATGTGCAGCTATGACATACAACTATCTACCAGGGCTTTGGGGGGAAAAATAAATAAATAAAAATTATAAAAGCCTGGGTCCAGGATCTGGCCTGGCATAACTTCCACCATGTTCTATTGGTCAGAGAAGTCACAGAGCCACTCATGTTCAAGAGGTGGATACCGACCCCACCTCTTTAAGCCACCACAATGACAGTTGGTGATATGTGACTTGAGGAGGTCCTAAAAAGAAACCCTGTCCCTCACCTACCCTCAAATACCATGGAAGATGTCCTATCTTTTTCTTCATGAACCATAGGGCCCCAAGGGGAGTGAAATTTTGTCTCTATGAGTTTGCCTCAGCAAACCACAGGAAATAGGAATTCTTCAGTATTGTGCTCCAAGAGTGCCATTGAAATGGTAGTTCTGTCTTTTCCTGAATCACTCTGAGGACATCCTAGAGAATATAGCCCAGCCTTTATGTCCTGCCCCAGAGCATCAGGGGAAATGTAGTCCTGTCCTTATTCCTCACTGCAGTGCATCATGGGAGTTCTGGCCATGGTGTTATCTCTTCTATTCATCCCCAGTCTCAGAGTCCCCAGGAAATGCAGACCTGCCTCCTTAGAACAACAAAGTAGTCTTGACCTTTGGAGTTTGGGAGAAGAGATTGGAAAGTTTATGCTTGGGTGAGCACGTTAGAAGGTTGCATTAGGAGCCCAGAAAGATGTGGAGGCAGCTTAGGGTGGAAGCCCATTTTGGACTGCTCCCAAGGCTGGGGCCTCAAATGCCTGGCTTCTACAATGTGACCCCTAATTCCAGAAGCCTGTGGAAAGGTGCCCCAGTTCACCCTCCCAAAGACAGACGCTATGGAGGAGGGCAGATCTGGCCTTGTTCAGTGGTAGAAAATTCTTTATTTGAATATAAAATATTAAATAAAACAAATATTCAAATATTAATAATAACAACAGCGACAATAATAATAATAAGAGCTCTCCCGCTGGCCTGCAGCCTTTCTCCAACTTTTATCCTCTGGTTCTCACAACTCTGCGAGATAGGTGTTTTGACAGCTGGGAAAACTGAGGCCCAGAGAGGGCAGCACACTGGCCTGAGGTCACACAGCAAGTCTGCAGGGCTAGGAGCTGAGGAAAGGACATACGGGGCCCCTGGATCCAGCCAGGGCAGGGGGAGTGTGGGGTTCAGGTCCAGAGGAGAGTGCCTCCCCAAAGTCTGGCAGTTGTAAGCAGGATGACAGTGAGGCTGAGGTGGGCAGGGCTAGGCCGGGGGGCGCCCCCCATGCGGGGCTGGACATCCTCCAACATGTAGTTAGAGCCATTTCCAGAAAGGCATGAGATGTTGAGATGGGTCAGGCCGAAGGCCTCAGCCACGTGGAGGCCTTGGCACCATGAGGGGGTTGCACAGCCTCGTACTGTGTAGGTTGTGTTCCCCAGGTCTGAGGAGAGAGAAAACTGTATGAGATTCCACACCCTGGGGCCTGGACCTAGAATTCTCACTGGGTGACATGCCACCTTGTGATGGATGCCACCTGGAAAAAGCAGCAGTTCTAAGTGTGGTCCAGGGACCCCTGGAGGTCCCTCAGACCCTTCCAGGGGATCTGTGAAGTCAAAATTATTCTCATAATAATGCTAAAATATCATTAGGCTTTTTTTGCTCTCATAAGCGTACAACGGGGTTTTCCAGAAACCCCAGGACAAGTGATCTTGGAACAGACTGGCTGCAGAAGCAGATATGAGGATCCAGCTGTCTTCTATCAAACCAGACAGTAAAGAGATTTTCAGAATTGTAGAACAATGCCAGTCTTCTCATTTAAAGTTTTTCATTTTGGAAAAGGTCATTTTTTTTTTGGTAAAAATATGTTCACATGTAATAAGTTTTTAATTGTTATTTTAAAATGAATTCATAAACACATCTTTTAAAATTTCTCAGTTTTAATTTTGAATGCAGTAAATATCTATAGATATAACTGACATAAACAGTAACTTTTAAGAGCATGAAGGAATTCTGAGACCAAAAAATTTGAGAACCCTTCCCAGGACGTCTCAGGATAGAAACTAGCAATGTCCACGGGAGGTCTCACCCACCTATGGGAAGTCCCACCCCCAAGTCTACATTTCTGTTGCCAAAATATCCATTTCCTAAGGAACGAGTCCTAATTCCTTAGTACACTTTGCACCCTCCTGAAGGAAGTCCAGCTTAGCTAGAAGTCAACCTCTTGCAAACCCCACCCCCCGATAAGCACCTCTCCTAGCCTCCTGAAGGGCCTCACCTTTAGTGCCTGTGGCTTCCAGACATTGATTCATGGGGCCTCGGCAGGCGATGAGGGAAGTCTCTTCAAAGGAACATCCATACGTGCTGTTCCCCTCACAGCTGTAACACTGGAGGCCATTGAGTGGCAGGTTTTGAAGCTCCAGGACTTGGGAGAAGACAAGAAACCAAGGAAAAGAGCACGAGGGTGTGGGTAAGAGGGTGAAAGGGGGTCCTCCGTCCTTGCATTACCTCCCCCGCACTCCCAACTCTCAGCCTGAGATGTCATGGCGCCACTTTGTGGTCAGCATTGGAATGACACTCTCTTTTGGCGGGTCTCTGGGGCCTGTGAGAGAAATCCCAACCCCCCGCTCCCCCTGAGCCTCTATCTGACCAAGCACTGGGTAAGCAGCTGTGTAAGACGAAACAGTCCTTGCCCTCAGAGAACTTAGAATTTAAAGCTGTGCTATCCCATATGGTAGCCACTAAGCCACATGTGGTTGTTTACATTTACATTGAAATTAAATAATATTAAATAAAATTCAAAATTCAGTTCACATTTCAAGGGCTCAATAGCCATATGGGGCAGTGGCTACCATATTGGACAGGACAGATACAGAACATTTCCATCACTGTGGAAATTTCTGTTGGACAGTACTGGTTTATAGAGACAGAATAACACGAAGGATCTAGATTCTGTTGGAGAGGAGGGACAGAGAAAGTTTCCTTGAGAATGATATTTTAAAGCTGAGCCCTAAGGAATGAGAAGTAGCCAGCTGGGTGAACTCTTGGGGCAGACGCCTTCCTGGTGGAGGGCACTGCTGTGCAAAGGTAGAAAGTGAGGCAGAACAGAGTTTGGCAGTTGCAGAAACTAAATGAAGACCCTGAGGCAGACAGGTGCTGGATTACACAGGGCATAGTATGGTCTTTGGGTTTTATTCCAAGAGCAAGGGGAAGTTGTTGAAGTGCCTAAGGAAGGAGGGTGACATGATCTGATTTACATTTTTAAAAAACCACTCTTGCTGCTCTGGTCAACACTGGCCTTAGGGTGGCAGGAGTGGAGGCAGTGGACCATCCAGGAGATGATTTCAACAATCTAGGTGAGAGGTCATGGTGGCATGGACCAGCGTGGCAGCAGAGGAGGTGCGAGCAGTGGAAGGGTTCAAGAGGATGTAGGCAGCATGAAACCCGGGTCTTGGTGAAGATTTTGTGGAAATTAATAAAAGAAAACTTAACTAAATTGGAGTCAGGAAGGCCTGTAGGGGGAGCTCTCATGCTATATCATACGTCATCAGTTACACCAAACAGGAAGAGGCACACGCTTGCGTCTTGGATGGGAGGTAAAACTACTTTACTGCTGAAGGAAGATTTCTCTCCCCACCTGGCAACAGCCCAGCCAATGAGAAATGTCGCAGCTCAGCCAATGAGAAGCTGTTGCCGCCCTTGTTACTTTCCCCCAATGGACTTTCCTTTAGAGCAGCCCCTCCCTACTCCCCCTCTTTCTCTATAAAAACAGCTCCCCTCCTTTGCTGAATTTGCCTATGGTTTAGCGGTAGCAGGCACATAACTGAATTGCAATTCTTTTGGCTATTCCTGAATAAACTCGTTTTGAGGCTTTTCAAGTTAACAGTTTGATAGTCTCATTGAATTCCCACCAAAATCCTTCTGTGAGGAAGGGATTGATGCGACCATTTTTCAGAGGAAGAAACAGAAACTTAGAGAGGAGGGGTTTGCCTGCGAGCCAGCAGCAGTCAGCATAAGTGCACCTCCCCGCCCAGATCCCAGACCTCACACCGGGTCTCCAGCCCCTTACCTGGGCCCCCATTGCATTTGGTGGTGTTGCAGCACCGCAGGAAGTGGAAAGTGTCGTTGTTGTGGAAGCCGGTGGGGCCTGGGCAGCCAGGAAGGTTGCCGCAGCCACGAATGTAGCGCTCATCCCTTGGACTTACTGTGGGAGGTCGGGGTGGGGGGCAGAGGAGAGAGGTCAGATTGTTGATGAGGGGCTGAGACTAGGTTTGCCTACCACAGCAGTCTTCTGACCATTCTCTGCTTCATCCTTCATTATAGGACCTTCACTTTATTTGGGGCAGCCATATATCTAGCCAAAAGACACATTTCACATTTTTCAGCTTCTGTAGGGATAGTCATGTGGCTAAATTCTGGCCAATGTGATGTAAGTAGAAAGGTTTTATGGGACTTCCAGAAAGGAGAACGCTTACAAAAGGAGGGATACCCCTTTTTTGCCCCATCTTTCCCCTTCCTCCTTCCTGGAACTTGGACATAAGGCCTGGAGCTTTGGCAGCTATCTTGGACTATGAGGCAATCTTGAGAATAGAAGAAATGAGAAGGCATCTGGGTTTCTAGTGACTGTGGAACTGTCCTAGTGACCCTGGACTTTCTATCACTGAATTTTTTGTGTGTGTGAGAACTAACTTTCTACCTTGCTTAAATCACTGTTATTTTGTTAAGGTCATTGTTAAGTGCAGCCTTGGGGAGAAGCAAAGCAGGGAGGAGGAGTTCCTGGCAGGTTGGGGCTCACCTTCCAGGCTCCGGTGCGTGACCACTTCCACGCACCGTTCTCCAGGGTTGCGGCATTGCAGGCTCTGCTCCCAGCCTCTCTCACAGCTCAGGTCTGATGAGGCGCAGGAAGTGCATTCGAGGAAACGGCTTCGGGGAAAGGGTCGAGGCCGGCCTGTTTGGGGAGAGGCAGGAAGGTGAGACTCCATGGGGAGAGTCCTGGAGATCCAGCTCCCTTGAGGACTCAACTCAGCATCAATTCCTCCTTATCCCACCCTTCAGCCAACCATCAAGCCCTGGCCATTCTGGATCTTTCTGGAATCCATCTTGGCCTTTCCAGCTCCATGACCAAGTCCAGCTGAGACCTCCTTCAATGTCAGCTTCCTCCTTGGCCTCCCAGTTTCCATTCTTGCCCCACCCCCCACCACCAGGGCATCCCCATATGGCCACAGAAGGATGCTTCTAATACTCAAATCTGACCCTGCCTCTCCTCTGTTCAAAACCCCTCCATGACTCCCCACTGCCCTCAGAACAAAATCCAAGATCCTCAGCATGGCATTCAAGGCCCATCAAAGACTGGGTCCTGGTCACCTCTCCTCCCTCATCTCCCTCCACCAGCCCCTGAGACTCTTCTTCACATAACTTCCCACAGTCCTCGCATATACATGCTGACTGGCACCAAGACCTACATATGCTGTTGCCTTTGCCTAGAACACATTCCCTTGCTCCTACTTTCCCTATCTCCTACTCATTCTTTAGGCATCATCTTCTCCAATTTCACCTCCTCCAAGAAGCCCTCCCTGACCTCCCGGGCTGGATCAGGTGCCCCTCTGGGCTCCCCAATCCCAGCCATGCCTGCTCCGGGTTGTCCCTGTCTGGTGACAGGTCTGTTTCCCTCACTGGACTCTGAGCCCCAGGAGGGTAGGGCCAGGGCTGTCTTGGTCACTACTGTGTCCCAGCACTACCCAGCACAGGGCCAGGGCCGGAGAGAATATTCAATCAATATTTATTAATTGAATGAATGAATGAATGAATGAATGAAAAATTAGATAAAACCTTTCTATTGTTCCCTGTGGTAGCCAATCTCCAAGACGGCCCCCAATGATCCCTGCTTCCTGGTATTCATGCCCTTGTGAAGTCTCTTCCCATAAAGCATAGGGCTGACCTGGGTAACCACTAGGGTATTGTGGAAATACTGGTGTGTGACTTCTATGCTAGATCATAAAAGACATTGCAACTTCTTCCTGGCTCTCTCTTGGATCACTTGCTCTGGGGGAAGCCAGCTGCCATGTTGCAAGGACACTCAAGCAGCCCCATGGTGAGGTCTGTATGGCAAGGAACTGAGGCCTTTGCCAAAGCCATGGAGTGGATCATCCATGTGAGTGAAGCTATCTTGGGAGCTTTCAGATGACTGCAGCCCAGCTGTCATCTTGATGCAACCTCACCTCTAGAAAGATCCAGAACCACCTACCTAAGCCACTCCTGGAGTCTTTACCTTCAGAAACTTCATAAAGTAACACATGCTTATCTTTGTTTTAAGTTTTGGGGCACTTTGTAATGCAGCAATAGATAATCAATACACTACTCAATTGTGTCAGGGATCAAAGCCTCACTTGATTGCTCTGTGATAACTTTGCTTCTCACATGGACCTTCTGGTCCAGGCCAAGTGGAGTAGTTACTTTTCCCTGGATTCACCAGTCACTGCTGTGCCCAGGCCTTGGCTCACACCATGCGCAGGCCTGGCATGCCCTCTCGTTCCTGACCCCAGATATCTGAGTTGAGTTTGGGCCAAGTCTTAGAGAAGCAAGAGGGCTGTCTCAGCCAAGGCTCTCAACTGGCAGGCCAGTAGCTGTAATTAGGTGAATCATATTACATCAAAAGCCAAATCCTTCCCCACAAAGAAAAATGACAAAAAGGCCAACAACCCATGTCTTCTGGCATGAACTTGCATGAAAATGAAAACATGAATTGCCATCACTGCCAAAATAGCTGTCTCTTACCATCCATGGGTCTCCTTTGTGAACTCTTCTTCCTCTGTCGCTCTTCTAAATGTGGGTGATCCTGAGGTTTCTGTCTTAGGCCCTTTTCATTTCTCACGGTACTCACTCTGTCCCATGGAGATGTTATCCATTGACATGGCTTCACTTCCACCTATATGCTGGTCACTCACAAATCTCTCTCTGAGATTTCTCTCTGATCTCCATACCTCTACACCCAACCGCCTCGTGGAGGCCCCTTGGCTATCCCTCAAACACCTGAATCTCTACATGCCCCAAATGCAACTCTCCATCTTCTCCCCAGACCTGCTCCTTCTCCTGAATTCCACATCTCAGAGATGGCCCCAGCCAGTCCTCTAGGGCAGAAACCTGGCAGACACCTTGATCCTCCACATCTAGTTACCAATCTGGATACTTCGACTACCCTGTCTCTAGTTCTTTAATCCTTTTGCTCTGCTGTTTCCGATCTCTAGTAAGCACATCTGTTGAGTTCTGAATTTCAGTCATTGTACTATATTTCCTGTCTGACTCATTTAAAAGATGGATTCCAGATCTCTGCTAAAACTTAGCCTTTCCTCTACTTTCTTGAATATATTAATCATAGCTATTTTCAAGTTCCCTGTCTAATGATCCCAAAATCTGAATCATTACGAGTTTGTTTCTATTGTTAGATTTTTCTCTTGGCTTCCAGTCAATTGATCCTTTTCATTTTCTTCAGGGTACCTTGTAAATTTTGATTAGATGCCAGACAGTATAGACGAAAATTTGTAAAGATTCCAAATGATGTTATTTCTTCCACAGAGGGTTGGTTTTTCTTCCCGTCTAAGATGAGATGTAGGCATTTTTCGGGCTAGTCTATTTCAATTTTGCCCTTACTCCTCGGGTGTGGTCTCAGAGGTAACTTGAGGTGGTCCAAGGCCTCTCTCCAACTTGGCAACTTCAGCCTCCCCACCATCACATGCCTGCTGGAATCCTTGCTCAATTCTGTAGCTTCCCAGGTACTATTTTCTGCTGAGTTTCTTGGAGTCACACCCTGTGCACGTATAGCTTGCCAATGACTTGAAGGAAATTTGCAGATCTGGGGATTCCCATGCCGTGGTTCCCTGCATTCCAGGATTTCACCTCTCATTTTTGAGACACTCTGGCAGCCCCAGACTCCACCTTCTCTCTTCCCGGTCTAGTGATGATCTCTTTTTGCTTCAGTTCTATTTCCTCTTCACAGCAGTGAACTGGAAAGTGCGCTCAAGAAAAAAGCCAGCTTGTCTGTGGGACCCAACTCCCTGAGCTTTCCTTCTTTCAAAGATTGTAGCTCTCAAATTCTTCTCTTCGTTTGCTGCTCTCTAGTAACTTCAAATAACTGTTTATAATTTGTCCAGCTTTCACAGCTGCCATTGGCAGGGGGGGGGTTATTCTGATATAAGCAACTCCATCATGACCAGAACTGCAAACCCACCCGCCACATCTAATCCATCACTAAGTCCTGCTCATCTACCTGCTAGCTAGCTCTTAAATCCATCCACTTCTCTCCATCTGCAGGGCTTACCCTCTAGTCCTCTTCTTCATCTGGACAACCTCACTCACCTCCAAGGTGGTCTCCCTTCATCCACTCTTGCTTCCCCCCAATCTCTCGTCCACTTTGAGGTCACAACAATTTGCTAAAAATACAAATCTGATTGTGACCCTCTCTGCTTAAAACCCTCTCATGACCTCCCACTGTTCCCCGGATGAAGTCTATATTTCTTACCACAGGCTAGAAGGCCCTGTCTAATACGACCCTGCCAATGTCACCAGCTCCTCTCGCCCCATTTTTTCCTTCCTCCAGCTGAATTACTTTCACCCACCTCTGGGCCTTTGTTTCTGTTGCTCCCTCTGTCTGGAAAACTCTTTCCACTGTCTTTTTAAGTCTGACTCCTACTCATCCCTCAAGATCCAGTTTAGCTGCTGCTTCCTGTAGGAAACCTGCTCGCATCTGAGTCAAGTGTCTGCTCTAGGGTCCCACAGCCCCAGTCTTCACTCGGCCCAGCCCTGATCACTCTGGCCTCTGTTTCCTCCATCTCAGCCCTGACATTTCTGGACTGGGCTTCTCCATCACAGCTCTGACCCCTCTGGTCTCTGTTTCTTCTGTCGGGGTCCTGACTCTCTGCCTGTGCTCCCCCATCTCGGCTCTGACTGATCTGGGCACTGACTGTCTGGTGATGGATCTGTCCCCCAAGCCACCCACCCACTGGACTATGAGCTCCCTCGGGCCAGGGCCCAAGGCTGTTCTGGTCACTGCCGTGTCCCAGTATCACGTAAGTACAGGATGTAGTTTAATCCACGGTTCTAGTCCCCGTGAGCAGGGTAAGATGGCATTAGAAATGGGGCTGATATAGGCATATCGGTTATTAAATTACTGAATTGACTCCTTGGTGGACCCCTGACCATTCCCAACCCTCTCTTTAGAACACTCATTTCCCCAAGATCCATCAGCTAAACGGGTAATATCAGGCCCAGCAGGGGGGCCTCCAGAGGTCTGTTCTGATTGATCAGTGCCTTCTGCACTGACTGATATTGTTAAATATTTTGAATATTATCTCATATTAAAAGCATTACTTAAACTCACTTATTAGTGCTTTCCTCAAGCACATCTAATTGAGAGAGAGGAAGCCAGCATCCTCTCTCTTGTCACTTCCTTGAAAATAAACATCTGATTCAGTTCCCACCAACAGATGAATGTTTGAGGTCAGGATGGATGAAAACGGCAGAATCAGGGTGGATGAAGAACAAGAGAAAACCAGTGTGAACGCAGGTGCTCTGCTTACTGACGTCATGGTGACTACAGTGGCCTGACCCAATTTCCTTCCTCAACAGAAAGAGGAATCTCTGCCTGACCATGCAACATGGGTTCATTCCTTCCCCACCCTTCCTCTTCTAGGGGGAACTCAGGGAACTGGAGCCTTTCTAAGTCTTTTTCTTAAAATGACCAGAGCCTAAAGCTATGAAACTCAACAAAAGGGCTTATGGAAGTTTCTTCACACTCTTTTTCATTTCCTAACATTTCCTAAGGACCATCTATTCTAGAGAACTTTCTGAGCCCATTTCAGCCTGTCTGATCCCCTCCTCTTTTGACTTCCCTTAAGAACATTGAGTCTCTGGTATCTCTGGTCTCTGTATCTCAGTCCCTTACCATCTACCGCCTGAACCATCTCCTGTCCCATGGAAAACATGAGATGGCAAAACATCAATGAGATACCTCACCTACTTCTCGAGCAGGTGTATATGTGTGTAGATTCTAAATGGCAGGAGTTGCATCTTATACATAACAACCATAAAAACAAACACACATATGGGATGGGATAGGGTTAGGGATGGGGATGAGTTTGTAGTTGGCGGTGGGATTGGGGATAGTCTGAGATAAGATGGGGCTGATTTGGGGATGGGTTAGAGACGTGTTTGGAACAAGGATGGGCTTGAGTTGGAGGGTGCTGGGGGTAAAATCAAGTTGGGGATAGGACTGAAGGTGAGGTTGAGCTGGGGTTGGGGATGAGAATGGGGCCGGGCTGGAGATGTGTTTGGGATAAGGAAGAGTTTGAGTTGGGGTTGGTACTGGGGTAAGGCATGGAGTTGGGGTTGGCATGGTATAGGATTGGGGATAAGATAGGGATGACGATGAGGTTGAGTTGGGGATGGTTTTGGGTTGGGCGTGGCGAGGGCTGCCCTACTTACCACGGATGGGCCGGTTGCACAAGTCTGACCCACACACGGTCTCTGTGAGGGTGATGATCTGCATGCCTATTCGATAGCTCATGGTCCTGTTGGTCTTCTCTGGGTGAGTACAGCCTCTCTCCACCACCTCCAGCTCTTCATCTCCTGTGAGGAGTGTATCTTCGTCATGCCAGAGGCTCCCCTGGGCCCAACCAGCCTCTAACACTCCTGGTCCTAAGGACACCCACTCCCAGGGCTGATCCCTTCCTTTCCTCTTGTTTGGGTCCAACTGTCTTTTCAAGAGGTATCCACCACCCTCACAGGAAACCTACTCTCTCCTGGTGACAACACTATCACTGAGACTTTCTGGATCCATCTACCCCTCCCTCACAGATTAGTGATTTTAGCAGGGAGATGACTCTAATAGGAATTTTTAAAGGAAAATGCTTCAAGTTTACCAAAAAGTATAATAGAATGATATAATAAATACTGTATATTCATCACCCAACTTTATAAAATATTAGCATTTTGCTACATTTGTTTATATATATTTTAAAAGAAATTAAATTTAAAAGATACAGTTAAAGCCTCCTGCTCACCCTCCTCCCCTGCCAATTCCATTCCTCTTATGCCCTGTCTAGAGGCAACCACTGGCATAGGCAATTCTCACACTATGTATGCATAACAATATATGCCATTGTCTATTCGTATATTTATTATTGATTGTATATTGTTATATACTATTTATATTAAAAGATATCATACTCTGCAACATGCTTTTTTTCTCTCAACCTTATGTTTTTGAGATATATCCACGTTAATACCCACAACTCTAGTTCCTTCATTTAAACTGCTGCAGAACATTCCATCGTGTGATTATACCATAATGTTTCTCCTCTGTTGATGACTGACTTTAGGTTGTTTCCAATTTGCCCTATCACAAGCATTACTGCTAAGAACATTCTTGTACATGTGTTCCTGGACACATGAGGCCAAGGTTCTTTGGGAGTTCTATATTCCTAGGAGTTGAACTGTTGGCTGTAGGGTATGCTAATCTTCATCTGCACTAGATATTGCGAATCACTCTGTGCGGTGGATGCACCAGTCTACCCCCCTAAAAGCAGGGTCTGCAGTTCCACATTCTCATCGACCCCAGGATCGTCAGGTTTTTAAATGCTTGTCAATTTAGTGGCCTCAAACCGAGTCTCCTTGTCTTTTTCGTTTGCCTGTCCCTGATTACTGGCGAGATAAGGTTTCTTGGTCACTCTCCTTCCCTGTCGCCCTGGAGTGGGGGAGCTCACCTTCCCATATGTGTACGACCGTGGTCCTGCAGAGGTCCTGGCCGAGGGCACACTCTTCCACCTGGCAATTCCCGATCTTCTCACACCGCATGCACCGCAGGCCCCAGGAGGCTGGGGGGAGAGGGAGGAGAGGAGAGGAGAAGTGGTTATCGCGCGCGCCAGGATCTCCCTGTGGCCTCCTCATGCCCCAGTGCTAGGACCACGTCTCCAGGCCCTGTGCACTCAGGTCCGTGCTCCACGTTCTGCCAGCCCCGGGGTCCCACGAAGGTCTATCCCTAGCCCAATGTTCTGTCTCCGCCCACAAGTCCCTTCCTAGAGTCCCGCTCTCGCTCGTCTTCCCTTTAATTCTGTCCGCGCGGGGCCTATCCTGAAAGTCCCAGCCCCACCCTGGCCATCAATCGGGACGTTCTAGCCTTGCTCCCACTAAGGTCCTTTCCCGGACCCCGTCCGCCCGCGGTCTATTCTATGCCGCCCGCAAGCTCTCCTCTATCCTCCCCGACTCCAGCCGATCTCTACGTTCTGCCGCCGATTCCCGCGCCCCCGACTACCCCCAACAGGTTCCACCCGCCTCCGCAGTTCTCTCCCCGCGCATCAGTCCATTCCAAGGTCTAACCCCGCCCACCAGTCCTGGGGTGCTCTCTAACCCCAACTACTGTAGCCCCTCCCCGAGGTTCTAGCCCCGCCCACCAATTCTTCCCGGAGATTCTAGCCCCGCCCACAAATCCTTCCCCGGGGTTCTCTCCCCGCCCACTAGCCCCTCCCCGACGTTCTAGCCCCGCCCCTCCCCGAGGTTGTGTCCCCGCGCCCCCGAGGTTCTAGCCCCGCCCACTAGCCCCTCCCCGACGTTCTATCCCCGCCCACTATCCGCTCCGAGGTTCTCTCCCCGCCCACTAGCTCCTCCCCAAGTCCTCGCCCCGCCCACCAGGCTCCCCTGCGGTCCCTGCCCCACCGCAAATTCTCAAATTCGGAGTCTTCCAGAGTCATTACTCACTCCGGGCCTCCAGCGGTCCGGAGAGCTTTCCAGGTTATTCATTGCCAAACCACCCCCCAACCCCAACCCCCGCTCCCACCCCGCCCTGACTCCGTTCCTTCTCCATTTCCTCTCGCTTTTCTACCCTTTCCCCTACATTCTCCGGGAAAAGGAGGTGAGAGGGGTCGGCTAGGGGGTAGTGAAAGGGAAGGGTCCTCGAGGGACGAGCCCTGGGTCCCCAGCCCCTGGCTCTGCCTCGCTGGGCCTGACTCTCTTGTGCAAAATGAGGCGCTGTCCTCCTGTCTTTCAAGGAGTGGGGGGCAATCCGACAGAGTGGAGAGCGCTCTGGAACGCCCCCGCAGGGTCAGAATCCCACTTATTCAAGGACTGGCTGTGTGACCTCGGACCAGTTGCTTAGCCTCTCTGTGCCTCAGTTTCCTTCTCTGTGAAACCAGGTTAAAATAGTTCCGCCCGTCCAGTTTGAAATTGCAAGGAAGGAGCTCAGAAGAGCGCTTGGAATGAAGAGCACACTCCCTAAATGGTGACTGTGGTTCAATGCCTTCGCTCAAGTAGTATTTCCTGAGCGCCTACCGTGTGCCGGGTGCCCTGCCGTGTGGGGCGTCAGATGGCAGGAGAATTACTATTTGAGTGGGGGGGCTGGGGACTGAGCCTTCCTCCCCCACCTCATCAGATCTGAGCCCCCTCCGCTGCCCTCCCCCCTTCCCGGTCATCAGACCCAGTTCCCGGCGCGGGCGTCCGGCCAGCCCCTACCTGGAATGCAGGTCTGAACCCACAGCAGCAGCAGCGGCAGCAGCAGCAGGCGGCCCATCTCTGGCAGCGGCTCCTATCCGAGGCCTCTCTGCACCTCTCAGTCTGGCCTCGGGAAGGAGACGGTTTTGTGGCCCCGGGGGCTCCTCCCAGACGGTTTGCGAAAGAGCGAGTCACCCCTAGACGCGTGGGCGCTTCCCCCTCCTCCCCCAGTCACCTCCCCTGCTCAAAAACTTCCCTTACCAGGGCGTGGCCAGCCCGGGGTAGAGGGGCCGGCTCTGCTCTGACTCACGTGGCCGTGGTCACAGCTCTGTCCCCGGACTGCCAGGGTGCAAATTCCAGTTTTCTCTCTTCCTGCTGTTTGGGCAAGCGACCCCACCCCTCCGATTAAAACTTGTCCAGATGGGAAATTTGTGGCCAATTATTAGATAATGTTAGGATTATTGTTAGTTTTGTTAGGAGGGATAATGGTATGGTGGTTATGTGGAAAAATGTCTTTACCATTTAGAGATGCACACTGAAATATTTGGGAGTGAAATAATGTCTCTAACTTACTTCAGCCAAAATGTGGATATTGCTGTTATGACAATGGTTTTGTGGTTATGCTGAAAAATCGTTCTTATTTTTTACAGATGCTCACTGGAATATTTAGAGGTGAATGTCATTGGTGTCTGCATTTACTTGAGAATACTTTTGGAAAAAAGAAAGGCAAAATAGCAAAATATTTGTATCAATTATATCAGGGTAACTTATATATATACCATTCTGTTTTCTTTTCTGTGTGTTTGTAAAGGTTCCTAATAAGTTTTTTTATTTTTTTATTTTTTGTGAGGAAGATCAGCCCTGAGCTAACATCCGTGCTAATCCTCCTCTTTTTGCTGAGGAAGACGGGCTCTGAGCTAACATCTATTGCCAATCCTCCTCCTTTTTTCCCCCAAAGCCCCAGTAGATAGTTGTATGTCATAGTTGCACATCCTTCTAGTTGCTGTATGTGGGAGGCGGCCTCAGCATGGCCAGAGAAGCGGTGCGTCCACGTACGCCCGGGATCTGAATCCCGGGCCGCCAGTAGCGGAGCGCGCGCACTTAACCGCTAAGCCACGGGCCGGCCCTAATAAGTTTTTTTAAAAAGTGAAATAAAATGCAGAAGATAAAATAGTTTCTCCATCTCAGGATACTTCTGACCAAACAGAGCAAATGTAGGTGACAGGCCTGAGACAGTTGCTGATCCACACGGAGGGCTCAATAAATTCCTTCAGCATTTACGGAGGAGCTAGTTTGTCCCGGGCACTGGTCCAGGAGCTGGGTACACACAGGAAACAAAGCAAAGTCCCTGACCTTGTGACAATGGGGAGTAAATATGTGTTATCCGATCCATTGTTGTCAGGCAGTGATAAGTAAAATGGAGGAAAACAAACCCGGAAGGAGATGCCAGGGTACAACGGAGGTGTGGTGGGTTTTAGGTGGGGAGATTCGAGAAGGCTTCCCTGAGCAGGTGGCATCTGAGCAGAGGCTGAATGTGGGGAGGGAAGAAGTGGGTCAGAGGGTCTGGGGAGAGTTCCACGGAGAGGAAACAGCCAGTGCAAAGGCCCTGAGGTGGGAGTGTCCCTGATGAGATCTAGGAACTGTAGAGAGGCCAGTGTGGCTGGAACAGAATCGGGAAGTGAGAGAGTAGTAGGCAATGAGTTAGTAGCAGCTACCTCTACCATTATAATAATGATTACACTGTTGTTATTCTTATTAATTTGTTGATGCCTTAAGCTAATAATTTTAAAATAAGGTAAGAAAAGTCCCAAAGAAATCTTCTCTCCTAAGAGGCAGTATAGCCTAGTGGTTAAGAGTGTGGGGGCTGGCACCAGACTGTGAGGGTTCAGATTCCAGCTATGCACTAGCTGTGTGGCTTTGGTCTGGTGACTTATCCTCCCTGTGCCTCACGCTCCTTATCTGGAAAGCAGAGATACCCAGTGCCTCCCTCCCAGGGCTGGTGTGCTAGAACAGGAAAGAATGCACCCAAGGGGCTTTGCCACAGTGCCTGGCTCATAGTAAGTGCTCAATAAAAAACAGTAACTGCCAGGAGGCCGGCCTGGTAGCATAGTGGTTAAGTTCACGCACTCTGCTGCGGTGGCCTGGGGTTCACGGGGTCGGATCCCAAGGGCGGACCTACACCACTCATGAAGCCATGCTGTGGCAGCGTCCCACATACAAAATAGAGGAAGATTGGCAAAGGATGTTAGCTCATGGCCGATCTTCCTCACCAAAAAAAAAAAAAAAGAAAAACAAAAACAAAAACCCAGTAACTGCCATTATCATTGTTGTCGCACCCAACTCTAGACTCTGGCCCTGGTTTCCTCCCAGTGGGGTGGGGAGGGAGGTGGAGACGTGTCATGAGTCTGAGGTCAGCGATTGTCATACTGACAACTGTAGGACTGGACCGCTCCCTAGCTGGGTCATCCTGCGCCAGCACATCTCCGCTTTTCGAGCCTC
This sequence comes from Diceros bicornis minor, assembly GCF_020826845.1. Lineage (NCBI taxonomy): Eukaryota > Metazoa > Chordata > Mammalia > Perissodactyla > Rhinocerotidae > Diceros > Diceros bicornis. Next base: position 18,261,749 of record NC_080773.1, read on the forward strand.
AGTTTCCTCCTGTGAAAACGGGGCCCCTGTCGGGGTTGGCATGAAAACTAAAGGAGACACTAAAGCATCTGAGGGGGAGATAGGAAGTTGGGGTGTTGGTCCAGGCCGGCGTGAGATCCAGCTCAGCTGCTTGCTGCTGAGTGACCCTGGGCCGGTGGCTTCGCTCCACTGGTCCTTGCTTTTCCCAGCTGTGCGGTGGGTCTGGGGCGGGTGGGTGGCGTCGCTCGGGGACAGGAAAGCTCGGGTTTGGGGGTCACCCGGAGCTGTGTGGTCTGGCGCTACCACTTCCTACAGGATGACCTTACTCCAGGCCACAGTTTCCTCTTTTATTTAAAGAGGGAGCCCCGCCATCCCCACCTCAGACTGCTCTGGTCTCTCGAAATCTCCGTCCGTATTTCCGCTTCTGTGTCTCTCCATCCCTGTCCTTTTCTCTCGCTCTGTTTTGTCCTTTTTCTTTGCCCCTGTCTCTTTGTCTCTCTCCATCCCCGCCTCTCGCTCTCTCTGTCCCTCTCTCTTTCTGTGCCTCTCCATCTTTTTTCCTGTCTCTTTCTGTCTGTCTCTGCTTCTCTCTTTTCTCTCTCTCTCTGTGTTTTGTCTCTCTCGGTCCCTCTCTCTCACTGTCTCTGTCTCTCTCTCTGACTTGTTCTCTCTGTCTCTCCCTCAAGTGACACACACCTGTGAGGTCTGGTGATGTGTTGGGGGGGGGGGCGGGGGGGTGCAGGCAGGGGGCTGGGCCCGTGCGCAACCCCAGAAATGCGGCAGGAATGTCAGCTCCTTCCTCCTCGTGACTCATCTTGGCCTCGCCCACTTCTGCCTGCCTGCCGGGGCCTGGGCGAGGTCCACAGGTTTCGGGGGCTTCCCTGGGCTGACGAGAGGAGAATCTGGTGCAGAGTCAGAGAGGGAGAGAGATCGAGAGAGACGGAGACACAGGGAGGGAGAGACACACAAGGAAGGAGAGACAGTGAGAGAGAGAGAGCTAGAGATGGGAGGAGGGGAGGAGAGACCACAGACAGACTGACTTGGGAAATCAGAGAGGGAGAGAGAGAGACTGACAAAACAACACCTGAGAGACAAGGACAGAGACAGTGAGAAACAGAGAGACAGAGAGCGAGAGATTGACAGAGGGAGTTAGAGAGAACGGCACCCAATTGTCTTCAAAGAGAGAAAAGTAGAGACACACAGGACCAGAGGCTGCGTGTGTGTGTGTGTGTGAGTGTGGATGTGCGGGTGTGAGCTCACAGCTGGGACTCCCTCAGCCTCTTGTCACCTGCCTGAGAAGTGACACCCCCCCCCCTGTAAGGGAGGGTGAGCTGCAGCCTTTCCCTCCCTTCCCCCAGGGGACCTAACAGCCAGCACTGATGTGGCTTCCGCATCCCACCCTGGCCACCTCCCAGATGCAGGACATCTCTTCTCGGAGCCTCGGCTTTCCCTCTGCAAAAATGGGGCACAGAAGAGGAATCACCCCAGGGTGTGGAAGAGCCAGGAAGTCCCTGAAGTCCACGCCCCTCTTCCCCCATTTTCCAGGTGGAGAAACTGAGGCCCAAAGAGGACACTTCAACTGAGGCTCTCCCCCTCTCAATGTTATTGAGCACTAGTGCTAGGCGGGGCGCCGTTCTGAGCGCTTTTTCTACATAACTTGGTGAATCCTCACAGCATCCTGTTACAGTTGAGGAAACTGGGGTTTAGAGAGGTGTGGTCAGTTGAATAACGGCCTCCAAAGGCATCCAGCTCCTGAGCCGGGGAACCTGTGAATGTCACCTTATGTGAAAAAAGGGTCTTTGCAGATGTGATTAAGTCATGGATCTTAGGAAGGGGAGATTATCCTGATGATCCAGGTGGGCCCTAAATGTAATCGCAAGTGTCCTTCTCAGAGGGAGGCAGGTGGACATTTAACAATAGACGGAAGCATTGGAAAGCAGGGGCAGAGAGAAGATGCTTTGCTGCCGGCTTGGAAGATGGAGAAAGGAGCCCAGAACAAAGGCGGGCAAGGAGCGTGCCCCTTGGGCCACTGGACCCCTAGGGTCTCCCGGAGAGCCCTGCCCTGCTAACACCTTGATTTGGGCCCCTTAAGACTCATTTCAGATTTCTGACCTCCAGCGCTGTCAGAGAATAAATTTCTGGTGTTTCAAGTCACCACATTTGTGGTAATTTGTTACAGCAACAAAAGGAAGGTAATACAGAGAATGAGTCACTTGCCTATGACGACTTGTGAGTATAGAGTCAGGATTTGGACCCAAGGTTCCGGCTCTACCGTCCATGCTCATAACTACCCAGCTGAGGGTTGCTGCCCCCCGGGGGGGGACAGGACCAGGAGCTGGAAGCCCCCAGCCTCTTTCCATCCCGTCTTCTACCACTCCCCTTTGGCATGCCTCTCTCTGGCTTCATGGGGTTAGGGGTGACCTGGGGAGAAGAGGGGATCCAGAGAAGGAAAACTTTGCTGAGTTTGTGCAAAGAGGAAAGGTTTCCCCATCTCTAGCACTTCACAGCTCAAGTTTCACCACGGAGCTGCAATAGCAGATATAATCATTGCAATCCAAGGGCTGATGACGCTAATATATAAAGAGCTCCCGATAGGGGCTGAATTGTGTCCCCCTACCTAAAAAAGAGAGAGAGAAAGAGACATGTTGAAGTCTTAACTCCCAGGACTCAGAATGTGACCTTATTTGGAAATAAGGTTGTTGCTGATGTAATCAGTTAAGATGAGGTCATAGCGGAGTGGGGTGGGCCCCTAACCCAACGTGACTGGTGTCTTTATAAGAAGACGGTCATGTGAAGACAGAGACACAGGGAGAAGACCGTGTGTTGACAAAAGCAGAGATTGGAGTTACGCAAGCCAAAGATTGCCAGCAAACCATTAGCAGCTGACAAGAAGCAGGAAAGATTCCCCTACAGGGTTCTGAGAGAGCACAGTCCTGCCAACACTTGATTTTGGGCTTCCAGCTTCCAGACTGCCAGACAATGCATCTCTGTTGTTTTAAGCCACCAGTTTTGAGATCCTTTGTTGCTACAGCCCCAGGAAACTAGTTCAGCTCCTATGAATCAATAGAAAATTAGCAAAGGACAGAAGGGGAAGCACAAATGGCTCTTATAAAAATGATGCTAAAATGCCATTTACATCAGTTAGCTTTTGCCGTGTTACATCACCCCAAAATTTAGTGGCTTCAAACAACAAACATTATGCCTCCAGATGCTGTTGGTTGGCTGGGCCCATCTCGTCTAGGCTGGCTCGGCTGGCCTGGTTGTTCTTGGATGGCCCCACTCAAACGTCCTCAGCTGGCTTGGCTGGGATGCCTGGATCCTCTCTCTGAATGTTTTCCAATCCTACACCAGGCAAGCGTGGTCACACGGTGGCAAAAGAGTTCCCAGCAGCCAGAAACAGAACAGAAGCTGCAGGTTCCCCTGAGGCTGGGGCTCAGAATGCAGGCAACATCACTTCTGCCTTAGTCGATTGGTCGGAGCAAGCTCCAAGGCTGGCTCAGGCTTGAGGAGAGGGAAATAGACTCCATCCCTTGACGGAAGGGCCATTGCATCCTACCACACCCCTTTCACTTACAGATTGGCAAAAAACAAAACAAAACAAAACATTTGGTGATACACAGAGTTGGTGAGTCTGCAGGGAAACAGACACTCCCCTCCACGCTGGTGTGAGTGTAAATTGGTCCAACCCCCATGGAAGGTCATTTCACAACTGCTCTCAAAGTTGCAAATATAGAAAAACCTTTTGACGTTGCAAAACCGCTTACCACCTTGCAGAACTTGGTGCAAAGATGAAATGATAGGCTCACGGAGTTGATCATTGCAACATGGTTTGTAATACAAGTGATTGGTAAATACCTAACTGTACAACAGGTACATTTATCCAAGCACAAAGAGAAAGAGGAAACTATGTAATTCAGGTTACGTTTTTTACCTTCAAATGGAAAAATCTAGGGGCAGAGCAGTGCGTAGTGTATGCTGCTGTTTGTGCATGCTGCTGTTTGTGCGTAAGAGAGGGGTGCACGTGGCTGTATTTCCTTATATGCGCGTTAAATAACTCTCTGATGTCCTCCTGCCTCCAGGTTTCAAATTAAGGGCAGGGAAACGTCCCTTCTCTGCCTCCCTGCCCTTCACACTCTTGACCCCACAAGCCTCATGTTTGTGCAGCTCCTGGCCTGTTTCCCCAGCCCGAATCAGCAGCTAACCTTTGAGGAGGCCAGCTTCTCCTAGCACGAGGCACCAGGAGCTGCTCTCCTCTCCCTGACTCAGACTTCAGACTGGGAGACCTGCTCTCGCTTCTTCCCACTTCTCCTGGACCAAGGGGCTCTGCATCCACCCAGGAAGGAGGTGGGCTTCTTTCCCAAACCTCTCCCTGCCATGGCACCCCATCAGGAATAGCCGCCCCCAGGCTCCTATCTTTCTCCTTTAGGAGCAAGCTCCTTGACTGATTGTACACGCTGACTGAGGGCCCCGCCCCGGAGCCTGGGAGGCCTGACAGGCCTACGGACTGACTTTGGACTGGTTCTTTCTCTTGCTTGGGATCTCTCCTCTGAGCCAAGGGGAGGGGGCAACCTGGCCTTGCCGGGCACGCTGCTAAATGATGGTGATGGTACACAACACCACCGTTCTCAGTGCTCTGCAGACCTCAACTCACTCGATCCTCAGAGCAGCGCTTGGATGTAGGTCCTCCTAGTTTCCCTGTTTGACAAATGGGGAAACTGAGGCTCAAGCAGGTGAAATGTCTTGCCAGCTTGAAGCAGCAGAACTGGAACTTGGACCCAGGCTGTCCAGCTCCGAAGTGCTCATCCCCCTCTGGATGGGTGTGTGGTTTCCTCAAAGCCTGAGCATCACTAGTATGAATCCTCCCAGTGCTACCATAGGCACCGTGTATCGAGCACTATCTATAGGCCCCGGGTTACGGCAATTCCGTGGATGAACACACTGAGGCCCAAAACAGGGAAGGGGCCTCCCCGGAACGACCCCTCAAAGGAGAGGCAGGTGGGGAGCCAAAGCTCAAGAAGAGGTGACTCTGACAGAGACCAGGTATCAGGGCCGGAAGGCCCCTCATGAGTGGCTGAGATTGGCCTTATTCCCATTGAACAGATGTGCAAATCAAGGCTGCCCAGTCAGAGACAGGGGAGGGAGAGCGACGCAGGCCTCATCGGCCAGGGGGCTGTCTTCTTCCTGCCCCCTTGGTGAAGCCCAGTGGTCAAGTCAGAGAAGCCTGGGTTCAAATCCTGGTTGTGCCAATGTCCTCACTTCACAGCCTTCGACAAGGGCCTTGACTACTCTGACTCTTAGTTTCCTTCTCTCTAAAATGGGGAAACTCAGGGCTGATGTCAACTGTACCAGCTGTTAACATACTGAGATACTTCTAGATTTGGTTGGTAAAGATCCACTGCCCTGAGACCCTGAGTGTCCCTGTGGCATGTCTGGGTCCTCCCAGACACCCCCATGTTCTAGCAACTAAAAGGGAAACACCAGGTCAGTGGAGGCCAGCAGGATGCTGCTCTAACCATTGGGCAGAGTTTCCCGTCCTCTACTGACTGATGGTCATGTATTTTGAATATCGCTCCTGGGGTTAATGATAATGGCTTGTAGGACTGTTGTAAGGGTTCAATGAGTTAACATCTCTATGGAGTGACCAGGTGACCTATGAATACTAGTAATAGTAATGATAATAACACGCCCACCCCTCCTTCTTTAGCTTCACTGAGTAGCCTCGGGCTTCTTCCATACACCTCTCAGGACTCAGTTTCCCCATCTCCATGCTCCCTAAGCCCCCTCCCCGCCAGGTGTCTCAGCGGCTAGGACAGCGGGTGGGGCGCTGTCTCCCGGGCCTGTTTGCTCTCCCTCTTCGAGGGCTGCCATCCTCACCAAGGCCCTTGAAGAAAAGGCTGGGGCACCTGTGTCCTGCTTCCCTCCCCCGCCCCCCGGCCTGGATAATGCTACGGCTCCGCCCTGCTCTATTGCTCCTGGGAGTGCTGGCCGCCCCAGCAGGTGGGTGCACAGTGTGGGGTCCCTCAAAGAACGAGAGAGTCAGCCCATGGCTGGTGGGAATCCAGCTTCCGAATCTGAGCCCAGCGCTTTCCACCTCGGCTTTCTGTCTAGCAGAGGCAGCTGAAGGGAGTGTTTGAGAGCACAGTTCTGGAGCCAGGCTGCCTGGGTTCAAATCCCGGTGCAGCCGCTTCTGAGCTGTGTGACCTTGGGCAAGCCACTTAACCTCTCTGTGCCTCAGATTCCCCGTCTGTGAAATGAGGGTGATAATGACCCTGCCTCAGAGGGCTGTTGGGGGCATTCGTTGAATTAATATGTTTGAGGAGCTGTTTAAGAGTTTAGAACAGTATCAGGCCAGAAGCAGACCTGTCTGAAGGGGGCCTGTTATTGATAGCCAAGAGAGTTATTATTATTCCTTTACTTTGCCTGCCTATCTCCCCTTTGGTTCTAATTCTGCCACCGTTGACCAGGTTGGGAATTAAGTGGCCTGGGAACCTCACCAGGGTCTCACTGTGTGGCCTTGGGTGAGCCTGTAGGACCATCAGTTTCCTCGTCTGTAAGAGGAAGGTATGAGACCAGCTCAGCCCTTTTCCCACTGTGCTTCTCAGAGCCTGGAGATTTCCTGCAAGAACCTGAGGGGCCTCTCTGGAGTTCGAGAAGGCTGACTGGACTGACGGAGTCTCCTCAGCCCAGCGTAAGCAGGGAAATTCCACTTTTGTCTGTTCAATTCCGGGCTTGCAAGGGAGCTGTTTGGAGGAAGAGTTCCGTGGTGAGAACCGGTGGATTAGATGGAGACGGCCAGCTGCTCAGCTTGGAGAGGCTAAGTCCCACCTCCAAGCCTCTGCCCATGCTGCTGCTCCCACCGGAATGCCATTCACACACCTCCAGGAAAGTGTTCCTTGATCTTCTCCCAACAGCCCACCTGCCTCCAGCCTTTAGTCCTGTTCTTGAATCCTGTGAATGTGTGTGTGTGTGTGTGTGTGTGTGTGTGTGTGTGTGTGTGTGTGTTCTTTCTCCTCCTCAAATTGCAGGGTCTGATCACTCCTGTCTCCCCACAGGGACCTCTGAGATGTGTCCAGCCTGCTCTTTGCTGGGAAAGTGCACCGACACAGCTTGTCCTCCGGCCCGGGACTCCTGCTTGCTTAGCGAGGTGCAGCTGGGTAGGGGACCCGTCGGGGGCTGGGCAGAGAGGAGGGACAAAGCGAGTGGGCAGGGGGTGGAGGGGAGAGGCATGGAGGAGCCACCCTGGGACTGGAGGTTCCAAACTTTGCCTCATGCCTCATAGCTCAGCTCGCCACTGCTGGGGTGGGGGGTTAGGGTGGTCTCAATGCCAGCTCAGGTCCCAGACTGACCTCTGGGAATTGCCACAGAGGGGACAGAGGTCTGGGAGGGCTTGCAGGGGTCTCCAATCTCCCCTCCTCAACCTCTATCCCCAGAAAATGGGACTCTCATCAAGAACGGGTCGTTCGTGGCTCCTTGGGAATGCCGAGAAGGTGTCTACACCCTGATCTATGGCTCCCACGTGAGTCTTTGAGTCAGCACAGTCTGTTGCAAGAACACCTGTAGCAGGGCCACCCCACAAGGTTTGTCAGCAGGCATTAAGGGTCACGTACCCGGGTGGGGTGTGACGGGCATTTGGCCTCGGTTTCCAGCTCTGCCTGGCTGATTGGGGCAAAGAGAACCTCAGTTTCCTCATCTGGAAAATGAGTGTGAAATAAGCATTGCAGGGGTTGAGGGGGGCATCCAGCACAAGGCTGGTAGAGAATGGGCACTCCAAAAATTGTCACTGTGCTTATTGAGTTCTTGGGGGACTGGAGAGACGCCCAGATCTGATTTCTCCTTCGGAGAGGAGCTCCTCTGAAGGCTAGGCAAGCAGGAAAAGAAATGTTATGTGTGAGGACAAGCCCAGGTCTAGGGGGAGGCCAGCAAGGCGCCTAGGATGCACCATTTAAGGAGATGCTGACTCTGCACTTGCATGACCTTGACAGTGAGCATGACCTTGGGAACTCCTCGCTGGCCTCACGCTAGACCTGGCCCAAGTGATGATAACCATCATTTTTGGTTGCTTGGTTATTCTCAGAAGAAAGAATTTATATTCGGCAGGTGTAGCAATGGGGAGACCTGAGACAGCTCCACACTCGGGGCTACTAGCCATCCTTCCAGACAACTGGGATTTCCCTCCTCTTTTTTTTTTTTTTTTTGCTGAGGAAGATCAGCCCTGAGCTAACATCCGATGCCAGTCCTCCTCATTTTCTTTGCTGAGAAAGATTGGCCCTGGGCTAATATCCGTGCCCATCTTCCTCTACTTTATATGGGACGCCGCCACAGCGTGGCCTGACAAGTGGTGCGTCCGTGCGCGCCTGGGATCCGAACCTGTAAACCCCGGGCCACTGAAGCGGAGCGCGCGCACTTAACTGCAGCACCACTGGGCTGGCCCCGGGATTTCCCTCCTCTTGAGTTGTGCACCTCAACCAAATAAAACAGCCAGGTCTATGCTGAGAGGTGGGCATGCTATTCAGTATATAAAAAGCCGGTTATGATTATAATTGCATTAAACAAAACTCTTGTGTGTCAAGAAAGATCAGAGGGACCACCTCGAAATACTTCGAGAAATTGTCTTTTGGTAGATGATCTATCACAGTGCTGTCCAGTAGAAATATAATATGAGCCATAGATGGAATGCCAGCTTTCCTATTAGTCACATTAAAAAGTACAGAGACAAGTGAAATTAATTTTAATAATATTTTTTTATTTAAGGTAACATATCTAAAATATTATTTCAACATATATGTAATCAATATAAAATTATGAATGAGATGTTTTACTTCCTTTTTTCAAACTAGGCCTCCGAAATCTAGGGCATATTTGATACCCACGGCACATCTTAAAGGGAACCAGCCACATTTCGAGTGCTCAGTAGGCACACGTAGCCAGTGGTCACATATTAGCAGGGTTCTGTAGTTGTGTTTTCTTCAGTCTACTTTTCTGTAACTGCCAATGTTTCAATACAAACCCACGTTAATACGATTCATGGTTTAGTTTTGACTCAGGAAAAGTATGCGTAAATAGCTGCCTCTGAAATGTTTCAGATCTCTAAGAAAGCTCTGAAAATTAATCAGATGGTGAAGAATCTGGAAGCCATGGTCCAGCTCTTTTGCAGAACACCACAATGTCTTAAAACCTGAAATAACAGGATCACTTTTGGAATTTGAGGTCTCTAAGAGAGGGCTTTTGTCAGTGTGGTCAGGGCTGTATCTCCAGAACAGGGCCTGGCACACAGTAGGCACTCAAGAAATGTTTGTGGAATGAATATGAGGACCTTAGGATCCAGACCGAAGGTTTGTTTAGGACAAATGAACAATGTGGGGCCAGCTCCACTGTCAATGCTCCTCAGAATAAGTCTTCAGGGCCCGGAAGGAGGTGGCTGAGACCAGGCTGGTCTCACTTTGGAGGAAAATGCTCTGGATTGTGGTGGGGGGAGGCAGCAAGAACAGAGGGCTTGGTCGGGGAAGGAGGGCTGAGAGGGGGTGTTTCTCAGCCTCCACTCCACTGACAACACCCACTCCCACCAGAGGCGGGGCCAGAAGCCCAGCTGACCGGGGTGAAGTGTCACTACTGTTCTGGGGCCCCGTGTGACTCCCTTTTGGTTATGAACTGCACCGGGAACCAGACTGTGTGTCTCACCCTGAACAGGACATGGAGTGCAGGTAAGGGTTTCCTTCAGGAGGTCACGTGCGTGGCAGGCCTCCCTCCCACCTGCACAGGTAAGTGTTAAGGTTCTCTTGCATGTGGGTTTTGGTTATCTGTTGCTATTTAACAAATTACTGGCAAATACAGTGGCTTAAAGCAACAACAGTCATTTTATTAACTTTTGTGGTTTCTGTGGGTTGGGAATTTGGAAGAGCTCAGCTGGACAGTTCTGGGTCTTTCATGGGGTTACAGTCAGAGGGTAGCTAGAGTTGGAGCTGAAGGGCTGAGAGCAATTAGGGGCTTTCTGAGCATCTCACACATGTACACTCCGGGCCTTTCCAGGTGTTCTCTCCACATTGGTTAGACTGGGCTTCCTCACAGAATGGCCGCCTCAGGGCTCTTTCCATGGCGGCTGGAGACTTTGATACTGAATGGTGCAGCAAACAAGGCAGCAGCTGGGGCTGGCTGGGTGTCTCCCTCTCTCTTCATGTAATCTCAGGGCCTCTCTATGTGGTTCTCTACGTTGGTTAGATTGGGCTTCCTCACATTATGGCTGCCACCATCTTTACATAGCGGCTGAAGACATCAAAAACGCCTATTCCAGCACAGTGGAAGCTGCACGATCTTTGTTGACTTAACTTCGGAAGTCACATAATGTCATTTCCACCATGCTTTAGTAGTTGAAATGGTCAGAAGAGTCCATCTGGTTTCAAGGGGAGGAGGCATAGACCCTAACCTCTTGATGTGTCAAAGAAATGGCAGATGTATTTTAAATTCACCATTATGTGTTTGCAAATGGTTGGAGCAGAAGCTTTTTGAGCAAAAGGCTTCAAATAGAACCACACTGATCAGAGGATAGACTAACTATGAAGCCGACGGAGTGACAGAGAGGAGTGCTCTGGGCTTCTGTTCCTGGCCGTCTGGTGGACAGATCCTTTGAAGGGTCTTCCTGCTACAAATAGGTGCATACTGGGAACATAAGGAGTGGTGGGAGTGGTCCACCCTGGCGGGAGGAATATTTTATCACTTCCATTGTTTAGAAATGCTGGACTATGGTGATAATAAAAAGCAGATTGACCTTTAGTCAGTTTTATTATTGTTTTTAAATGCTCTACAGACAATACACCCCATTGTAGCCTACTCCCAGAATGGATTGCTCCCACTAACTCCTCCTTGCTATGCCACTGTTTACAGATGAACCAGATGCTGTATAAAAATATTTTTCTATCCTTTTTGGGGCTTTTGGAATTAGGGAAATTTCCAAACAAAATAAAAATGTGAGCAGAAATCAGAATGAGAGCAGTAAGCAAATGTGAAAGGCACAGTGGCCCTGAGAGCAAATGCTGATAATAGCCTGCTTTGGGTGACTAAGTCTTGGGTCTAGTTGGGGAACTGACCCTTAGACTCCCGTATAAGCCAGGGGCCTTGGGAGGAGGCTGAAATGATCCCAGGTTGGTAGCACCTCCTGGCTCTCAGTTAAGCAAAGGCAAATCCTCTCCAGGGAAAAGCCCCCAGGACTCCCACAGATTAACATCAACCAAACATGAGCTCACAATCAGAGCTCATGAAACGCACAAGGAAACAAGGCAGCATGAGTGAGAGCAGAAGCAACAAACAACAGATGTAGACCCGTGAGGAGCTCAGCTGTTGTAATTATCAGCTATGGAACATAACTGTATGCGACATATCTGAAGGAATAAAGTTAGAATCACAAAAATGAGCAGGCAACAAAATGTTGTAAGAAATGACCAGGCAGATTTGAAAATGAACCGTATAGAACTATTGGGAGAGATGGGAACTTTCAGACAGAGAAAGACAGACACCAGGGTGAGAAGGCTCGGGCTCTGAGTCTCCCCTTGCAGCTTCCCCCTGTTTCTGCAGGAGGTCCCCAAATCCTCAAGGGCTGTGCTGCTCCAGAGGTCTGCCACCTGTGAGCGAACACCACCATGGGCCTGGAAATGTCTGGATTTCATCTCATCACTAGGCCTGAATGCAACTACATGGGTCCTCCCACCCAGCTAGGTGCTTCGAACCCTGACTTTCTGAGACCCCACCCTCTCTGCCCTCCCTGGATCCCACATGCCCTTCCCAATCCTGTGTTCCCAGGGTATCCTCTCCCCACTACCATCATGCTCCTAGGGAGTGCAATTACTCGTATGCACACACACACCACCTGACACGCCCAGAAGCAGAAAAGCCCGTTGGCACACCTCCACACATCCACAAACATGCACATTTACATCCCAGCACCCAAAACCCAGCTACAGAGGAGTACGCATTTCTAAACACAAACATCCTGTTGTGTAAGCGAGACTAGAGATCTAAACTCAGTTTAAATAAGAAACCTGATGGTCTTTTTCTTTCTTTTCTTCACTTCCTTGCTTATGAAAGAAGACAGATTTGCCAACAGTCTTCTTCTGGCCTAACAAAGAACATTGACAATGTTCCAGAAGAGAGAGATGCTAATTGAAATGGTATTTACTGGGGCTACAGCTTTTTAAGTGAGACAATTAGACAGAATGACAGACGTTTCAGAGGTGAGAAAGGCAATTTTCAAACCTGGATAGAGGAGCCTTCCCTCAGCTCTGGGAAAGTAGAAGATGCTTTTGTTAGAAACCACACAGCGAGGATAGTTCTGTGATGCAGAAGAGGATCTGTTTGCCGAGTCTGCAGGCGAAGTGGGAACCTTCTTACCTTCGCTTCCTCTGATTACCAGCTGCTAGGAGTTTTACTTTTCAAAACCAAGCAGTGGATTAAATGAATGATCACAGTGAAGAAAAAAAACGTGGATCGGGAGCTCAAAATTTACAACATGGAAAGGAAAGAGGGCAAAATAGGATTACTAACAACTGGAATACGGGACATGGAATTTTGCGTTTACAATCCCTATGAACTTATAACACATCTGTGCAGGGAAGCATTGGTTGTCAGATCCATACGACCAACGGGAATGGGAGAGAGACAGGTACAAACACGCAAACACACAAAAGCACAAAATAGACACAGACATGCTGCAACAGTTTATTAATAGCCACAGGCGTTCAGATCGGAACGCCAACGTATATATCCAAGCACCCCAAACCTTGCTGGAAACACAGACACAACCGGACACAGAAACACACACAGACCCACAAAACCAGCCTTACACATATGTGCATAACCACGTGCTCTGTTCACACAGATACGCACACAGACACCTACTTGCACAGGGGCTCACAGAGGCATGCATACAAACATCCCCACCCGCCCACGACAGTTCTGGAACGCAGAGTTCAACATAGGCACACACAACCATGTGTGCACCCAGAGAAACAGGTCTGCATGCTCATCCACACAATGCATCTTTGCAAAAGTGCACACATAGCACATTTGCACAGGCACATACCGATGTGCCCAGAAATGTACACACACACGCACACACACACACACACACACGCAGAGGCTGTCCTCCAGCCAGCACCCTCTTCCCCTCTCCCCAGGTCCCCAGGCAACTGCAACCCACACGAAGGCTCAAGTCACCAGCTGCTTCACCTGCTCAGACCTCTACCATTGCGACGCTCTCCCCTGCCCGGCAGATAGGAAGCACTGCCTTCAGACGGCGGGCATCACAGGTGAGTGCCCCTGGGGACAGGATAGGGGAGCGGAGACAGGAACAGGCCTGCGGCACAGCAAGGCCTCTCCTTGCTTTCCCATGTCTGCTGCCTCCACTCCCGCCACGTAGCCTTTTCCTGGTCATGGAGGACAGAGGCTGGATGCAGTGGAGGATGTGAGTTTACAATCTGATGCCATGTTTGTCATAGCTATTTATTGTTGAATAACAAGTCAGCTCAAGATATAGTGGCTTAAGCCACAAAAGGACAAACACAGTACGATTCCACTTATATGAGGATCTGGAGTAGTCAGATTCATGGGAAAGCAAAGTAGAACGGTGATTGCCAGGGGCTGGTGGGAGGGGGAAATGGGAAGTTGTTGGCTGACGAGTATAGAGTTTTAGTTTCGCAAAATGAAGACGTTCCAGAGATCTGTTACACAACAGCGTGGATATAGTTGACACTACTGAACTGTGCACTTAAAAATGATTAAGAGGGTAAATTTTGTGTTATGTGTTTTTTACCACCATTAAAGAGAAAGTTTGTGGCTTAAAACAACTATGATTTATTATTTCTCACTGCTCTGTGGGGTGACTGGGCGCAGCTGGGCTGTTCTTCTGCTCCAGGGGGTGGAGGCTGAGGTTGCTGTTGTGGCTGCATTCAGCTGGGAACTCCACTGGGGCTGGAACATTCGATACAGCCTCTCACCTTCTGGGACCTCCCTCCATGTGGTCTCTCATCAGTCAGCAGCCTAGTTGAGCTTCCTTACAATATTGTGGCTGGCTTCTGAGAAGAAAGAAGTGGAAACCACCAACTTCTTCAGAGAGAAAGCCAGAACTGGCACCATGTCACTTCTGCCACAGTCTGTTGACCAGAGCAAGTCAAAAGGCCAGCTCAGATTTAGGGGATGAGGCAATAGATTCCACCTCTTGATGCGGGAGTGGTAGGGTCACGCTGCAAAAACGCATGTGGGATGGTAGATACAGTTGGGGCCATCTTGGTGTCTACTGGAACGTTCTGGGCAAGGAGCCCCCTAAGGCTCATGTCAGTCTGCCCCATAAGGGGAAAAACTGGACTCTTCTGTAAATGGGAAGAAGAACTAGAAACCAGCTCTTTTCTGTTTTCTAGCAGCATAAATAGGAACAGTAAGGATAGCATACCAGGCCCAGTGCTGTGCATTTCTGGGATCCTAGAGAAGTTTCAGGCTAAGCCCACGAGGTGCTCATAGACAGGTTGGGGAGACATCACTCCAGTGTTCACGGGAACCTTAAGGGGAGAGGACAGAGGAAGGAAGGCTTTCTGAACGATGCGTCTTGATGAACAGTGACAGGCTTTGAGTGTATTGGGGGGGATCTCAGGCAAAGCGAATGCCACCAATGACACCCAGGGGGATTGGCGGCTTCAGTTGGGTGGTGGCTTGTGTTTGCCTTTCCTCCACATCTCTCCAGCCTTAGTGCAAGGTAACTCTGTTGCCTGGAGAAATGGTTCCTGCGTGGCCTCCACGGACTGCAAATTTGACAACTCCATCTCTGCCTTGACCTACAGCGTTGGTTTTGGCTTCTGGGTCAACACCACCTGTTGCCAAGGCAACTGCCAAGAGGCCACTCTTCTCGTACACTTCCACTAGAAAGCAGTCAGATGGGTGGCTGAGGAGGTGGTAGGGCGACTTTGGAGGAGAGTTTGTCCTGGGGTGAGGAAGGCAGGCAGTCAGGAGCATCACGCAACCCCCGTTCCCCAACCAGGCTGCCTGAAGTACCCGGACCCCAGCTGAGTGGGAAATCCCATTAAGGTTATTCCCCTGTGGTAGAGCCTATGAGTGCACAGAGGGCCCTGAGAGGTCCCGAGAGTCCTCCCACCTGACTTTCACCCTCCCCTATACAGCAGCTCTGCTGGTCTCATGCCCCCGAGCAAGTTCCTGTGCCCACTGGGGAGACCAAGTGTGTTCAGCTGGACCGGGTGCCTGAAGATGGTAGTGTGTGTGTGTGCGCGCGCGCGTGAGTAAGCCCGAGCCTACTGGTTTTGGATACAGGCATGCCTGAGTTTGGGGTCCGCCTCCATCATTTACTCTGTGTAAATGTGGCCCAAGATATGTGACTTCATCACTTTGAGCCTCAGTTTTCTCTTCTGGTGAATGGGGATGGTGGAAGGACACCTCACATGGCTTTGTGAGGATGAAGTGAGTTTCTGAGAGAGGTGACAGAGGGGAGGGCATAAAGCAGGACTGTGGGGCCAGGCTGCCTGGGTTCAAATCCTGGATCTACCACTTATGAGCTGGGTGACTTTGGGCCAGTGACTTTACCTCTCTGTGCCTTAATTACTTCGTCTGAGAAAGGGGGTAATTATAGTCTCTAACTTATAAGACTTATTGTGAGAATTAAAAAGATAATCCATGAAACTTCGAGATGAGTGTTGTCTAAAAGAAGTATAACGTGAGCCACGTGTATAATTTAATTTTTTCTGGTAACCACGGTAAAAAAGTAAAAAGTAACAGGTGAAATTAATTTAATAATATATTTTGTTTAACCCAATATAGCCGACTGTTATCATTTTCAACATGTAATCAATATAAAAAATTATAAATGAGGGGCCGGCCCTGGGGCACAAGCGGTTAAGTGTGTGCGCTGCGCTGCGGCCGCCTGGGGTTCGCCGGTTCGGATCCCGGGCGTGCACCAATGCACGGCTTGGCAAGCCATGCTGTGGCGGTGTCCCATACAAAATGGAGGCAGATGGGCATGGATGTTAGCCCAGAGCCAGTCTTCCTCAGCAAAAAGAGGAGGATTGGCAGATGTTAGCTCAGGGCCGGTCTTCCTCACAAAAAAAAAAAAGAGAAAAAGAGAGAGAAATTATAAATGAGATATCTTACATTCATTTTTTTTCCTATTAAGCCTTTGAAATGTGGTGTGGATTTTATTTTATTTTATTTTATTTTTTTGTGTGTGAGGAAGACCAGCCCTGAGCTAACATCCGTGCTAATCCTCCTCTTTTTGCTGAGGAAGACTGGCTCTGAGCTAACATCTATTGCCAATCCTCCTCCTTTTTTTCTTCCCCAAAGCACCGGTAGATAGTTGTATGTCATAGTTTCACATCCTTCTAGTTGCTGTATGTGGGACGCGGCCTCAGCATGGCCGGAGAAGCGGTGCGTCGGTGTGCGCCCGGGATCCCAGCCCAGGATGCCAGTAGCGGAGCGCGCGCACTTAACTGCTAAGCCACGGGGCCGGCCCGTGGTGTGGATTTTATACCTGCAGCACATTTCAGTTCAGACCAGCCACATCTCAAGTGCTCAACGGCCACATGTGGCTAGCGGCTGCTGTATTGAACAGTGTAATTCTAGAACGTAGTAAGTGCTATATATGGCATTTCAGGGAGTCTAAGATGATATGGATGGGAAGACAGAAGACAGCTCTAGTTGGAAATGTTAAAATGTGTATGCGGCAGGGGTGGGAGGGTGGGGGGATATGCGTCTCAGAAGTAACGAAATTCAGTGTCAGGTGTCATGACCTTTCTGTGTATAAGGTTTATGTGAACTGGACAGGCCTTCAATTAGTCATTGTCCAGGGAACGGATGTGCCAGTGAACTTGGCTTTGTATGCACAGTGTTACGTGTGTGTGGGCGTGTGTGTGTTTCTTGGGAGGGGTGATGTGTCAGTGGACAGGGTGGGTGGGCGTGTCGTGTTGACTGAGTGTGGGCCTTTGTGATTGAGATGTGTGTGCACGTGCGCAAGTGTGGGTGGGTGTGCATAAGGGTGGGTGTGGGACAATGACTCACAAACATGGCTCACTGAGAAAGTATACTCCAGTTCAGGGCAAAATGAGACAAATACAGACCACGCCGTGAGGCTTACATTTCTTTTAGCTTTTTTATTATGGAGAAGTTCAAAGATAAATAAAAGAGTGAACAGTTTAACGAACCCCCATGTACCCTTCAGCCAACTCCAATAATTATCCACTCACGACCAATGCTGTTTCATCTCCACTCCCGGCCCCATATTATTTTGAATGCAAACTCAGATATGGTATCACTTCAACCATAAGTATGTCCACACATACCTCTAAAAGATAAGAACTTAAAAATAACCTACGGAGCCAGACCTCATGGCCTAGTAGTTAAAGATCGGTGGCTCGCTTTGGCAGCATGGGTTCACTTCCGGGTCGGGGAACCACACCACCCATCTGTCAGTTGCTATGCTATGGCTGTGACTCACGGAGAAGAACTAGAATGACTTACAACTGGGATATACAACCATGCACTGGGGCTTTGGGGACAAAAAAAAAGAAAAAAGAGGAAGATTGGCAACACACATTAGCTCAGGATGAATCTTTCCCTGCAAAAACAAACAAACAAAATCCTGCAATTGTGGTGAGCTGTTTTTTGTTGGTAAAATAAGACCTTTTCCTTTCATATCCTCCATCAAGTCCTCAATAAACCAGTTATGTTTGTATATTTATACAGTATTTATATATAAATATATCACATCATATCATATCATATTATATTATACATGGCTCTGAAGAAGCATAGCAACTAGTAGAGAAAGCTGTGCACTAGACCTGTTGGAGGGGTGTGGGAAATAGTGTGGCCTCTGGGTATCAGTTTTTATTAATATGGAACACAAGTAAAAGGTCACCTCTAACGTACATGTAAGGTACAATGAAATGACAATGGTGACCAGACCCCAGGCCGGAGCTCAAGGGTCAGAACATTCCTCGTGAGTTTTCACGAAGGACATGGATTCCAGGACCTGCCATTCCCCCGAGATTGGCTGCTCCCATGTTTCGTTTTCGATGTGACAAAGTCTTTCCTTTTACGAAACCTCAGCGAGGTTGGCAGATCCCAAGGCTCTGACCTGGCGAAATAGGCGGCCCCGCGGGGCTGGAGGCGGTTTCGGGAAATTCGCTGGGTCTGAGAAACCGCGACGTCTGGGGACCGGGAGGCGCCGCTGGTGCCAGTGGTGGCGCGCGCATGCGCTGGAGCGCGCGTGCAGGGTGGCACCGGCCTGCGCGCGTCCGCGAGTCGCAGTCCCCGCCCGGTCTCCGCAGGCGGCCGGGACCGAGGGGCTCCCGGCGCTCCCCTGCCTCCGGCTGGCCCGCCGGCCCCGCTGCCGCTCCAGCCAACGCGCCATCGTGGGCTCCAAGTGCCACTCGGGCGCGGCCCCTGTCCTCCGCCGCACCCTGCCTGTGCTGGCGGTCGCCCCGGGCACCGCGGCGCTCTTTTGAGGAGTCCCGCCTCGACCACCCTCGCCCGGGAACCCCAGCTTCTTCCACACGTCGCTAGATGGCGCCCTGGCTCCCCTCTACCAGGGCATCTCTGGGGGGCCTGGAAGCTCTGGTGAGAAAGTCAGGAACCAGGGGTGAGCCTCCTCTCTCAGACCGAGCTTCCCCAAGGCTAGACCTCTTTCCTCACACCAGGACCCCAAAGGCTGTACCTCCTCCCTCAGACTAGGCTGTTTTTCTTTCTCAGATTAGAGATGCCTCCATGGTTACACATTCTCCTCCCGTTTGGGGGCCTCAAAGACTAAGCCTCCTTCCTCAAGCTAGGTGGTCCCTCAACACCAGGCTACTCCCTCAGACTAGGCCTGTGTCTCTTCTTCCCAGCATTGGGAAGCAACTCCTCTTTTTCCTGTTTCTCTCTTTAGGGTCTAGCAGAGTCCTGGGCAGCCAAGATGGGGCTCGAGGACCAAATACACCCCCTTCCCAGGCATTTAGAGCAGCCCATCACCCTCCCTCCATGAGCCCTCTTCTGTCTGGGCTCAATCTCCCAGCTGGAACCAAATCTCAATGAATCACATCCCACAATGCCTTTTTCTGACATGGCAGCCTCAAGGAGGGCCCTGATGTGGTCTACCCTCTCCTCTGGGGCCAAGGAAAGCCAGGCCTATCTTGGGCTAGGGATTCTGGGACCTGAGGGGACCTGCAGATGACAATGTCTGGGAGCCAGGGTGGACATAAGATCAAACGCTCAGTCTGGAGTGAGCGTCATTTTAGAGCAAGCGTTGGACCCAAAGGATTGAGCAGAGAGGTGAAAATGGGGAGCTCACAGGAGGCAGAATGCCTGGAACCATTTGCTTTCAGCCGGAAGTAATAGAAAGTCCAACTAGCAGAACTGAAACAATTCACTTAGTGTTCATTTAACAAATGTCGATCACATACTGTGCATTGAGCACAGTTCTAGACCCGGGGGATACACAGTAAACACAATTCCCTGCTCTCAGGAGGGTTATGTTTCAGTGGGGGAGGAAGATAATCAACATCACATATAACGTGCCGGATAGTGACAAGTGCTCTGGGGAGAACACAGTGTGGGGCAGAGGAACCAGGAGTGCTGTGGAAGGGGTGCACTTTTAGATAGGTGGCTTCAGAGGCCTCAGTAAGGTCACTTCTGAGGAAAGACCTGAGGGGGATGAGGGAGAGGGCAATGCAGATGTCTGGGGTGGAGGTGGGGGCATTCCAGGCAGAGGGAACTGCAAACACAAGGGCCCTGAGCTAGGGGCAGGAAGGAACAGCTAATATTATACAGCTTGACAGAAGGATGGAAACAGGGTGTACCCAGGAGTCATGGATTCAGCAGTTCAAAGGAGTCATCGAGAACCTACCTTGCGACCCTGCCATCCTCAGCATGTGGGTGTTTGCGTGATGGTGGCCAGAGCTCCAGAATCATGCCCTCATACAACCACATTCAAAGCTGGAAGAAGTGGCCTCCCATCCTTGTCTTCCCAGAAACCCCATTCCCTAGCAGACTTCCCTCATGTCCCATTGAACAGAATTGAGCTGGCCAATCCCTGGCAAGGGGATGGGTTACCCTGATTGACCTTACCTAATCAAGATCCAGTTCCCAGGGTTGAGAGAGGCCCCAGCTTCTCATAAGGTACATGGCTGCCCCAGATTCTGGACAAAATGGGATTCTATTAACAAAGAAGAAAGGGGGATAGATCAATAGGGCTTAGTCAGGAAAAGAAAAAGCACCCCAGGTGTTTCAACAGGAGGAATTTCATTCAAGGGATTGCTTCCGCTGTGTGGGAAGGGCTCGGAGAGCAAAAGAGGGAAGGAGGGGAGCTGGAGGGCAGAGAGGAAGAAGGGAGGTGTCCCAGTTACTGGGGCTGTGTAATAACTCACCGCAACACCTAGTGGCATAAAACAGTTCAGGAGTAGGAATTTGGGTATGGCTGTCTCTGCTCTGTGATGTCTGGTGCATGGGCTGGGGTGGTTTGAGGGCCGAGGGCTAGAGCCACCTGAAGGCTCATATGCTCACAATTCTGGCGGTTGTTGCATGGTGCCAGCCGACACCTTTGCTGGGGCCATAGTCGGACACCTACAGGGAGCCTCTCTGCATGGCTTGGACCTCCTCATGACATGCAGTCTTGGCTTGTGGTAGGCAAAATTCTAAAATGGCCCCCCAAGATTTCCGCCCTAATCCCTGGGACCTTGAATGTGATGAGATACGACCCTCATGATGATATGTTACATGGCAAAAGGGATTTTGCAGGTCTAATTAAGGTAACTGACGAGTTGACTTAGAGATCATCCAAAGGGAGATTATCTGGGTGAGCTGAATGTACTCACATAAGCCCTTAAAAAGCAGAGAGTTTTCTCTGGCTGGCAGCAGGAGAAGTCAGGTTTGAAGCATGAAAAGGATTGGATGCGGCATTCCCGGCTTGAAGTTGGAGGGGCCGTGTGGAAAGAACCTGAGAATGGCTTCTAGGGGCCAAGAGTGACCCCTCCCCCAGCCAAGAGCCAGCAAGAGAGGACCTCAGTCCTACAAATTCAAGGAACTGGATTCTGCGAAGAACCTGAGTGGGTCTGGAAGAGGACCCCAACCCCACATAAGAGCCCAGCCCAAGACCTTGATTTCAGCCTTGTGAGATCCTAAGCAGAGAACCTAGCCAAGCCCACCGTTGACCCCCTGAACTGTGAGATAAATAGATGGGCGCTATTTTAAGCCGATAACTTTGTGGTGATTTTGTTACTCAGCGATAGACGCTCTTGGGTGAGCGTCCTATCCCGAGAGAGAGAAGCCGTACTGCCTGTTATGACCTAGCCTCTGAAGTCAGGCGGCATCGCTTCTGCCGTGCTCTCTTCATCCAGGTTCAAGGGAAGGGGAGCTGGGCTCCACCCTTGATGGGGAGTGAGAGGGCCAAGGCTCTGAAAAAGCACGTAGGACCAAAAATCTTGCTGTGGCCCTTTTTGGAAAAACACAACCTGCCGTTGGGAGTACCCTGGAGATTAGCAACTGTAGGAAGCATCTACCACCCCTAGGGCCGGGGCAGCCAGAGCAGGTGATGTTAGCACAACCTAGGAGCCCCCTTGCTGCCATACTGTGGGGTGGCCTGTGCTGGAACCATGGATGGGGGGCTGTGTGGTCAGGGCTGGGGCCATGGAGGAGGCAGCCCAGCCAGTTCCACAGAGGCTATCAGAAGCAGGGGTGGGGGGAGCACGTTTCACCTTCTGACCTGGAGTACTTCCTCTTTGCAGAAGTCAGGTGGCAAGGGAGCCAGGGAAATGTAGTTTTCAAACTCCCAGCCCAGCGTCATAGGGCAGAGAAGAGTGGATGTGGAGCCGGGGGACCACAGCTAAGTAACAGTGACATTGGGCAGGTCCCTTCCTCTCTCTTAGGCCCAGTTTTCTCATCTGTAAAATGGGATTAGTCATTGTTCCTGAAAAAGTGAATGTGTACAGATAGAGTCCTTAGTAGGTAACAAGCATTCAGTAAACGGCCGTTAGGATGCTACTTATCTTAGTCAGCTTGGGCTGCCGTAACTCAATGCTGTAGACCCGGGGGCTTAAACAACAGATATTTATTTTCTCACAGCTGGAGGTTGGAAGTCTGAGATGAGGTTACCAGCGTGGTGGGTTCTGGTGAGGACCCTCTTCCTGGCTTGCAGATGGCCGATTTCTCACTGTGTCCTCACGTGGCAGAGAGCTCGCTCACTCTGGTCTCTCTTCCTCTTCTTCTAAGTATACTAATCCCATCATGAGGGGCCTACCCTGACGGCCTCATCTAAATCTAATTATCTCTCAGAGGCCCCACTTCCAAATACCACCACTTTGGGGGGTCAGGGCTTCAACATATGAATTTGGGGGGACACAGACATTCCTAACACTACTGAGAGGAACGAGGGAAGGAGGTAGTATTTCCGGCTAGCACTGTGTGGGGTGTTTCATATAATTTATCTCATTTAATGCTCTGTGAGGTAGGCATTATAGACCCTCCTTTTGCAGATGAGGGATGGAGACCTGAGTCTCCACGTCAAGGTCACACATCAAGTAGCTGGACTCATCTATGGCTTCTGATTCATGATTCATGTGGATTGAAGGGTCACCAGGCCCAGTGTTGAAAGGAAGGGGACATCCTTGCAGGGACTCTGAAATGTGGGCAGAAGCAACACGAGTCAATTCTGGGCAGAAGCTTTGAGAGCCTTAAGAGTGCTTTGCTGTGTGCCTGCTCTCTCTGCCATGATGTCCACAAGGTTCCAGACAGAGTCCATCAGCCTGATCCCTGATGGACATGCGATGTGAGTGAGAAATAAACTCTGTCGTTGTCATGAGCCACCAAGATGTTGGGGCTGTTGGTTGCTGTGGCATCACCAGGCCTATCCCGACTGGTACAAAGATCACACAGGGAGTTGAAGGCAGAGTTGGAGGTCGAACTGTGTTCTCAAACTGATGCCCTGAATAGGGTAGTGGTTAAGATCTCTGGACTTGAACAGACCTGGGTTTGTATGTGGATTCACAAGCCATCGGTTGTGTGGCCTCAGATAAGTCTCATATCCTCTCTGAGCCTGTGTTCCTGTGTAATAGGGAGATGTTAATAGTTTGGCCTCCCATCATCGTAAGGTCTGTAAAGCATAAGGCTTGGCACACCTTAAGCTTTCAACAGACGGAAGTGGTCATCTCCCGGGGTTGTTAATCATCATGACAACTCCCTTCCTGGGAGGGAGGATTGACTAAAACAAAGCCCGCTGAGAGTTCAGCATGACCTGCCCCCATCCCTGTCCATTAGCAAAAGGCCCTAGAATGTTCTCAACCTTCAGGGGAGATCTCCCCTCACTCGCTGGGCTGCGGCATTCTTCTAAAGTCTCCACAGAAAACTCATATCAGAAGTGCGGGACAGGAGTTGCACCCAAAGAGAGAGTCCAGCACAGCAGTTACGAGTATGGACTCTGCCACTAGGCTGTCTGGGCTCGAAGGCCAGCTTGGCCAGTTACTAGTCTTGTGACCTTGGGTGAGGACCTTGGCCTCAGCTTTCCCATTTGTGAAATGGGGCAATAATGGTTCCTCCTCATAGGGGTGATGTGAGGGTTGAAAGAGTCGATACGTGCACAGAAGTCAGAACAGTGCACACAGAAAGAGTTCAATACAAGCAAATAATAGCTTGTAAATAATTACTATTACTACTGGGGAAGGGGAGCGCCCTTTGGATCACGCCGTCAGGATATGTGTTTGACTCCAGAAGCCCCTTTCTTTCTGCTACCCTGCATGGCCTCCTGTCTGGAGAATGCCTGCCCTAAGGAGTGAGTGGGAAGGATCCTGGGGTGGCGGTGGAGGGGGCGAGGAAGGAAGGAGATGTTTCTGCGAGATTAGAGGCCCCAGAGATGGAGCCAGGAAGTGATCCATCTCAGCTGAGCTGCAGGTGCACAGGAAATGCTCACAGGCGGAAACTGTCATTTAATGACCGTGACCCTAGAGTCTGGGGGGAGAGCGGAGGAGGGAAGGGACTTTGGGGGTATGGTGGGGCTCACCTGGGCAGAGAATTTAATTTTATTGTACATTTCTAATTTTATGTAAGGGCATAAATGCGAGTACATTATTTGAGTTTTTAAAATTTGTTATAAATTATTTAAAACACACAAAACCAAATAAAGAATAAGCAGTATCTCTCACCGCTCAGCTGAAAGAAAGCAAGCATCCAAAGAGTTGAAATCGCAGCGGCCCCTTCCCCGGCCACGTGCCTTTCTTCCCTCCTCCCCGGAGATGACCTCTGCCCTGAACATGATATTTGTAATTTTGCTACATATGCACAGGCTTTGAAATTTATGAGTCAAGTCTTTTCCCTTTTCCTTTCCTTTCTTTTTTTTTTTTTTAATAGAGGTCACATTTCTTTATAATATTATATAAATTTCAGGTGTACATCATTATATTTCAACTTCTGTATAGACTACATTGTGTTCACCATCAAAAGTCTAGTTTCCATTCATTATGGTCCACATGTGCCCCTTCACCTTGTTCACCCTCCCCCCACCCTCTTCCCTTCTGGTAATCATCAATCTGTTCTCTGTATCTATATGTTTGTTATTATTACTTTTTTTATCTTCCACATATGAGCAAAATCCTAGAGTTTGTCTTTCCCTATCTGGCTTATTTTGCTGAGCATAATACCCTCAAGGTCCAACCATGTTGTCACAAATGGCAAGATTTCATCTTTTTTTATGGCTGAGTAGTATTCCACTGTGTATATATACCACACATTCTTTATCCATTCATCCATTTATGGGCACTTGGGTTGTTTCCAAGTCTTAGCTATTGTAAATAATGCTGCAGTGAACATAGGGGTGCATATATCTTTTCAAATTAGTGTTTTCATGTTCTTTGGATAAAGACTCAGAAGTGGGACAGCTGGGTCATATGGTAGTTCTATTCTTAATTTTTTGAGAAATCTCTATACTGTTTTCCACGGTGTCTGTACCAGTTTGCATTCCTGCCAGTAGTGTGTGAGGGTTCCCTTTTCTCCACATCCTCTCCAACACTTGTTATTTCTCTTTTTTTAATAATAGTCATTCTGATGGACGTGAGGTGATATTTCATTGTGGTTTTGATTTGCATTTCCCTAATAATTAATGATGTCGAACATCTTTGATGTGCCCGTTGGCCACCTGTCTATCTTCTTTGGAGAAATGTCTATTCAAATCCTCTCCCCATTTTTGAATCAGATTGTTCGTTTTTTATTGTTGAGTTGTATGTGCTCTTTATAAATTGTGGATATTAACTCCTTGTCAGATATATGATTTGCAAATATTTTCTTCCAATGGGTAGGTTGTCTTTTTGTTTTGTTCATGGTTTCCTTTGCTGTGCAGAAGATTTTTAGTTTGATGTAGTCCCATCGTTTATTTTTGCTTTTGTTTCCTTTGCCTAAGGAGACGTATCCAAAAAGATACCGTTAAGACCGATGTTAAAGCGTGTACTGCCTATTTTCTTCTAGGAGTTTTATGGTTTCAGGTCTTACAGTCAAGTCTTGAATCCATTTTGGGTTAATTTTTGTGTATGGTGTAAGATAATGGTCTCCTTTCCTTCTTTTGCACATGGCTGTCCAGTTTTCCCAACACCATTTATTGAAGAGACTGTCCTTTCTCCATTGTCTGTCCTTGGCTCCTTTGTTGAAAATGAGCTGTGCATAACCCTTTTCCTTTTCTGCTTGGCTTTCTCCTCTCCCTCTTTTCTCCCCATAGACTCTCCCCAGGGACTCCCCCCAGGAATTTCATATTAACAACCTCATGTAGCTCCTGTTTTTTTCCAAACTCAAATAATCCTATATAGACTTTTGATACATATACGTATATCTGTATAGATATCAGTGTATATGTAGATATAACATATCTATATGTGTCATATCTATATCACACAGACATATCTACGTCTATATCATATAAGTGTATAGGTGTTTTAATCTTCTAAAAATAAGATGTTAGCCACCACTCTCTGCATCTTGCTTTTCTCACTCCACAGTACTTCATGGAAATCCTCCAAGTCATCTGATTCACACCTTTTGGGGGCCTATGGCATGGATGTACCAACATTTATTCAGTTGTGGTCCTATTGAGGGAATTCATGTTGTTTCTTTCTCCCTCTCCCACTATGAGCAATTCAGCCGTAAACATCCTGATGACAGTGGTGTTTATTTGTTATGTTTCCACTTGTCTTGAAAAATTTCTAATAAATGTTAAAAGCGTGGCTGATATATCCCTTTAATGCATTTAAGGAAAATTCTAAAAGGTATAATGAAATGGAATGGGAAGTTACAGTTAAAAATTAAAAGTAAGAGATAGTGAATCGGGGGGCGCAAAGAGCAGCTTCCCTCACCTCCCCGGTGTCATCGTCACCCAGGTGAGGTCCCCTGGACATCCCTTCTCCCCTGCGACTCCAGGGAGCAGTCAATTCAATTACTTCAGGTGCTTAAATGTCCATGGGATGATTCTCAGGAGGTGGGGATGTGGGTTGAAGGGAATGTGTGCATTTAATTTGTTAACAGGTGATGCCAGAGTCGCCTCAAGTGTTTCTTCTTGAGCCCGACCTTCTCGTGGGGGGCGCCTGTTTCTCTCCGCAGGCCAAACCTGACTTCCCAGCCCTCCCCCTCTGCCTACTTCTGGAAACAGCCCTGGCCTATCTCCCTGTCCCTTTGGAGGCAAAAACTTGGGGTTCTGACCAATGCTGTGTTGAGCATATTGGAACCCCATGCAAAAGGTCCTGTCGACATGCTTGTATGTTTTTTTTTAAATGCCTAGTTTCTTCCAGAACACTGAAGTAGTTGAAAAAAATATTGACAAATTATAAAAAGCGTATATTAAAACACATTATTTTGAGTTAAAATATTTTATTTATACCAAAACAGAATTTATTATCGTTTTATTTCAGCATAAGTTATTTAAAAATTATTTAATATCATTATTTGGTCAAGAGAAACTGTCAAGCATGAAAAATCTCTCAGTTGAAAATGTGATAAGCTATGAAGTAGATTCTGAAAATGTTATTGATGAGTTTGTTTCCACCAAAGCCAGGAGTGCACCAACATGGCTTGGCAGGGTGCTGGTCTTTATTTGAAATTTTGATATTTTGTTCATCAAAATCTCATGGAATTTTTGCATTAATTTTGATTTTTTAAAAAAGTATTGCATTAAAATGTCATTTATCTTGGCTGCTGAGTTTTTTGGCACCCCTTATATTTTGCACCCAGGGCCAGTGCCTCACTTGTTGGCCCCAGTCCCGGCCCTCGTTCTGACCAAGTTGTGTCACTGAGGGCAGAAGGACCCTCATCTCATTCCTGGCCCCCTCTCATGACACTCCCCAAAGGCCCTCGCTTCCCTCCGAGTTAACAGGTGTATAAATGCTCACTGTGGTCCATCATGAGATCTGGGCCTTGTCACCTCTCACACTACATCTCCTAGAACTCCTTCCCTTGTCACTCTGCTCCAGCCACACTGGCCACTGTGATTCTCCCCAGACACAGCAGGCTCAGGTCTGCCTCAGGGCCTTTGCACTTCCATGCCCTCTGCCTGGAATGCTCTTCCCCCTGATGTCCACATGGCTTCTGTACTTCTGTTAAAAATAAACCCAAAGCGCCAATTATTTTAACTGCAAAATGAGTTTATTAGGGAAAAACCAAAGAATTGCAATTCAGGACCCGCATGCTATGGCAAAAGCCGTAGGCAGGTCCAACAATCAAAAGAAAGGAATGAGGGCCGGCCCCGTGGCTTAGCGGTTAAGTGCGCGCGCTCTGCTGCTGGCGGCCCCGGTTCAGATCCCGGGCGCGCACCGACGCACTGCTTCTCCGGCCATGCTGAGGCCGCGTCCCACATACAGCAACTAGAAGGATGTGCAGCTATGACATACAACTATCTACTGGGGCTTTGGTTGGGGGGGGAATAAATAAATAAAATTAAAAAAAAAGAGAGAGGAATGTTATTTTATAGGGAAAAAGGAGGAAATTGGGAGGGGTTGTTTTGAATGAAAGTCGATTGGAGAAAAGCAGGAGTTCAGAGTGGTGACAGTTTCTGATTGGCTGAGTTGCTGGGGTAGTCGAGTTCTCTTTGGGATGCAATGTACATTTCTTCCTGTTGGGGTCCATAGTTGATGATTCTTCCTGTTGACAACTTCTTACTGTTGGGGTCTGTAATTGACTATCCTTCCTGTAATTGACCTTTAGTGGTACTGTGTGAGAGCTCCCCCTTCTGGCCTCCCAACTCCATTTTATTTATTTATTTATTTATTTATTTATTTATTTATTTATTTATTTATTTATTTTGTGTGTGTGTGTGTGTGTGTGTGAGAGAGAGGAAGATCAGCCCTGAGCTAACATCCGTGCTAATCCTCCTCTTTTTTCTGAGGAAGACCGGCTCTGAGCTAACATCTATTGCCAATCCTCCTCCTTTTTTTTCCCCAAAGCCCCAGTAGATAGTTGTCACAGTTGCACATCCTTCTAGGTGCTGTATGTGGGACGCGGCCTCAGCCTGGCTGGAGAAGCGGTGCGTCGGTGCGCGCCCGGGATCCGAACCCGGCCCGCCAGTAGCGGAGCAAGCGCACTTAACCGCTAAGCCACGGGGCCGGCCCCCAACTCCATTTTAAATGAAGTTTCCCTTTATTAATTTTCACACTTCATTCAGATCTTTGCTGGAATAGAATGTCACTTTCTCAGGCCTTCTGGACCACTCTATCAAAAACAGCACACTCCCTCCCCAAAATCATTTGGCTATTTAGTGGCCTAAAACACGATTTATTATTTCTCATAAGTCTGTGGGTTGGCTGGGCTCAGCTGCATGGTTCTTCTACTCCCGTGTGGTATTGGCTGAGGTCACTCTTGTGGCTGCATTCAGCTGGAGCTCAGCTGGGGCTGGAATGTCCTAAATGGCTTCAGGCTCGTCTCCACGTGGCCTCTGTCTCTCCGCAGGGTCTCTCCAGCAGAGTAGCAGGACCTCTACATGGCAGCTCAGGGCTCTGAGGAGGAGAAAGCAGAAGCTGTCCTCTTAAGGCCTGGGCTTGGAAGTTCCAGAATGTCACTTCTGCTACATTCTGTTGATCAAAGCAAGTCGTGAGGCTAGCCCAGGCTCAATGGGAGAGGACAGAGACTCCCCCTCTTGATGGGAAGAGTGGCACGTGCCTACAGAGATGGGAGAAATTGCCGGCAGCCATAGTTACAGGTCCCCTACCCATCTCTCACCCTTGCTTTCTTCTTTTTCCTTATCACTGTTTGACACTATCTTATTTTTGTTTATTATCTTTATCTTTCAAAAAGCATAACCTCCAGGAAGACCATCTGTGTCTATTCCCCATGTGTCAGTGCCTAGAACTGTGCCAAGCACACAGAAGGCAGCCAATACATGTTTAAATGAACGAATGAATCCCTGGGGACTAAATTCAGGTTTCCCCAGGATTGTGGCGAACAGAAAGAAGGTGAAGACCACAACGTGTAGATCTTCCGAGGGAAGTGTGTTAGGGTTTTTATTTATTTATTTTTTTAAATTTATTTTTATTTATTTTTTTGTCAGGAAGATCTGCCCTGAGCTAACATCCAATTGCCAATGCTCCTCTTTTTGCTGAGGAAGGCTGGCCCTGGGCTAACATCCGTGCCCATCTTCCTCTACTTTATATGGGACGCCGCCACAGCATGGCTCGACAAGCAGTGTGTCGTTGCACACCCGGGATCCGAACTGGCGAACCCCGGGCTACCGCAGCGGAGCGCGCACACTTAACCACTTGCGCCACCAGGCCGGCCCCGCATTGGGGTTTTTAAAAGACACAGAAAGGAGAGGAGGAAAGGCGGATTAAGAGTGGGCAGGAGAATTGGGAGGAAGAAGAGGAGGCAGAGGAGGGGAGCTTCATGAGGGAAGGACCGGGGACTCTCTTGGTCCCAACTTATCGCCAGCCTCAACGAGCACGGGCCCTGGCACACAGCAGCTGTTCAGCAAGGGTGTGCGTGAGTGAACTTTCTCCAAAAAGCCTTCGCTGACTCCACGTCCACCTCCAACGCCCTGCTGCAGGGTCAGGCCCTCTTGGCTCTCACACCCCTCTGGGCAACTCCTTCCCTACCTTACCTTCTGTGGGTCGTCACTGTCTGGGGACGGGTCCGTGTTCCCCACTGGACTCTGAGTCCCGTGGGGACAGGGCTGGGGCTGTCTCGGTCATTGCTGGGTCTTGAACATCAACCAATGGGCCCTTGGCACACAGGGTGCATATCTGCATGAACCTCCTCCCTGTAGGAAAGGGCCGTCTCTGTCATTGCTGTTCCCAGCCCGGCAGACACAGAGTGGACCCTCAGGAAACACCTTCACTGATTCTAAGATGCATTTTCCCCCCCACATTTTAGCAGTTCTGAAATCAGGAAGAGTTGCAGTTGATGGCACCTTACAATTGCTGTCAGCCGGGCAGCCATTGTGCCGTAGCTGTCACTGCCTGGATGTGATCATGGAGCTGCTTTTAATAGCATCTTGGCCGCTCCTGATGGCACGGAGGACGTGTAAGGGGGGAGAGCATGGCTGCCCACTGCTCGGAGGCCGAAGTGAGGCCACAGACGCAGACTGTGTGGTTATAGCAACAGCTTAGCCAGTTTATTTCCCCTGTATTTTCCTAGTTAGATACACACATGAGTGACATATGGTAAAAATCTATATTTTCTAAATCAGTCTACGAAGAGCTTTTTCAGCAAGTGTAAAATAAATTTTTTTTCTCTTTTGTGAGGAAGCTCAGCCCTGAGCTAACATTCATGCCAATCCTCCTCTTTTTGCTGAGGAAGACCGGCCCTGAGCTGACATCTATTGCCAATCCTCCTCCTTTTTTCTCTCTTTTTTCCCCAAAGCCCCAGTAGATAGTTGTACGTCATAGCTGCACATCCTTCTAGTTGCTGTATGTGGGACGTGGCCTCAGCGTGGCCGGAGAAATGGTGCGGCGGCGCGCGCCTGGGATCTGAACCCGGGCTGCCAGTAGCGGAGCGCGCGCACCCAACCGCTCAGCCACGGGGCCGGCCCCTAAAATAAAAATTTTAAGTGACAAGGAAATATTGTGTCATAGTTTTATTGGCAGCATTTTTTTCCCTTGTTAGTGGGACAGAAAAGGATGCACCTGACAACCAGCGGCACCTCAGCTTTGATTATATAGGGAACTGTGGAAGGAACAGGTGAATAAATGTGTTCGTCTCATTTCTCTCTGTCCTCCTCTCTATTCCAGTCTCGGCTCCTGGGTTTTGTCTGTTGGGGGATGATGGGTGAGTGAACAGGGATCTAGTCCTGTTAAGTGAGCGACTGATGGCCTTCACACAGTGCCTGGCCTCTAGTATGCTCAGGAAGTGAACACCGCGTCTGTGTGATCCTGTCAGTGGCACGCACCCCACCTCCCCACAGCCTGTGAGGTCTATAAGAGCAGGGATAAGTGTGACTCACATCGAGGGACCAGCACAGGGACCGGCCTAAGGTCAGGTCTAAACATTTGTGGAATGACGAAATAACTGAGTGAATTATTGGGGAAATGAAATCTCTCTCTCAACTCATGGTCTTGGCACCAGCTGGTCCCTTGGCCCGGGATGCAACTCACTAGCAGGCCATTTGGCTCACTCTTACTCGTCCTTCAGATCTCAGCTCAGGTGTCGCCTCCTCCAGGAAGCCCTCCCTGACCCCTAGGCTGGGTTAGTGGCCCCTTTGTGCTCCCACAGCCCTCTGGGGTCCCCCATCTCAGTTCTGCCCGCTCTGGGTCGTCACTGTCTGGGGATGGATCTGACTCCTCCACTGGACTCTGAGTCCTGTGGGGGCAGAACCCGGGGCTGTCTTGGTCATTACTGTGTTCCCAGCACCCAGCCCAGGAGTGGCCTGGAGAGGTGCTGAATGTTTGATGAATGAGGAGGGAAGTGGAGGCTTGGGAGACAGGCAAGGGTGCAGCCTCTCTCCAGTTGGTGCTCAGGAGCTGGGAGAAGCACCCTTGGCACATGCCAGCCTGCATCAGATGCACTGGTGCAGGTGCCCTGCAGCCATCTTGGCCCACAGTCACCCTGGGCTGCAACTGTTTCCCTTTCCTACGACCTGGAGCCCCCAAAGGCAGAGCCTGGGCTGGAGGCACTTCTGGGGCCCACGGCTCAGGAGCTGGAGCAGAATGACTGAGGGCCATGAACGGATGCGGTGGGTTTCAGGGGACGCGGTCTGTGTGTTGTCTGCGTGCAATGGTGTCTCTCCTGATCTGTCACTGGTGTGTGCCTGAGCCACTGCTGTTTGCCAGGCCGGCGTGTCTGTAGTTTGTCTGAGTCTGCTTTTCTGTAATGACCCTGCATTTGAGGGTCTGTGTCCTTCCTTTCCCTCTTGGGCCAGGTGTGCGTGTCTGTGGACTGGGGGGGAGTCTTGCTCTGTGTGTTTAGTGTCTGGGAATGTCTGGGAAAATCTTTTAATCTTCGTCTCTGTGCGTTCGTGTCGGCGATGAGGGTGTGTGTGAGTCTGTGTGGCTGCCGGCAGGCATTTCTCTCTTGCCTGTGGCTTAAGATTCTGCACTATGTGGTCAGCAGACCACTCTCTCCCCAGCTCTTGGGGTGGCCGTGAGCTAGTCTATTCCCTTTCGGGCCTACACCTCCTTCTCAGTTGTTTCCAGAGGCTTCTTTCCAGAACCACCTTCAGATTGTCAGGAAAATCCTTTGAGTATCAGGGGCCTCCAGCTACATCCCAGGAAATGGGGGTGGGGGAAGGCCCAGCGCCTGGCCTGGACAGAGAGGAGGCCAGGAGGGGAGACAAGGTGGAGACAATACAAAAGGAGAGATGGGGGCTGGAGTTGGGGGGAGCCGGGTGTCCCCCAGTGGGCTGGGGTTCCGGGTGTCTTGGTCTCTAGACCTTCAGCTCCCTCTCTGTGTGTGCCCAAGTCCCCACCCCTCGACTCCCATCTCGCAGGCTCTGTCTCTCTTCACTGTCTCTCTAACTGGTGCCTCTGACGTGCTTCTCTCTGACTTGGTCTCTCGTCCACTCTCTCTTCCTGCCTGACTCTCCCTGTTTTTTCTTGAGGAGTCTCTTTGCCCGTCCCAACTCTCCCTCTTTTCTCATTCACATCTCTGCCTGCTTCCATCTCCCTCTGTCACACTGATGCCATTTTAAGTGCTCGTGGGGGAGGAGAGGAGGGAGACAGCGGAAGGGAGAGAGGCGTTACAGAGTTGGCACTGAGCTGGGGTTTGAAGAGTGGGCTGGGGGCTGGGTAGGAGCGGACGTTGCTCATGTGCCATGAGTCCTGGCCAGGGAGGGTGGTGCTGGCGGTGACCACGTTGGTGGTTCCAGACCCTGCCCCTCCGGTGTTTCCTCTCCTCCGGCCAGCGCCGGCTGAGCTGGATCACTACCCTCAGAGCAAGTGCAACACATCGTGAGAGGGGTAGAGAAGGGAAAGTGAATGACTTGTTAGGGAAACTGAGACCCCCTGATGGAGGAGAAATGGGGGGGGGTAGTGAGCAGGGCCAGGCCTTCAGATGCCAGGCCACAGAGCTGGGACTTTGCCCTGGGGACACTGGAGACCATGGATGGGTTTTGAATAGGTCTTGGTGTTAGAAAGATCTCTCTGGGTCGCTGGTGGGGGACTGAGGGCCCAGTGTGACAGAGTGGTGGCCCCACGAGCAGCTGGGAGGTGGGGTCCCTGCCCCACGTGGGACCCCGCCCCCTGACATCACTGTCCCATTATTGCGCTAGGGCTGGCTGACCAATAAGCTGCCACTTGTCATTATAATGGGTCCTAGCGACGGGGTCTGACCTCAGGCTAACAGGGGAGGAGACCCCACCAGTGGGGAGAGTGTGAGGGGAGAGGGAGAGCCTGCCGGGCAGGTGAGTCCCCTGAGGGCAGTGCTCTCCAGCTGGGCCCCGAGGGGCTGAGGCAGGGCCTTCCAGTCCCAATCCCAGCTCCCTCAGCCCTAATTCCACCCCAGGGCCACTGAGCGGTCTGCCCCTTGCTGCTGGGGCCTGTCCCAGGCTCCCACTCTCCTCTACCTGGGCCATACCCTGAGATGGGCTAGGGGGACAGGGCGCAAGAGGGACTGGGGATAGCTCAGGGGAAATGCCCCCACCCAGGATGGGGGTCAGACCTGGTGGGAACAATGTCATAAGGACAAATTTCTGTGGAGGGTGGGGGTGGGGGTGAGGACAGGGGCAGCCAAGGAGACGGGGGGCGGGGGATGGTGCAGGAAGGGAGGCAAAGACGTGTGGCTGAAGGGCAGTGGCTCTTCAGAGGGCGAAGGAGCCCAGGGACCTGGGTTTGAGCCCTGGCTGTGCCTCTGAGCAGACACGTCATTTGTCTGAGCCTCAGTCCCTGTCCGTCTGATGGGGACAGTGATCCCTGACGTGAGGGTCTCTCCCAGGGTTCTTAGACTCTTAGTTAGGGAGGAAGTGTATTTTAGAGGTGAGGGATGAGAAGAGAGTGTGACTGGGAAAAGGGAAGGCCAGGCAGGCTCCAAGGTGAGGAGGACAGGGCCTGAGGAGACACCACTGTGATGGTCTCCAGGAGGTGGGAGGGGACCCTGCCTAGCAAGGCCTGCCACGGTGGGGCTGGGTGTTGAATGAGAAGGACTCCCCCACTGGCTGGACCCAAGAATGTCTTCAAAGTTGGCCTAGGGACAGATAGGCGGGGCTCAGGATCGTCACAGCAGCCCTGAGAGGTGGGCAGGGTTATCGTCCATGCAGATGAGGCAGCTGGGGCTCAGAGAGGGCAGGGACTTGCTCAAAGTCACACAGCTGGGAATATTCAGAATGATAATGATGATGATGATGATGACATAGACCACCTGCTCTGTGCCAGGCACTATTTCAGAGCTTTCTATGTATTAACTCACTTAATTCTCAACAACCTAGGAGGTGGTTTGCTATTATCATAGCTCTTATCCTCAAGACGAGGATAGCGAGGCAGAGAGTGACATAACTTGCCCCAGATCACTCAGCGAGTGTGTGGTAGAGCCAGGATCTGATCCCAGGGGCTGGGGCCCGGTTACCGTCACTTCATGCTGCCCCCAATAAGAGCAGCAGCAAGTGCACAGCTTCTCACTCTGCTCAGGCCCAGGAGCTGGGCCCACGCCCTCTCCTTTGCAGGGCTGGCTACATCATTTGTGCGTCAGTATAGAACAAAAATGCAGGGCCGCTGGTTCAAATATTATTAAGAATTTCAGTCAGGGGCCTGCCCCGTGGCTTAGCGGTTAAGTGCGCGCGCTCCGCTACTGGCGGCCCGAGTTCGGATCCCGGGCGCGCACCGACGCACCCCTTCTCTGGCCATGCTGAGGCAGCGTCTCACATACAGCAACTAGAAGGATGTACAGCTATGACATACAACTATCTACTGGGGCTTTGGGGAAGGAAAAAAAGGAGGAGGATTGGCAATAGATGTTAGCTCAGAGCCGGTCTTCCTCAGCAAAAAGAGGAGGATTAGCATGGATGTTACCTCAGGGCTGATCTTCCTCACACACACACAAAAATTAAACAAAAAGAATTTCAGTCAGTGTAAGCAGATCAGCATTTAATCAAGAGCTGGGCCTTTTTTTTTTTTTTGTGAGGAAGATCAGCCCTGAGCTAACATCTGCCTATCTTCCACTTTTTGCTGAGGAAGACTGGCCCTGGGCTAACATCTGTGCCCATCTTCCTCCACTTTATATGGGACGCCGCCACAGCATGGCCTGACAAGTGGTGCGTCAGTGTGCGTCCAGGATCCAAACCCAGGCCGCCAGCAGCGGAGCACGCGCATTTAACCCCTATGCCATGGGGCCAGCCCTAGAGCTGCGCTTTCTAAATGTGGGTCACAGCTGCCCACGAACCGGGTACTATTCCTAGGTTATCCCGAAGACTCCTCAGCGCCTCAGGAGGCAGGTCAGTCACTATGCCCATTACCCAGAAGAGCAAAGAGGCTCAGAGAGGTGCCTCATTTTGCCCCAGGTCACACAGTAAGTTAGTAGCAGAGCTGGGATGTGAACCTGGGCCTGTCAGACTCCAAAGACCCCAACGCGTGTCAAAAATGTACCCCAGGGGGCCGGCCTGGTGGCATAGTGGTTAAGTTTGGTGTGCTCTGCTTTGGCGGCCTGGGGTTAGCAGGTTTGGATCCCAGGCACGGACCTACACACCACTCATCAAACCATGCTGTGGCAGCGTCCCATATATAAAATAGAGGAAGATTGGCACAGATGTTGCCTCAGGGACGATCTTCCTCACCAAAAAAAAAAAAAAAAAAAAAAGTACCCCAGGTTTTCGAGATGGAGAGGGCTGTGGGGTTCCAGAGCGACCTCCTTTACATCCTTGGTTTCTCTCTTTCCCTGCCCCACGCCAAGGCCCAGGAGGCGTGGACGGCTCCTTTCTCCCCCGGCAGACACCGAGGATCACGCATCCGGTGACTCTCCCCATCCCCAGCGCCCTCTGAACGGCTGGTCACCATGGCTACTTCGAAGTTGCCAGCCGTGCCCGGGGAGGAGGAGACCACCATCCTCATGGCCAAGGAAGAGCTGGAGGCCCTGCGCACGGCCTTCGAGTCGGGCGACATCCCCCAGGCTGCCTCTCGCCTCCGGGAGCTGCTGGCCTCCTCGGAGTGCACCCGCCTGGAGGTGGGCGTCACAGGCGAGTCGGGCGCTGGCAAGTCGTCCCTCATCAACGCCCTGCGCGGCCTGGGGGCTGAGGACCCCGGCGCGGCTCTCACAGGCGTCGTGGAGACCACAATGCACCCCTCGCCCTACCCGCACCCACAGTTCCCCGACGTGACCCTGTGGGACCTGCCAGGGGCCGGCTCTCCGGGCTGCCCGGCCGACAAGTACCTGAAGCAGGTGGACTTCGGCCACTATGACTTCTTCCTGCTGGTGTCCCCCCGCCGCTGCGGGGCCGTGGAGGCCCGCCTGGCCTCCGAGATCCTGCGCCAGGGCAAGAAGTTCTACTTCGTGCGCACCAAGGTGGACGAGGACCTGGCGGCCACCCGCACCCAGCGGCCCTCCGGCTTCAGCGAGGCCAGCGTCCTGCAGGAGATCCGCGACCACTGTGCCGAGCGGCTGCGGGCGGCCGGGGTGACCGACCCCCGCATCTTCCTCGTGTCCAACCTCTCGCCGGTCCGCTACGACTTCCCGCTGCTAGTGTCCACCTGGGAGCACGACCTGCCTGCCCACCGGCGCCACGCCGGCCTGCTGTCGCTGCCCGACATCTCGCTGGAGGCCCTGCAGAAGAAGAAGGACATGCTCCAGGAGCAGGTGCTCAAGACGGCCCTGGTGTCGGGCGTCATCCAAGCCCTGCCCGTGCCAGGGCTGGCGGCCGCCTACGACGACGCCCTGCTCATCCGCTCGCTGCGCGGCTACCACCGCAGCTTCGGCCTGGACGACGACTCGCTGGCCAAGCTGGCCGAGCAGGTGGGCAAACAGGCCGGCGACCTGCGTTCGGTCATCCGCTCCCCGCTGGCCAACGAGGTCTCGCCTGAGACGGTCCTGCGGCTCTACTCACAGTCGTCCGATGGTGCCATGCGGGTGGCCCGTGCCTTTGAGAGGGGCATCCCCGTGTTTGGTACGCTGGTGGCCGGTGGCATCAGCTTCGGCACCGTCTACACCATGCTCCAGGGCTGCCTCAACGAGATGGCCGAGGATGCCCAGCGGGTCCGCATCAAGGCCCTGGAGGAGGACGAGCCCCAGTCTGAGGTCAGCTTGGAGGCGGCGGGTGACAACGGCGTGGAAAAGCGGGGATCCGGGGAAGGAGGTGGCGAGGAAGCCCCGCTCTCCACCCGCCGGAAGCTCGGCCTCCTCCTCAAGTACATTCTCGAAAGCTGGAAGAAGCGTGACTTGTCGGAAGAGAAGTGAAAGTGCAGCCCCCACCCCCGCCCCACCCACAAACCAAGCCTTAACAAAAGCAAACAAAAAAGGCCAGTGTGGTGACAATGAGAGCTGCAGTTTCACGGGTCGGGGCTGTGGAGGGGTCTGAGGGCGTGACAAGAGCGTGCCTCTTGGCAGGGCGGGGGGAGGGGAGTGTGTGGGGGTCTGAGGGAGGCAGGTGGGCCCAAGCGGAAGAGGGATATACCGACCTGGGTAGGGATTGACCTTGGGGAGAGAGGTTCAAGGTACGGATGGTGCGCCAAGAGCTCCTTGGTGGCATCTCTCTCCCTGGTCCCCAAATGACCAAGGGGCGTTTGTGGGGCGACACGACAGCCCAGCCTGGATCCAAGACAGGAGCCAACTGTCAACCTATGTGGGTGGCTCAGTGGAGATTGCGGCCTGCTAAGGTACTTATTTTAGTTGCAATGTCATGCCCCTTTCTGAGAACCTCAGTGTCCCCAAGGCCTCCTCTGGAGGCGGAAGGGGCAGCCAGTCGGTGCCCAGGATCAGCACAATGGTGCCTAGCAACAGGGTTAAACAGAGCGGGGGAGACTGGGCATCGTAGGCTGGCCCTGCTGCCAGTGAGTGATGGTGGGGTGGGTGGCAGGGATGCGGGAGGCCAGATGGCCACTGGGCTGGCCTGCGTGCGGAGCCCGGGGAAGACAGAATGAGAGGGGAAGCGGTGAGAGGGCGGCTGGGCGGTTTCCCTAAGCATCACAGGAGAGAAGAGGCAGAGGGAGCAACTCTGCCACCTAGCACGGGTCATTTCAGAAAGACGGCGGGTGGGTCTGAGTGTGAATGTGTGGCGGTGAGCTTGCTGGTGCTTCTGACTGGGAGGAATCTTGGTAAGTCTCATGATTTCGATGCTGTGAGTCTAAGGTTGGGAGTAGTTTGCTGAGACGGGGCTTACCCGTCTGTCTCTGCATGGCTGTGTGTGTATGTGTGTGTGTGTGGGTGGGTGTGGATGTTGGGATTGTACTGACAGACCGTGGGTCCAACAGTGAGGGTGACTGCCGGGATTTCTGAAAGCTGCGTGAGGCTGCGAGTGACAGCAGGGTATGTGCAACACACTGGGGGAGGGAGGGCATCTGTGTCTGGCCCAGGCGCCCCGTGAAACCAAACTCCTTGGCACTTCCTCTGGCTCTGTGCTTGGCTCATCGGTGGGAACACAAAAGCGAAGGTGACACCCTCATATCTGCCCAGGCCTAAACTCACGTGCTCAGTCAAGGTCACGTGTTTAAAAAATTAAAGAAATACGAGACTGGGGGGTTTGGGCAGGACAGAGCTTGCCCCAAGGGCTTCTGTGGGCTGGGACAAGGGTCAGGGAAGGGTCGGATTTAGGTGAAGGGAAGGGTGAGTTTCCAGGAATTCACAAAAAGGCTCTGGAGGCTGTGTGCAAGGCCGGTGCACAGGAGGCGGCCTCACCCCCAGATGCTCACAAACACTCCCTGTGGATTTTCCAGGATCGGGTGATGGTTCTAGCCTCATTTTGGGGCCTCAAATTGCCCCTGACCCTAGGAAACAGTTCCAGACTCAGAGGGTCCGCTTCTACCTGGAAGGTTAAAGGGGGTGCAGATTCTCCTGGCTGAAGAGCTCTATGCTTTGCAAAAGGCTTCCTCTCTTCCCGGAAGCCCGCCCCGTTGGCTCTGTCAGGACTATTGGGGTTCACATGGATCTTTCTGCACCAAAGGCGGTGCAGGAGATCATGGTAGAGAAGTCCCAGTCCCAGATCCCAGATGCACAAGACAGATGGTCCCTTCCAAATGCATCCTCAGGAACTCAGCCCACATCCCCATACCTGTGGACTCGCAGACATCATCCTAAATGCAGGACTCACTAACCCCGAGGAGCTGGGATGGAAAGGTCAGGCATGAACAGCGCATGCTCTCACGACACTAGGCCTAAAGCTGAGGTGGAATGGGTTACTTTCGTCTCCTCCCTCCAACTGGTCGCCTTGTCCTGTCTCTTCTGCCTCCTCCTCTCCATTCCCCACCCCCCATCTTGACCCCCTCTGCCGGTTCCAGCTCCGGCCTCGCTGTCTCCACCTAGTTCCTCCCCCGGCCCCTTGCCT
Source organism: Diceros bicornis minor (assembly GCF_020826845.1). Taxonomy (NCBI): domain Eukaryota; kingdom Metazoa; phylum Chordata; class Mammalia; order Perissodactyla; family Rhinocerotidae; genus Diceros; species Diceros bicornis. The sequence continues at coordinate 18,301,587 of NC_080773.1, forward strand.
CATCTCGCAGGCTCCAGTCTCCTTCCCCATAAGGCCACAGAGGGCTCCTTCTAATGTCCACAGCAGACCTCTCCCTTCGCTGCTCAAAACCCTTCCATGACTGCCCACAGATGAAGATTAAGCTCAGCCCGACGTTCCAAGCCCCTCCCAAGCCGGCCTCTGCCTGAACCTCACCAACAGTAAGAACCTGAATCCTCATAAAACAGCAGAGCTGGGAGGCGCTGAGGAGTCACCTCTCCACTTCACAGGGGAGGCAGCTGACGCCCCCACCCCTCACAGAAGGGGGAAATCAAGGCTGCAGAGGGGACGTGACTAGCCCCGTGTCACCCTGCAAGTCCCTGGCATGGCTGAGACCTACCGGGTCTCTCTTCCTGGTGCTAGAACTGCAGCACCCACAGAAGTCTTGGCACATAGTGGGTGCTCAATTGTGCAAGGATCAGGGGGTTTACACGGCAGAGGGATCTGAGGGAGCCGGTCCACATCCTGGCTCTGGTGCAGGCTGTAAGACATTTAGCAAGTGACTTGTACCTCCCTGAGCCTCAGTTTCCTCCTCTGCAAAATGGGGACTTAATGAAATGATGCATGTGGTTAGAACAGTGGCTGGCCCAGAGTAAACCTCAAATAAACATTAAATACTATCAGCGATGGTGAGCGTTCCAGCTCTTAATCACTGTATTGTTGACCACAGTGTTTGGTGCATGGTGCATGCCCAGAAAAAGTTATTTAAGAATTTGAATTGTAGGGCCGGCCCAGTGGCGTAGTGGTTAAGTTTGCACGCTCTGCTTTGGTGGCCCGGGGTTTGCAGATTTGGATCCCGGGCGTGGACCTATGCACCTGCTGTGGCAGGTGTTCCACATATAAAGTAGAGGCAGATGGGCACAGATGTTAGCCCAGGGCCCATCTTCCTCAGCAAAAAGAGGATTGGCAACAGATGTTAGCTCAGGGCTAATCTTCCTCACACACACAAAAAAAGAATTTGAATTCTAGGATCAGAAAACCTCAGCCCCATTCCCAACTCCCCATGCACTAGCTGGAGGCCTTGGGCGGTGACTTATCCTCTCAGTGCCAAATGGAGAGTAAGAATATCTTTTTCTGGGCTGTTACGAGGATTTTGTGAGATACTCCAGTGATGAATATGTGTTGACTAAGATAAAGCATTTAGCATAAGCCTGGCATATTGTTACGCTTCTGTGCTGAGGGGTGCAGAGAAGAGAGGGCAACTCAGAATGAAAATACTTCCTTCTCTGTCCTGCCGAAGGTCATCAAGCCTGAGACGGAGAACCAGGGGTCAGGCAGCCCATGGCCAGCAGAATCTTCCAGTCAAGCCTCAGCCAGGCCAAGGTATCGGAGCTGCTGAGGGACACTAGGGCTCTGAAGGAGGCCTTTGAGGCAGGGAACCTGCCAGCAATAGCCTCCAAGTTGCAGGCGACACTTGATTTGCTGGAGAATGTCAGGCTGGACATTGGCATTACCGGTGGGACAGGTTCAGGCAAGTCGACCTTTGTCAATGCCATCCAGGGGCTGGGAGATGAGGACCCCAACTCGGCCTGCACGGGTGTGGTGGAAATGACTGTGGACCCCATGCCGTACCCAGACCCCAAGTACCCCAACGTCATCATCTGGGACCTGCTGGGCATAGGCACACCCACCTTCTGGGCTGACAGATACCTCAAGCGGGTGCTGCTGGACCATTACAACTTCTTCATCATCATGACGTCAGAGCGCTTCACTGCCAACCACGCCCGGCTGGCCCGCGAGATCCTGCGGCGGGGCAAGCGCTCCTACTTCATCGGCTCCAAGGTGGACGTGGACGTTGCCGCCTCGCGCAGCCGCCGCCCCAGCACCTTCTCCGAGGAGAGTGCGCTCAGCCAGACGCGGGGCGACTGCGGGCAGCGGCTGGCGGGTGAGGCGCAGGCTCTGGGGGGCTGGGGTGGGTAGGTCCTTGACGGATTGCCCCCCCTTCCCCTTCATTTTCCAGCTGAGGCCCAGAGTGGGAAAAGGGGTCACCCAAGGTCACCTTCCATGAGTGAACTAGGCCCTACAGTGACATAGTGCTTACAGCTGCCATTTCTTGAGAATAGGCACTTCTCATTCACAAGTGACAGAGACCAGGCACTTGCATTAAGGGAAAAGAGGGTATGTATCGGCTTGTGTATTGGCCTGGTCGCTGATGGCAGCTAACATTTATTGAGAGCTCACCACGGGCCAGGCACCGTTTCCATGAACTCAGGTCACCACCCAACATCCCTAGGAGGTGGGTACAATGATCACCTTAGCTTATAGATGAGAGAATGGGAGCCCAGAGAGGTTTGGTAACTTGTCCAAGGCCACACAGGTGATGGGTAGCAAGGCTGGGATCTGAACTCAGGCAGCCTGGCTCCAGGGCTGCCACTCTATACACTGTGCAGACCCCTGGCCAGTGCCTGAGCCCAGGTGGCCATCAGGACACCTGGGCCTGCCTGTGTAGAAAGCGACTGAACGGTGCTCCTGTGTCCCGCAGCGGGGGGCCTGAGGGATCCCCAGTTCTTCCTGCTCTCCATGTTTGAGCTGGGCAGTACGACTTCCACCTGCTGGGGGAGGCGACGGTGAAGGATCTGGAGAGCCACAAGCGGCACACGTTCCTGATGGCCCTGCCCAACACCTCGAAGCCCATCCTAGAGAGGAAGGCGGCCTCGCTGCGGCGGCACATCTGGCTGGTGGCCACGGTGGCCCGCGGTGTCAACTTGGGTCCCGTGCTCGGCGTACAGGATGTGGCGTGCGGCCTGTACGCGCTCATGCACTCCCTGGAAGACTACCGCCTCAGCTTCGGCCTGGACAAGGATGCCCTGGCCTAGCTGGCCAAGCAGGCGGGCTGGCCCCGCACAAAACCCTCGAGGTGGTGTGGGGCCTGAAGACCCAGGTCAGCGAGGCGCTGCTGGCGGAGCTGCTGGGCCAGGCCTCCGGGGGCGCCTCTGCTTTCACCCAGGAGCTCCTAGACGTGCCCATCCTGGGCACCCTGGCTGCCTGCAGTACCTCCTTCGCCGCCGTTGACCAGATGCTCAGCACGTCCCTGGGCGTGGCAGTCAAGCATGCCCAGGGCGTGCTGACTCAGGCCCTTCTCCACAACTCTGACCACAAGCTTCCAGAGAAATGCAATCAATAATCCCAGCCCTGAGCCGAGGCCAGCTGGAGGTGGCGGCGGACGGCTGGGCGGATACAGGCTCTACCTGTCCCCAGGTTGGGTGGTGTCGGGGGATGGGAAGAAAGAAACCAAGCGCCAGCTGTCCTGGCCTGAGACTGTGTGCTGTCTCCTTTTTTGTGCTCTGGGTCTCATGCCCTCTCTGGCATTGCCCCCACCTTCCTTACTCTGGCGAACCCCCACATCAACCAGCAGTCCCTTGGGAAGCAGGGAGAGGGGGCAGGACACGGGAGGCAGAAGTTTTGACAAGGTAGCGAAGAGCTCAGTTGTCTAGCTGGAGAGGGCAGTTCGCAGGCTGTCTGTGCAGGTCAGGGCAGTGGGGCACAGGATTCAGAAGCCTTTCCCTAAGAGGCCAGTGGCTGTCACAGCTCTGAAGGGCCCTGAGGATCATTGAGGGAGGTTCCTGCCTGAGGTCCCAGTCAGAGACTCAGACCCACAGCCTGCCCTGGCTCTCGTACCTCCCAGACCTCAGCCCCTCTCTTCAGAGATCTGTGCGGACTCCCCAGTTCTGGCCAGACCTTCTCTTCACTGGCCCCACCACCAGCGGCATGGGGGGTGGGGTTGGTGGGTCATGGACAGATGAGACTCAGCTGATTGGACCGGAACTGACTACTTTACTGGAGGGTAGAGTGGCATGATGTGACAGTCAGGACTAATTTGGGATGGGTGAGGAGGCCAGAGCAATTTGGCGACATACTTTGAGAAACACTAAACTACGATTATGTACTGTACTTAACCATGCAGGTGAGAGTAGGTACTATATTGAACTGTTTGGTGTATTTAACTTAGGGTAGGTACTGGATTTAAAGGTACAGACAATTTTTAAGCAAGAGTAGATGAAGTTTATAGAGGAAGCAAGCCACCATGCTTAATCGACAGTAGGCGTGGTGTGTAAGGTAAGGTATGAGTATCTGAACAAGGGTCGGACCCTTGAAGGGGGAGTACCATATTTAACTAACATCTCTAACTCGGCATGTGTTCTATGTTTTAACCATGTACTGAATTAGGCATTTTATCTAACCAAGCATTCCACCAAAGGTGGGCACTGTCTTCAAGCGAGAGCAGATGACACGAGGGTACTCACTGCATTTGGCCAAAAGAGGGCACGCATTTTCCCATCCATAACACATAGATAGAGGCTTGCTGTCACCCCAGGGAACAGAACACTGTTTCTAAGGGCTTCCTCCTTAGCAGAGACTGGTCTTCATCTGCTCCCGACAACTCTATCACCTACAGCGGATACGCCCCTGCAGGAAGTTCATTCAGGCTCCAGTGGTGGCCCCTAAGGGCTTGGACCCAAATTTGTCCTGCTTCCCAGGACAGCACGTTGGGGAGAGGGCAGAGGAACACCAGACAGGCTCGCCTGACTGTTTTTATTCGAACCACCAGATCTGCCCCAATAAGGAGCTCCCCAGACCCTGCCTCACCTGACAGGAAAGGGCCTGGAGTCAGGGGAGAGGGACCTGCTGCTCTCAACCCTGCAGAGGGAGGTCAGATGGAGCTGGGGCTTCCTGGGGACCCTTCAGACTCCTCCCTCTGCCTGTCCCTGGGGGGCACTGAGGATGGGCTTCCCCGCCCCAGGATGGGGGTGGGATCTCAGTCAACCCCTGACCAACACTCCATGCAGGGTTGGGGGCCTGGCCCTGGACACATGTCTCCAGGCGAGGAAGTTGTGGTCCCTCGTCCATCAGGCCTGCTGCCACTCTCTACCCCACTGAGGGGGAGGACATACGTGATCCTTCGTCATCCACTGGGGACCCAGAAGGGGGTTCCCTGCATGACATTCCTCCCCTCAGCCTCAGGCCAGCAGGCGGCTGTACTCTGCCAGGGCAGAGGACTTCTTCACCCCGTCCCAGATCCGGGCAGCGTAGTGAAACCTGAGAGAGAAGATCAACAGTCAGAGCGGCCCTGGCTGGGGCCCACCATCCCGGCACAAGCCCTGGCCAGGTGGGAAGACTGAGGCCTCATGTACGATCTGAGGTGTGACTGAGCCTCTCAGAGCCCAGTCTCCTCGACTGGGATCCAGGGAAGATGCTAACGCTGATGGGAGGTGGCCCTGATTCTCCTACCTCCCTGGGGTAAGAGAAGGTGAAGGGCCTTCGCTTGGACTAAGACCTCAGACCCCCATCTCCGAGTCCAGACTTCTTCCCACTCCACTCAGTGTTGGCCTTGGTGGGGTCACGGTTCTCTCTCTACCCGCTTCCAGTCTTGTGAGGATCAGATACGTCTAACAGCTGCAGAACCTTTGACCTCCCACATCCTCTCGCCGTCTCCACTGGGCCTGGGTTCAGACCAAGCAGAGAAGCAGAGTTCTAGCCTCCCTCGCCCTGCACTCACGTGAGTGGCTTTCTGGTGCTGGGTTTGCCCTCCCTGCCCCTTCTAGCCACAGCCGACTACAAAAGACCCCGGGGAACCAAGCCAAAGGCTGCCCCAAGCCAAGCTATTTCTCCTTCAAATTTGTTTCTCTTGGAAATTAGAGGAGGCAGACCTGGATCTGTGGCAGACGTGCTGTGGGCTCTGGACACAGCAAGTCATGGAAAGCTAGGGCTAGGGAGTGGTGCCGGGCCCTGTGAGGGCAGGGTGGAGAAAGCCAGCTGGCAGAGGAGGAGAACAAACGGACGGGGACAATCAGGCTGCTATCAGTGAGTGCTGGAGAATGCAGCTCCTGTGGTTCCTGATGGCTTTCCAGTTTCCTCTGCTGGGAGGCTACGCTTTCTGCACTCAGGGCCTTAGAATAAATCTTTAAGCTTAACAGGGCTCACTGGTCCTACTCCTCGCAACCAAGTGACACCTAACCACAGGTGTGTGACCTCGTTACGTGACACTTCCTCTCTTAGCCTCAACTTCCCCACTAGTCAAGTCGGTGGTAAGAAATACATCCCACTAGCTAATCAGGAGGATTCAAAATCACATGAAAGAGCACATTGCCTGACATGGAAGAGGCGCTTACAAGATGGTAGCAACCATCAATGTTCCAGAGAGGAAACAGATCTGGTGAGAAGGGGCTTAATGAGGTCACACAGATCCCTCAGGAGTGCCTTCTGTGTGCACCAGGTTGGGGCACCTCACCTTGACCCCGTCTGCCAAAGCTCTTACCAGTTCTTCTCAGTGAGGATTGTGTGTGACAGCTGTGGCCGGGCCATGGACATGACTTGGCTCCGGAGCTTGCTCACCAAGGACTGGAAACTGGGGTGGCCCCGGTACCCCGGAAGCAGGGAGAAGAGTGGGCTGGAACCAGGTCCTGGAAAGTAGAGGCAGGGAGGATAAGGCGGACAGCCTGCCGAGAGAGGGCCTTCCTCCTGGTGCACCAGCGTCCTGAGCTTCCAGGAGCACCTCCGAGTGTGGCCCTGGCCCAGCTCTTCCTGTACTTCCACGACTCTGAAATGCACTCCTAAGAAAGGGTCCAAGCATCTCAGCGACAGGCCAGAGACTACCCTCAGAGGTGGATCTCCCAGCACAGGGCACCGGTGTGTCAGTCACCCCCTAACCAGGCTGGGCCTGTCTCTCCCTCCAGACCAAGGAAGGACCTGTCTCCCTGTGGACCAGACTCCCTTGAGGGGGAACCACACCTGCTCGGGGTGGGGTTTCACTCTCCGCTTCACTGTCCATGAAGGGCACCAGGAACAAGTTGACCTCAGAGTCCAGGAAGTCCGGGGGGAGCCCAGGGAAGACGTTGCACTGTAACATGGAGAGAGTACCTGGAGGAGAGAACCCATCAGCCTGCAGGTACCATGTGCAGGGCAGGGGGAGGTATGCACATGATGGTCGGGCTAGGGCCAGGAGACCTGTCTGGGGTCTGGGCCGCGGACTGGATCAGAAGTTAGGAGACCACTGGGCAGCTTGGGGGTGGTTCGGGGACCCTCACCCTTGTAGCGCAAGTGGGAGTGGGCCATGAGCTGGTCGATCATCAGGTGCATCTGCCGCAGCTTTCGGGGACAGAAGTCTTCTCGGCGAGCTTTGTTCTGCAGGAAGACTGGGCAGGGGGAAGGGATGGGGCCCTGTCAGGCAGTTTGTGCTCAGCCACGTGCACTCCCCCTTGTCACCCTAAAGATCTGCCCTAACCCCTGAGTTCAGATCATGGTAAATATTTGTGTGACATGTAACTGCACTTTAGCACCAGGCCCTGTGCTGGGCGATGCTGGGACCCAGAGATGAGTCAGATCTGGTTTCTGCCCTCAAGGAGCCCACAGTATGATGGAAAAGACAAAAGAGGAAGATGGCTGTGTGATCAGGAGTATGACAGAAAGAGGCACCAGGGGCTTGGCGGGCCCAGAGGAAGCAGGGAAGACCTGCTGGGGGTGCATAAATGAACCAGATCTTTGCTGAAGAGCAGTGCGTCAGTAGGGCAGAGCAAGGACAGAGCAGGCCAAGGCCTGGCATGTGCAAGGGCCGAAAGAGGGAGCACAGGGTACATGGGCCAGCGGGTTGATTCAACACATCCTGAGCCCCATGCTGGGAGATGCCAGCAACAACAGGCAGACTTGGATCCCCAAGAGGCTTCCATTTTGATCAAGGAGCCAGACCCAGACTCAGGGGTCATGCCCTCACTGGACAGGGTGGGACTGAGGCAGAGGACCCTTAGAGGAAGCAGCTAATCCTTTTTAACTTCCCTCCTTACAATTCTCAAAAGTGCTCCTCCCAGCTCCCCACTTCTCTGGAGCACTCCTGGTTTTCACCCCTCATTCTTCCCCCTGCCCCCACCCCCTGGCCCCTAGAAAGCCTCTCACCCAGGTGGGGGTAGTACTCAGTGCCTTCATCGGAGCCTGAGGAGCTGCTGGACTCGTGGCTGGGGGATGGGGTGGAGGGCTTCACCATCTCTGCCGTCTGGAGGAACCTTGGGGTTTGGGGTGAGAGGTTGGTGCTGTGGCACTGGCACCCCATATCTCACAGCATGGGGGAGGGGGCTCCTTTTGCAGATCTGATGAAAGCAACAGCCACACGCAGAAAAATGCCACACACACAACAGATTTCTCAGACAATTTCAGGGAGTTCAGAGACAATCTTCTCAGACACCAATCCATGGACCCATGTCAACTGTATGCATTCTTTTTTTTTTTTTTTTTGAGGAAGATCAGCCCTGAGCTAACATCCATGCTAATCCTCCTCTTTTTGCTGAGGAAGACCGGCTCTGAGCTAACATCTGTTGCCAATCCTCCTCTTTTTTTTTCCCCCCAAAGCCCCAGGAGATAGCTGTATGTCATAGTTGCACACCCTTCTAGTTGCTGTGTGTGGGACGCGGCCTCAGCGTGGCCGGAGAAGCGGTGCGTCGGTGTGCACCCGGGATCCGAACCTGGGCCGCCAGTAGCGGAGCGCACGCACTTAACCGCTAAGCCACGGGGCCGGCCCAACTGTATGCATTTTTTAATGAGCTTATGCTACTAAAAAGAAAAAAACTTTATTTTTTAGAGCAGTTTTAAGCTCATAGCAAAACTGAACGGAGATTTCCCATAGACCCCCCTGCCCCACACTTGAGGACCCTCCCCCACTATCAATATGCCCCAGCCGAGTGGGACATCTGCTACAACTGATGAACCTGTCACACATCACTGTCACCCACAGCCCATAGTTACCATCTGGGTTCACTCCAAGTGTTGTGTATTCCATGGGTTTTGACAACAACGACATGTATCCACCATACAGAATCACACTGAGTAGTTTCACTGCCCTAAAAATCCTCTGTGCTCCACTCACTCACCCTCTCCACTCCTCGTCTTTTTACAGTCTCCATACTTTTGCCTTTTCCAGAATGCCATATAGTTGGAATCATACAGTACAGTAGCCTTTTCAGATTGGCTTCCTTCATTCAGTAATATGTTTTTAAGGTTCCTCCACGTCTTTTCATGGCCTGATAGCTCATTTCTTTTTAGCACTGAATAGTATCACATTGTCTGGATGTACCAGTTTATTTATCCATGCACCTATCAAAGGACACCTTGGTTGCTTCCTAGTTTGGGCAATTATGAATAAAGCTGCTACAGACATCTGCAGGTTTTTGTGTGGACCTAAGTTTTCAGTTTATGCTATTTTTAAAATTTTTTTATTTATTTATTTTTTCCCCCGAAAGTCCCAGTAGATAGTTGTATGTCATAGCTGCACATCTTTCTAGTTGCTGTATGTGGGACGCGGCCTCAGCATGGCCGGAGAAGCTGTGTGTCAGTGCGCGCCCGGATGTGAACCCGGGCCGCCAGCAGCAGAGCGCGAGCACTCAACCGCTAAGCCACGGGACCAGCCCAAGTTTATGCTATTTTTAAATAATTTTTCCAAATACGTAAAAGTCAAAAAAATTAACCTGTTATCTGAGGAAAGGGATAATAGGATCTGATAAAAGCTATAGACACATTCTCCTCATGCAGACACACAGACAAACATGCTGTCCACAGTTTCAAGGGGCTCACCTGCTCTGAGAAGCCCACCTGTAGGCTCTGGCTTAAAAAGAAGGCTCTGCCACATGCCAGCCCGAGCCCATAACCCCACCCAAACATGCTCCACAGTGCAGTCTGTTTTATCTGTTTTCTTCACACCTGTGTCCCCAGCGCCCAAACAGCGAATGGCGTATATAAATGTTCAACATTATCTGTCATGTGAATGAATTCCAACAGACAATGGTGGTAGGAGGGGAGGTTTCAGAATTAAGTCACCGAGATCTGGTCACGACAGTGGCTCCCCCAGCAAGTCATCGTTAACTTGTCGGCCAGCCCCAAAACTCACCCCGTCCCCAGGGTTACTAACACGAACAGTAAGCTCCCACTGATCAAGTGCTTACTGTGTACTGGAAGCTTTAAATTCTTTAACTCACTTAATCTGTATAAAACAGTCTGCCTATAAGAACTGCGGAGAAAGAAGCCACTCGCCTAATGAGAGCTGGGATTCAAACTCAGGGCTGCCTGACTTTGCAGACATCTGCTTCCTCCAGCTCAGCACTCCCTCCCCGTGAGCTCCTGTTCCTTCCTTCTGCCTGGGCCCTGTGCCCAGGGCTGCTGGCCTCCCCACAACTATTTCCTGGGGCCTGAGGCCAAGAGGAATTCTTGTAGGCACAGGGTTGAGCCAGTCCTGTCTGGTGGCATTTCTGGAACCTCTAGCTGCTTCAGGTAGGACTCCTGCCAGATCCTGACTCCCTCCCTTTTCCTGCCTGCCAGGGTGCCAACAGGATGGTACACATGCCTGGAGAAGATGGACAAGACTCTAAGGACCACACAAGCCAGCTCCTTATGCTGCTCATTCAATAAATTTATATTAAATAGCTACCTTGTACCAGGCACTGTGTGAGGCACTGGGGACTCTGCTTTCCTGGGGCTTATATTCTAATGGGGGAGATAGACCATAAAGAGGTCTACAATATCCTATCAGGGAGTGATAAGTGCGATGAAGAAAACACAGCAGGGCAAGAAGGGGACAGTAACAGGGATGTTATGTTAGATGGTCATGAAGGCCTGAGGTTGACCTGAAGGATACAAGGGAGTCTGAGATCTGTGCGAAGAGCACTTCTGGCTAGTGGATGAGGAGTGCAGAGCCTAAGCTGCACGAGGAACAGCCATGAGGCCACTCCGGCTTTAATGGAGGGAGTGAGGGAAAGTGGTGGGAGAGAAGGTCAGCGAGGTGACTGGAACCAGATTGCACAGGACCTTGTAAGCCACGCTGGGGAAGACTTGAATTTATTCTGGGTGATGTGTAGAGTCAGTGGAGGGTTCTAAGCGTGTACGTGTGTTGAGGGAGGGGTAGGTGGCGGTGACCCACTCCACCTTACATTTTAAAAGGGTCCCTGTGGTTGTTGTGTGGTACCTGTGAGACCTGGGTAAGTGACTCAGTCTCTGGGCCCCCGTCCCTGGCCTGGCTCCCCCTCCCTACCGGCTCCTCACCTGTACAGACTGAGGTCTGTGAACCAGTCCTGGACGACAATCACCACGTGGCAGACCGTGAAGAGGAAGGCAGCAATCTGGAGTGACTGAGGGCAGGCAGGAAGGGACAATAGAGTTGAAGGTCCCCTCTTTCCGGACTGGGGCCCCTGACGCCAGGACTCAGCTGGGGGCACAGCAGGGCCAGGGCCTCAGAGCCTTTAAGCACCTACTGTGTGCCCAGACTGTGCTGGCACTTCCCTTACAGCCCATGCCTAAACCGGGCAAGGTAGGAATGATCCCCTCCGTCTTACACAGGTGGACACTGAGGCTTGAAGCAGAAGGGGCGGGAGATGACTTTTTTGAGGGGCAGAGCCAGGAGTTGAGCCAGATCTGACTCTCAGTGCTGTTCTCTTCCTGCAGCTCCTGGGGCACCCAGGACTCTCAGGAAGCAGAAACTAGGTCAACCCCCATCCAGCTCCCCATCACAGATCCTGCGGGGCAGGGTACCCTTAGCCCTGGGGCTGGCTCAGCCCCTCACCTGCATCTCCACATAGGTGTGAGGCAGGTTGTACTCTGGAGGTAGCTTGCGGTCGTTGTTGATGAGGTGGTCCAAGATGGAGGGACTCAGGATGGGCTGGGGCAAGGAAGAGAAGAGGGAGTCAGGGAAGGCGCTGGGTGTCGGGATCCTAGGGGCCACGGCTACCCTGGTTCCACATATTGAAGGCACATACACTGTCCCCCTTAGGACAAAATAAGGTCAGAAACACAGGCAGTCTCTAATCAGTACAGCGCCGGTCAGCAGGAGAAGGGGAAAGGAAAGTCTCGAGGCAGACTCCCTTTCCCCAGCTCCTTTACAAATCATCACTGCTCCCCAGTGCCCAGGCCGAGAGAGAAGAGCTCTCCTCGTGCTGATAAATTTAACACGCACTTGAGTGAGTCATGTCCCTTCAAGACCCTTTTTGTTGTTCGTTGTTTCAAATGCTTTCAAAACTTTGCTAAGATAATTACTGAGGTCAAAACACAATGACTAGTGTGAAAACTGGCGAGGATTTAATAATCGCATCAGTGGGTGTAAAAGAACCAGTGGTGAGCTCATCACCTTTTCTTAAAGGAATATTCCATGTAAAGACGGGAAGAGCTAAATTAGCCTGATAGTCTATCGACTTCCTACTGCAGTGAGTGGAATTCATTAAGAAAGAGGCTTTCCCAACTGCTCACTTTCTAAAACTCCAAGCACTGCCGTGTTCTGTTCTGTCTTAATTTCTGTTCTGCCCCACATGGGCCTCTGACTTGGCTCACAGCCACTTCTGCCGGTCTCTAGGTCCCGGTGGTCCTTGCACAGGGCCTGGCACACTGGTCTCATGACACATTAGTAGGTTTTCCACTCTCCATGTCACCAATGCCCGCAGTAAGCAGAACACTATTCCACTAACATTCAGGGAGCACCAACTATGGGCCAGGCCCTGACCCACAGAGCCAGGGCCCCTTCCTGCAGAGCTCCAGGCAGGTGGGGGTGGGAGCAGGACATAGGACTCAGACTGATAAATCCGTGCTGCGTGCAACGGAAGGTGGACTTGGGCACTAGCGGGTGCTCAGAAGAGGGGAGGGCTTCGGGAGGAGGCAATACCCCAGCGGAGTCTTCAGCGAGGAGAAGGCATAAAGGCAAGGGGAGGGAGTGTTCTAACGATACCGATACTGACGGCTAAGAGTACTGAGTACTTACTTCCTGTGGGGTGCCGTCCTTAGGACCTGACTTCTGTTAACTCACGGAAACCTCACAAAAACCCCCCGAGGTAGGCAATATTATTTTTCCCACTTATGAAAACCGAGGAAGAGGAATGGAAACGTTAAATAACTTGGCCAAGGCCATACAGTCATAGGGGGTTTCAGACAAAGGGAACAGGATGAGGAAAGCCCAAAGG